>NC_140944.1:48909954-49509954 GCF_014529385.1 Adiantum capillus-veneris | reverse complement strand
GACGTCTGTAGCATAGCGATTTGGCACTAACATAATGTCAATACTCAGGGAAGTGACTCGGGCTGGGACATGAAGACATAACGAGATCATCAATCTCACCAAAGTGAACCTAAAGGACTGTTCTTACTTCTACAAAAACAAATCAACCACTTCCTAGTCAGAAAATCAGTATATGTCTGATCTCATCGCTCTAGGTCATCACGTCTTTTCGGCATCCAAACAAATTCGGAATGCAGCGAAACTTAAGGAGAGGTATACAACACCTAAGGGCATATTCCTACCAAGTTCTACAGCCATCTGGGAAGGTACATAAATCACGATGCATTCGAAAAAATGTAGAGAAACTGACATAGAACTACACGGAAAGGTCCCCCTTAAGCATAGAAACACTCTTCCAAGGTCAAAACATAAAAGAACAACCATTTAAAACCTCAAATCAATGCATTTAGCTCACAAACAATATTTCGCAAACCACAGGAGAATTGAGCATGATTACACTTAGATTGAAGAGCTGCAAGAGACAAGAAACACAATGTGCTATTCGGAATCGAATTCTGGAGAACGATTGATTTTAGTTTGTATCCGCAAAGAAGATCTCAGTCGACGTCCAATTACTTCCAAAGATAATGATAGTGTATTTTACAAAACTAAGGGTTCTGACTTAAGGGCTAGGGGCTCTTTCCCACGGCCATTCGACCACTTACATGGTTTGTAGGCTCAAATAGGCTCAGAGAGGCTAAGAGGGAATGATAGATTATATTACAATTTGATAGTCCTCATTAGCAAAATTACACCGCTTCTTTTGAAAAAATGATTGAGTACAACAAAGTTTGGTGTATATCCTCCTTTTAAGTGACATTCCGCTGTGTCCATCAAACTTCCCCCCCTTCCTATTCATTGCACGTCCTTGTGCAATTTTCCTTTGACTGTCACCTTAGTAATTGCTCAACCTCTTTTCCAATGTCCTAGTGAGTCGCCTGAATTTTTGTGCTCTTACCTCGATCTCTATCTTTGTCGCCAGCTCTCTAAAAGGGTTATTGCTGAGAGTGCTCTGATAAGCTATATGTCAAGCTGGTAGATCTTTTGTCAGGGGATTAAATATGGAGGAGTCATGCTTGTGGAGCCCGGCATCTCCTGCAAGGCTAAAAGTTGCGTCAGAGTCTTGCTGACCACCACATAACACTCTTGCAGCTTCTCACTCTATTCCCTTTCCCTGATTAGCTCCTCCTCTAGTCAGTGTTTCTCAACCTGGAGAGTAGTGTTGGCTTCATTAAACCGGTGGACTTCCTTGTAGTAATATGCAGTGTTCTCTTGTTCCCTTTGTAGTTCTAATTGGAGTTCCAGCTGGACTTTTTGCACCTCCTTGATTTTGTTTTGCAGCTGTAGTGTGCTTTCGACTGCCTTCGTTGCCTCTTTCCTTGTGTCCACCAGCTCTAGCTCGTGCAAGGTGTAGAGAGCTCATTGACATTGAAACTGGAGCTTGATCTGGTCTAAATGTGCGTCAATGTCAAACTATCGGATCATTTGTGCTCCCTCCTCTACCACAGCTTGCGAACGAGGCGATCATGGTTGGTTTTGGCTTCTTTGGCCCTGTTCCAAGGTTCCAGCATCATCCTTTATTATTATTTTTGTTTTCAATACTCATGAGCAGCTGGAGCTATAGTGATTTTGGCAGTGTTGTCTGTTTTTTGGATCTGCTTGCTTTCATGACATCACTTTATCTACCATTTGTTCTGGAAGCTCTAAGGCTTCTTCTTGTCTTTCTGTTTCAGCCTCTGAAGGTAGCTTTTTGTCCTTTGGTGATTCAAAATTATATTCGTGTTGGTCAAGAGTATCCTGATCACCTTTCTCTTGTTGGTTTTTTGCTTTGTCCCCTGCCTTGGTAGATTCATCAGATGATTTGAGATCATCGACGCGTGGCCGTTTTACATCCTCTCTTTCTCTTTGTTCCATCTTCCACTTGAGCTCATTCTAAATCCGTTGCCGCATCTCGCTGGCAATGTTGAAATTTTCCTCCGCTTCCTTTATTTTGCGTTGTTTGATCCTTTCCAAAGCTTCTGATTTTCTGTGTTGTAGAGGCACATCCTCTTCTTCTTCTCTTTCATCATCCGCTTCCGTTCCCTGACTTCTCTTTTCCTTTTGTTTCTGTTGGTGGAGTTTTTCTCTTTGCACCTGTGCTTCTTCCATTGTCCTTTGGGCTTGGGTGATTGGGATTACATCCGCCGCCCGAGTTGTCCTCTTCTTCAGTCTTGTGTTTCTAAGTGAAAATTCACTTCCATGTTCCTCATCTGAGGACTAGTATTCTGAAGGAGTTTCAGTTTCTCTTGACCCAACTTCTTTGTTGTTTGGTGCATCTGATTTCGTCTTCTCGCTGTCAGTGTAATTTCTTGTTGAGCTCTACCTTGTTTGTTTGATCTCTGGTCTTGACCTCATTGATGGTCCTGCTACTGGCTTTACTGCTCTTTTAGATTTGTGGATCAAATCTAGTTGTGGTTCTGCAGGTGGTAGATCATCAATCATTCCTAACAGTTGGTAAGCGATTCGAGTCAGCATTGGTCCAGCATTCATGTAAGTCTTGCTTCTTTGGCTACCCTTGATATTTGCTTCCACTATGTTGTCATGTAGGTAATTTCCAAAATCACAACTGACTACTCTTCTTTATGCTAGCCCCATTGCCATTACCACTACCATGTGCAAAAGTGGTGCAGTGTATCTCGATGGCTTTTGTACTTTGGAATTGCTTTGTCATTATCTCTCGCTTTGGTCTTTTGCAATAGATAGTGTGTTCCCTATTGTAGGTGGAGAGATTTGTTGATTATCTCCGCAGTGATTTTAACTTTGACCACCGTAGCTCCGTCCTTGTCAGTAAGGGTGGCTTCTCCATTGTACTGAATAGAGCTAATGAGTTCATGTGCTCTTTTGAGATATGTTCCCCATGGCGGTAGTCATAAGGAAACTGTCTAACTGTAGACACCTGGTCCCTGCTTGCACTTCGGACTTCTGGTGTAATGCCCACAATTCCCTTGAAAACATTGTGGCCTTTACTATCTCTTCATTTGTTGCTTAAAACCTTCCGATGAAGATATTGGGAGGTATTGTTTCTAGCACCTGTTCTGTGATATGAGCTTTCTCATTTGAGGATGTGTCTCTGATCTCGTATGGAGCCACTCCCCACTCCCTTTGTGCTTTTCTCTGGGGCATCTTGAGGCCAGTTTTAGATTGAAAACAAGGTTTAGCAAATGATCAAAAACTGTTGGAAAGTTGAAAAAAACGCAAACTAGACCATAAAATGAAAAATGCGCATAACTTTGTCAAAACTACCCCAAATTTCACCAGTGCATCTAGGACTCCTACAGTCACAAGGGCATGAGGTCACAGATGAAATTTTCTTGAAAGGTACATGGATTGTGATCCATGTGGGGACACCTTTTGAATATCTAGTGATACCAACTAGTAGGGGTCATCAAAGTGGTGCCTTGGTCCAAAAAGTTTTGGATTTGGATCATTGGTTTGGTACTTAGGTCAATTTTTGGTAATTATTCTCAGATTTAGAGAAATTTGGCTTTTTGATGTGGATTTTGGAATCCAAATGAATTGATACTTCATGGCTAGACCTTGTTTGGTGTTCTGAGCCAGATGATGTGAATTTTATTCTTAGCACACTAGTTAATTTTTTTCAAATTTGGACTTGTTTTTCCTTTGTTTACTCAATTTTCCAGATTATGGTCATGTTTTCCCTATCTTGACCATATTGGTTTTTTGGAACCACTTTTGGGCACTTCCTTTGACTGACTGATAATGCCTTGACTTTGGATGATTTGTGCCTGAAAACCACGGATTTGCCTATCTCCCCACCAACTTCCATCAGGTTCTGAATTCATCTAAAAGGGGAAATTGATCCAGGAAATTTGCACGACTTTGTAGGTACCATTTTGCTTTGCTTTTCCCTAATTAGGCCTTTCGTGTTACTTCTCCCTGATGCTGGTGTTTCACCCTCTTTCGGACTCTTTCTTGTTTTAGGTGGCTTTGGTATAAAGCGTCAAGGTGTTTCAATTGCTGCTCTGGTTACTGGGGTAACTTCATGTTCTTCTCCTAACCTTATTCCATAATGTTTTTGTTGGATACTGATCATTTTACCCTTGATTACTTCCAAATGATCATTTGCAGACTGAAGGTAACAAATCATCAGGTTTTAATGATTTTAAGACCCCTTTTTGTGACTATTTGTGAGATCCCCAACCCGCCAATACCAAGATCGGGATGGGATCCTTGACAGGTCTCTAGGTCTGATAAAAATCAGAGTCTCTAAACAAGAAAAATCCAAGGAATAGACCTTTACCATTGACAATGGCTTGGGTCTATAGCCTTAGAAGAAGACTTAGTCCTGTCTCGCAGTGGAAACGGGACGACGTATTAAAAGTCCAAAAAACTATTTCGGCCCTATAACTGCCACAATTGGGCTAAGGTATCCTCAACCAACGCTTTTTTTCCCCTAACAGATGTGAGGGCACAGCCGCTGGTGGACTCCTCTTCCAAGTGAAGAAGTTTTCTAAACGTTTTAGTGCGCAGGGATGGATAGTTACCTGACTAATCAAGTCCACCCGTCCATGATTGACAACCTTAGTCAATCCCCACTTACCACCCCGCACTCACACATGATTCTTTTGTTATTTAATTACTACCACGTTCTTATCACAATTAAAATAATGATTCCTTTTATCCTTCATAACAGGATTTTATTAAAACAGCCCTTGAAAACAGTATTGAAAACATTCTTTTAGCAAACAGACATCTTTAAACTTAAGACAGGGTACTGTCAATCAAAACATTGTCCATAATAACCATGACCAGTACTCTTCTTGTCTCAAGATCACCTAAGGGTGAAAAAACGACACCCATTTCTTATTCATAATCCAGAGTGGATAAACCCCCACCCAAGGTTCCGGGTGCCCATACACCAAACCAGTTGCCCATACAACCAGGCGGCTCCCCTAGGATAAAAAACGGTATCCTAACTTATGTAGAAACATCAAGACATGACACGGAGTAGAAACTCATCATTCATGGGGGTAACCGACTTATCCGTGGCTAGAAAGCCAATCATTATCATTAATTTATACCAAGGAGTCGGAGGTGTCTTGAGACAATATGTCTTAAGGATGATCAATCATATCTTTTCTAATTCAACCAGTTTTAACCCAAACAATTCTTTCCTACATTACAAACAATTACACATTGAAATTTACCTTTCGTTTTTTTTTGTCAATTATTCCTTTCGTGATTCTCTCACTCCTTACGTATGCAATGCTAACTTATAACAGAACTTAAACTATTTAAAGACTTAATTGAATAATGGGAAACCCACCTGGGATTGATTGGCCATCTGCTGCTGCATTGGCACTTGAAGACTCTCCTCCGTAGGCCTACTATTAGGCCCGGCTTCGTCGTCGTGCAACGCTCTAGTTCGTTTTGGAGCTACGTCCTCATCATTAGATGTAGGATTTTCTCGGGTCCTTTTAGGTGCCATAACTTCTTATCCTTATAAAAAGGGCGTCTAATCATTAGGTAAATTATCCGAAATCTAAATTCAACCTTTGTATTCAACTGTAACTCATCCAAGGTTAAATTTATAGTCTTAATTGGTAAATTCTTGACCTAGTAATTTCTTATTTGCCTATATCGGCATGATAACTTTTTCCACAGGTTCCCTAATGGTTTTCTAAGCTATCATAATATTCCTATAATTTTCTATATCTTTTTCCTAATTTCCCCATCGAATCTTGAGCTTGGAATCTACTTATTTTGAGCTTAATATTTATTTTCTCTTAAAGATTTAATTTTCTCAACTTTATATCATAGGTTTACACTTATTATAATTTTCTTAAAAACTTTTCACCGCAAGGTCTATTTATTTTAATTAATCTTTGGCAAAAAATAAGACTTTTAGTCAATTATAATTTTCTAAACTTACTAATAAATTATGGCATAATTATTACAAGTAGGAAAGTATATTTTTTATCTCTGGTAATTATCTCATTATTTTTTAACGTAATTATATAATTTCCATCTTCAATTTTTAGCTAAAATTAGGATAATTTGACTTAAATAAATATTTATACTAACTTTTTAAGCTTGACATAATTATCACGGCCTCTTTATCATGTAAGATAACTCTGATAAATAGAATGTAATCATACAACATGATTAGCTAAGTTTCCCCTTTAAATCTCAGCCAGAATTAGTATATTTTGACTTAAATAAATATCTATACTAAGTTTCTAACCTTGACATAATTATCACAGCTTTTTCATCATGTAATCTAACTCTTATAAATAGCATGTAATCATATAGCATGATTTACTAATTTCCCTCTTTAGTTTTAAGCTAGAATTAGTATAATTTGACTTAGATAAATATCTATACTACTTTTCTAACTTTGACATAATTATCACGTCCTCTTTATCTTATAATATAGATTTGATAAATAGCATGTAATCATAACACATGATCAGCTAATTTCTCCCTTTAATTTACCCTCAATAATAGTGGTTTTCTACCTGGATAATTATCTAAAATAATTATCTGTAGTTAAGATAATTATCATGGATTATTTAAGATGTAATTTGTTTTTTATAATTATCTCAAATCATTTGGGATTAGTTACTATTTTTCCCCTTCTATTTTCTCCTAAAAATAGTGTAATTTTGTTGAGATAATTAGTTATACTAATTATCTGGAGTTAAGATAATTACCCGGGTTTCCTAAGGTGTATTTTACCTCTGATAATTATGTTAAAGCATTTTAAATCAATTTTCTATTTTCCCCTTTTAATTTGTCCTAAAAACGGTGTAATTCTATTAAGATAATTAGGTGAACTAATTATCTGAGGTTAACATAATTATAGCTGGTCTTCTAAGATGTAATTAATCTCTGATAATAATCTTAAAGCATTTTGAATCAATTTGCTATTTTTCCCCTTTTAATTTGTCCTAAAAATAGTGTAATTCTGCTAAGATAATTAGATAAACTAATTATCTTAGGTTAATATAATTATCATAGCTTCCCTAAGATATTAGTAATCTTTGATAATTATCTCAAAGCATTTTGAATCAATTTGCTATTTTCTCCTTTTTAATTTGTCCTAAAAACAGTGTAATTCTACTAAGATAATTTGGTAGACTAATTATCCGAGATTAACATAGCTATCACAGGTTTTCTAAAATGTAATTAATCTCTGATAACTATTTTAAAGCATTTTGAATCAGTTTTCTATTTTCCCCCTTTTAATTTCTCCTAAAAACAGTGTAATTCTGTTAAGATAATTACATAAACTAATTATCTGAGGTTAACATAATTATCACGGGTTTTCTAAGATGTGATTCAAGGCTCATAAATAACTCAAACTATTTTGAATCAATTTTCTTTTTTCCTCGTTTTAATTTGTCTTTAAAATAGTGTAATTCTATTAAGATAATTAGGTAAACTAATTATCTGAGGTTAACATAATTATCACAAGTTTTCTTAGATGTGATTAACCTCTGATAATTATCTCAAAGCATTTTGAATCAATTTACTATTTTCTCCCTTTTAATTTGTCCTAAAAACAGTGTATTCTACTAGGATAATTAGGTAAACTAATTATCTGAGATTAACATAATTATCACGGGTTCCCTAAGATGTGATTAACCTCTGATAATTATCTTAAATCATTTTGATTTAATTTGATCATTTTCCCCTTTATTTTTCTCTCAAAAACATAGTAATTCTGCTTAATTAATTATGAAAATTAGTCAAAAAATTATCTTACCAACATAATGACAATCTAACACAGCTTTGATAATTATCTCAACTTAATCTAAACTTAATTAGTATAATTCCTATTAATTTTTGGTTAAAATGGATAATTTCAGTCCTAATATGATATAATAATTAATTAGCTTAATATCCCTAAGCTTAATCACAATAATCAGCAAAGAATATTTAATTAAGAGATTATTTTTTAGTATATATAGGATTAATCTTCAATTTATTAAGAAAATAGGTTAACCTAGCTTTGCTATTTAAAAAAGATTAGACTTATTTTCGTTTAATAAACCAACTAGAGCTTGATCTCTAGTGATTTCTGTGTAGAGGTCTCTCTAGATGAGAGAGAATGTGCCAAGGCTCCGAGTCTGTCTGAAGTTGTGAAGCAAGGGTCATATTTATAGGTTTCTTGGGCACTCACAGCCTGGAAAATGGCAGTAACTTGCATCCCAAGCAGCCCTACAGCTCCAAAAACGCCCCCTGCTGCTAAATCTAGTCTGGGAAACTTCATCATTACCCCACACAGCCCCCCCAGATACACGATTTCGATTTTCTACTAGTTTGTTGACTTTTAATGATTAATTTTCGAAATATCTGCAATTTCTAAAACCTTAGGATAAAAAGTCTTTAGCAGTAATAATTACTGAAACCATTCAATCTTAACTAATTAAATTCATAGTGTAACCTTTCAGAGCCCGTAACGTTTTCAGATTTTATCGGAATTCTGTTTTGAAAATTTCTATCCCAGGGTTTAGTGTGCTTAAGATTCCGAAAATACCAATATTTGCCACGGTCGGACAATTCTACATTACTTTTTCAATAATCATATCAGTTTGATTAAGCTTTATACAATCTTTAAGGTTTCAGAAACTGGAAAACTTACACTATTTTTGCATGGCTAGTTATACTTTTGCATCCTCCAGCCAATGATCAACTTCTGCCCTGATTTTGTCATCAAGGTACATGGATCGCGATCCATGTTGGGATGGATTTTGCAATTCCAATTGTTCTTGGGCTTGTGGGGAACCCACTGTGCAATTTTCTCTGATTTTAGGGTTTGGGAACATGGGTTGTGATCCATGCTCCAACCCCTTTTGCAACTGTTTTTGCATACAGTGATTTTGCCAGTTATCATGGGTCTAGTGATGAAAAGGTTTTTGTTTTGGGCATGTTTTGAGCTCCCCCATTGGCTTTGACAACTTTAAAAAATTCTGACTTTGATCTACTCTAATCTGTTGTTTTGGTAATGCTGGTGCAGTGTGGAGCATAAACAAGTGTTTTTGTAGGGTTAATGATCATACCTGTCAAATTTGGTGGAGTAAGAGCTACCCAGGTGGTCGTAGCAGGTAGAAACAAAGCAAGAAACTCTATGTTTCTGTGGCTCTCTCTCTCTCTCTCTCTCTCTCTCTCTCTCTCTCTCTCTCTCTCTCTCTCTCTATGTGCGTGTGTGTGTGTGTGTGTGTGTGTGTGTGTGTGTGTGTGTGTGTGTGTGTGTGTGTGTGTGTGTGTGTGTGTGTGTGTGTGAGAATGCAAATGAGCTTATTTTGCCCCATTCGACTATGTGTTCCCTATCTACTCGGAATGCCCCATTTATACTTACCTACATTGATCATATCTTGCTATTCATATCACCTACAGTTCGAACCATTCCTCATTCTGATATTCGGTCAACAATTGGCCTTGAATCTACAGTTTTAATCCTTTAGAAGTTGGCTCAAAATCCATCATGTTCCAAACCTTTTCATATTTGCCATGTTTGAAGACCTTGCTTTGAAGTTTTGGCATTTTCTTTCAAAAGTCAATTCCGACTTTTGTGGCTCAACTTATTAAATTTTGTTGATTATTTGTCCTTTTGAGCTTTGCTAAAATTAAAGAAAAACTACTTACAATTATTATTAATTGGCCAAAAATTTTACCAAAATTATTGTAATCACTCATACATACATATTCTTAACCCGGCATGTAGATAGTCTCAATATGGCTCATGCTTATAGCTGCTAAGAGTTAAAAAGCTCTGATAAATTGTTTAAAAAATAATAATAATATATACAAAATGATGAGTATCTTGGTGCGTTTTCCCCCCTTCCTATAGTGAGTCATCCTAGACGAACATGGGAAGGAGTGCATGGGTACGAAGTAAGTGTTTGTGCATAGCCGTATATTGTGTCTCTATGATGCAAATTGAGGATATGCATGGGGTAACAAGGTGTTGTGCAAGATATGGGTTCTAAACAATAAGTTCAATGGTTTTTGAGGATGAGGTTAGGTTAAAGCTACGTGGTGCGAACAAAAGACGTTGTAGAAGACTCGCTCGTTCTTTGACACTTGCAGCTAGAAGGTGTGACAGTGCATTGTCTTTTGATTGAGGGTTTGGTTTTGGATGCCACTAACATTGCTTTGATGTGGACTTTAGGTTGGAGTCATTCAGTGAGCAAGTCTGTTTCTGTTTCCATATCCAAATGACTTCTTTTGGTTGTCGATGGGGTGTTTGGATAGACCTGGTTTGCTTGACAAAAGCCTTGGGTGGTTTGGTGAGGGTTGGTTTTGGTTGATGCATCTTGGTTGGACTTGTAGTACCATTTTGTTTGGGTATCCATATTTTCTTTGGATGGGTTTTCATAATGGACTTTGTGACCCAGACTTTCCTGACCACCTATGAGAACATCACTCGATTGGAGCAGGTTTTGATTGAAGAGGTTCCCATATGTAGTTTGATTGTACAAATGGTGTGGCAAAAGATTTTTCATTTAGCATGAGTTGTAAAGTATTATCTTGCCAATTTGATGTGGCTTGATAGGTGTGCATCCAAGGCACTCCCAAAATAACTGCTTTGTTAAGATTTGTATCTTCTACCACATGAAACTGATGGGGATAAATTGTTCCATCAACAGTTATTGGTAAATTTACATGTCCCCCCAGGTTGTTCATTGTTCCTTTGCTTGCCACTTTGAACCCCATAGTATTTGGCGTTAGAGTTTCTTTTGTTAATTTCATAAAGGTGGAGTAGTTGACAACATTTTCTCTTGCCCCAGTGTCCACTTATGCGCGCTTGATGGTACCATCATCAAATTGCAACATAATGTGTAGATCTATGCCACCTAACCATGTAGACTTCATTTGTATGGATGAGATTGGAGGTGAATTTGTACAATTGTCATGTTGGTTATTTCTCTGAAGGTTTTCCCACTCGTTCCGCTTTAATATTCTGATCTTGGATTCTTACTGTGCATGTTCCTGAATATCATGGACTTGACTTCTTCATCACTGATCTACTGCATGTATTGTTTGGAGTTCTTTTGGTATTAGCGGAAGAAGATATTTCTTTAACCTGCAGCCACTCATCCAATTAGGCATCTCCTCACCGGCCAAGTTGCAAGCTTGATGACATCACTTTTTGATATATCATGTATTACAAAAGGCCCCATCCCTCGCTTTTTGAGTTTTTTGGAGTGTTATTTTAGGGTATATATTAAAACATAATCTCCTTTTTGGAACACCTTGCTAATCACATGTTGATCATGGAAAGCTTTCATTTGTCATTTCTGAGCATATATCCCTGCTACCGCTGTCACTCTGGTTTCATCTAATTGTTCCAAAATGTCTAATCTCTCCGATAGCTTGTGTCTCGTCCATTCTAATTGTGTTGCGACTTGTAATGTGTTAATTAAGAATTCCATGGGTAGAATTGCATTAATCCCAAACACAAGGTTAAAAGGAGTAGTTCTAATGAAAGTTTTAAACGCTACCATGTAAGCCCATAATACAGAGTGTAGCTTTTGATCCCAATCACTCCTTGAGTCACTCATTATTTTGGTGAGCACCATGCATAACATTTTATTGGTACTCTCTGCTTGTCCGTTAGCTTGTGGGTGATATGGTGCTGATTTGTGATGGATCACCATGAATTCGTCAAGTAAGCTTTCAATGATGTTGTTCACAAAGTGTGTTCCTCTGTCACTCACTATTTCAATGGGTAGACCGTATCTGGTAAAAATATGTTCAAAAAGGAATTGAGCCATAGTTCGTGCATCGTTTTTCTGTGTTGCCTTTGCTTCCGTCCATTTGGTCAAATAATATGTTGCTACTATGATGTTGATAGCCGTTTTTCGGCTCTCATAAAATAATTTTAAGAAGCCACTTCACCCCACAAAAACACCCTAGCACAATGACTAGGCTCGCTTTTTCATTATAAATAGTGTGCGTGCGTTTAGGTTTTTATCATATTTTTTTATATCAAATCATTGATCGAGTCATTGGGCTAGGAGACCAGAAAAATAAATTTATAATATTATGGTCCTCTTTACATGTAAATATTTTTTATCAAATAAAGGACCTAAGTATAAAAGGTTTTTTTCAAAAAAAATTGTATTTATATAAATACATATTCCTATGTGTGCGTTGTCAGACCTAAGTGTGCATTTTTCTAAATCTCTTTGCATCCTTTCATGGCATGAAATATTTCTATGTTGGTGTATACATACCCCATAATATTTATTTTTACAAAATAAACCCATACATTTCATCCCGCACCCTCGTGGAAGTCGAAATTTATTTCTACACTGTCACTCACTTTCACTAGATATTTTCTCACTTGCATATTTTACTCTTTCACCCAAAAACAAAATAAAATACTTCTATCATGATATTCCTTCATGGGTCCTGCACATATTTTTTTCCATACACCATGTGCTCATAAAGACAAGGGCTAGGAAAAATCCAAGCACTAGGTCTATCATGTGCAATTGTTTTTTATTCTTCAAAATTCATCATCCATGTATGTGGCAAGGGCCACTTGGATTCCTTAGGTCATGGCATGGCTCATGGGGGGCTCACCTTTGGATGTATAAGGAGAATTAAACCAAAAAGGGTCCCACATAAGCACCTTTGCAGTCCCACAATACACAGCTTTTTGGGCGAATTTTGGCATCGTTCTATCATCCGAATCAGCAAAAGTTGTCAACATACAAAATGAAGCTCGTGAGCTGAATTATTTTATATAAATATTTCAGTATTTTTGGAGATAAGTACAAATTTTGGTGAATTGTTTTGTGCGACCCAATCTGCCCACTCTATGCACACAAGGATCCTCTTACTCTTCTCTCACATTTTCACACTCCCACCCACATACACACTCATCCCTTTCCTTCCCACTCCCAAACCTGCAACTCCCATGTCCTAATTCACCCTCTTCACCATTTCCACTTCTCTCACACCTCCATAGCCTTCATCCTCCATTTCTACACCCCTAGGTGCTCCCCTTTCTCTCTGCATATATGTCCATATTACCATACTCTCTTCAGCTTTGTAAATAACTTCAAAAAATCAGTAAAAAATCCAAGGTTAACCTCTACAAATGAAGGCTTTTATCATGAATTTTCCAAGGTTTGAAGATAACATAGCTTCATCGACACGCGCTATTTCGCCATGCTGACCGCTTCTTCTACCGGTAGTGTAAAGAGGTGAATGTCAACTTCTCCAAAGCTTCAACTTTGCTTTACAAGCTTATCCCTTCTCTAACTTTTCTCATCATATATTTCACCATTTGGTGAATTATTTTGTAGTGATAATTACTAACTACTAACCACTAACCTTATTGTAAAATGCACCCTCTACTAGAGTAGGCGAGTACTCCCAAATTATTCACTCAATCCTCTCTCCTTTCATCCTCAATAATTCTCTTCCCTTGAGCCCACATCCATGTGACTCAAAGGATAAGAGAGACCCACCCTCATTTAAAAAAATAAAATATGCATAATCTTTGATTTCTTCAAATAAACTCGATTAGGTCTAATCCTAATCGGGGCTTCTAAAACCTATAAATAGAGCCCTTCTCTCCCTTGTAAATCATCACATGATCAAACTACACCACACCATTCTCAACACATAACACACCACTCTTCAAGCCTAGTTGTGTAGAGTGAGTGCATTGTGAGTGCTCTATTCCATCACTACACATAGGTGCATGGAGAAGCTTGAAGTTAGTTATGCCATCTAGAGGAGTGGAGTGATGCCATACTCTTCATCACACTTGTAGCCTACTCTTGTTCATAAATAAGATTTATAGTTTTGGGTGCAATTGTATGCTGCAACTACGACTCTTCTCTCCAAAATTTACTTGATAAGTTGGCTCATCAGGTGGTTGAAGGTATATTGTCCTTGAAGTCTGTTGTGCCATTTCATGCTTGTTGGTTTGAGGGCTTGTTGAATTGTTTGCCTAAAAAGTCAATTGTAAGAGGGTGCTCGGTGAGAGGGCTCCCGTGACCCTAAGACAATTTGTGTATTGGCAACAAGGTCAAGTTATCTGTTGTCTCTCTATTTCTTATCAAGCTTTGTGTGCATCTAGTCTTTAAGGCTAAGACTGAGTTGCTCAAGTTGATTCGTGCTCTTTACCTCTCTCTGGTGTGGTGAATGCTTGTGTTTGGTGTGTGTGTCTATCTTGCATTCCCCTCTCTTTGTGCGTTTGAGTACAAGGAGATATCACGTGCGTCCTAGTTCGCATCTACAACTAGGTGGTGCCCCTTTTCTTGTTTGGTTTCTGGCTGTGGGTTCTTGTTGTCTCTAATTGTGCTTGCCCCAGCCCCAATTGAGCAGCACGGAGCCTCAAAGGGTGTTTAGAGGACGCTCTTCTTGTTGCCCGCCCCAAACCGCCTCAATGTATTGTGCATGCGTCCTGTATGCAGGAGGTATGATGGGTCTACAAAATCTATGCCCTGTTTGGCAAAGGCACGTACTCCCATCATTGGTTGTAATGGAATCTCATCTATCCTTAGGGGTGGTTTTGTGCATTGACATTCATCACATCTTTTGACACATGCCTCCGCATCCCTAAACAATGTTGGCCACCATATTCCTACGTGAAGTACTAGCTTTGCAGTTTTATCAGCAGAGAAATGTCCCCCTGGCTAGCTCGAGTGTGCTTGCTTTAGGATAAATAAATATTCTCTTTTCGTGGCACACAATCGTAATTGTTTGTCCTTTCCCCGCCGGTACAGTTGGTTTTCAATTAGCAAATAATTATTTACTTCCTCTTCTACATTTCTCATTCTTGCCTTACCCCATCCCTCTGGAAAGGTCTTGTTTTTTAAGTACTCAATTATGTGAGTACTCCATTTGGGTGCTTGTACTACTCGAAACAGGGTGACATGTTCCACTAGAGGTTGCTTTGTACAGATATCACATGTTTTTACATAAGTATGGACATTGTTTTCCATGTTTTTCCAGTAGACCCCTAGTCTCTTTAGTCTTTGGTATGTTTGTGTTTCCCACTGTGAAACCCCGTTTGTTGTATATGAGCCTGTTTGAGGTAGTATTCATATTCGTACGGCTGTATACATAGTCTCAAAATCCCATCCTTACCGTGTTTGTACAGTCGCTCGGCTAAAAGCTAGAGATTTCTTGTTTGATGTATGATTGATGGTTGTCTTTCTACCTGTAATGATCTGATTGTAAGTAGAGGAATGACCTCTTCACTCCACCTCAGAACCATTTCAATGTTAAATAGGTACAAATTTGGAAGATCATCATCAATACCTTCAGGTGCTTCCCCATGTAACTGTCTCAAAAGATGATATGCTCATGTGTGTGTTTGTGTGTAGTTCCCTTTTTTAAGACTACTGTGAAATCAAACTCAAGTAATAGGATAAACTAGCGAACAATCCTTCCGGTGGTGTTGCAAGGTTTGTTTATTAGATATAACAGTGCTTGGTGATCCACAAAGAAAATGAACTTGTTTGCAAGAAGGTAATGTCTAAATTTTTTGACAACATATATCATTCCTAGACCTTCTCTCTCGGTAGTGGTATAATTTTTCTCCGCGTTGTTTAGCTGCCTACTAGAGTAGAAAATGGGAAAATCCAAATTTTTTTCATCTGGCCGGGCTAATATGTACCCTATGGCATAGGTTGATGCATCAACAAGAACGGGAAATATCTTACTCCAATCAGGGGCTTGCAAAATGGAGCAAAAATTAATCCCTGCTTCAATTTGTGAAAAGCTTGCTCACATTCTTCCGTCCACTCAAACTTAGCAATGAGGGCATACAAAGGCTTAGCTATTACAACATACATGTGTATGAAGCCCCTATAATACCCACAATGACCCATAAATTCCTGAACTTCTTTCATTTTCGTTGGTCTCAATAGTGCGGCAATTATTTGCATCTTTTCTTGATCAGTGGAAATCTCGTTTTTGGACACAATGTGGCCCAAAATTTTACCTTGTCTTACCATGAAGACACATTTTTCAGGGTTTAAGCAAAAACGATAAGTTCTCCACCTTTTAAAGACTTTCTCTAGGTGAGTTATGTGATCACTTCTCAGGTGAGAATGAACACAAAGATCATCCATGTATATCTCTAAAAATTGTCTGAGATATTCCTTGAATGCATAACTCATTAGTCTTTGAAAAGTGGTAGGTGCATTGGTCAGGCCAAAAGGCATTACCCTGTATGCAAATATGTCCCATTCTGTTGCAAAAGTTGTCTTATGGTGATCTTCTGGTTTTATGGCCAACTGGTTGTAGCTTGAGAACACATCTAGAAAACTAAAGGCCTCTTTCCCCGCAAATCTCTCGATTATATGGTCTGTTATTGATAGTGGATAGTTATACCTGTTTGAGGCTCACAGAGACTCGCAATTTACCATTTTTTTGGGGTACTACCACAATTGAGGACACCCAATTGGTGTGTTCAATCTCGTAGATAAACTCCGCATCCTTCAAATTATCATTCTCCTCCTTAATTTTCTTGACAAAAGTCTCATTGTATGTATAAGGACGTTGTCTGCGTGGTCTGGCATCACTTTTAAGGGGTATCCTGTGCTGACAGATCTCTAGATTTATCCCCTTCAAGTCCTTGTATGACCAAGCAAACACATCTTTATACCGCCTGAGTGTATCTATCAGAAGCCACTCTTCTTCTTCCGTGAAGTCCGTGGCAATGTATGCCGGTTTAGGTTCCTTGCCTGGTTCTGCTAAGTTTATGCATTTGGCTTTTTCAGGCCCATCATATGAAGTTCCGGGCTCTTTTGGATCTCGTTTGGGTTTCTGCACTACAATTTTTCTATCTTGAATAGTGTACTTCAAACTTACCATCATTTGATTCATCATCAGTTTCCAACTCTGTTGTCCAAACTTCTTTCAAAGTTTGTTTCAATTCATTGTATTTGTGTTTGCGCTCAGTTTTGGATAACTTTGTTGACTTTTTAGAGATAATTTTTGTATTTGGCTTTTGTTTGTTCTTCTTTTTCAAGTTTGTTTTGGTTGAGTTGGGTTTCATGTACCTCTTTGATATTCCATCTTTAAGGCAATCATTTGCTTCAACCAACCTTAAATACTACATTTGTCAGTTAATAGAGGTACTAAATATTATTTTATCTTGTTTCGTTTGTTCATGCGTTTATTCAAATATCTACGTTGTCTTTGAGGATTTTGGTTTGGAAAATCATAGTAGATCACTTGTCGATTCTCCCGTTTGATATCCTTATCTGAACTATTAGAAAGCTCGTCGTCTATGTCATCTTCTAAAAGCTTATCCGTGGAGTCCTCGAATGCTTCTTCTTTAGTTTGGTCAAGGTCCCTTACTGAGATATCATCCACTATGCTTCAGCAATCTGCAACCCTCTCCCTGTCAGGGACTTCCAATTCTATTTTGGACTTAGGTTTGACACTCATCATTTGGAATGGAATGATATCATATCCTTCCTCATCACAGAATTTGGTCAGGGTCACCTCATTCGCACACACATCAAGAGTGGCCAGTATTTTCTACCAACCAAATGGTTCAAACATCTCTTCCAAAAAAGGCTCTAGTACATATGGCTCATCTTGTACTGACCTATCATGAATGCAATCCTCGTTTTTCTAACTACCACCCTCAGAAGCTACACATGTCCAATTGTGAGCTTTGTTCTACAGCCAAACAGGTATTTCTCCTTCTTGGTCAATTGTGGAGATTAATTCCTCTCTAGGGGTTTGTTCCACGTCTCTATAACTATGGTCTGTGACACTGATCTTAGTAGTGACATCCTTGTGTCTTAGGTAGATATAGTCGTAAACCCAATCTTGTACCATTGTGAGATGATGCATAAATGGTCTGCCCAATATGATATCAAATTTACTACTCTCGTCGACATTCATAATAGCAAATGTGTGTTCATATGCAATTCCGTAAGAGGTTACTACAATTTGCTCCAAAATTCCAATAGGTCTCTCCAAGTACCCATCCACTAATTGAAGTTTCATTCTAGTTTTCCTTAGAGCAGGCTTTCCCCATTTTTCCTACATTGCTTTGGTGGCTATGGCAATTCTGGCTCCACTATCCAATATCGCTACCAATTTTACTTCTTTGTACTCCGCATGCAAGGTCGTGTTCCCTTCTTCTCCTTCACAATAGTCTCCTACCTTGGTCAATGGCACCGGCTCATGTTTAGTTTATTTTGAGGTTTGGTTATTCAGTGTTTTTTTTTTTGGAGAAACAATTGGTGGCGGAATTACCAGCCCTATTTTCTCCAAATTTATTCCCACCTCTTCCCAAAGATGAGGTCTTATATGCAGTAACTCTGATAGAGTTAGTGTACAACGGATAGGGGACGACATCAGCTCATGAAGAGTTTTGGTATCCATCATCTTAGGATTAGCTTTCCATTGAGATGGTACTTTTTTTACTTCTAATCTAGTTTCATGGTTGCCAATGAATGAAGGTAACGTCTTTAACAACTGAAGTTTGTTGTCTTCCGACATTTTCGTGCTTGCATCACCATACAGTGATCGGATATCATTTGGATAGAGTTCATGTTCAAGGTGGATCTCCATGATAGGGGCTGATTGAAGTGTTGCACTTCCATCTTTTTTGTTTCGGATATCCTTCCACAGATCTTGTGGCCATTGTTCTTCCACTTCAAGAATTGGCACAGGTGCTTGTGAATACATTCCATCTATTGTATTGGCTACCATCCTCATATCCAAAGGCTTTCCATTTTCTGAATCTTTTTGGTCTCTGTCTTCAATTCCTTGCTCCTTTAACTCTTGAATTTTTTCCCGTATTAACACCTCAGTCCTTGAGCAATCGGAATTGGTGGTTCCATAAGGGCTTGAGCGGCTTGGATGAGCTCCTTGCACATCTTTAACCTCTCTTTTTCATACCCCGGGTGAGGATACGTTAGCCACCTATCCTCTTGGGTTTGGCTAGCTTCATAAGCTTTCAAGATCGCATCCAAGGGTCACTTCAAAGACCTTGTCCATCAAGACAGATCTCCCCGACGGTATTGCCAATGGTTTTGTTACATTGCCCTTTTCCTTAAGGTCTCTTTCAATTCTCAATTGTTCCTTTATTTGCAGTAATTTGGTTTTCCAAGCCGTTTTTTCTTTCTCTCTTTTGGCTTTTATCTTGTCTCATTTTGCCTTCCAGGATGTCCTAGGGATTCTACAGTCAAATTTTCTATCTCGGTTTGGTTGACTGGGATGTTCCTTTCCGCCTCTTGTGCTTGGGCTCTTGTTATCAACGTTTATTGGGATGGTTGGTTCTATTTCTGATCCACTTGAGCTTGTCACAATCCCGATTTTGTTCATGGTTGCTTTCCCTTTGTTATCAGGGATTTTTGGACAATTTGGAATGAGATGGTCATTTGTACATCCCTCACAGAACCCAAAGAGTTTGATACGCTCTCCTTTGTGTGGAAAACTTATCGCCCAATGATCACCTCCACATTCATAGCATGGTCCTACTGGAGGTGGAGAAGCTTGTGGAGCCCCCATCGGTGGTCCTGTTCTAGGAGGATATTCCCTAGGTTTGTAGTTTTGGGTTGCCATGAACATAAGCATATTTTCATCGACCAAGTAATGGTGTTTTGTTGGTTGTGCTATGTATCATGATTCTGGCATATCCTCCGGAACCATCCATGGAATTTGTCTCTCCGAAGCATATGCATTTCTGTCAAACCCTCACTCATAGGTATTGTCTAAATCTTCCCGGTATGAAACTACCTGGACCATACTCTGATCAGAAGGTGCTTCTACAGGTTGTGAAATCCTTACCATGGCCTTGTTTTCCTGGGGTGAAGGAGGCTGATGCCCCAACATAGGTTGAGGTTTTTCTTTCCCTTGGACTACGTTATTTTGTCCTACTTGGTATCTTGTAGGGGATGGTAACTATTGCCCTCGATGTGGCCCATATTGTCTTTCTCTAACATAGTTTCTATTATAGAAACATTTGTAGGTCTCATGGTTTGTCCATTTTTGTTCAATAGCACACCACTTTAGTACACGTGGTATATTTACTCCTGGTCTCTGTTGGAGGTTACACCAGTGAGTTGGATGATCTCCTTCACAAGTGTCACATTTTCCGGTGGGCTATTGTCATGTGTTGGGTTTGCCCTGTTTTCTTGGTTCATCCTTCTGATCGCTTCCTCGATCATTTGATAAACGTTCGGCACAATTGGGTTTTTCCCACCCAGTTTCATTGTGGATTCACTAGTGGTTAAAGAGATGCTACTTATCCCTTGGTCTATGTCCTCCATCACTTCCCCATATGCCTTGCAATTGTCTACCAAATACAATGCCTCTTTTGTAACTTGTTCAAAAGTAACACATTCCTTTAAGTGCAAGTCTTTTTTGAGGGTGTCATTTTGCAATCCTTCTATGAAAAGGACTGACAGTCTCTCATCCTGAGGTAGTTCTCCAAGAGGGCATATTTATATGTATTGCTTAAATCGAAGTGAGACTTCCTTTACCTTTTCCTTATCATTTTGTCTAAATGCATAGATCTAAGAGATAGTATTATGCTTAATTCCTCTCTTTGAGAATTCCTCCACGAATTCTCGAAGAAGTTGCTCGATACTTGGGAATTCTAGGTTATTTAAAGATTGAAACTACGTCAAAGCCATTTCTTCTAGGGTCAACCCAAAGCCTTCATATTGAGTATGGAAATCAGTTACCTGCTCTGTCCTCAACACTTGTTTGAAGATTGGAACATGAGCATACAGATCTCAATCCACTATGCTTTTTGGGTACACACTTTGCCACTTGGGACGGTCGCATCCGTCTGGATTCCACAACCATTCTCACCATCCCTGGTCCTCTTGATATGGGCTTTCTAGCTTCATATTCTCCCCTTGGCACTATAATTGGTATCCTATCCGCCATACGTTCATCAAGTCGTTCTATTTTATCTCGTGTAATAGGCGGAGGGATTCTAGCTGTGTAAGTCAAATCAGGTGTTGCATTGCCCATTTGTGTGTTTATAGAAGCACCATCAATTTTACAAATTTTCAGAGTTATGGTCTTTGACACCAAAATAAGGTTTTTGAACAGTTTTTACCCTAATTCTTTTGGCCCCAATTGATGGTGGAATGTGCTACTTAGCCTACTCCTATAAACTGAAATAGATGCACAAACATAATTGAATTTAACAATACAGAAACGACAACAAAATGTATGGTGAAATAGTCCTTTCCAAGCATGGAAAAATCAAAGAATGAAATACTCTTTTGTACTTCACTCACAGTTTTCTTTGCTCATAAGGAGTAGCACTAGCTGGTCCTAGACTCTAGCCTCTTCTAAGCACTAAACCTACATCTAGCTGCTTTACTGTCTAAATGTAAATGGAATGGGTGTCAAAATCTTTGAAAGGGATTTTTTGTACAGTTAGGTCACTTGCCACTTAAGGATTGACTTCCCCGGCAACGGTGCCAATGTTAGCGGGTCGCCGCAACAGACGTCTATAGCATAGCAATCTGGTACTAAAATAATTTCAATACTTAGGGAAGTGATCTTGGGATGGGGCACGAAGACTTAATGAGATCGTCAATCTCACAAAAGTGAACCTAAAAGATTATTCTTACTTTGACAAAAGCAAATCAACCACTTCCTATTCAGAAAATCAGTCTATGTCCGATCTCATCACTCTAGGCATCACGCCTTTTCGGCATCCAAACAAATTTGGAATGTAGCAAAACATAAGGAGAAGTATTACAACACCTAAGGGCATAATTTTACCAAGTTTTGCAGCCATTTGGGAAGGTACATAAATCACAATCCATCCCAAAAAATGTAGAGAAAACTGACACAGAACTACACGAAAGGTCCCCCTTAAGCATAGAAACACTCTTCCAAGGTTAAAACATCAAAAAACAACCATTTAAGACCTCAAATCAATGCATTTAGCTCACAAACAAGTTGTCACGAACTACAACAGAATTGAGAATGATTACACTTAGATTGAAGAGCAAGAGACAAGGAACACAATGTGCCATTCGGAATCAAATTCTAATTACCGGACAAGGAGAACGATTGATTACAATTTGTAGCTGCAAAGAAGCTCTTAGTCGACATCCAATTACTTCCAAAGATAATGATAGTGTATTTTACAAAACTAAGGGTTTTGACTTAAGGGCTAGGGACTCTTTCCCACGGCCATTTGTCCACTTACATGGTTTGTAGGCTCAGAGAGGCTAAGAGGGAATGATAGATTATAATACAATTTGATAATCCTAATCATTAGCAGAATTACACCGTTTCTTTTGAAAAGATGATTGAGTACAACAAAGCTTGGTGTAAATCCTCCTTTTAAGTGACATTTTGATGTGTCCACCAAACACTATCTCCAGAGTCTTTCAAAGTATTTGTGGGGTGGCTGTTAAGAATAACACAAAATTATCAACAAAAAGCTTTGCGAGGAGTTTGTTAATTGGGAGAGAGAGGCCTTGAATGTCCTATTTCTCATCTCTTGCCTTGAGTATGGTAGCTAATGGACAAGATCTAATAAAAGAGGAGAGGGGCTAGAGGGTAGCTTTGTTTGATCGACCTTTTTTCTTTAAAGGCTCCCACAACTTTGCTATTAAAGAGAAGTTATGAGGAGCTACATGCTCCTATGGTGTGTATCATATGAAACATATGGGGGCCAAAGCTTAAAAACCAAAGTCCAAATCCTTCATGAAACCTTCTATAAATAACCAAGAAAGTAGATAATAAGCTTCAAGGTCAAGATGGAGGAGGATACATTCTTGGTTGGTGAATTTTGCATGCTCTTAGATGCCAAACCTTGCTGTAAGAATGTTATTATAAATTGATCTTCCTTTGATAAAGCTAAGTTAATGGGGGTGATCATCTTATCCAAGATTAGAGACAACCTTATGGTGATAACCTTAGCAATGATATTGTAAGACACTATGATCATTGTTATAGGTCACCAGTGCTTTAGCTGGGAACAACATACCTTCTTAGGCATAGGCTTGACAAGACCTCTTTTAACATTGGGATCTAGCACTCCATCTAAAAGGGCTTTGTTTGCAAAGTGAGTAATGGGGGTTTTCAGGTCATCTGAAAAATCCTTGATGAAGAACTCTATTTTCATTCCATCCCATCATGGTGACTTCTCATTGCCAATGATTGTAAAGTAAGTGAACATTTATCTTTTGGTGATAATTTTTTATAGGAGGTCCACTTTTGTGGGTGTTACAGTTCTATCAACAATACCGAGAAGTGAGGCTCTCGCTTCTTTGACCTCTTTTGATTGAAATTTTGGTTGCCCTATGATTTAGCTTAAATGATCAAGTATCAATTTTGCCATTTTATCTGGATCGTGCCCTTTGTTCCTTGTGTTGTTCATGATTGTTGTGATGATACTAAGTGTCTTTTTGGTTGTTAGGACTCTAAAGAAGTGTGACTGATGGGTAGCCTCACACTTAAGGTAAATCTCCCTAGACAATAATCATGCCTTTCTAACTTCTTCAAAAGCAAAATTTTATTTTACTTTGAGCTTAAGGTAGCATTTGTCAAGTATGGAGATTGTCTTAGCATACTCAAGGCTTGTGTAAGTATAGATTGGCATGCTACCCCATGGACCTATAGACCACAGGTCCACCATTGCCCACTTCGTGCACATGCTTTCCCATTTAACGTTTTGTCTTGTCTCTTCTAGATTCAACCATATTGAAATTCCTCATAAGACACCAGTCCCCCTTAACTGGGGATTCCTTAAGATCCACCCATAGTTTGTCTCTTAGGATTCTCATTGCACGGATTACATATATTGATAATCATTGATAGCTACTCTACCCATTTTATTTCACACCTAAGACTCCGAGAAGCATGATTCAAGACCACTTGAGGCTCAAGGACTCTATCCGTAATGGTAGAATTCCACAATAGCCATCACTTCCTTCTACATAAAATACCATCATCTTTCCTAAATCTTGTTTCTTGCTACTTGTGGCATCTAAGTGATACTCTCGGATAGCCCAACAATGGATATTCCTATCTTTCCTCACCACATTCCAAAAAAGGGCATGCTTTTTACAGGATTTTATGCCCTTCACATTCCATGCCTACACTATTAATTCCTCCATCATTGAGAGAGCGGTACAAATTCCTCTTCAAGGAGGGCTTCCTCCGTATTCCCATTTTGTTTGTCATCCTCCATGAGATCAAGTTCTCACTCCTCAAGGTCGTTCACTGCTAACCCAATCTAGGAAACTGTTGTCTTTGTGATCCTGGGGTCCTGATAGGATTTGCATCCCAAAGAACTTCAAATAGATTCTCATAGTGAATTGGAGCCTTTTTTTGCATGGCAGATTCTCTCGATGTTTCCTGATAGCCCGTGCTTGTGATTTAAAGTGTTTTCATGATATGTTGACTTTCTATATCGCATCACTTCCCTTATAAAGGTAGGCAAGGGAACAATCTTTTGAATTATTGGAGCTTGTGTTTTTTGGTGAGGAGAAGAGGTGAATTGAAAATTGGGGGAGGCCTTTTTGTGGACATTAGATCGGGTTTGTTTGCCTTGGGTAGATGCTCTTGTGATTTCAAGTTTAGTTATGAAGCTTGATTGGATCTAACTTGCCCGTCCTTCTCTGAATGGTCTCTTGCCTCCTGCGACAATTTTTCATCTTCCATATTTTTGTGATCAGATTCTCCTAGGGCCTTTGTCACCTCCTCTAGGATCTATTGATTTGGCTAGGCTACCTGGGCAAGCCCTTTCAAAATGCCCAAATCCATTGCATATAAAGCATGCAGCATGAAAAAGAAGGTTTACATCTATTGGGATATTTGAAAGCCTTATGATGGAAATGGAGTGGTAAATAGCTTGATTTTGTGATTCATATCCACCCTTGGGTATTTTATTTTTATTAGCTACTAAATAATGATCTTATACAGTCTTTTTTGCAAAATTATTTAAGTTCATCCACAATAAGAGTAGTATTGTGTTTATCCTTCTATTTGCAAGGGATCTACATCTACTTGAACACAACAACCAATGCAACTCAGTGCATGTGTACATTCTTTGGCTTGCGCAACTGATCCTACTATATGTAAGCTTAGTGATTTCACTCATAATATCACTGACTTGTGCTACCACAAAGTTTCTCTCAAAGAATTGAAGGTTGTGGGATTTCCAAATCTGCTTCAGAGTGCACACGAAAATTGCTTGGTTCTGAGATCTTCCCTCTCCTAGAACCAAGTCACTATGTTGATTTGTAGACATTGGCGAGAAGGATCTATGAGGAAGGGTAGTCTTTAAACATACACCCATAGCAAGTGTATGTGCCAATCCCTCTGGCAAGAATCTAGGTCCGAGTTGTGATAGTCCCCCACAACAACTTTTCTGAGTGAGCATCTACATTGTGCTTGGCAACTTTGGCTACCAAATGTTGTGTATATTCTTCAACCACTTCTCTTCTGTCCAATTCACCCTCCACAATTTGATGAGCAAAGTGAACCAACCACTTTATATATTAGATTGTTATATGTTCCCAATGTTTTTGGAGGGGTACAAACATTTTGTTTTTGGGCCAATACCAATCTTTCTAGTCAAGCTCTGACCATTGCGGTAGGCATTGGACCATTACATAGAAGTTCCAAGACTCTAGTGATCAATAGAATTTCATTTATATTCAAACTATGTGGACCATCAATTGATCAACATCCTTTCCCAATAGAAGTTGTCATTGTCCTAGAAATGAGCTAGCTTGGAGATCCCTTTTCTATTCACCTTCCCAGAAATTTTCCTCCAAAAGATATTCAAGGATCCTCCTCCAACTTTGGATACCCAAGGGGACCACTAAAAACGGTTTATCTAAAGTATCTGAAGGTCTACTTCCATTCTAGTGAAGATGCAGCTTTGTTGCACCTTCTTAGAATCTCCCTTCTGCAGCACCCTAGCTTTAGAAAACTCTAGCTTGGAGCAATAATTTTGTCATGTATCTCAAACTCCTACCATGGGCCTCCTTGCAAGAAGAGTAATACTTTGTTCATTTTATCCCAAGCCACCACTCCCAATCTTGCCTTTGAATTGTTAAGGATACCACTAGCTTTGCACACATGGCTTTTACGTATAGTGGTGGGTCTAGGATCACAACTCTACCTTGATCCTTAGGAATTGCCACCCATTCATATTCCCCCCATTGCCATGAAGTCATGTCTTTAGTGTTTTTTTTCCACAAGAACCACTTGAGAAGTTTTGGAAAATTTTTCCAATTGTATTTGGCCATTTTTAGAATCGGTGAGACAAAGGATTTATAGGGAACCATGAAGGATTTAATCACAATAACCCTGTTGTGAAGAGTAGTGTGTAACCCCGCCTTTTCATCTTACTATTGATTTTGTTTCAAACCCAGTCACTTGTCTAACATGTTCGCATCTAGTGGTGCACTAAGGTGTCTAAACACTTTGCATTTTGAGGAAATCTCCCTTGACTATTTGGCAAGGTCAAATGAGTCATTTTTAGTGAGTGAAATCAATCTTGATTTTTTGATGTTGCACTCTAATTAGAGCGTAAAGTAGTCACAAACATTTGGACGGTTTCAAGTGCTCTTCTTAACATTTTGGAGTTGGTTTTTTGAAGAGCAACAAATCATCAACAAAAAATTTTGCTAGCCATTTTGTAGCCTAAGGCCTTGTCCTTGAGTGCGATCATAAGTGGATGTGAACCGATTGCAAAGAGAAGTGGGGCAAGCAAGCAATATTTCTTGAACTGATTTTTTTATTTCAATCACTCACACAACCTTGTTGTTGAAGAGGAGATCACAAAAACTTCCCTCCTTAGGGTGTGTACTATTCTACACATTTTGGGTCCAAATCCCAACAACTTCATTGTATGACCACATAATTATGTCATACAATTCTCTAGGTCAAGTTGCAGGAGGTTGCATTCTTGCTTGGTGAAATTCGGTACTTGAAGGTGAGCATTGTTGCTAGATTTTCATCATAAATTGACCTTTATTTTTTATTAATCCATGTTGATGGGGGTGAGTATTTTCTCTAGGATTGAAGAAAGTCTTACTGCTATAATCTTGAAAATAATCCCGTATGCTACAGTCATCATAGAAATGGGCTACCAATGTTTTAAGAGAGAGCAATAGACTACTTTGGGAATAGGCTTTATAAGCCCTTTTTTCACGATAGCATCTATTTGTACCTCAAGAAAAGCCTTGTTCACCATACAAGTTATGCGTTATTGAGATTTTAAGATCCTCCCAAAACCGTTTTAAAAATTCTACTATCAAACCATCCCACCATGGGCAATTTTCCTTCATCATTGCCTTCAAGGCAACCCAACCCCATCATGGGCAATTTTCCTTCCACTTATCTAGGCAAAACCTTGCTCTTAACACTATCAAGAAACAATGATCTTGCATCCTCGACCTCCTGTTGCAGGCATGCTTTTGGATGACCTATAATTTGGCTAAGGTGGTGGAGCATTAGTATGACCATATCATTTGGGTCTTGGACTATATTCTCCGTCTCATGCATGATTGCTACTATTGTGTCCCATCTTCTTTTGACTTTGAGAGCTCTGAAGAAGTGAGCTTGCTTGGTACTCTTACGCTTGAGGGCAAGTGCTTTGGCCAACAACCTAGTCTTTTTTATTTCTTTGACTTGCAACTCACCAAGCACCACCTTGAATTCAAGCCATCTCACGCGTTCCTCCTGTGAATTGTTGCCTTCTTGAAAAAAAAAATGAGTGATCCTCCACTTCTTTTTTAATTCTTATGTTTTGGATATCTTGATCTTTTGTCACCCTAGGCCCTGTTATATTAATTTTTGTATGGATTCTATACACTAATGTGGGCCAGGTTCTTAGTCACCATTTTCACATCCTTCTTCAACTTGTTTAGTGCCAACGTAGCGAAACACTTGAAGAGTGGGTCCTTGAGGAGATGCTCCCCTGAAACAAGTTCCCTTCTATACAGTGTTTATCCTCCTTGGCCTTTGTAATTTTTAAATTTAGAGGGAAATGGTTCACTGACATATTTTGGGTGGTATGAACATTTAGCTCCATGGATGGTGGTAGCCAATCTTATTGGTACAAAAAAGGTAGCACATGTCATGTGATGAGAGACTATTACTAAAGGCTAGTGTATGTTAATCTAAGTGAGCTACTCCATGGATCAATAGTCCATAAGTCGGTTAGGATCCATTTCTCATAGAGAGCTTTCCATTTAGTTTTCTCCAAACATATCAAAAGGCTAGATGAGCTTGTCCTGTCCTTTTTATCTCCACCATATTAAAATCTTCCATGATGCATCAGTCCCCTTCTAATGGCATACTCTCAAATCCATGCATAGTTTTACTCTTCTTATGGCATCACAAGGGCTGTGTATGTTCATAATGGTGAGATTTTGATCTAGCCACTCAACCCTCATGCCCAGAGGTATGATTGAGATCCACTTGTAGCTCTAGATCCCTATTTACAATGGTTAGTACCCCACTAAAATTAGGTGCCCCTGCTCATATAACACACACTTTTTCACTAGTTCTTGTTTTTTGCAATTCATGGCATCCAAGTGATGTTCTTGGATCACCCAACAACTTGTAGTTGACTTTCTTACCTCCTCCCCAAAAATTGAGCTATTGCTTATTTGATGCCCTTCATGACATTCCAAGATTGAATATTTAACTCCTCCATCATTGAGACAATGGGACAAATCCCTCAACTTCTGGAGAAACTTCCTCCATATTCTCCCTTCTATTGTCTACCTCTAGTTAACTCTGATGGGAACCTTTGTCTTCTTTGTAATGATCTAGATTAGTAGTTGAGTAGGAGGTAGAAATTTTTGAGATGTTCATGTCCAACAAATGCTCAACCTGAAGAATTTTACCAAATCAATTCAGACTTTCCAATTGTTGGGTGGGTTCTCTTATGGTAGGCCTTACTTTGTGCCAAAGATTTAAAGTTCTTGCATTTAATCATAGAGACTTTTTTTCAATCATTATTATCTTTTGGGGGAGCAGGGGACATGAAAAATTTCCAACGGGATTGAGTTGGTGATTTCTTAAGCAAAGCTAAGAAAAACTGGAAATTGTGAGCAGTCTTTGTGATGTTATCTATTACTCCTTGTGTTTTTGCAAGATGTTCTTGAGAGTTCTTATTATGTGCCCATCTTGCTTGTGTGTGGCATTGCTTATTCTTCAATACATTCTCCTCCCAATTTTGTCCTCTCAATATTCATGTTGAATAGCACATGTTCTGTGTGAAGGAAAAATGACATCTTTTCCACGAAAACATTCTCCATTGAACTCACAGGGTCCAAATGGAAAACCCTAGAAAAGTCACTGAATCCATTACATTTGAAGAACACTCCAAAGAACATGCCAAACTTGGCTTGGATCACTTTTAAACTTGCCCCATCACACATGACTATGCTTAAAACGTGGCTTATGCACATCCCAACAAATGTAGACTTCATTTCATGTGTTCCCAAGCTTTCGTCTTGATAGCACAAATGACGGGGTTCCTAGAGTATTTTCAAAATCTTTTAGATTGTCCCACACCCACACTGAGCATAGGTCCTTAAAGGATTTAGGAGATTCAATGCGGGATCCCATGGATAAATGTAGACTAGAGGATCAATCGAGAAAAATGGGCTTTTTGACATGACCTTTGTGTCGTTTCCGGGTCATTAAGCTCTATACTTTGAAGAATCCCTTTGAGAGGTACTAAATAAAGACCATCGAACCACAATAATTAAGGACAACAAGAAAAGTATAGCTAAAGTCATTTGTAGAGGGACCAATGTTGTACACACACTTTACACTTCTACCTTTTGAGGTATCTTTTCTTGAGGATTTGGGATTCTCTATCCCCAACTAAAGGGTCGTGGGATCCTCTACACTCTTGTTTTCCTCAAAGGCTCTCTTGTTGCACCCAGACCCTCCTTTTGATAGCTCAATCTGGACCATGGTGAGTTGGGCTTCACACTAGGCTCTATGCTTGTGCAACTCAAACCACCTTTTTGCTTGTGTGTCTCCTTCCTTAGTATTGGTTGCACTAGGGATTTCAACATCCTTGACTTGTCCCTTGCTATGCAGGCCTCATCAACAGAGGGCTTACCAAGTAGTGTCATTGCTATCCTAGCCCCACCTTGTTCCAAGAACTTGGTGGGACCGGGCCGTTAGACCAGTGCCACTTTGCAACCCTTTCTTCTCGTGACAATATCCACACAGGACATCTTGCTCGCCAACTCTATCCTACAAGACTTGGCTTACAAAATCCTTGAAATACCTAAGCAAAGGTATAAAGGAGCAAGACAATGAGAAAAATACCTTTGCAAAGGAAAAGGAGAGTCAAATCTCAACAGAAAAAGGTTACAACCCAAAGGCTTAGGATGGATTGTGACTTGTGCAAGTGCCACAACCTAGCCAAAACACCTCAAGGAAAGCACGACTTCAAAGGCTGATAACACCTCACTGTTCCAACACCTCAGTAGGGAAAAAAATTCATGGGATCGATTGTAACCCATGCAGCTACCACAACCCAACCACAACACCGTGCAAGGCCCACACTACTTCACATGCTAGCAACACCTCAATGATCCAATACCTCAATAGGGCAACGTGGAAGAAAGAAGAATCACAACTCAACACCACCTTAATGCAACCAACACCTAAGCAAGGATGAGGATGATGGAACATGACCTTTAATGAGCCAATAGTAGCCGGTTCAAGCAAGGAGAATCTTCTACGATTCACACACCTCATGCCAAGCACCTCCTTAGCAAGAACAAATAACCTCATGCAAGGGAAACCCTCTAGTTAGAGGTTGCGAGCTCATGCACAAAAATCCTCTCTAGTGACTCCCTCCCATTAGAGGAGCAACACCCAGAGGCAAATTTAACACAAGTCCAGATGGGGCTAGAGTTCCCTTCATGACTACACTTACTCTCCCATCTTTGGTCTTCATCTCCATCACACTTACTAGGTCGTCGCTCTACCACAAGAATACCAGAATTAGAGAAAGAGAGAAACTTATAATGATAGTACCTACTTAAGAAGAAGATTCAATGGAGCTCTTCTTTAAACTCAATTCAGCATGGTGCATTGTGATAGAATGTGGAACCCTTTCCTGTCCATTATATGACCTTACACATGATTTCTTGATGGGTAAATATTCTTTTGATGAATCGTATTTTTGAGGATGATCAGGCAAAGCACTTATGGCATAACATCCTATAGGTTTTTATATCTTTGATCAATAGTATATTATGGGGTTTTGTACATTACATATGTTGGTGAAACAGAGTGAGGAGATGGAGACCATGGGCAAGATGGGGAGAGACAGACTTGACAGAGTTGAGTGCGCTACAAAAAAAATCTTTTCTCATTAGAAGATAAACCAATACATAATTCAAATTTTAATCCTTATAGGCTCCATGCAATTATTATTATAACCACACATTTGCCAACCACTAGAGCTTGTGGTGCATGCTCTACATGGTTCAGAAGACTTGACCCATAAAGGGGTTTTAATGCTAACATCCCCTCATTCAAGCTTATCTACCAGATAAGGGTAGACAACCAAACATAACAATCTGGATAAATCTAACAACCCAACTAACCAGAAAGACTACAACCCATGTAGAGCATAGCATAGGGAGAGCATAACATAGGGTGTGCATTCTTGTCCAACAAGAATTCGGATGGAAGGACATCACATATTAAATCCACAAGAAATGAAAAAGACAAACTAGGTAGTCTTACAATTGACAAACCAAGTCATGGTAGTGTAAAAAACTATTATATTTATTGACTCGACAAAAATTAACAACTATAAATAGATATATTTGTCATCTTTCTGTTTACTAGGAAGATTTGTGAATTTAATGAAAGCTTACCAATAGTACACCAAAAATGTCTTGTCTCTACCTCTTTGACTGGCTTCAAACATGGTGTAAATATTTCATGCAAATATTTTCAAACTCAATGTAGCTTATGAAAAAAAAAATCACAAATTTTAAATTCATATTTTAGAACTATTGACTCCGATTATAAATCTATTGAGATGATAATATTTTGATAGACTTTAAAAGAGGTGTTTCTTATTAAGTTTTTTGATGACATAGGAGTGTAGGAATCTGTTGATGACATGATAGTACTATTCTGATAGACTTTAAAAGAAATGTGCCTTATTAAGTTTGTTGATGACAGAGGAGTGTAGCAATTTGTTGCATGGGACTCTCCAAGTCTTTCATGCGTGAATAGACCTCCATTGAAGATGTTGTAGAAATTAACTTGCTTAAAACAAAAGAATGCAACTTAATGATTGCAAAATACTTCTTCAATATTTATTCGTTTATGCTTTGTGTGAATTGTTTCCACATATATACAAATATAATGAGGGGAGGGATTACAAGCCCCCCTCCTTGCCATGCGTCAACACCTCCTTCAATAGGCAGCTGGGGCAAAACAATGAACAGCGCGCACGCAGCAAGAAGGGTGTTGGAGAGAGAGAGAGAGAGAGAGAGAGAGAGAGAGAGAGAGAGAGAGAGAGAGAGAGAGAGAGAGAGAGAGAGAGAGAGAGACGGCCGAAGGCTGCCAAGCAGCCACACTAGTACTTCTAAGTGGAAAAGGTTCAAAAAAAGAGTTTGGGATTGAGATATATGACATAGGGACCACCGATTCATAAGAGCTTTGTCTACTTGATTTTGGATGAACTGGAACTGCAAACAGATCTCATAACAGAGTAACCATGTACTGCAAAATACATCCACCTTGTCAAGACAAGGATCCTAAGGAGCAAGGCTCAACCTAGGGGGTCAGGGACCTGAGCCAAGGACTCGGACTAGACCAGTGTGGACTGGGGATCCATATTATGGCTAGGCTAGGAGCCGGCCTATATATAGGGTGGTAGGGCAGTGGATCCGGCATCACAGTCTCCTAGGTCCTATATTGGTATCAAAGCTCAGGGAGGAGGAGCCATGGAGGAGGGAAGGAGGGAAGGAGACAGTTGCATGAGGCATGCATGGTCTTGCTCTCGTTCTTTTCCGGCGAGCTCTCCATGGAAGGAAGGGTAGTATGTTGTGATGCAAAAAATCTTCTCTCTCGAAGGAGTGCATGGCTCTCTCTTGCCCATAGAAGGCTATGGCACTGTCAAGAGGTCTCTCTCAATGTCTTTCTCTCTCTCATTTGCAAGAGCAGGACGTGCATGTCTGTCATGGTGTGCAAGGTGGCTAAGCAAGACGATCACGACGAAGGCCGTGTGCCGGGTCGTTAGTGCCGAGGAGGCGAGCAAGGTCTGGTTGGGCTTGTCAGGGTCGCGAGGCCTCAGCCAGTGGATTTCGACACAAGGCAAAGCCCCCATTCGCCACCACGGACGGGACCCTGCATGGTGAATCCTTCTCGCTGCGCCCTGCCTTCGTCACCACCATGGCTTCTCCTTGGCGTTTCAAATTCGGGCGCTCTTTGGGGCTTGGGGAACTTGGCCATCCCCTTTCCAAGGATCCCACCCCACCCCATATCTACACTATCTACACATAAGCCCTCGAGGTCTTGCCGAGTGGTACAAGCCGATGGCAGTACACGAAGCCGACGCGGATCGCACGCCATTTCCAGTACGACAAAAATTTTCCGATTATCTAAAAATTGTAGTTTGGCTACGGTAGCTCTTAGCCACTCAAGCATGATTTGCACATCAACAGGGCGACGCTCCATGGTTGCAAGTCCACTTGGATTCATGAGGAGCTTGGTATGGATGGTCATGCAGCTTGACAGATGTTGCATTGCGGCTACAACAACATGTTCTCACCATTCAGAGCGGCGGACTTGTACGAGTTGTTTTTTGATGTTTGGCAACGCATGTGACAAATCAAATGCATGCAAGGCATGGCCAGGTGTCATGGAAAGGCTTCTATATAGCGAATACACATTATGATGATATGCAAGGCATTTTACTATGTATTTCAATCCTCACACCATCTTCAAGGATCTTCAAAACCTTTATTTTGCTACAAAGTTAGACTTCCCTAGCACTCATGGAAAGTTTAGGCAGGGCTTGCCCAATAAGGTAGGATGTTGAGTAGGAAGTCACAGGCCAGGTGAATGCAACCACTATTGCACATCTCAGATACACTTTGTCTGGTAATTTGAAGCTTCCAAGTCCGTTGCGAATAAGGCTATGTCTATGTTTTACTTTTTATTTTGGAAAAGGTCTCTCTGTTGTGCAAAGCAAAGTGCCTGGGCAGAGTCCATACGAAGCAAATGTACAAGCAAAGTGTTTTACCTGTCTTCATGTGAAGCACGGCTTCTCTTATGTGCCATAGTCTTATCAATTGACTTTGGATGAATGATAATGGCACACATCTTTGGCACTATATGGATATAAGCTCATAGTTTACGCAACGGTGCACTCTGATGTATCCATGCCAGTGTAATCGTGCTAAGCACGTATACTAGAGGCTCACATGGTTGAGAGTTTCATTGAAGCCAAGGGCTTATCATTATATTTTTTGATATGTCTCCATGGCATACTAGTATGATGGATGCACAACACCCATCATTGCATACGCTTCCGCTATAGCACAAGCTACTCTGTCAAGGCAAAGCTCCGTTGTTGTTGTTTTTATACATTTTATTTTTATGTTTATTCACAGGCAACGTGCCATACATCTGCACCCTGATATAGTCACGATCACTCTCCTATCAGCACTAAGAGTGCCTATATGAGTACAATTTGGGGTAAGACCCAGAGCATGATTATTAATCACTTAGTAAGGGTTGATGGTCTATTCTTGGAACCTTAACACTTTCCTTTTCAAGGAAATAAGTCCACAAACTGCCAAGGGGTAGTGGGAATATTTCACCTTCCAAAGTAATGAACTGCCATGGGCAGAAAACCCAAGGGGGGTCATGGATAAAGGCCACGAGCCGGCTGCTCGTTGAGCAGTTTTCCTGCAACGTTTAACCAAGGGGTTTGACAATGTTACTTTAACCAAGGGTTTGGATTGCATTGGCAAGGTTACATGTGCAATACTACTTGCCTTTCACTCATTTTCAAGTAGTGCTCCTAGGCCTTTGCAGGTGGGAAATTTGGGCAAGTGCCTTTCCCTCCATATAAGTGAACACTATGCTCAACCTCCAGAGAGATGACAAGGTCATGTAAGAGCCAAGAATTTTGGGCCGTTGTGTCCAAAACCCATTTTTTGCATTACACAGTTATGGACCCACTTGTAGGGTTTTATTTGGCACATGTGCCACATGGGATACAACATGGTCTAGGAACTTAAGGAGTTCGGTTTAGCAAGTGTGGAGCATGGATAATGAGGGTCTCTCACGCACATCGCATGTGTGTTTTACCGTTACCTCCACACCCAATTACATCTCGTACTTGAAGGACATTTTTTCAAACATCCTTACCTGAGACATATTCCACATGTGGAGAATAGGAGTCTCTGGGGGGACAGACATTGGCACCGCTACTTCAAATATGTGCCGCAATGATGTCCCTAGGTGCTGGTCACATTTGTTTTCTAAACCATTTTCAGTACAACATATCAGGACCAATTTCAGTGGCCAAAAATTGTCGAATACTTTGAATGACTTGTTAAGGTACAACTGCTGCTAAACAACATTACAAATGGTTGTTTATACATATAGCAATGCTATGAGTTGTTCATGAAAAAGTTTCATTGTTTGTACCTAGAAGCGACTTCTGTTTCACCTTCTATTATCGTTCAAATGTTTTAGCAAGGCTTGCACATGAGTGCAATAGAAGTATTTACTTTCTTTTTGCAAATTGTTTACACTCCTCTCCAATGTGTGCTAAGAGCATTACATTCTCCATAAGTATGGGAAGCGACGATTATGGATATACAGGTTCGGATCTATTTTTTGCTAAATACATGCACACTAGGTGTTATTGGCCCTAGTGTTTAGCAAAGATTGATTTGGAACGGCATGTGTATTCATCAAGTTGTTGCTTAGGAAGCATTTTGCATTCTATGTGCAATATCTCTATGAGATTACTTTTGGGTCTACCAATCACCAATAGAGGTCATGGCTTGGGGGTGCTGGTGGATTTTTCACGTTAACCACGATGGTTATTCCAGACATTGCTGATTCCTCAACAATGTTGTCCGATACAGTGATTTTCGTTTACCAGTCATCAGAGAAGAATGTCTGTAAACCGTGGGGAAACACACCTCAGTACTGTCAGTTATCCACAAAGTGTAATCTTGTGCTGAAGGTTATGCAAAGTGCATACATTAGCACCAAGAAATTCAATTAATAATCATTTATTGCTCTACTTGGAGTTTGCTTACCATAAGTTAAAGCATGTTTGTGATGATGTTTAGTCTCTTCATGTTTAAGTCGGGTTCTCAACCTAGAACACTAGTTATAGTGGGGTTGTTTACTAATGAAATTTGAGAGCAAGTCAAGGACTTCTAAATTGCTAATAAGTTACATAAGCCAGTTACTCTAATAGAAAGTGAAAAGAGGCACTCTTTCAAGTACATCTTTTTTGGGGATAACTCGTTCAGCATGCACGTATGCGTTCTAAATTGGGTCTACACACTATGTTGGATAGGAGTTGGTAACACATGACAGTTTCCGATGAACAGCTGGATCCATGAACAATGCCACTGTGGAACACATTAGTGTATCACCACTCTTTTTATTGAGGACAAAAATGCTTCTCCAAGGGGGGAGTAATGTCAGGAAAAGGATCCTAAGGAGCAAGGCTGAACCTAGGGACTCAGGGACCTAAGCCAGGGGACTGGACCAGTGTGGATTGGAGATCCATATTTTGGCTAGGGCTAGGAGTCCGCCTATATATAGGGTGGTAGGGTGGTGGATCCAGCATCACAGTCTCCTAGGTCTTATAATATATATGTATTAATCCGAAAAATTTACAAAGGCAACCATGCTAGACTCTAGCCATGGCATCACATAACAACTGGCTGGGAGCCACCCTGTCGAGAGATCACTGAAACACATAGCAAGACACAATCAAAACATAAATCGATTGCAAAGGAAGGCACCTATCTAGAGAACATTGAAGCACAAGACACGGCGAACATGGGAGCCACCAAGCCTACCAAAGCATAGGAAAGCCACAGAGACCAATGGATGCCACCATACGCGAGGGCCTGCCACTCCACTCGTGCATGTCCATAGTTGCCAAGGAGGTTAGAAAGGATCAAAAGAGCCACCAAGTGCTAAGAGCCAGGACACTCAAGAAGAGGATCAACACCAGCACCATCATCCAACCCTAGACAAATCAAGAAACACAACCAAATCTCGGCTCACTACAAGCATCCCCAGAGTCACCATGTAGCTCACCATAGGTGGAGCCCTTCGACAAGATCTAACATCCCTTGTATTGCACCTACCCAAAATCCCATGGCAAGGAAGGAGGAAACAGCTCTGAAGAGCCCCTTTTTATTTATGAAAGATACCCGCTCCACACAGAGGTTTGCAACCCCTCGATAGTGGATTCCCCTTGCCCAACCTCTGCTCCATGTTGGCAGTAGGGCAGGGCCTAGTAGTGAGAAGGGACGACATCACCACCCATCGCTTCAAAAATACAAGGATCATTGTTGTAGCAGAGAGATGGTATTTTCAAGTAACCAAACTGTTTTTTAACATCCTTGATGCAAGGACACAAGAGTATGCACCTTGCTTGCCACCATAATACATATGGTAACCCTTGAAATAAATAGATTGCCCCTATATTTTTAGAGTTTATGTTCCTAAACCAGACATATGTCCAAATTTGATTTGTAGAAGCCAATAATGAAAGGAAGAAAGCCTAGATGGGTTACTAGCACCTTCTGCATTGTAAGTTGCAATTTTCATGTTATTGGGGTGTGTTAGTGACAACCTCAATATCTCCATCACCATCTTGCAGTACGTCAAAGAATTGGATGTGTTGTACCCAGAGATACATAAATTTTTTTTAACTAATTCTTTCTTTAGGAATAGAAACTCATCAGTGTTCACTACTCCAAGATTTTTAAAACTGGAGGCCTCGGTGATTTTCTTCGCTCCCAGCATGTTTGGGGATGTGAAGGTCTTTTGCCCCCATGTTGCCCATGATGGATCGACTTATTAGGAGAAGGACATTGAGGAGGTATAGGAGATTTTTCTCTCCATTGTTGGGTTTACCAAAAACTTCTCTCTAGGAATCGATTCTTACTACCTAGGTAGGAGGGCATCATGTCCATTGAGGCATTTGAGATGGTGGGGCGATTCTTTAAAAAGTGACCTCACTGACCACAATGGCAATAAGATCTAGCCAAATTACCCCATTCAAGGTAGAGTACCATTTTACCTGCATCCTTTAATACAATCATGGTTGTTTCATGCATGTTTTGATCGTTGTTCCACAGACATCCTCTATTCCTCTTAGGGCAATTGCCAATGATTTGTAAGGGCAAAGATAATTTTCCCTAGGAAATCAGCCAATTCCCCTATAGACATGGCCATAGAAAGGTTGGAAGCTCAAAAATTCAGCCCACATAGGGCATTTATACATTAACTCCTCCATGCTCTTCTTAATTGGTTGCTAAGGCTATACATGAATTGCTTGACTAAGACTTGACCACACAAAATAATTATAGATGCAAAAAAAAAAAGAATTATGATCCTCCTTCTTGGAGGAACAAACCATTGTGGAATGTCTTATCTATTGCTACATGCCTAAAGTCCTGGTCAAGAAATCCTAGCTAGAATAGCTTATTGATCCAACTCAGCATTGTAACTTTTAGATGAGTGGGTAGAGACCTTTCTTTGCACCATATTTGCAGTGGACCATGGATGGCTCCCTTCTAATGATGATGATTTGTTAGAAGCAATAAATGTGACAAAAAGGATCAAAACAAGTCACTACAAAATTTACCAAACTGTACCAATTAGAGTAATGTAGTAACACTTATAGAATCCTCCTCAAATGTTTATCAACCATCGTTACCAAGATGATGTAAATTCCCTATATCCACTCACACCCTCATGGCCTCTCTCTCTACTAGCTCCACATGTTGGGAGATTTTCACAACTCCTCTTTGACAAACCTCCAATCTTAGCAAACAAGGATTTCCTAATCCATGCTTGAGCATTCCACAAGCATATAAGCACATGTGCTTGTAGTAAGCGTGCATCCTCTTTAACATCCACATGTTGGAAAAGATTTCCTCTACTCTAGGCATACAATAACTCTTGTGGAGGAGCAAAATGACTTGCTCCTTCAATCATGAGTCAATGTGCTACCATTTCTTCATGATGTGATAGTGGAAGACCTAGGAGCAATTTTGTGCATGCAATGAATGGGAAGTTTTGCATTCTTATCCAAGTGTATGTGTTCTGTTGCATGGTCCATGCTCTAAGAACACCCCTTCTTCTAATCTAAAGCAAGGGGTGTTAACCAAAGTGGTGTGTAGGTAAGTATTATATGAGCGTTGGACAAAAAGTGGAGTGGATGGAGAAGATGTGGTAGGTGTGGGAGTGGAAGTAATCATGAGGGTAAAGGCACTTCAATCGACTGTGAGGTGGGGTAGATCCATTGTTTTTGCCACCTCCACAACATTTATATCCACCACTGCTATAGTGCCATATCCGTGAGGGCTCAATGAGCATTAATTGTACACCATGACTCAAATTGCTCCGAGGATGTGGAACGTGATGCGGATTGGTGGTTCGATTGCATGTATTCCAACTAGCCTAGGGTTAGAGATGCATATCAAGCCACATAATCATCTTGGCTATCACCTACCATGTGTGTATGTGTACATACAAAGAAAAAAGTGCAAGAAAGGCAAGAAAGTGAAAAAAACAAGAAAAATGCATGAGATGCTTAGCTTACATGATCAACAAGTAAACGTTTTTCTTTGTATGTGTACATACAAAGAAAAAAGTGCAAGAAAGGCAAGAAAGTGAAAAAAACAAGAAAAATGCATGAGATGCTTAGCTTACATGATCAACAAGTAAACTTTGAGCAAATAACCCTACACCAAAAACAATCACAACCTTTCACTACACCAAAAAACAATCACAGAAACTTGACATCAAAATAATCAGCAAAAAATATAGAAGATATGCTTTCATTGCACTGAAATATGTCTATTTACTTACCCCTTAGTTATTAAAGGGGGGGGGGGGGGGGGGGGGGGGGGGGGGGGGGGGGGTGGGGTGGTGGTTGTCACTTAATGGTTATATGACCATCACGTTGTTGAGAAGTGTGTGCTAGCTTCATAGACGCCACGTCCTTGGCTTGAGAGAGTCTTGCTATATGAGATTATTGACCAAAGAGAGTAAACTAATGTTTGCTAGCAATTGTAAATGAGGAATAGAGTAAGCCAGAATCTACAGGCTATAGATGTTACGAACCAAAGAGAAAGTATATCATGATAATGGCTTTGTGATGTCAATCTCCAATTGGCCCTTAATGACAACTCTGTTAAAATTTGTGTCAAAAAATCCCCTAATTTGGTCCACCTTTGCCATCCATCATCCCTTTTGGAAGTGGATTATGCCGATTAAAAGTTGGAGGGCCCAAACTCCCACACGTAGCTTTTGCTCCCCAACCGCTCCTCCATTTGTAATGGATAGCAGTCAAGACCTATTGAGGACTTCTTGGACCCTCCTTTGTTAGATACAAAGCAGGCTATTCATCAGCATTCTTCGACCCCTTTTTCCTTGCAACCCCAAATGGACACCTTCCTCTCTTGCCTATATCATGTGCACGAACATGGGATACCAATTATGACACATACCCTCTAGAAAAAACTTAATGGCCAGATGAATGTGCAACCTTGACACATTACAAATATGTACATGTTAGAAGATTTATCCACGGCACTATGAGGAGAACATTTGAATTATATTGCATCCCTAACTATAACTTAAAATATTTATATATAGTAGCCTTGGGGGGTCACTTAATAATTATGCGACTATCACGTGAGTGCAACGGGGGGTTATTGAATTTTATTTTTTCTCACATTTTCACACACAGAAGAGTACTTAAAATGGAATTCGGGAAACAATTTATAGATTAAATACAAAAAGGGTGTATTTTATTTGTTAAAAAATCACAGATAAGGAGTTTTAAAAATAATCCTTAAAAGAACGTGATACACACAATTTTAACATAGTGGCCCCTTGAGCTAGCATCCAATAGCACACAAAGAAGGTTATGTATAGTGTAGCATCTTCCCCACACGTGGAAAGCTACTAAGATAATATTGTGCTCAATATTCACAGTGTGGAACTACCATAGCATGACATCCAGCCCCTCAAAACCTGCACATCCTCTATCATGTATAGTGTAGCATCTGCCTCACACATGGAAAACTACCAAGAAAAAATTGTGTTCAATATTCACAATGTGGGACTACCATAGCATGACATCCAGCCCCTCAAAACCTGCACATCCTCTAGCATGTGCCAAAGTCATTGGATCAAACATCCAGATTACACTCTGCTTCATGAATGATCTAAACTTGAATCACTTTTCTTATCAAGAGTTGTATTATCCATGTTATACATCTATATTATTACTAAAATGCTACCATCCAAGGTATGTCCAAGGTGTTTGCTTCATGTATTTTGGAAAGTATTTTATAACAACACTCGACTACAAGCACTGAAAACAAAAAATCCCAAGAGAATCAAAAGAAGCATCACCTTAGTCACTAGGATCATGGCAAGATGCATGCCATTCAAAGCATCTAAAATTCCATATGTATTGTGCTTTGTTTCTTTTCCCCAAAGTATCCATTGCATTATTTAATTATGTATCCAACTACTGGATCTAGCATCCAAAAGTGCAAATTGCAAAACAACGATTAATTGGGCTTCAGCAACAACTTCTATCGTATTCCATATCTTAACAATGACTGCATGTAATGATCTACAAGATGTCCAACTTCTTCACCGAGCCCCTTCTTGGTATGTAAAATGGAAGTGAGAGAGTGGTTTTGTGTGTGGCAGTGGTGTGTGGCTTGAAACAAGCTATGAAGTGCGTGGGTAGTTGAATGTGTGCATGTTTGCACATCGGTGTGGATGCAAGCGGTGGCCTACAAGCCTGTGTCAATTGTTTCAAAGGTGAACTCTAGTGGATTGGGGTGCTATGTATGCCGTGGGCTATAGAGATTTTTGAAGGTGAACTCCAATGGATTGGGGTATTGTGTATGCCCTGGGCTATAGTGAGGCCTTTGTTTGTGTTCCGAGTGTGTTCCCACATTCCCCTCTCCATTTTTTGGTGCCCCCACTAAGGAGCACACTGATTGTTCTTCAATGTGGAGTTTGTGATTCAAGGTGTGGCAGGGTGCTGGTCCCATTTTCCATGGTGATGAAGATGCAGACAAATGGTTGGCAAATTTTGAACTTTTTATGTTGTCGTTGCAAATATGGAGTGATGAAGAAAAAGTCCAGACAGTGTCATTGGTGTTGCAAGATAAAGCAAAGGCATGGTTCGATGGTCTATAAGCTATGGATAAACAAGAGTGGTTTGGGTTTTGAGGGCAGTTTCTATGTCAATTTCATAAAGTGGTGTCAACTCTCGGGGGGTGCACTATGTAATCATGTTAATTTATAACGTGAGTTCGATAGGAGGTGTTTTAAAATGCAAAAATGTTGGGCAGATTTATAGAGATACATTAAAATAAGGGGTTTTAATATTTAATTTTAGAAAAATTTCCTAAATTAAGGGGTCATTTTATTCATTCAGACATGTTAAAAGAGGCGTTTTTTTATACGCATCAAACTCACATTCTATAGGGGGGTACTGAACAGTGAACCCCCCGAGTGTCAGCCTGCTGAAGTGAATGCCAAGATCAAGGGACTGCGACGGCAAGAAGTGAAAATTTTGATGTTTTTGTCAATAAGTTCAAAGCAAGCTGGAAGGATTTGGTTGCTATCACCGGAGTGGTCAATGTGGATTGTTTCAAGTTGGAGAAGTTCCTACCTTGTCTGCATCCTTGTGTTTGAGAAAAGCTGATTATGAAGAGCCGAGAAGCTATGCCGAGGCTGTGAGAGTTGCCAAGGTAAAGAGCAGGAAAGTGAAGAGAAAACTCAAGTTAGGCTTGTTGAAGCCTATAGATTATGTGCCTATGATGATGGCCAAGTGTTCAGTGGACCTACGAAGGATGGTGCCAAATGTGCAAAGGGTGGAGCCTGTTGAGGTAAGGCCTTTAATTGACTATGCTCCTTGGGAGTTACCTGTTCATGAGATGCATATGTCAATTGTGGAGGAGTTCGTCCACGAGGATGAGCCTTTTGTTAAGGAGAGCCTGTGTGCAAAGGAGTTGGCAGATGCCAAGTGCTCAGAGCAGCTTGAGGAAATAGGGCTTATTCTTGTGGAGTGCTTGTACAAAAGGGTGGTAGATTGTGGCCAAGTTGTGTATGCCGAGAGCTTGGAGTTGGATGACAAAAGTGGGCAAGATGATGGTCAAGCTCTTGTACAGTGAAGAGAAGATGAAGATGCTAATACCGAGTCCATTTATGGTGATGATGGTGAGAGCATCAGCTCCAGCTTTTGGGGGACAAGTAAAGAGGGTAGCCTCGAGTGACAAGAGCTTGGAGTTGGATGAAAGAAGTGGGCAAAATGGTGGTCAAGCTCTTGTAGAGCAAAGAGAAGATGAAGATGTTGATACCGAGTCCACTTATGGTGATGATGGTGAGAGCCCCACCTCTAGCTTTTGGGGGACAAGTAAAGAGGGTAGCCTCGATGATGGATCCACATTCTATGGCAAGGAGACGGATTTCAAGGAGCCTGTACTAGTAAAGGTAAAGTTACTTTGTTATATGCATAAAAATGTGGTGGTAGCCACTATAAATGAAGAGCAGGTAAGAGATTCGGAGTTTGGGAATGAAGATATGCAAGTAAGGGTGTTTTGCGACACCATGTTGATGACAATTCTCATCAAGGTAGCTATAGAATGTGCTTCGATTGTACGGAAGGTATAGGTGTTTCCCAAGAAGGAGAGAGCTATTGTGGTGGCTATGGAAAGAGGATGGGTCGCAACAATGGATCAGCAAGAGATGTTGGCGGAGCCATATAGCTCTCCATTTTCTTGGATGATCTTGAGGATTCCACGGATATGGAGTGTAAAGAGGATCCAGTGCAGATGGGTAATGCCTTGGATACAAGTTGCTTGGATGATGAGGATGATTGGGGGTTTGATGACCCAGTGGGTGAGATGGATGGAGAGGCACGGGTGCTTGTTGGGAAAGCTTTGGCCAAGACACAGGTGATGCAAGTGCTAGCCCCTCCACAGGTGGAGGCTCCTTTGGGAGAGCAAGGGTCTGCTTTTATGGTTGTACCAACAGAGACTGTTGCAAGGGAGTATGTGTATCAATCGTAGTGGCCTTCACAGGTGGGTAGACAGGGTCAGTTATGTCCGATGAAATTGGTGGTATGTATGAGCATGATGGTATGCTCAATGATGTTTTGTTTGAGGTGGACAGTTGGCTTGTGGATGCCTAGAGTGAGGGAGGTATGCCGAGAGCTGGCTATATGGACAATTGGCTATGTGTGGGAGTACGGCACTATAGAAAGATATTGTTAGCGGGTGAAGATGATCAATGTCAGGTGTTTGATCCGAGAGAATGATAGCAAGTAAAGCAAGGGGTGGGGCAATCCCCTTGAGGAAAGGTGGTGGGTAGCAGATGCTGGTTTTTGTACATATGGTAGATTTTTTGTGGTGTACATAGTGTTTGTTTGGGTGATGCAGTCTTTTAGTTCAATAAGCATGTGTGTGGTTGAACCTAAATGTTAAACTAGGGGGTAGGCAATGATGGTGCATCAAAATTTGGTCTCTGCAGGAAAGTGCTCAGTGCCAAGATGTGGGTGCCAGCAAGTTCAAGACAAAGGGCTAAGGCTAGTGTGGAAGACATAGGCAAGCAGGTGCTAGGGGAAGTGTATTTCTAATGTGGCCTTTTTGGTCAAAAGACTCCAAAATAGTCCAATTAGGATGATAGGTGAAGGTGCCCAAGATGTTCAGTTGGTGCTCTAGAATATGGAGTTCGAGATGTTGTGCAAGCTGGTCCAGATGGCTCGTCAAATGGAGCCCCGGTGTGCAAGATATTCAAGTTTGAAGTTGGAAGGTATTGCAGATCCCTAACAAACAAGGCAAATGAGGACAGGTATCTAGAGCTGGGTTGAGTGGATATGTGTGGAGAGCTCATGTTGTGGACCATTCTGGTCTTTTCGGATTGCGGATTGGAGCTCTAGATTGCAAGTTATGGTCATTTGAACATTTGTCGGGGGCCAGTTGTGGGTCGTGTTGACCGCATTGAAGGGCATGCCATCTGATGTTTTTTGGCACTTGCCATAGTTCAAAAAGATAGTACACTTCATATGAAAATAGCAACAATTGATAGCTTGTCAATCATAGATATGGGGGGTAAGATGCGGCCAGCTGAATTTGGATGCACTTACTAGAAGGGTGGTTACATAGGGTTTTTCCCGGTTTTTATGCCGTTGAGTGGAGGGCTTGGAAATCTTGGAATGTGGTGAGATCTCGAGGAGTTGATGTCTCAAAGGTGGATTTCATCCGGCCTTTAGAGCTCGGGTACCCAATCACGGGGAAGCAAAGCGAATCTGAAGATGGCTAAGAAAATAGGGGTTTTCTCAGCTCAAAGGGAGTGTTCGAAAGCCTTGAAGGGTTGGAGTGGTGTGATGTTGCCACATGGCAAGCGGATTTTCCCACATGCGCAGCTTAGAGCCCAGAGGGTGGGATATATAGCTGGAAACGTAACATCTATTGGGGTATGAGATAGAAAGAGAGCTCTCCTTGACGGTGGTCATGGCTAGGGCGTCTGGCAACGCTGCGGGAGAGGCTCTAGGCAAATCTCGACGGCATTTTGACCAAAGGCAAGCGGCGGCAATGGCCGCTGGCGGGGGTGATGGTGACACATGCAATGATGATGTGGCACTCAATAAGGGTTGTGTTCCCGCGGCCTGCGAGGCCCATTTTGGAGAGAGTGATCAAAAGAGGAGTACCCCCCCACACACACACTAGCGACCTCACTAGTGCTTGGGGAGAGGGGAAGAGTCAAGTATGAAGGGAAGGCTCTTGGAGATGAGAGAGAGAGAGAGAGAGAGAGAGAGAGCGAGAGAGAGAGAGAGGGAATTTGGGCCCATCAAAGAAGCGTTCAAATGAGCCGGACAAAGGGTTCAAGGGCGGTCAAGGCTAAGCCGTGGGCAAAGGGCAAGTTCAAAGGGCGTATGGGCTAAGGAGAGAGAGGAGGCGATTCAAATAGCCGACCAAAGGTGGCAAAGAGGTAAGTGGGGGAGAGAGAAATGAGGAAAAATGAAGTGAAAAATAATAATAATAATTACCACAAGTGTTAGGGGCACTAGCGACATTGTGTACAATTACAGGAATAGGTCTAAGTACATATATGTAAGGAGCCCTTGTCTATGTGTAATTGCGCATATTAGATGTACACACACACACGCACACACATGCTTATGGCATCCCCTTGTATTCCCTACTTGCTCTAGTTGTCTAAATTTCCATCTTAGCTCTACATTGAGAGCGCATGGGTGGGATGATTCCATCACTTTGTAATATTGTACTAATATAAACTTTTGATTTGTCACTAATTACTTTGAACCATATCTCTCTACACTCTCCTTGCTATTAGATCATATTGTATTCCGTATTTTTTACACAATCCACCAAAACAAGTAGAAGCGTATTCATGAATTTTAAATTTTTTGGCCATTTTGAAATATTCCACAAAACAAGAACAAGGCAAATTTCTTGAGGAATAGTTTGGTGATGTGTGAATGTTACAATAAACTTTGCACTTTATTGTGAAGGTGTGAGTGGGAAGGAAAACCTTTCTTGAACACTACCAATACCCATTTATTAGTATTCAAAAAAAGTCTTTTTTCCTAAAACATCTCAAGTAGTCGTTGAAGAAAACTATTTTCCAAAAACTTAAAAAACTTATATATTAAAACCTAAGAGTAAATGGACAAGAGTGTTGCTCCTAAAGTTGTACCCTAAGTCCTAGATATAATCTACTCAAATGATCTATCCAGGTGGGGCGCCTCTCCCTCTTAGCTATTAGGTGGGGCACCTCTCCCTCTTAGCTATTATGTGTGCTACCATTACGCAATCATACTACTACCTTGATGCATTGCTTGTAAACCAAGGATAGGGATCAACATGCCTCCAAACGAGGATGATGTAAGAGTAATCCTACTTAGATTCAAATTGTATGGTTTAAATGTCAAATTTATTTTGAAGGAAATAAGGTTCTTTCTTCGTCATGAAAAGTACACCCCATATGTGCATTCCCGTTTGGGAAGAGATATTGATACATAAGCATTGAGATAAAAAGAGGGGAAACGAAAAAATTATTTGTTTGAGCCCTAAAGTAAACAAGGTGAAGAGTCACTAAGGCCTACTAAAGATAAGACTCATCATCATCATGGGGATAAAAGTTATTGGGAGCAGGTATGAATGAGTGCCTACAATCATTCGTTTTTTTTTTCTTTTGTATTTTAATATAAAATTTTATTGTCTATTATACACATATAATCACAAATGGCTTATATGTTTACAAAGGGCTACTTAAACAACAAGTTGAAAGGCTCACACTAACATTCTAAGGGAGGTTACACATCGCCATATCAAAAAAAAACACTAGCTTGCCCAACACATAATTTTGACGTGGGCGTTGTGGGCACTAGTTTAGCCACAACGATGGACATATGGAGCAGGTCAAAAGCAAGTGCTCTGATTGGTGGAATACCTGCCCACTATATTTGGACAGCTCTTCGAAGCCGTTCAAATCCCTAGCAGATTTGGACGTATACTGACATACAACTAGGATATGGCGTCGCCTTCGCAACGGCTATGTGTAACAAGTAGTAGTATCAATAGGGATTTCAAATTCACGTGATCGCGTGTTTTTTTTGTGATCACACTGTTAATTAACAAAATTCTCAATTCACAAGTCTTCACAATCACAAAAACTGGCATGGTGACTTGAAGGGAATCGGGAGGCTCGGTGAGATTTGCCCGTTGGTACAGCTCTGGAGCCCACCGGGCCTCGGCAGGATAGAAAGGATACCCGGAGGGCTACGGCCCCAGCGGTCCTGCTTCATAGCCCGGCGAGCCCCCAAGGCACCTATCAATAGGGCCCCCTTTTCTTTGCAATTCTCACTTCTTACTTGCACAAGTATCCAACCAAAGAGTTCTCACAAGGAACACAAAAAACTACGGTATAAAAATTAGCTTAATTTCATAAGCTCTTTTATAACTTTGTTTTTAAGTTGGTATACTTTTTTTAATAATTTTTTTTTGTAGTTTTAAAAGTATGTTGATCTTTGCTTTCATAACGGCATCGGTCCTAATATTGGATCAAAGTGTCTTTATGAAATGCTAGACCAGCCAGTACTATTTTACAACCTGTCGATTGTGTTCTATTCGGCATCGGTTCTATTTTGGACCGGAAGTGTTGCTGTTGAACATGGTTGGTAACGTTCAATTTATAAGTAGTTTTATTTACCTTGTTTTCGACATCAGTTCTGTTATTAGATTGGGACTCTTGTTGTACAAGCTAATAGACTGCTTTCTATATTTTATGAGTGATATACGTGTTAGGCTAGTTTGGTGTTTCTTTTGGCATCAGTCCTACTACTGGACTAGAGGTGTCCTTAGATTGATCAATGATGTCCTTGCTTTTTAGGCTAGTTTGGTGTTTCTTTCGGCATCAGCTCTACCATTGGGATGGAGGTGTCGTTAGATTCATCGAATGATGCCCTGGCTTTTTAGCCTAATTTTGGTGTTGCTATCGGCATCAACCCTATCATTGGGTTGGAGGTGTTGTTAGTTGCAGAATGATGCCCTTGCTTTTAGGATAGTTTGGTGTTTCTTTCAGCATCAGCTCTACCATTGGGTTGGAGGTGTTGTTAGTTTCATCAAATGATGCCCTGCTTTTTAGGCTTAGTTCGGTGTTGCTATCGGCATCAACCCTACTATTGGGTTGGAGATGTTGTTAGTTGCATTGAATGATGGACTGTCTTGTTGAGTTAATTCAGTGGTGTTCTCGCCATCAACCCTACTACTGGGTTGGAGGTGTCGTCACTCTCATTGAATAATTTCCTACTCTTTAAGCTAGTGTTGTTGTCAGTTTTAATGCATGAAGCATATATTTGTTATAAAATTTAAAGTTATGTTGTTGTCTTTAAAAATCATAAAAAATGTGTTGATTGTAGCATACATGGATCCTGTGGAAATGAAGGAGTTAAAAACCAAGATCAGAACTCTGTTGGTCACGTGTATATGTACCCTGACCACGGAGGAGATCACCTCTTTATTAGAGAGTGAGTTGCACAGAGATCGTTTCTTTGATACAATAATTGAAGCAGTTCAGGCACACTTCTCAGCTATAGATGCAAAGGCTATCCATAGGCTAATAGATAGTATTGTGGGCAATATGACACAATGCTTAAGAGACTTGGGTGTTGATGCACTAGCGGATCCAGATCTAGCCAAGCTATAGCATTGGACTAATATATGGCGTGTAGAGAGGTCAAAATCAAAAAAGAGCGTACAATATTGATGCTCAAGATATCCATAGCCACAAAGCTAGATCCATCATTTATTCAATAGCATCCTCTCAAGATGCACTAGTAGGAAGATCAGATATAGAAGCTCGGATGGAGCATTTATTACGCACCCGTTTTATGTCTCAGTGTGCCATAGGTGTTTACCTCACACCCGAAGCTATCCAACATAGTCAAAAGCTTGGAAAAGGATGCTACGGAGTTATGTCAGAGTGCACAATCGATGAGTCACTTGGTTGCCACCAAAAGTGCAATATGTGGTCAAATACTTCAAAGGAGATACAACAGAGAGCCGCCAATCTTTTGCTCTAGAGGCAAGCATGCAATTGTTCCACAAGGGCATCGTTAGATGCATAGCACAAACACACCAAGATCCATGGTCCCTGGTTTTTCCTCGCTTCAATGGAATGGATCTGGGTGACATGTTAGAGTGTGTTCCACCACCCAAAGGCAAATTTGCTAACATACTCGCAGTTCAAAAAGAAGATCCTAGACGCCCTCCCACAGAGAAAGAGTTAGAGATGTGCAATCATATGCTCAATTGGGTGCCTACTATTATGGATACTCTGGTGAAGACCATGGCACATGCACACAGCAAAGGAATTATACACTGTGACTTGCACCCATGGAACATCATGAAACTGACTTCACTAAGGAGGGTGTGCCGCGTGTGGGTGTCATTGATTGGGGGTTGGCACTGTGAGTGGGCATTGAGAAGCAAGCAACCAACATCAAAGACCCCACAGAGCATGCCCTTCGTCCTTGGAGGTCCCCCAAGCTTTGCAACCCAAAAGCTACTTGTCTGTATTCGAAAGCCACTAACACCTATGCAGTTTCTTTTTGCATTGAGCAACTATGTGATTGGTGCAAAGATTTTTCAGATCATTACAATGTGCCATGGCAAAAGCGAAAGCAAACTGATTGCGACAAAAAGTGAATGCAAACAAGGTGTATAAAATAGCATTTAAAAGGTTATGTCTTTTTTTTTTAGGGCAGGTTTGAGAAAGACCAGCTCAAAGAGCCAAAGGCACGATGCGATTGCAAACCCTATAGAGACGGTAGCATCCTACTTTGCACAAATCTGTGTAGACGTAGTGCAATTTTCTTTGTCAATTCTCTCTCTCTCTCTCTCTCTCTCTCTCTCTCACACACACACACACACACACACACACAAAAAACACACAAAAAAACTATCGTACATAGGCAGATAGAGAGGATTTTATACGAAAAATATAAAATTTGCATATAATTTGATAACCGGCATGCCTTTGTGACTTTATATGAAAAATTGTGGGGCGGGGGGGAGCTAGAGCCTCCCCATCATCTGCGTGTGCGTGGACGATGGGGAGGCTAAGATTTCCGCTTTTTTTTTAATGAAAATGCTCCATGGAGAAGGTCCTCCTTCCCCTGGTGATGAGCTACTCATGGTGTAACAGCTGCAGGTATGTGCCGGTCCTCACTTCGTCCACCACTGTTGGCTCCAAGTCAAGAAACACATCCCGTAAAACCGATTCACATTTTATGTTTGTGCTAGGTCCTAGGACATCATCCATAAGTTATGGTTCAATGCATTGTCAATACAACGTCATTAAGAAACTTTGACAAGAGCAAATCAATTTATGGTTGTCTATGCGTCTCCCCTTTCTTGCACATATTGATATTTTCCTAGTGAAAATCCACAACAAATTTGTTGAGTTGTGGAGATCCAAAGACACGAATTAATTCCTAATGCATGCAGTGATGAATCATGAGTGGGTTTCCTAGAGAGACTCTCTCTCTCTCTCTCTCTCTCTCTCTCTCTCTCTCTCTCTCTATCTCTCCCCCTGGGCGAGGGCGGCCCTGTGGGGGGGCGTCACTGCTCTTGCGCCGCCCAAGAACCGAGGTAATAGCCCACTGTTGCTCCTGCCGACTTGCCCAAGGGCCGAGCTCCACTGAAGCTATCGCTGCTACTGGCGCTACTGTCGACATCGACACCAACCCTTGCCACACCTGCTCAAGCTCCACTGAAGCTATCGCTACTACTGGCGCTCCTGCCGACATCGACACCAACCCCTGCCGCACCTACCCGAGCTCCACTGAAGCTATCGACACACACCTGCTCTGCCAACCCGACCACTCCTATCGCCGACCCGACTACACGGAGCCCCTGCCGCCAACCCACTACACAGAGAGCCTTTCACTGCCATCCACTTAATTGAAACCAAACCTAAGCCTTACTTTAAAATAAAATAAGCCCTGTTCTCTTAGCCGAGTACCCACCATGGACACTCGGGCCACATCTCGAGGGAAGCCCACGTTTGCCAGCATCGTGGCAACACCCCCAAAGGTGGACAGTATGGCCCAGCTGCAAAACGAAGTCGACAGACTTTGCAAGGAAAATAGAGCTTTGAAGGAAAGACTCGCAGCCATCGAGTGCCGACTCACCACAATGGATAACTCTAATGAGGGAGAGATGGAAGAGAAGGAAATCAAGCCCAATACGGAGGTAGACATCACCTTCATAGAGAAGGTCAAGACTCAAGTGCAGGATGCCATCTTCCGCAAAGTTGAAGTTCGTGTGGCGTCCACGCTACGCGAACGACAGCGACAAGATGCTCTTGCTCTCAATGTTCGCATCGGCGGGCTCCCGAGTGATTGGCAAGGAAAGCAGGACCCCAAGTTCCATGAGTCCTTCGATCGCATCCGAACAACAACCCCCATGATACAATGGGATCCAGCAACAATCACCACCCTTGCTCACGAGCATCACACCAACCATGCAATTCTTACCTTCAAGACCAAAGCAGATCAAGTCAAGCTCCTTGAGCAATCAAAGCTTCTTAAGGACACAAAAATTTGGTTTGCTAAAGATCTTACACCCACCCAACTCAAACAGAAGAAGGTTGAACTCCAAAAGATGCGAGAAGCGCGCATAGCAGGGGAATGGGCAGTGTATCGAAGAGGTAAAGCCATCATCCAGGAGTTCCGAACTCCCAAATCTGCTCCCTCCTCCTCACCTACCTCATCTTAGGTTTTGTTTTGTTCATCCCACCTTATCTTTTTCACTCTCCACCCTTCGATGGACCCTCAATCCTTAACTGATATGTATCAGATGGAATCCTTTGTACCGTTTTGCTTCTGGTCCCATAGGTCATATATGACCTCCATGGACGATAATTCAATCTATCTATCTATCTATCTCTCTCTCTCTCTCTCTCTCTCTCTCTCTCTCTCAAACAAATTTTCTATCCAAGACATCATGATCTTTCACCGTTTTTTTTTCTGCCTTATACATGTGTTGTAAATTAGATGTAGGTTGGGGACTAGGGCTAGGTTCACAATCACCATAATCAATAGGCAAGCCTAAAGTATATGCATCTCGTTCCAAGTAGGAATGCTTGAGATTAGGTTGGCGGCAAGTTTATGTCAAGCATGGGATTGTTCAAAAGGTTACCAATGTTTCTAGATCTTGTACCTTAACAACCAAAATATATTAGTTACCAATGTTTCTAGATCTTGTACCTTAACAACGAAGAGGTTGGGTCTAATAAGGTTGGTGGAGGAGAGGGGCTATCAAGGAAAGCCGGTGTAGTTTTACCAGAAAAAAAAACTACTAGTCATGTTGTTTTAAGAAATGAAGTTGAGAGAGTGCCCTTCCATATGCATATTGACCTTTGTGCTTTGGTGACATGATGAATTTCCAATTCCAAAAGCCACCTCCCTCGGTGTTTGAGGCATCACTATTTGTTGCATTTGAGCCATCAAAAACCATCTTCCTCAATTAATTTTCTTGGCTCGCTTTTTCTGATACATTCTTTGAGAGAAATTTGTAATATTGAAAATCTTCTAGGCAATTCTATAAGGAACCTATGCATATTGAGCTCGCACAGAAAACAAACTACAATTGAACCAGATTTGTGCAAAAAAAGGTGGCAATTGCTTTGGGAGATTGGATACACGATTAGGTTATGAAATTCAAAAAATGGGCATTGCCAATCACCGCTCTCCTACCTTCTCTGCTTCATTTGTTGCAAAGACTCTTTGAAGTGCAATCAAAAGATAGAAAATTAAGTGCACTAGGGACTCCCCAATTAATATGCTCCAAGAGGAAACCCAATAGACAATATGCTCAAAAGACAAAATAATTGAGTTCACTAGGGATCCCCCATTCAATATACTCCAAAAAAAACCCAACATCAAGCAGAAACTACTGGTAACATATATAGAGGATAATGTATGCTCAAGGAGGTAATGTTGCATCTTGGCAACACATTGACCTCGGACATAGATCCTTCTGCCTGTATGATTGTGTGCAACCCTTGAAATTTGACAGAAGGAGGTAGCAGGCTTTGTAGAAAATATTCACTAAGAAGTAGCTCTCCATTTCTTAATGAAACACTATGCTCCATGGAAGCATTGTTTATCATCCATGAAAGCATGGCACAATGTGTCATGTTTGTAGCAGAAATGGAGAAGAAATGGAGTCATGTTCTCTGCTTCATTCGTTGCAAAGACTCTTTGAAGTGCAATCAAAAGATAGAAAATTAAGTGCACTAGGACTCCCCATTTAATATGCTCCAAGAGGAAACCCAATAGACAATAGCTCAAAAGACAAAATACCATTCAATATACTCCAAAAAAAAACCCAACATCAAGCAGAAACTACTGGTAACATATGCAGAGGATAATGTATGCTCAAGGAGGTAATGTTGGTTGTCTTTATAACCCCATCTTGGCAACACATTGACCTCGGACATAGAGCCTTCTGCCTGTATGATTGTGTGCAACCCTTGAAATTTGACAGAAGGAGGTAGTAGGCTTTGTAGAAAATATTCACTAAGAAGGAGCTCTCCATTTGTTAATGAAACACTATGCTCCATGGAAGCATTGTTTATCATCCATGAAAGCATGGCACAATGTGTCATGTTTGCAGCAGAAATGGAGAAGAGAAGTGTTGGGGTATGAAGCCCAATGTGGTCGCCCAGGTAAGTGGGTGGGCCGCCACGTATGTACACATATTCTTTTGTAAAAACCTAATAAGAACTCACTATGCTCTACACATTACAACAGAGCGAGTTCACCATATTGTCATGCTCTTCTTCTCGCACTCTCTCTCGTGTCGCACTTTCGCTCGTACTCCTTCAACTGGTATCAGAGCTCACATCGAGGCTCGGGGCAGCATTGCAGGAAGCTAGAGTCACCTGCTCAGATTGCAGTGAGATTCGACAGGAGAAGACACGGCCCCAAATGCTGTGGGAGTAACCGAAGGGCTTGGTATTCTCAGAATTTCATTCTGAAGTCATCTCAGTCACCATTCGGCTTCGACAATGTTCTGCAGACCATTTTCAACTACGTGGTCACGGTAAGTGCAGATCCGACTCACAAATTTGGGGTTTCGGCTTACGACTGCAGGTGCTGAGGATATCGGCACTCCCAGAGTGCTGATTTGTGGCTGTCTACACATCGAAGGACGGCTCACGGTTCTTGGAGGCGTGTCACATACAACACGGGCGCATCTACACACAGACTGTAGGCGACATCCACTAGTTCATCAGGTAGCTTGTGTTTGCTGCTTGATATTCTAGATTTCATCCTGACATTGCAGGTACTTCCACATGGGATGTATTGTCAGAGATGATGTATGTATGTTGAGGGTTTGCTGGCTGTGAGTCACGCAGCAAACAATCGCCACAGCAGTTATAGCATACAGTGGGAAATTTGTGGATGTATGACTTTGTGGGAAGTCTATGTATTGTCAGATTTACTGCAGCCTTTGTTGAAGGTCGAGTGAGGTTTTATTGAGCTGGGGGATTCTCGAATGTTGAGATCCTTTCGGTGATACAGGTCTTGGAGCGATCCCTCGAGCACGCTTAGATAGGCAGCTAGGATGTATTGACTGTGAGTTAGACAGTTGGGATTGCATCTTTGCTTTACTGCCATTGAGGCATTGTCGCAGTCTATGCTTACAGGACAATCACAGGACACTAAGAGACAGTACAGGTGCAAGACAGGTTTACCCACAGCTTATAGTGTTAGAGAGACAGTGGTTTTTTGAGCTGTTTTTGGTCTGTTTTTGAGTACACGAGAGCCATTTTACAAAGGAGACTCTGCTGAAATTTCTGCAGAATCTGAAGCTTTCTTGGTTCATTTGACAGGTTGATATTGGTTCAGAGGTCAGTTTACACAGGAAACTCTGCCGAATTTTTCCCAGGAAAGTAAACTACTGTGAACGGTAGCTATGGCTGGATCACAGGACACTACTCTTTACAATATCAAGAAGCTGGATGCAACCAATTTCCCATCGTGGAAGAAGCAGATTTGGCACGTGTTGGTACAAAAAAAGCAGATAAAACCTATAAAGGTCAAGGGGATAAAACCAGAAGATATGGACGAAGATATGGAGCGAAATGGATGAATTGGCACTTTCTACCATTATGCTCACTTTGGCAGAAAGCGTTTACTTCAATGTAGCAGACGAGATGTCATATTTTGAAGCATGGACAAAGCTGAATGATCTTTATGAGAAGCAGAGTGCAACTTCATAGGTATACTGGCTTAAGAAGCTTGTTGACTTGAAGATGAAAGAAGGGACACCTATGTCCAATCATCTGAATGAATTCAACACCATCTCCAGTCATTTGTCAGCTCAAGGTGTCAAGTTTGATAAACCTGTTAGAGCTATGTTCCTGTTGATCACATTGCCGAAAAGTTGGGACACTTTTCACACAGCTTTGAGTAATTCTGCACCTCCATATGGTTTGACCATAGCAGGTGTTGAAGGAAGTCTGCTTACTGAAGAAACCAACAGAAAGACAATGGACAAAGGCAAAGGAACATCCTTAGTTGTCAGGGGAAGGACCAAAGAAAAGTACAAAGGTGGAAAGAGGAATAGGTCTCGTAGCAAGTCCCGCACTGCTAAAGACAAGAGTGACATAGAATGCTACCATTGTGGCAAGAAGGGTCACATGAAAAGAGACTACAGAGAATGGAAAGCAGAAAAAGGCAAAGAGAAATCTGAAGACCATGGTGAGAAGAACAAGTCCTCAGTGAAGATTCAAGAAATAAATGTGACAAACACTGTTGCAAAGGATGACAGTCTAGTGTCAGGAGACATCTACTTCTTGAAGAATACAATGGACTTAGCTCTTCTTACAGCATCTGATGGACATGCACTGAGTGACTGGATTATATACTCAGGGGCATCACTTCATGTGTCTCCAAACAAGGAGTGGTTTACCTCTTATGTGACCACTAAAGTTCATGTTCGGCTAGGCAATGGGCAGACATGTGAGATCTTAGGTGTTGGAGATGTTCAATTGAAGTTTCAGAATGGCCCTTCTTTCACGCTAAAGAATGTGAGACATGTTCCCGCAATTACAAAGAGCTTGATAAGCACAGGTTTACTTGATGATGTTGGCTACGTCACCACTTTTGGACAGAACATGTGGAAGATATCCAAGGGTTCTATGATAGTAGCACATGGAGTAAAGTCTAGAGGACTTTACATGATTTATGTATCAAATGTCTCTAAAAATGTAATCAATGTAACCGAGCAGCCGAACGTTTCTTTGCGGCATAGCCGGTTAGGACATATGTCCAAGAAGGGAATGGAAATCTTATCTCGTTCTGGTTATTTTCCTAGATTTTCATTTAATGATTTTGAATTCTGTGAACATTTTCTATATGGTAAGCAAACATAGTAGCCACATAAGCATAGAAGCAATAGAAGAGATACACAGTTGGCACTTGTTCATAGTGATTTGTGCGGACCTATGCCTAACCTATCTCTAGGGGGAGCTTCTTAATTTATGACATTTATAGATGATTCCTCGAGGAAAGTATGGGTTTACTTTCTCAAGCACAAGGATGAAGCGTTTAGTGTTTTCAAAACGTTTGTGACGCTTGTGGAGAATCAAAGTGGCAAGAAGCTTAAATGCTTACGCACTCACAATGGTGGAGAGTATGTTTCAAAGGTCTTTCAGGACTTTTGTGAGTCAAAAGGTATAAAACGTGAACTTACTGCTCCTTACAATCCTCCTCAAAATGGTGTTGCTGAGAGGATGAATAGGACCATACAAGAGAAGGTCAGAAGTATGTTGTCTAATGCACATCTGCCAAATGGGTTTTGGGCTGAAGCTGTATCAACAGTTGTTCATCTTATAAATAGATCTCCTAGCAAGGTTTTGCAGAAGGATTCAGTGGCAAAGATGGTATGGTCAGGCAAGGTGCCCTCATATAAGCATCTTAGAGTCTTTGGTTGTGAGGCATATACTCACGTTCCAAAGGAATTTAGGAACAAACTTGAGCCAAAGAGTAGAAAGTGCATCTTTCTAGGCTATGGTAATTCTGGTGAGATGGGGTACAGACTTTGGGATCCTGAATCTAGAAAGGTTATCCGCAGCAATGATGTTCACTTTAATGAAGCCAAATATCATTCTAAACCAGAGAAGGTTGAGGAGATTAGAAGAGTTGTCTTCCAAGAAGATGGACCTGCACGTGCAAGACAAAATGTCAGGGCTCAAGAGGAGCAAGGACAGGATAGAGTGGAACCACAGGTTGTGGCTGAGCCTAAGCCACCTATTTTGCATAAATCTGGACGTATCACGCGACCTCCTGATCGGTTTGTTCCATCTATGAACTATGTCATGTTGACTGATTGCAATGAGCCTTCGTGTTACAAGGAAGCAGTGCAAATGAAGGACTCCAGGAATTGGCAATTGGCCATGCAGTCAAAGATGACAGCTCTGCATAAAAATCAGACATGGAAGCTAGTTAAATTACCACAGGGCAAAAAGGCTCTACCTTGTAAATGGGTTTACAAGTATAAGATCACCGCTCATGATAGTCAACCAAAGTACAAAGCAAGGCTTGTTTCCAAGGGCTTTAAGCAAAAACAAGGCATTGACTTCGATGAAGTCTTCTCTCCGGTGGTAAAGATGACTACATTGAGATGCTTTCTTGCATTGGTTGCCATATTAGATTTGGTGTTGCACCAAATGGATGTCAAGACAGCGTTCTTGCATGGTGATTTAGATCTGGAAATTTACATGCAACAGCCAGAAGGGTTTGTTGAGAAAGGCAAGGAAGATTTGGTATGCCAGTTGTTAAAGAGTCTTTATGGCTTAAAACAATCACTGAGGGCATGGTACCATAAGTTCCACAAGTTTATGCTTTCTCAAGGCTACAAATGTAGTGAGTTCGATCACTGTCTATATACAAAGAAGGCTAAGGATGGCAGTTGGCTGATCCTGATTTTGTATGTGGATGACATGTTGATTGCTGGCAAGCACTTGGAAGAAATTTCAGCTTTGAAGTCAAAGATGGCAAAATCGTTTGACATGAAAGACATGGGTGAGGCAAGTCATATACTTGGTATGCGCATTGAGAGAGACAGATCAAAGAAGTTGATTTGGTTATCTCAAACAGAGTATATTGACAAGGCTTTGCAACGTTTCAATATGGAGAAGGGAAAGGCATTGAGTGTTCCATTGCCACCATATGTGAAACTTAGCAAACAAGATTGTCATGTGTCTGAGGAAGAACGGGCTGAAATGGATAAGATTCCATATGCGTCTGCAGTGGGTAGTTTGATGTATGCAATGATTTCTACTCGCCCAGACATTGCATTTGTAGTGGGAGTAGTAAGTCGATACATGTCAAACCCAGGCAAGAAACATTGGGAGGCAGTGAAAGGAATATTGAGATACCTGAAAGCTACAAAGAGTATGCGTATATGCTATGGGAGTCAGGAGCTAAGTGTAAAGGGTTTTACAGACTCAGATTATGTAGGTGACTTAGACAACCGAAGGTCTACGTCAGGGTATGTCTTTACATTGGCTGGTGGAGCAATATCATGGCATTCTAGATTACAAGATTGTGTTACTCAGTCTACTACAGAGGCTGAATATGTTGCAGCATTAGAGGCATGCAAAGAATCAATTTGGTTTAATCGACTAGTAATAGATTTGGGAATCAAAGAAGAGATGCCTGTGTTATATTGTGATAGTCAGAGTGCTATACAATTGGCTCGCAATCCAGTTTATCACTCAAAGACAAAGCATGCGGATGTGAAGTATCATTTCATCAGGGAAATGCTCGAGGATAAGCAAATTCATCTTGTCAAAGTTCACACCACAGAAAATCCTGCTGATCTACTTACAAAAGGACTTCCCTCAGAGAGCTTTGCGCATTTTCGCAAGCAGTTAGGTGTAGGGTAGTACATCACTTCTCTACATCTCTTGTATATTAGCTTGTATAGTAGCTTCTCTCACACTTAAAGTACCACATTGGATTTTAAGTGGGAGGTTGTTGGGGTATAAAGCCCAATGTGGTCGTCCAGGTAAGTGGGCGGGCCGCCAGGTATGTACACATATTCTTTTGTAAAAACGTAATAAGAACTCACTATGCTCTACACATTACAACAAAGCGAGTTCACCATATCGTCGTGCTCTTCTTCTCGCACTCTCTCTCGCATCGCACTTCCGCTCGTACTCCTTCAAGAAGGAGGACCGGAATTTAGAGCAAAGACACTGAAGTAGTGAGACGAAGGTATAAGGGTAGTAGGGAGTGCAATTAAGAGTGAGAGAGGGTGGAAAAGAATATGGCTAAGTTGGAGAGAGAGTAGAACTGAGTGTGTAGTTGAAAGTTAGTGTTCTCAAAAAAACTATATTGAATGGATATTCAATAGTCATCCCTCAAGTTAAGTTCATTCTCAATAAATCCACCCAAATATTCTTGTTACAACTTGTAACCTTCACAATCACTCATGGTACATGAATTTGAATAAATAAAATTTAAATTTTATATCAATATTATTCCATAAATATTAGAAAACAATACATGGACATGATATTATTCAAATACAAAAAATTAGTACATTATACTATCCTATATAGTAATTCACATACTATACATACTATATATCATGATCTCACTATATATAGTTCATATTATACATATATATTATAGTCACAACAAAAAAAACATGCAATTAAATCACACATTCTTTTGTATTTTTCTAAACAATTTCATAGGTACTTGATCTTATCATGTTTCTTTGGTATCGTGTTGGGCATCCCATGCGACGATATGATAGAGAGGCTGGGGAGAAGATTGCTGAGAGGTTGTTTCCAATGGATTGTAGCTACAGGATACATGATTCTATCTCCCCCACAGAGATTGATAGTGTTATTGTTAGAGGTGAGGCAGAGAGTTCTTATCTGTTTTATTGGTAAGACTAGTAAGATGAATTCTTAATTGCACTACATTCTTAATTGACTTTTTTACATGATTAGGTGGCTATTGGAAACATTTACTCAACATTATGACTATGTTTTAGATGTACTTGCAGGGTGTGGTGATTTGGGCGGAGCTAATGTAGAGGATGTGAGGCATTGCATGTGTCTTCACGTTTTGATTCAATCAAAAATAACTAGAAATGGTGCTTTTTTTGAAGTACATTTCAGGATAATGAGAGATGTGCGTGAGCATACACAAGCAAAGACATGCATGCATGTTACATTTGATTGTTTGGTGATTGAAGGAATGCACAATCTAATGTAGACTTTTCTCATGCCACAAAAATAGTTTTAAGATATCATTAGTGTAATACAAGTGTCAAAAAGCTCGAGTATAATGTTTCAATTGTAAAAGCTCAAAGACAGAACCTCTCAAAAATAAAATCCCCTTGAAGCATCATCATGAGATTCCCTTTTGACCATTGAGTCATATTCCAACCCATACATATTACCTACTTCAATCAGATCTTCAAGTTCTTGCTTGAACATATCTGATCTTGGGGTATTCCTCATTCTTAGAGCTCCTAGCCCTTTGTTGGGTTCACAAGAAATGTTAAGAAGTGCATGCTAGCTAGCGAGATGTTGAGTCCTTGGTTGTGAGAGAGTTCTTCTTACAAGAGTCTTGACCAAAGAAAGTAAACTATTGTTTTCTACTAATTGTAAATGAAAAATAGAATAAGCCAAAATCTACAAGTTGTAGATGTTACAAACCAAAGAGAGAGTATACAGATAATGGCTTCATGATGTCAATCTCCAATTAACCATTAATGGACAACTCTGTTAAAACTTGCATCAAATAATCCCCTAATTTTTGCCCCCCTTTGCCATCCATCATCACTTGTACACCTCTTCTGAATTTTGGAGTAAATTGTGCAGATCAAAAGGTGGAGGACCCAAACTTCCACATGCAGCTTTTGCTCCCCAACCGCTCCTCCCATTGTAAAAACAAATGACAATCAAGACCTGTTGAGGAATTCTTGGAGCCTCCTTTTTTAGATATGAACCATGCTATTTGTTGATGTTTGCCGACCCCTTTTCCCTTGCAGCCCCAAATGGAAGCCTTCCTCTCTTGCCTCTATCACATGCACGAACATGGGATACCAATTATGGCACATACCATATAGAAAAAACTCAATGGCTGGATGAATGTGCAACCTTGATGCATTACAAATATGTACATGTTAGAAGCATTATTGTGGCACTACAACGAGAAAAGTGGATTATACTCCATCTTTAGCTATAACTTAACAAAAAAATATTTACATACTAGTAGCCAATGGCAAACAAAGAAAGTTATGTATACTGTAGCATTTTTTCCCACATGGAAAACTACCAAGATGATATCATGCTCAATATTCACATTGTGGATGTTGGAGAGGGAGAATGATATTCACATTGTGGACGTTGGGCGGAGAGGGAAAATGGGGGAACACACACAACACAAGGCCTCTTTATAGCTCAACGCAAGCAGACTACCGTCTGCACACTTCCCAATGCTCACACACCAGGCAAGACCACTGCACATCCACTACCACAGTCCGTCTCAACCCTTACACACAACACAGCTGCTCAATCTCACCCTCTTACACAAAACGATGTTGGTTTGGAGGGGGCACATGCATCCACACTGTCAACACTGCAAACTACCACAAGAGTAGGAGAAAGAGAAGGGGGGAAGGGGAAATGACACAAAATTGGGCAACAACAGATATATCTTGCTTCAAGAGAACACATACAAAGCTTATTGTGCCATCACTATGGCCACTCTCATGAGAAAACACTATAAGGGCTTGACAGACACACACCTCTCTCCAAAACCACTCTCTCTAGACTCCAACCGGCTCAAAAAAAGCCCCCAAAATGGATTTTAAAAACCCCTTTTGTAGGGGGCATTTACAACTTTAGAAGTTGCCTTTTGATTGGTCCACTTGGCATCTTATTTTGGCTTTTTTTTTGAAGGGCAGTGCCCTCTTCCTTGATCTCTCTCTAGCTGCTTTCTTTCACCTTGAGTGGGGGGAGCACTAGTGATGTCGCTAGTGCCCCTATTACATTTCATTTCTCCCTCCCTCTCACTCAATTTCCCCTTGGGATTTTACCCTTTGACCGGCTTTGACTTGCTTTGAGTTCACACTCACGCTCTTGAACTCACCTTCAAGCCACCTTCAAACTTCCACTCCCTCTCCCTTGCACACTTGCAAACTGACTCTTTTCCTCCCTCCCTAGAACTAGCGAGGTGGAGGGGGGGTCTTTTTCTTCAAAAAAATTGGGGGGAGCCCTACAACTCACAGGAATGGCCCCTATCGAGCGCCTACCATGTCACTAGTTCCATCCAATAGAGCCATCAGCCGATGGTCAACACCGCTGGTGCCACCATCGCTCACTACAAAACCACCCCAACATGCCACCATCCACATGTGCGCAGAGCCTACAACGGGATGCCATAGCCTATGAGAGGAGGGAGCTCCCCTCTCTCCAACTCCTTGTAGCATATGAGGGTCACATTTTGGATCTTATATTGCAGCCTCCTAGGCTCTTGTTCCACATATGGGACCTCGCGGGTTCCACAAGGCAGCCCCACACTCATTCCCTCCCAAAACTCCAAAAAAATTCAAACGTGATATACAAAAGAGCTCTTTTTTCCCACAACTTCAGAGCTCATATTACCTGCCCACAAGCCCGGTGCCCAAGCCACAAACTATGAGTCCCAAGAGCTGCATTGCACTTTGACCCTTTATTGGCCTCGAACTGAGGGCCCAAAAAATGAGGAAAATTGTTTGGCACTACTCCTCTGACATCTGCACCCAACTTCAGTGAGCCGTAATTCAAAAAACACGACCCCAATTGATGAACCGTCAAATACGGCCACCTTCACATACTGCATACCACCTTCAAGAACTCTGGCAAGCCCAAAAAAACCCCAAATACTACAGAGCCTTGTTTGAGGAGCCGTCTCGACTTGCTCGTAGAACACCTCGAACATCACCTTCTATGACATACTCCTAGCACTTTGGACACTTTTCCCTACCAACCTGATTGGCCCACTATCGACTCAAGGAGGTCACCTAAGAAAAATGTAACCTATCATGTGCATTCAACAGAAGGGTATTTAAAGCTCTTAATACTTACATAAATATCTATACATAAGGATACTATTTTTTCCAAATTTGAAAAAAACTTATAGATTTTAAAAGAAAAGGGTGCATTATATTCCTTTAAAAAAATCATTAATAAGGGGTTTTACAAACATGTTTTAAACGCACGGGATATGGTAGTTTTACACATAGTGAACCCCCCGAGACTATGGAGCCCTTCTAGCGTAGAAGACCACCTTAAACATACACTGCAGCAACCTTTTGTCTATCCAAGGCCTTCATACCCACTCTAGTACTTTCTCCTGCACTTGTAGGCACCCATAGCATTGCTTTGCACTGCTCATAGCACTGGCCAACTTTAGCTACACCAACGTGCCATGAGTTATAGAGTGTCAGTGAGACCTAATTTTCTCTAGTCCAGTAGGAGTTATAGAGTGTCAGTGAGACCTAATTTTCTCTAGTCTAGTAGGAGTTATAGAGTGTCAGTGAGACCTAATTTTCTTTGAAGTCTAGTAGGAGTTGTAAAAAGTGGGCTAGAAACTTGAAAAGAGATCCAAACCTCATGAAACTTGTCAAGTGGCTTGTTTCATAGTGTGTACATCTAGTGTAGATCAAGAAACTGTGAAAAAATATTCATTTCAAGTTCAAAGATAATGATCGTGCTTACTAACTCTAGTCCTAAAACTATTTTTTCTTGATAGGGTTTTGTTCTATGGAATCAATAGAGTGCATGTGCCAAAATTCAAGTGATTTGGAAAAATTCTAACTGATAATGCCACTATTTTGTATCAGACTCTGCAAACTACTGAAACTAGTGAAAATTTGAGCAACACTTGTCCAAATTTGTTGAAAATTGATTCAGAGCTCTTTTATCATGTGTGCAACCAATGGGTATCACCAAAAGTATAAAAATATGCTTTTTTGTGTGAGTAGATAAAAATTGCGCTTATTATCTCGTGTCAGCCACAGAGAGAATTCTCAAAAAAATTGGTTGCCAAGGGTAGAGCATCTAACCTATAGATAGCTTGAAAATTTTGGAGTCATTTGGACATAGTTTGCTACTAGAGACTGTGTCCTTTGGCTATTTCTTCAATTTGGGCCTGAAATTTTTTATTATTATTCATTGTACATTCATACATCTAATAGATTGACTAGCAAACTACTTGGTTTTGCAAATCAAGCTAGGACTAAGCGATAGTTCAAAAAAAGGAAATTTTGAGGACTCATTGGGTTGGTATTGGATCAAGTATTGGATCAAACGATTGGGTATTCAATTCCATTAAGCATTATCGGTCTTTATGTAACTTAGGTTAGGCTATGTATTATAATGCAAATCAAGGTTTTGACCAAGAAACTAAGAGCAAAGTGTCAAGTGAAGAGAGTGGAAACCAAGGGGACCACTAGAGACTATAGTTGAAAGAGTGACAGACACTTACTTTGATTCGACCTCAAATATGTCTTCCTTTTCCACTCATTTGGGTGGTGGAACCTTGTTGTGGTTTAAGCATATGCTAACCTTTTATAAGACCAATACTCATGGGGCTCACATGTACTCGATCCTAATGAGGAGTGCATGGTGAGATTCGATGACCACAGTGTTGAATTTGCGGCCAACAAGCAAGAAACATTTTGTGTGGACCAAAATGGAACTCAATACTTGAAAACTGTGAATCATAACACTGTAGATAAGTGGGGACTAGAAGTAGATACATTGATTCTAGATCTGACTACCAAAGAGGGACCATTGGTACTCTAGTTGGAAGGCTATGATCAGATTGATATAGCCTCTAAAGCATATACCAACTGATAATCCACAACTAGGAGTCTATTGTTGGGAGGAAAACAATGCTAGAGATTTGCTATGGATAACTCATGCCACACTTAATGCCATTGAAAATTATGTAGATTAGGAAGAAAGGTGCATAAAACCTTCCTATACACCTCTTTAGGGATTGTTTTAATAATAATTTTGTTATGATTACTCCAAGAGAGGTAGAATAGACCAAATATCAGGGCTATTTGATCAAGGATATGATCATAGGAATGGGCCTGAAATGGATCAAAAAGTTAGACCAGCGAAAAGATCTTTTGGTAGTATGGCCAATCAACAGGGTAGTATGGCCATGGAACTTACTTTAGGGATGAAAACTAGATGAGAGGAGTGGAAACCACCTGAAATAGAGAAAAACTGGCTGACACTAGAGCCAATAAAGAGCTATATGAGTCACCACTACCAAGCAATTGGTTTGAAGGCTTAGATGGAGGACCACCGGCTAGGAGAGCAGGTGTTGAGCATAAGCAAAGAGTCAAATCAGTAAATTTTCAAAAATGGGTCAAAAATTACAATAGATCTAGGGATCCATATGACCACTTAGCAAGCTTCGTGCAAGTGCTAGGAAAAAAAAATTGAAATCTATACTCAATTTGAGGGATTTGGAATTACCTTAGAGGGTAAGGCATTGACTTAGTTTGAAACCATACATCCGAGATCGATTTACAGACTTAACAACACTGGCTAAGAGATTTGTTCCTGCTTGTTTGAAATTGGGAATCAAGCATAGCACTGTAGAAAAAATCTATAGCTTTAAATAAAAACAATGAGAGTCTTTGAGAGATTGTGTGAGTAGAATGAGACAATACATTGATAGATGCCTAGAGTTGGAGATTTCAAGCAAGGAAATATTTGTCTCTATATTCCTTGGAGGCCTACTCAACAAATAATTGCATGATATGTTTTATAGCAAAAAACACACAACCCTAGAGACATGAATTCTGGACGCAATAGACTTGGGAGATAATTGCAAATTTATTAATGAGGATAGCACTATGAGAGATACTCAAAGTAAGAGGACCACATCTATTGTGTCAGCACAAGTAAGACTGACAGTGTTAGCTTCTCTAAATGCCATAGAGAGAATGCTCAAACGGATCAATGACAAGAAACATGCAAAGAATACCGGTGAGAGGGCCAAGACAAGGTCCACCACAAGGTCAATTCATGGGACCAATGAGGTCACCTAAATGGTGTGTTATCAAGTGGACAAGTGGACAAACCATGAGACTAATGAGTGTTATTACGGACCAAACTATGATGGGAATGTCCAATACATGCCAATGATAACACAAGGACAACCTATGTTATAGGTATCCACCTAACATGGGCCAAATGCAAAAGCCACCCATGGCTATGGAAAGACGACAACCTATGCTAGGTCCACAACCACCACTATCAAGAAACAATGCAATAAGAGTCAAGTATATGCATCCTAAGAACAAGTATATGTTGCAGGTATCCACCTAACATGGGCCAAATGCAAAATCCACCCATGGCTATGGAGAGATGACAACCTATACTAAGTCAACACTCACCACTATCAAGAAACAATGCAACACCAATTAAGTATATGCATCCTAAAGAACAAGTGGAAGAGCAAGCCAAAGTACTGATTATGCCATACAATGAAGCTAGTTCACCTACCATGGTAGCTGAGGAACTACCATGGCTCACCCAGTTTGCCAAGCACCTCCAAAGCTAGCACCTATGTACTTCATTGCAAATCAAAGAGCTAGGACACTTATGATGAAACCAAGGATGGAATTTTTTTATAATTGTGAATGAGTGATCATTGAAAGACCATTGCCCAAAACTTGATGAAAATGTCAAGTCAATTGAGGCTTACTACATGCAATGCGGCAAGAAAGGGAGTCATTATCTCGAGGATTTCCCTAGGAAACCAGCAAACAAAGGAAAAACGGAAATATACATAGTCAATGTCTTGCCAATCATCTCCTCTGAGAGTAAACCAACAGTTCCAGTCAAAGTAGTTACGAGAGTGAAGGCAAACAAGTACAAACAAAATATTGCAAGTTAGTTGGGGAGCAATAAAAAATCCTCTAAAGATTCCAAGAGAAGGAGATGTCAATATAATGAGCTTAGGATACAAAAATAGAGAAGGAAATTTGAGGAGAAAGCTCAAAGGTTATTCCAAAAAAGAACAAAGACAATTTTGATAGAGTTCAAGGAACCAAAACCAAAATCAAGAGGTTTAGTACTTGTGAATTAAAATCTATAAACCCATTAATGCAGTCTTGGGAGCCTTTCAAGCTGGATTAAAATGGGTCAAACTTTGGAAACCTAATGGAAAAATTACCCAACCCTTGATATGGAAGCAGCAAAACTAGAAGCCTACTAGAATCTGATGAGGATAACACAAACAATGCTTGAAGCACACAAACCAAAAGTTAAAACGATTGGAAATCATACAAAAGATGAAACAAAACTAGGATCAATGGAGATGAAAAACACTAAAGAACTAAAAGAGTCTTTAGTTGGAAAGACGAACCTGAAATCGTAGTACCTAATAGTGAAGATGGGATAGAGGGAATCCCCTTAGTGGAGGAAGATTGGCATGAACACATATGGAAAAAAGTGAGAGAGGTTAAAAATGGAAGCTTGACCTTAAAATCAGCTCAATTGAAGAAGTGTGTCTAGACCATCCACCTCTAGAATTGGAAGTACAATCTTTTTATGGAGATTGGGGATCATATCAGTCAAACCTTTCCAAATTCTAAGCATTCAAAATGTTATCCTCATACCTAGGAGAAACAAAGAAAAATATCTGGTGTGTAAGACCACGACAGTTGAGTCGAGCGAAACAAATCTTAGAAGTGGAAAATCTTCAATCAAAAATATCAACACCCATGTAAAGTACAATTACATTAGAAGAACTAAAGATCTGCATAACACATTGGAAAAAGTGGGAATCATTGGATTAACAAAGGAAAAAGTTGAACATTCGCAACGAAAAGAATCTTGAAACAAACTTGTCAAATCTATTCCGATGAACAAAGTAGGAGATTACTACAAAGGGAATGAAACTCTTCATGTGGAGTATAATAAAGACAAAACCATGGCAATACTGGCTACTGAGACTAAAATTGACATAGTTACCAAAGCAATATGGAAATCTTGGCGTAGACTAGCAATAAGTCAAACAAGAATGAATTGCAATTGAAAGATATTCACATTGAATGACCAATGAGATTATTGGAAAATGTGATAATCAACTCTTGTGGGATTGACTACCAGCATACTTTTGCCATTGTGGATTTTGGATAGAAATTGAACTATGAAATCGTTTTGGGACAACCTTTATGGGACACGTTTAATCAATCCAAGATTATAGAATTGACTACCTATATTTGAAACAAGTAGGATCAGTTACAATGGTGAACTTGAAAGATCATTCTTACAAAGATGTTGTGAAAACACCCATACAAGAATTTGACTCTAAAACCTCAGTTGAAACTAAATTTCCATCACGGTTAAACAATGACACTCATATTTGGATGTGTGGGGCTTTGGAAAATTGTAGTTTTAAGTGAGAGTATTATATCTTGGATTGAGAGGTAAATGACACAAACTACGTGCTAGAACCTTTCCTTGAACATTTTTTTGAGCCATTTGAGTGGACTCAAATATTGGCAACTATTGATGTTTTTGTCCACACCCACCTTTTTTTGTGATGAAGAGAGCTATGTTATTATTTCTATCCGAATGGTAACCATTGTGCAACTTGAAGATCAACAAGTTTTCTCTAACCATTACTACGATGCGGCAGATGAATTAGAAGAGAAAACTCTTACGACAAAAGAATCAAACTCAAAGAAAGAGAATATAAGAGCAAAGATACTACTACGAGGAGGAGAGAAAAATACTTTGAGTTTTTTTTAATCAAAATCATAGACGACAAGAGAGGTGTAGAAAGAAACAAGAGACTAAACTCTAGAGAAACAAATTTGTGCCAAAAATTAGTGAAAAAAAAAAGGTTTTGATGATTGTTAATGTTGAATGAAAAAAATGGAGAGAAAAAAGCTAGATATGAAGAATTAAAATGGGCCTTGGAAGAGGTATGGACCATTGAAATGGAGTCAAAAAGTGACAAAGGTAGTGAGACTATGAGTGTTTCATCACACTATAAGAAGTATACACTGAAGGATAGAAGAATCATCGTGCAACAATCCATGAGAGCCTAGGGAGCTGGGAAAATCTTATGAAGAACTAGAGCATGCCAAGAATATTGACCTAGCAGAACTTGGGGAGAAGCCAAAACTTGCACATATTGCTACTGACTTATATGAGGAAGAAGAAGAAATTCTCATCACACGACCTTATAGGAATATAGGGATGTCTTTGTATGGTATTATAAAGATCTCATGGGGGTGAATCTTGACATTTGTCAGTATACAATATCCATGAGAGATGATGCCAAGACAAGTAGACAAATACCCTATACATATAGTGAGACCTTTGCTGAAAAGATCAACGAAGATATTGAAAAGCTCAAGTAAGCAGAATTCATCTACGATATTGAGCACACAAATTGGGTATCTCCAATTGTGGTGGTACCAAAGAAAAATGGAAATCTCAAGGTATGTGTCAACCTTAAAAGGTAAATGCAACAATTGTAAGAGACAACTATCCTCTTCCTATCACCAATCATGTCCTAAAAAGGGTGGCTAGAAAGGAAGCCTATAGTTTTTTAGATGGATTCTCATGCTATAACCAACTAGACATTTATCCAAAAGATCACCATAAATTGGTGCTTAACATACATTGCACTGATAGATCATGGGTCACAGATTAACCTCATGTCTAAGAGTTTACATCAAAAAGGAAATGGCCAATCGATATAAATCATGGATGGATGATTTGTGCAGCAAGTAACTCATTGGGGGGGCTATATGGAGCTTGTCCAAATGTAAAGGTGACTATAGGGTATGTGAAAGATGACCAAAACTTCTTTGTCCACGAGATGTCTACATATCCTCTTATCCTTGGGCAGCCATACATCACTGCTACTTGCATGGAAACAAAGATGATGGACAATGGATCAGCTTTTGCTAGGATAAGGAGCAAGGATGGGAAGCGTGCAGTCCAATTTCTTATTATTTGTGTGGACCATGAAAGGAACTGTAACACTCTTAGAGAGAAACCCTTGCCAAATATACAAACAAAGCACTCAAGGACTACAGGGATATGAGGGGGTTTTCCATGTACCATCGTAGACCAGGATTGCAGTGGTACAGGAAGAGAAAAGTTCTTGCATGATGCATATGCAAAGGAGATGTTTTTTATAGGTTTTGTAGGATTAACAATCTATGGATTTGTCTCTTTTTCAAAGTGTGAGGACTTGAAGCGGGGTGAAAGACAATGTAAATAGTGTACAAAAAGGTTTGAGGATCAATGGTTTGTTAGAAGATGATGAATGCATTATAGGTGTATTTGATGAGTGTTCATTTGTGGATACTATGCAAGGTTTGAAGTCTTTAGTGGATTGGAATTTGTGTATGGGGAATGAGGTTGTGAAAGTATTCTCTATAGAAATGTACAAAGTCATTGAGGATTTCATAAATGCTCAAGGTGTTGATGTACGATTGGAGACCAAGTATAAGTCTATGGCAAAGAAAGTGAACCCAGTGGCAATACCTCTACCAAAAGGCTACAAGGATGAGATAAAGAAAGCTTCTTTGCAACCTAGTCTTCGTGGCCCAAGTAAGATTAGACATAAATTTATGCAAGATTCTTTGAAGGAGTTAAAGGTTGGTTGAAAGGATAGTTTGACAGAGGTTGAATGAATATGTTTTGAAGGAATGCTTGCCAAACATGAAAAGGACTTTGCATTGGAGCCGAATGAGATAAGGTGTGTTGATCCTTCCTTTGTTGATCCTATGGTAACCTTCACTATTCCTCATGTACCTTGGAACTTGCGGCCTATTCCAATTACAAAGGCTCATTCGCCAAAACTCATTAAGTTGCTTAATGAACAGATCAAGATGGATATTTTGGAGCCTTCTTGTGCTCCATATTCAAATAGGTGGTTCACAGTTTCAAAGAAAAATGGTTTTGTATTCTTTATCAAGGATATGCAACTTGGGAACAAGATTACAATTAGAAATGTTGGTACAGTGCTAGTTGTAGAGGAGTTTGCAGAGGCATTTTCAAGAAGGGTGATATATTCTATGGGGCATTTATACCCAGGGTATGATTAGTTCCAACTAGCAATGAAATTTGGGGACTTGACTACCATGAGGACACCTTTGGGTTTGGTAAGGATGTGTACCTTACCTCAAGGAGAAACTAATTTAGTTGTGCATATGATGAATGGTATGAATAAAGTCTTATAAGGCTTATACCTCAAATTATGATGCGCTTTCTTGATGATGTACCGTTTAAAGGATGCGATATAAGTGATATATATATGGCTCTAGAATCAAGGGGTTTTTGCAAGTATGTGGAAAATCATATCATTGATTATGCTAAGATCTTGTCAAGGTTGTAAGAAGTGAACTTGACCTTGTCTGGGAAAAAGTCAATGTTTGGTGTGAATGATGTTCTTATGGTAGGACATATGTTCAGAACATATGGTAGGAGACCTTGTCCAACAAACATTGATGTAATTCAAAGAATGAAAGAGACATGTATTAATGTGATTGAGGTTTGAAGGTTCTTGGGTGCATGTGTGTTTTATGTTATCGAGATTCCACATTATGCACATGTAGCAGAACTTTGTATCAACTCTTGAGAAAGAACTAGAAATTCCAATGGGAACAAATGCATACACATTCCATGAGGAAATTAAAGAAGTTGTCGCTCATGTCTCCAACTTTGAGGAAAGTAAACTATGAATGTGGAAGGCTTGTGACTATGATAGTGGATACTAGCCCCATAGAAATTGGATGGGCTATTGGGCAAGATGATGATGATGAAAAGAGATATGCTACGTTGCATTGTACGTTACATGAGGTATGTATAATATGCTTTAATCGAGCATATTATACAAACCCCTAATTAAACGGACGTATTCTATATTTGAGTCATTCACGGGCCTTTTACCATTGTGGGCATCTTTAGTGAAAGGTTTACCTTGAGTTTACCTCAAAGGTGAACTCTAAAACCCCAATGTAGATGGTGGGAACAGCTTCTAGACAAAAATTTAGATGGGTGGTTGTATTGATAATTACTGAGGCTAGTTATTGTAGTAATTGATATAGTAGATAGTCGATCAGAGACCTAGTCTGATGGCTATAAATAGGAGCCATTACTCATTTTATGGGTCACTTTTCACACTCTTCACACACAAATAGTGTCTTGAAGCTCTTCATGCTCTTGTACCTTTGTAACTCTAGTCATTAAGCTCAAAGCAGACTTGGATCACATTATTGTACTTTGCTTACTCGAATCTCAATATGTTCTAGTCCCAGTTTCCAATTTCTAGGTTTCAGTCTATATTTTAGTATTATATTTTAGTTACAGAATTTGCATTTCATTTTACTATTTTCCTGATATGATATTTGAAGTCTCAAGCTTATCTGAACTAACTCTAATTGACCAACCTAGAATAGCTATCATAAGTGATCATCTCATTCCATTTTGGCAATCACGGTGGCTTGAGCTAAGTTTCTCTTGACAGATGAACTATCTCCTAGTTGGTGTTAGAGCTAGCTGCAACTAATGATGTTGCCGAGACAAGTTGCCCGTGGTAGAAGACCATCTACCAGATTCATCGATGATCCATACCATGTCAGCATTATCCACGAAGAGTTAGAGAGAGATTTTGATACTAAGAGAGAACATGAGAATGAGACAGATGTTCCTCTAGGCCCAGTAACAAGTGATAAATCAAGGGATTCTCGGTATTCGACCCATTCTAGGAGAAGAGGTTGTTGGGCGTATTTCTAACACCCCGTTTTTTGTAAATTTGTACATACCGACATGACGCCCGATGTCAAAAGTGTGTGGGATTTCTTTTTGTGGTGTTTTTAGCTTGCTTTAGCAAGCACAGTACATGCAAGGCAAGTCACTAGTATAGCGCCAGCAGTTGTCGGGCTACTATAAGTGCCTATAGTGAGTTTTTTGAAGGGAGACTTGTATATAACTTAAACTCATGCACAAACTTAAAAAAGTTCATAAAAACTCCAAAAAATTGCAGGTTTGATCTCATTATGCCTCCTTGAAATTTTTTGTTGCAGTTTTTGCCCTCGTCTTGCCTACTCTACGTGTAGTCGTGTCGGGATAGCTCTCTGTTCGCGTCAATTTTGCATATAGTGGCGTGTAGATTCAATTTTGGCCATCTTCAGCTTTCTTTCCAATCTACTTAAATCTTTCTCTCAAGCGTTAAAGTGCCCCAATTGGGGTTGTGATCTTCAGGTTACGACTAGTTCTCTGCAGGGTTATGGGAATGGCAGCCTAGTGGCAAATTGTGTGCAGACAGATTGGGAGGGCATGTATCTATGAATTTTTGAATTGATGTTGAAATTGTGGGTTTGTGATGTTTAATTGTGAAAGGGGAGGCCCTTGTCTTCATATGCATTGGTCGGTGTGTGCCGTAAATCTGTGGCTTTGATAGGGTTTTGCTCCTATGTGACATAGTCTCTTGGGTGGGCGACGGCCAGTGAATTCCCAAGGGGACTACTCTTGTTGGATTTGTGGTGTTTCAAAGGGGTTTCTCAAAGATTTTTGTGTTCTGGTAGTGCTCTTTCAACGCTCTTGGGTGACATCGCTATAGAGGTGTTCCAATCTGCTTGTGTCCCAACAGTGTTTTGGTGCCCACTACTACCAAAGAATTGCTTCAAGTTACCTTCAGTTTACAGGTTTTGAAAGACATGGCGTTTAGTTTTCCGGATTTTAGTGGGAAATCAAATGAAAGTGCCAAAGGTTTCATTGAGAGAATGGAGTTTACTTGCCTTCTTGCTAACACAAGCAAGAACCAACGTTGGTGCTACAAATCTTCTACTTTTGTTTGAAGGGAGATGCTAGGGAATGGTTGGAAGGCTACAAAAAGAAGCTACAATCAGCTCAACCTCCTCAAATTATGACTTATGAAATGGTAAGACATGCTTTTCTTACACACTTTCAACAAGTGGAAGACCCACAAAAGGTATGGCAGTCTATTCAAGGCTTGGTACAGGGTGAATGCCAAAGCATAGAAGACTTTGTAAAGGCATTCAATGCGTTATGGACAAAGTGCTATACATCTTTGAGGGCTGAAATTCCTCCATCCATGCTGAAGAAGGATAGGTTTCTTGCAAGTTTGAGGAGTAGTCTACGCTTGAAGGTAGAGCTTAAGCAGTCAAGGGCCTTTGAGGAGGCAGTTGAAACTGCAAAGAATAAAGAGTGGAAAGCAGAGTATCTTCATCAATTGGAATCAATGTTGAGCCAAAGGTTGAAGTGAAAGTTGTAGAGCAACCAAGGGTCCTCATCAGGGAGCCAAGTTAAGATCAACAAGCTTCTCATGATGTGAATGCTTTTTGCAAGGAGATGCAAGAGGTTGTAGGTCCTATGAAGAATCTTAGTGTACATATGATGGGAGGTGGAAGAGGTCAAAGCTATGGATATGGACGTGGCTATGGAAACAATGAGGGGTTTACAGGTGGTAGAGGAAGAGGCATGGCTGGAAGAGGGGATATGTTTCAATGTTATAATTGTAGTGAATGGGGTCATAAAAGCCCTCAATGTGACAAGACAAAGAGAATGGGTGGTGACATGTTTCCTCTTCCTTCACAAATTCCTTCTCGAGCTCAAGATTATGGTATTGAGATTAAAGGAGAAGCAGGGCCAAGTGGTTTGACAACTGATGAGAAGGGCAAAACAAAGGTGGTAAGCATAATCCGTTTGGAGAAGAAAGAGGATGATTCAAGAGCTATGGTCATGCCTGTATGTAAAAGGGTTACAAATGATCATGACATGAGTGATGCAAGTCCCAGCCATAAAAGAGGGAAATAGGTTGAAATAGGTACAACTAAAGAGAAGAAGAAGAGAAAACCCAAGCAACATTACAATGCATCCAACTTTCCTTTGGAAGAAGGGCAACCAAATTATAGTTTAAGGGCTGATTTGGTGGGTAGAAAGGTTGATGTTACCTTTGGGCAACTCATGGAGATGTGTCCTAAGTTAAAGAGGCAATGGAAGCATGTAGTCAACCCCATGAAGAAGGAGCCTACAAGAGGGTAAGTGAGAGTGCTGTCTTTGAATGACTTGCCTAATATATGCCCTACTACGGATGCATGGCATAAGAGGAAGTGCATTGGAGAGGCTTATATTGATGGAGGTGCACATGTATGTGTTATTACTCAAGCTTGTGTATCAAAGTTGAAGAATTCGGATTTTCTCATAAAGCTTGCCAACCAATCAAGGGTGAGGTGCTTGGGAGTTATAAAAAACTTGGAGGTGGATGTATTTGATGTTAAAGTGTTGGTCAATTGTCATGTTATGCCCGTGGGTGTTGGTGCTTTCCCTCTCATCCTTGGAAGACCATGGTTACAAGCAACCAAAGCTGTGCAAGATTGGGGACATGGTACTATCACTCTTTACAATAGAAGGGGTGATAAGAAGAGGTTTGACATGGCTAGCAAGCAATTTTTGGACGCCAATTTTGATGAGCAAAGTGATGAAGAAGAGTACTCAAGTGAAGAAGAAGACAATGGGGATGATGGCAGTGAGGTGGAAGATAGCAGTGATAGTGATCTAGATGTTTCCTCCTTGTTTCTTGAAGAGCACGATGAGAAACAAATATTTCTTGGCCTTATGGAGAAACAAATATCTCTGGTCCTTATGATGAGAAGAGCATGATGAGAAACAAATATTTCTTGACCTTATGGAAAATAAGGATATCTCTGGTCCTTATGAGAAAATTGAAGAGCTGATGCAACCCAAAGTTCAACCTAATGTCAAATAGGAGTTGATACAAGGTATGTTGTCTCCCAACTTGACTAGTCATGAGAAGGGTGAGTACCTACATATGATACAACAATTTCCCCATTTATTCATCACTTGTTATGAAGAAATTGAGACTTCAAGGGAGAAGAAATTCACATTCCAATCAAGGAAGGAGCTCAGCTCGTATGCCAAAAGCTAAGGAGAATGCGACAGGTACAACTTAATAATGCTTTAAAGGAAGAGGTAGACAAGGCTTCTCAAAGCAGGTTTCATATGTCGTGTGAGTACTGCATAATGGGTGAGTCCTGTTGTTGTCACACCCAAGAAGGATGTAAAGTGGAGGATATGTGCTGATTTTAAGCCTCTAAATGCAGCTATGAATATGGATATATACCCTCTTCCTTTCATAGATCCAGCTATGAAGAGGGGTCATTGCCCTCTTCCTTTCATAGATGACATACTTGATTCTATTGCAGGGCATGAGAGGTATAGTGTATGTGATGGATTCTCTGGATATTTTCAGCTCACCTTGGCTTTAGAAGATCAAAAGAAGACCACATTTATCACACCATGGGGATGCTTTTGTTATTGTGTGCTTCCTTTTGGTCTATGAATGGTTGTGCGTGGTACCAAAAGTGCATCAATAAGGTGTTCTCTCCCTTTCTTGGCAAGTTTGTGAAGGATCTTATTGATGATTTTTGTGTTTATAGCTCTAGTAAGGATCATTGTGCAAAGCTTGGAATGGCATTGAATCAATATGATGATAGTGGAGGTCACTCAACCCAAAGAAGTGTCATCTTGCTCAACCAAGAGTGAAGTTTTTGGGGCATATGATCTCAGAGAAAGATTGAAGCTTGCAAAGAAACTTGCAACTTTCTTTCAAAAGGTGAAGTATATGTCAAGGTTCATTCCCTTGTTCTCTCAACTTCTTTATCCTCTACAACAAGTAGCAAGGTTGGATCCTTTACAATGGACAAATGAATGTGAAGAGGTTTTTCAAGGTATCAAAGAGGTTCTTGGTTGTCTTCCTACTATGCAAGCTCCTAATTAGGATAAGGAGTCTTTTGTGAATCCATCAGTAGGTGAGGATGTTATTGGAGCTATGCTTCTTCAAAGAGGTAACAACTCCCACTACATGAAGCCTATCTATTGTGCTAGCATGGTGAAGCTAGAGGTGGAAAGAGGCTATATTGAGGTGGAGCTCATCATGGTGAGTGTGATTTATGCATGTAGAAGGTTTAGGCACTACCTTCTCCCTAAACCATTCACATTCCTCACCAGCTACAATCTTCTACCTCAATTGGTGAATAGCCCTACTTTGTCAAAGAGGCTCATGAAGTGGATTGTGGAGTTACAAGAATTCCAATTCTCTTTTCTTGTTGAGGAAACTACAAGCGCTACATTGGCTGATTTGCTTACTTATAAGGAAATCCCTCTTCTTATTAAGGAAGATGCGGTAAAGAAGCAACACATGGAAGCTTCTGACATAGACAATGCCTATCTATTGTTTTTTTATGGCTCTTACAGGAAAGCGCATGGTGAAGCTTCAGGAAGTGTTGTAATTTATGATCCTCAAGGTGCTTTGGTAACTAAAAGGATTTTGAAGCTTACAACACAAAGAAACAATGAAGTTGAGTATGCTACTTTGGAGAAAGGAATTAACCTTTGCCTTGAGCTTGGCATCCATCATGTGAGGATAAGAGGTGATGCTCTCTTGATGGTTAACAAAGTACTTGGGGTGTGGCAAAGTAAGAATCCAAGGCTGAAAAATATGTGTTTTCAAGTGAAGAATCTGCTTAAGCATTTTGAATCTTGGAGTTTGAGGCATGTGGACAAGTCTCAAAATGAAGAAGCATGTGGTGCAACACAAGATTCAATTGGACAATTGTATGTGATAAGGGTTGATTCTCATCTTTATTTGGGAAGGGAAGCTTTAGAGTGGGAGGAAGAGTTTCTACAAACAGGTATTCTTCCATCAGAGTTGAAGAAGTCAAAAAAGTATGCCTTCCTACGCCGTGCCAAAAGGTATGTGCTACTTGGTGATGCCTTATATATGAAGGGGGCTGATCTTGTGATGAGAAAAGTACCTTGGAAAGAGGAAATTTATAGAATTTTAGAGGAGAATCATGAGGGTTCTTGTGGTGGTCACTTTGCTTCAAAGATCACTTTGCATAAAGTCTTGCAAGAGCGATATGTGTGGCCAAGCATTCAACGTGATGTTTATCATTGGTGCAAGTCTTATAAAGAGTGTCAAAGCATGGAAAATAGGTTCTCAAATCAGAAATTAGAGGCACAATTGTGTCTTATGATGTGTTTGAGAAGTGGGGTATTGATGCAATAGGTCCTCTACCTATGACAGCTACAGGCAAATGTTACATACTTACTACTCTTGACTATCTATCCAGGTGGGCCGAAGTCAAAGTTGAGTAAGCACATCTCGAGAAAATATGTTTCCCAATTTATATATGAAGATATTTGTTGGAAATTTGGCATGCCATTGGAGTTACTTTTGATAAGGGTCCAGGTTTCAGAGGGGAGCTGGTGGATTATCTTTGTGAGAAGCTTCATGTGCATCATAGGTTCACCACTCCATATTATCCCCAATGCAATGGCATGAATGAAAGGCTCAATGGAGAGCTCATAAGGATTCTCACAAAGATGACAAGAAACAATGTAAAGACTTGGGATTTAGAGCTACCTTGTGCTCTATGGGATTACAGGATTGCCATCAAATCAGGTACCCGTTTTTCTCCCTTCCATCTAGTTTTTGGCAAAGAGGCTTTACTTCCTATTGAGGTGGAGATACCAGCTTTGAATATGATGCTATAAATCTTGAAGAAGTGCCCAATGATGCATTCAAGGAAAGGCTTATATATTTTCAATGTGTACAGTTGGATAGGTTGCTATCTTTTGAGCATTATGAGCAGATCTTGAACAACAATCAAGCAAAGGCAAATGAGAAGGTGAAGGACAAAGACATCAAGAAGGGTGACATGGTGCTTTGTTACAATAGTAAGCTTGATAGCACTTTTCAAAAAAAGTTTCAAATCAATCGGCAAGGTCATTTCTTGGTCTTAAACAGGTTTCCAAATGGCACATATCAGCTTGTTGACTTGGATGGTACCCCACATAAAGCACGTGTGAATGGCTATAGGTTGAAGAAGTATATTGCAAGGTTGATGACTATAATTGAGGATTAGATTTCTTATGAAGAATTTTTTGATCATGTGTCTAAGGATGAAGATGAATGAAGACTCCCTCATGTGGTTTATAGGATCTCTTTTGTGTTGCTGATCATGAATGATCTAGCAGGCTAAGGTGTGGCAAACTATGTTGGGCCCATTTTTGACACCCCGTTTTTTGTAAATTTGTACATACGGACATGACGCCCAATGTCAAAAGTGTGTGTGGGCTTTATTTTTGTGGTGTTTTTAGCTTGCTTTAGCAAGCACATGTACATGCAGGGCAAGTCGCTAGTATAGCACCAGTTGTCGGGCTACTATAAGTGCCTGTGAGTGAGTTTTTTGAAGGGAGACTTGTATATAACTTAAAGTCATGTACAAACTTTAAAAAGTTTATAAAAACTCCAGAAAATTTCAGGTTTGATCCCATTGTGCCTCCTTGATAGTTTCTGTTGCAGTTTTTGCCCTCACCTTGCCTGTTCTACGTGTAGTCGTGTCAGGACAGCTCTCTAGTCGTGTCGGGACAGCTCTCTATTCGTGTCAATTTTGCATGTAGTGGCGTGTAGATTCAATTTTGGACAACGCCAGCTTTCTTTCCAATCATTTTTTTAAGCTTTATCTCAATATTTAAAGTGCCCCAATTGGAGTTGTGATCTTTAGGCTACGACTAGTTCTCTGCAGGGTTATGGCTATGGCAGCCTAGTGGCAATTTGTGTGCAGACAGATTGGGAGGGCATGTATCTATGAATTGTTGAATTGATGTTGAAGTTGTGGGTTTGTGATGTTTGATTGTGAAAGGGGAGGCCCTTGTCTTCATATGCATTGGTCGGTGTGTGTTGTAAATCCGTGGCTTTGATAGGGTTTTGCTCCTATGTGACATAGTCTCTTGGGTGGGCGACGGCCAGTAAATTCCAAGGAGACTACTCTTCTTGGATTTGTGGTGTTTCAAAAGGGGTTTCCCAAAGCTTTTGGTGTTCTTTTAGTGATCTTTCAACACTCTTGGGTGAAATCGCTATAGAGGTGTTCCAATCTGCTTGTTTCCCAACAACGTGAAGAGAGAGTGAATCGACAGACTTGATCTCATGGATCTCATACATATTGATAATAGTGAGGGCATCAATCAAATTCATCGATCATCAAGAGATAAACCAAAAAAAAAATCCTAAAGAAGATACCGTGATTGGGACTAATGATAACAATGACTAGGAAGCTGATATAGATTACTACTATAGGCACCAATATGTCGACAAATCATGTAGAGATGGAGTCTGCAGTAAGTTTTAGACAACTTATGGAAGAGAATGAAATCACAAATTTTGAGAATGTGCCGCTAACTCAAGCATGTTTGTTACAAAACATGCTAAATGTTTACAATACACCTTTATATTTACCACAACTGACGGGGATAATGTAGAGACCAATAACCATCTCTCAAACTCATTAGCTCCCAAACACCACTTTCAAGACAAGGGACAATGAAACCACAACACTTATGAGATGAAAATTTCAATTTGATATTTCAACAATCAATCAACTTAGGAGATGAAAATGTCAATTGCTATCTCAACAACGAACCAAGAGAAGATCATTGCTCAAAACCTCATTTGAAAATGCCAACCATACCTTCATGAATCAACCAAGGCATGCAAGTGAAAGACAACACATCATTGATCACTTACATATACCATCAATGAAGGTATGCATGTGACAGGTAAACTGTGAAGCTTTCATTGACTACACCAACAATTTGATACTCACTTCCAATCAATATACGGAGAGCATGAGAGCAGAAAATGCAAGAAAGAAGAAATTGCTAAAGCAAGGGAAGAGAAGTGGGTGGACAAAGAGAAGAAAAGAGTGTAAGTTATGTCAAAAAAGGAGGCAGCAAGGCAAAGAAAGCGCCTCCAATGCACAACAAGCAAAGATTTCAAGGAAGAATTGGGATGCACAACAACATGCTTGTGAAGTTCATTTGTGCTCAGCTCTATGGGATTGAGGTTTTCGACAAGGTCTACTATTGTGCCCACTACACATAGATCAACCAATTGACGCATTTGTGCTCAGCTCTATGGGATTGAGGTTTTCGACAAGGTCTACTATTGTGCCCACTACACATAGATCAACCAATTGACGCATTTGCACACAAGCGAAGATTGGAGATGTTACGACAAGCTCAAATGAGCTCACATGCATCCATGTGAGCTCTACTTTCCGGCTAGTTTTACCAAGATAGATAAGTTTTCTTCTTCACTTTGACAAAACATAGTTTAAGGTCACTAGTTTATGCCGATCCTAACCCATGCTTCAACCCTTTTTCTCCAAATATTTTTCCCCTTACTCTCCGCAATGTTGTGGACCCCAATATCTCCTTTTGTCACATCTGTATATCCATACTTGGTTGCCCGTTTGGTATGGTTTGCTACTTAAGGTTTAAAACAATAAGTTTTGATTTTCATGCATTTCCCAAGCAATGTTATGCAACATTTTAGTACGAGAATGTCTCACCTTGTTGAAATATTTTCAAGATCCAAAAACAGTTAGATGATTTATATGATCTACGTTTCAAGTTGTTGATGTACAATAACAAAAAGGATTAACATTACGTATGTTGAGTGATTTTTTTCCAAGATTTGGAAACAATCATATGATTCATACAATCTTCTTTTGAACGGGTTGTACAATAAGAAAAAGGACTAACTTTCATGTTGATGAGTAAGGAGATAACCTCACATGCAGTTCTCCTTTGCTAGATAGCCTACAACTTTCCTTTGCATGGCTTCATGACATATCCTTCAAATTAACACGGGGTAATCCATGAAGTCCTAAGCCATTGAAGAGGATAGCATAAACTTGGGAGCAAACTAAGGAAGAACAACAACATTGAAAGCATATCTGGGAACATGTAGATCTCCTTAACGCAATGGATAGTGTTGAAATTGTCAGTACCTTGGTAGGTTATAGAGACCTACACATCACTACCTCTCCATCATCGCCTCTCAACAAAATGAAACCTCTGTTATAAGCTCCATCATATCCATCATAAAATGAGACCTACGCATCACCACCTCTTCATTATATCAAAATTTCACATGACAAAAAATTGCATGCACTCATGTATCGTGACTTAATTCTTGAAGCATTCTTGGATCATGAATATATCCACATTCACAAGCAAGTTCTGGAATGCATTTGTCCTCACTTGTGCTCCTTGGTGAGGAGTTTGTTGGAGAGGTGGAGACGATCGTCCTTCACTTTCTAGCACTGCTCAAGGAGGAGGGCGAAGAGGATGATGGCCAGAAGGGAGAAGAGGAGGATTTTCGCAGGATGGGTAGGAATTAGGTAGCATGAGAGTGTTTGTGGCTAATAGCTAAATATGGTAAGCAGTTATTCCACCAATCAGAGAATTTGCTTTTGACCTGCTCCATATGTCCATCATTGTGGCTAAACCAGTGCCCACAACGCCCACGTCGACGTTATGTGTTGGGCAAGCTAGTGTTTTTTTTTATATGGCAATGTGTAACCTCCCTTAGAATGCTAGTGTGAGCCTTTCAACTTGTTGTTTAACTAGGCCCTTTGTAAACATATAAGCCATTCCTGATTATGTGTGTATAACAGACAATAAAATTTCATATTAAAATACAAAAGAAAAAATATATGATTGTAGGCACTCATTCATACCCGCTCCCCATAACGTTTATCCCCCCATGATGATGGGTCTTATCTTTAGTAGGCCTTTGTGACTCTTCACCTTGTTTACTTTAGGGCTCAAGCAAAGAATTTTTTTATTTCCCCTCTTTTTATTTCAATGCTAATGTATCAATATCTATTTCCAAACTGGAATGCACAAATGGGGTGTACTTTTCATGATGAAGAAATAACCTTATTTCCCTCAAAATAAATTTGAGATTTAAGCCATACAATTTGAATCTAAGTAGGGTTACTTTTACATCATGCCAAATAACTCATTTTTTGTTACGAGACTGGGCACCCTCCTGTTGTAGTGGTTAGCTGCAATTGGGATAGCTGGGCGTAATGGTTAATTATGTGATGTCTATTTATTTTACTAATTGAGTTGATGATGATTTTGTAGAGTGGAATGTGGGGAGTTGATGAAGAGGCAACGGCAACTACTCTTGGCCACTTTATATTTGCACAGTATCTTAGAACATCATTTCAATAAGCCACTATGGCTCTGTAAATAGTTGTAGTGGGAACTCCCCTTATGGGTCATGCAAGAACTAATGAGCTTCACTCATTTGCAAAAGTAAAGTGGTTGTAAAAGAGGGGTCTCAATTTTTGGCACCTTAAACTCAAAGTAATATATTAAATACCAACTCCACAAGAGTGGTGGCGTGGAGTTTGGGGCTAGATTTAGGCCTTTCTCGTGCAGATTCTCTTCTCTACTCTCTTAAGCTATGGTTATTTGTTGTGTACTCTCTAATCTAGTCTCCATCTCTTACACTCTCTTACAAGCATGTCTATGTCAATTCTATGTATGGTGAACTACTGGGTCGGATTAGGCCTCGGTCAAGTAAATCAATGATTTGAGTTTGTATTTCCCTGTGTGCGGTAGGATTTACACAATAAGGTGCTCTACAGGGAGGTTCACTACCCGGTATGATGTCAATTTTGTGGTCTTCGGGGCGTGATGGTGGAATTCCAGGTGGCAGATCATGCATGAAACAGTCTTTAAATTGTGAGAGAAATTCATTGTGTGTGGAATTACGTGAAGTTTCAGTTTCAGCAGAAATTTGATTTACCAAGACTAGATATGTTTTCCCCTGTTTGCGAGTTGCTCGTTTGGCTTGAGTGTGAGAGAGGAGTGGAAATTTTTGATGTGTATCGACTACAGGGCTTTAAACAAGATCACCATTAAGAATAGATTTCCTATTCCTAGAGTGGATGATCTACTAGACAAACTGAAAGGGGCAAACATCTTTAGCAAAATTGACCTTAAATCAGGGTATCACCAAGTCAAAATGTTTGAACATGATGTCTACAAAACTGCTTTCAGAACACAAACTGGGCACTATGAATTTCTTGTCATGCCATTTGGTTTGACAAATGCACCAGCTACATTCACACGCATGATGAATCGCATTTTCATTTACCACCAAGATTTTGTGATTGTATTTTTTGATGACATTTTGGTATTCAGTAAATCTGAAGAAGAGCATAAGCAACATTTAACACGTGTATTTGATCTGCTTGCACAAAATCACTTGTATATGAATCCTGACAAGAGTTCATTTTTCCAATCTGAAATTGAATATTTGGGACATATTGTATCGGGTAAGGGAATACATGTCGATCCAAAGAAAATTGAAGCCATTCAATCCTGGCCTAGACCCAAAAACTTGCATGAGCTACAATCTTTTATTGGTCTTTGCAGCTATTACAGGAATTTTGTTCGTAATTTTTCTTACAAAGCACATTATTTGACTCTCTTGTTGAAGAAAAACACGCCTTATGAATGGACCGTTTGCAAGAAAGCTCATTTAATGCACTTAAACATGCTTTGACTAATGCACCTGTATTGTAATTGCCTGACTTTGAAAGACCATTCTTTGTGGTAGTCACGGATGCTAGTGGGAAAGGTATCGGTGCAGTCCTTATGCAAGATAACCATCCCATTGCTTTCGAAAGTCGTAAATTCAAACCATCTGAAACAAAGTTCAGTACTTATGATAAAGAGTTAACTGTTGTGGTACATGCATTGAAAATTTGGAAACACTATGTAATGGTTACTGATTTGATCATTAAAACTGATCAACAAAGTATCAAATATTTACTTTCTCACCCCTTAATAGATGATAGACATATTAAGTGGGCCGCTTTTATTCAAAGTTTCCAGCCCAACATTCAATACCAACCTGGTAAATAAAACGTTGTAGCTGATGCTTTGAGTAGAAGACCCTCACTTAATCATCTATCAACCATTACGGGAACTTCCTTTGATACTATGCCTGACACTTATGCACATGATGATGACTTCAAAACGACATGGTTGCACATGCTTGATAATTCTGTACACACATTCCTCGAATACACTATTCAAGAAAACTTCTTTTATTTCAAACAAAAATTGTGTGTAACTAAACCTTTTCGTTCATTAATTATTGAAGAATTGCACAAACCACCTTATGCTGGACATAGAGAATTTGCTGTCACTGAGGAAAGCTTTTCCATGCATGGGAACCCCCCCATATACTTTTGCCCTTTTATCAAAATATTTCCCATTATATAAGTTACTTTTGATTTTTTCTTCCTTTTTCACAAACGTTTTAGCCTTTATTAAATAAATAATACTTATGCTAATCAATCACGATGTAGCATAATAAGTAAGCTTTCTTTGTTGATCTCTCTTTTGACCTTAAAAATATTAGATATATATATTCTAGTATTTTCTAATATATTTTTTTCATGTATGTATATTATTCCACTCTACCAAATATTTTATTCACTAGTTTTCATTTTCAAACCTCAACCCCACTTTCAAATTTCAATAATACCTCCATCTAGATGATAGCCAATCTTTTCAACACTCTAGGTCATGTTTTCATACACATGAAGGAGCTTACACTTGAAGGCAAGAGAGAAGTTCACTCAAAGGGGACCACCAAAAGACTTTTGCAGCCACAAATAATACATTATTTGACTGAATTTTTTAAGTAAAGAAGAACCCCAAATCTGAAGGAGCGTTCAACATGAAAGATGTAGCTCGTGATCTCAACTTTTAGCTCAATTTTTTTCAGAATTTTTGGAGTTATGAACACGGAGATATGATTTTTGTAGTGGACCCCATTTTTCTCGTGTAATGGTGACACAGGCCATCCCCACTTTTCTTCCTTCTAGAATGGCTATGGTTCTACAAGTCTTCAAGCATGATTACAAGAGACAAGGCTCTTTTAATGAGGTCTTGGCTAGTCTAGAGTAATTCTATCACCATTTTGGAGGATCCATCCTCATCAACAAATATCCACCTTCGACAACCTCTCTTATAATTTTCTTACCTCTCTCTTCTCTCCCTAATAAGCTTATGTCTATCCAAAGCTAGACTATTGTAAATATTTCCTATCCTCTACATCCTACCCACATTCTCTCTTCTTCTCTCTCTATTGACTCTGGTATTTTAAATAAGGAGGAGACAAGATGGGAGCCACAGTCACATGCACCCCATTTTCCTAGTCACCAAAGTGGGACACTCACCTCAAATAGAAATATTGCTAAATCCTTCCCTCCTTCCCTATATAAGGAGGCCATGAGAGCTCACTTGGGGAGAGATACACACTCACACACACCTATCCATACACACTCTTGTGCTACATGCTTGTAGCATGAACCCGAATCACATAATTACAACACCATCATCATCACCATCACCGTACACAAAAGATGAGCACCACACCTCCACACCACTTGTAATTAAGGGTTGAAGGCACAATTTCAAGAAGAAGAAGGGTGGACACACTCGTGATATTCCTCGCCATCAACTCCCATCTCTCCATTATGCCTCCTACGATCTTGTTCCCTTCTCATTTTCCTGCCATACACTACCTATTGTATTCATCTTTTGCAAGCAATCAACACACTCCATCTTGGTGCCATACTTTGTGTCGCTTTGGATACATCTCATTGTGAGTATGGTATATGCTTTTTCCTTGCCATTTTTTCCTGCTTATGTTAAGGTGTGCGGATTCTCCACCATACACACACACACACTCTCTCTCCCTCTCATATTCCTATCATCTTGCTACTTCCATCTTGATGTGTGCGGATTCGCCACCTTTTGTATGAGAAGTGAGCATACTTGCATGTATCCCTGACCTTGTTATCTTCCTTACTACATGCACGAGTAGCGAGCCCATTCTCACTCACTCACCCCTCTTCTCACCTTATTCTCCGACCACCCCATTCCACATTTGGGCGTGGATCTTGAAATTGTTTTCCATGCATGCTTCATTGTGTATATGTATGCGTCCTAGCCGCATATCTTGCTAGGTGGTGCCCCTATTGTGTATTCCCCATGATGAGGCCATTGTGCATAGTCTTGGTGTAGAGGCCACCGGGTCTATTTTTTCACTTCCGCCTCTCATGTGGTGCCCCCACTGAGGAGGGCTCTTGAAACCCTTCAGTTTACAAGACTGAAAACCGTAAACTATTGTGAATGGATGAATGAGTATGAAGGATTTTCTAACTGGACGTCAGAAGAAGAAGAGCTCCAAGCACAACTAGACGAACTCCGCATCTCCATCGAAGCTCGAGTGCCAGGCGTAACGGTAATCGATTTGAAGTGGGAGAGTCAACCAACACGCCAAACCCAGTGGATATACATAGGCCAAGCGCCAAGAAGAAGAAGGAGAAGGTCGAGACCATGTCCGCAACCTACAACCAACCAACAGCAACAAAATGGAAGGAGCTCTGCACAATAGAGAATCAACACTATTCTACTTTGAGAATCGGGTAACTCAAGTCACCGAGGTAATTATCATAGTCAGTTTTCAAGTCGCACCTGATGCTGCAGCACAGATAACAGAAGCATTGGCTCACACTCTCACTATAGAAACTAGGGATCTACTGAGTTTGTTTCAGGAAAGAACACCACCCTCTCCTACAAGCTTGGACAGTGACTAAGCACCTCTAAGCTTCACATGAATCAGTACAACCTACCTCAAGACAGATCACACATACCAACACGTGTACGCTCAATCAAGGTAATATTGGACTTGAAGATTCACTACCAGCACGTCATTGACACCATGCCGGATGTGGAGCGATTTTTTGAGGTTCTGGCATCAGATCAACCATTTGTTTTACCTTTGGTACAAGGCAATGTACCGTTTGAAGTTTTAATCTATGTCCTAGTATAATAAGGTATACACGCCTCCTTGTAAAGAAGAAAAAAAATTGCAAGTTAAGAAGTGTGTCTTTCTAGCTCTCTCTCAATAATAATGGCAAGTGTAGCATTTCCAACCTTTACTGGTAAGGTGGGCGAGGACGCTGCAGACTTTCTAGACAACTTGGAAATAGCATGTGTCATCTCTGCGAGAGATGATGATGCTTCGCGCTTGCGCATCTTCCCACTTCTAATGAAGGTGGAGGCAAGATCATGGTACAATACCTTGGCACAAGAAACCAAGGAACGGTGGGACTTATTAAGGGCAGCCTTTGTCAAGCGTTTTGGAGAGGGCACAACATCAGAGAAGCTATGGCAATTGTTGACAGAGTTGAAGCAGGGCAGTATGCTGGAATACGCATCATATGAGTCAAAGTTTGTAGATTTATGGGGGCGATGGGTTGCATCGCTAAGAGAGGATGAGGGGGCACCTGATTTCCTAAAGAAGGATCGGTTTGTGGCTGGGTTATGGCCAACTCTTAAAGAGAAGGTGAAGGGAAGGTTTCCTGCTACGTATGAGCTAGCAGTTGAAGTGGCCCGCCTTAAAGACAAGAAGTTGCGCCTACAAGCCAGGAATATCGATGAAGAGGAAGCCGTTAGGACCCGACCACCTCTAGCACCACCTACAATAGTCTCCCAGAGGATTCAACCACAAGAACCAATTGAAGATCAGCAAGACCTGCTCAACCGAATCACCAATCAACTTGAGAATCTCTCAGTCCATTTGATACAACAAGGGCATGCACACAATCGCAACCAAGAGCAAGGGAGAGGGCAACGAAGGCAAAACCAAGAATACCACTGCTACAATTGTGGGGAGGATGGTCATGGCATGTACTACCGTCCACAACCAAGGAGGCAAAATTTCAATAGAGGAGCCAGGCAAAACCAGGTTTCACCACCAAGAGCAAGACCACCACCACCGAGGGCACCATGACAAGCACCACCCGTGCAAATCTTACAACCACCGATTCAACCACAACCACCACCACAACCTCTCATTCCACCCTTACCCCCACCACCAGTTGGCAATCAAACAGTAAGCGTCATCAGTCTTGAAGGTAAGGGAAAGGAGAAAGTGGAGGAGGATAAGACCAAGGTTAAAGGAGTAGATGCCATTGGGGTAAAACGCGCTAGGCATGGTGAATCTTCCCAAAAGGAAGAAAAGATGATGACTAAAGGGGAATCTAGCAAAAAGCCGTCCAAGTCACGACGTAAAATTGACATTGTAGATTTCTCTTTGGGTGAATGTTCTAAACCATATGATTTGGTTCAAGATGTTTCTGTGCAGGGCCCAAAAATCACCTGGCCCCAGTTACTCCACCTAGCACCTAGGGTGAGGAGACAATGGACAAAGATGGTTAACACGAGACGACCAAAGCCAAAGATAGCTGGGGCTATCTCCGGGAGGAATCTAGACGACATACTACTAGTGATGGATGCTTACATCAAAGGGCAACACATCTCCAATATCTACATCGATGGTGGCGCACAAATATGCGTCATGAGTGAAAAAATGATGCACCGTTTGGGTTTAGAGGTGAGTCGGCCGGCACCATGCCGAGCCAAAATGGCAAATAATTTAAAAGTTCAATGTGTTGGTGTCATAAATGCAGTTAGGATAAAGGCATTCAACACCGAGGGAGATGTGGACATCTTTGTCATGCCACACAAAGGGGAGGGCTATCCTATCATTCTAGGGAGGCCTTGGCTTATGGCTATGAGAACTAAGCAGGACTGGGACACCGGCTTAATCCAGATGAAGGATGCAAAAGGAAGGCCAATACTTTACGACATGAAGATAGGTCAACAATGCGACATGGATCTAGAAACCTCCGAGGATGAGTTTTCTAGTGGTGAATCTTCAACCGCTTCAGAGGAGGAGTCAACAGTGAGTGAAGAAAGTGACAGTAGCATTGAGGTGATGGGGATTATTCTCAAGGACCCTAAGAAGATGGAGCAACCTGATGCCTCATCATCAAGCCAAGGGGAGACACCAGGTATACAACCTCTGGTAGAAGCAAGTAAGCTACATCAAATGCTCTCTAGTGAGTTGTGTGGGAAGGAGCGTGAAGATTATATTTTGATGCTAAGTAATTTTACCACATTGTTCATTGATGAATATGATAAAATCACTGGCATCACAGTAGTTCAACATCACATTAAGCTCAAGGAGGGAAGTAAACCTGTAGTGCAGAAGCTCAGGCGGCTAGGAGTAATTCAACAAGACGCCCTACTCAAAGAGGTGAGGAAATTGATAGAAGCTGGTTTTATCTATCTTGTTGAAGACTCAGAGTGGGTTTCTCCAGTGGTAGTCACACCAAAGAAGAATGGTAAGTGGAGGGTTTGTGTTGATTACAAGCCTCTTAATGCAGCCACAAAGAGGGACCATTTTCCTCTTCCTTTTCAAGACGAAATAGTCAATGAGGTAGCAGGACATGAGCGCTACACGGTATGTGATGGCTACTCAGGCTACTTCCAAATTAGCATCGCTGAAGAAGATCAAAAGAAGACAACCTTCATCACACCATGGGGATGTTTTGCTTACAGAGTTATGCCTTTTGGTCTCACTAATGCTCCAGCCACTTTTCAGTGATATGTGACATTTGTTTTTCAGCCATTCTTTGGAAAATCAATCCGTGTTTTTATTGATGACTTTTGCATCTATAGCTCTCGCTCTCTTCATTTGGAGAAAGTTTATGAAGGTCTAGCTAGGCTACAAGCTTTGGGTGGCCAACTCAATGTGGAGAAATGCCACATTGGTGAAAGCAAGGTTACTCTTCTTGGCCATGTGATCTCGTCCAACGGCATTGAAGCTGACCCAAGCAAGGTTCAAGCCTTGGTGGCTTTGACCTCTCCCACCACAAAAAAGCAATTGGTCTCTTTTCTTCAAAAGGTGAGGTATTTGAGTAGGTTCATTCACTTGCTCTCCCAAGTGGTTCTCCCTTTACAACAAGTTACCCATCAAGAGATCTTCACTTGGAGTGAAGAAAATGAACAACAATTCAATGAGGTAAAACAAATTTCTAGCTTCACTTCCCACCATAGCACCTCCAAAGTGGGACGAGCCATTTTATGTAAACCCTAGTGTGGGCAATGACACGCTTGGGGTTGTATTGATGCAAAAGGATCCTCAAACTTCTTTCATGCGTCCTATCTACTTCTCTAGTCGAATGATGACCCCATCAGAAAAGGGATACACGGCAGTGGAGCACATGGTGCTTGCATTAATGTTTGCTACCACCAAATTTCGCTCTTATTTATTGTCTAGACCATTCATAATCTTAACAATGGAAGAAGTATTTCCTTATGTAATGCAGCACATGGATGTTTCTTCTAGGATTTCCAAATGGCTCACAAGGCTGCAAGAGTTTGACTACACAATGCAAGTGGAGAACTCCACAAGGGCCAGTCTAGGAGGTATTCTCACTCATCGCCACTATGAAAAGAAGCTAAAGATAAAGCCAAATGATCAAGATATTACACCCGTACTGGAAGTCCCTAAGGTAGAGGAGGCTCACTCTCTTTTCTTTGATGGAGCCTACAAGAGGAAAGTGGACAAAGCTGCAGCAGGCATTGTCATCTTCAACGAGCAAGGGGACAAGGTTTTCTCCATTGGGAATCTCTTGGATTCTCACTCTAACAATGAGGCAGAATATGCAGCTTTAACTCTTGGGTTAGAGTGGTGTGTGACACGCGGCATTCAAGGTTAAATGTATTTGGTGATGCCATGCTTTTAATAAAACAAATACAAGGAACTTGGGCTTGTAAAAATCATATCTTGCTAGGCCATTTGCACAAAGTCAAGGAACTTTTAGGGAAATTTCAAGTTGTACAATTACATCATGTCCCTCGAGCAGAAAATCAAGAAGCAGATGCTCTAGCTAGAGAGAAGTTGCAAGATGTTTCAGTGGTGGGTGCTATCAAGTTGAAGCTGCCTCTCTTCCAAGGTAGCGATGCTATGCCTGACATCATGAGTTTCTTGGACACAGGAGAGTGTCCTAAGGATCTTACTAAGGGCCAAAAGCAGTGGCTTGTGCGCAAGGCAACAAAATACCGCCTTATCAATGACGACCTCTACTGCAAGGGTAAGGATCAAATTCTTAGGCGTGTACCTCTCTCTAGAGAGATCACTGAAATCATTTCAAGTTGCCATGATGGTGTTTGCGGAGGACACTTTGCACTTGACATCACTAGTAGAAAGATTCTACAAGCCGGGTTTGTATGGCCTAGTCTACATAGGGATGTGCATCATTGGTGTAAAACATGCAAGGAATGTCAAAAGGCAGGGGATAGGAGGCTCACATATGAGCCACAAACTCCTATAATCTCATATGGACCATTTGAGAAATGGGGAATTGATGCTATTGGGCCTTTGCCAAGGAGCCAATCAGGTAAATTTTATATCATCATGGGTGTGGACTACATGACCAGGTGGGCTGAAGCAGTTGCCACCACCCGGATTACAGCTAAGGAAGTGGCTAAGTTCGTATTTGAAAACATTTGTTGCCATTTTGGCACTCCTCTTGAAATAATTTCTGACAGGGGACCAGGTTTTAGAGGAGACCTTGTAGGAGAGCTAATGGAGAAGTTAGGTATCTCACGACGACACTCAACTCCCTACTACCCACAATGCAATGGTTTGGTGGAAAAGGTAAATGGTATGATCTGCAAGATCATCACTAAGCATGTAAACAATCACAAAAGTGATTGGGACAAGCATCTTATGGCTGCACTTTGGGCTTATCGCACTTCATTTCGCACATCCCTTGGGTTCACACCATATCACTTGGTGTTTGGTAAGGAAGCCATTTTACCCATTGAACTACAATTGGCTAGTCTCAAGGTGCTAGCTGGGCAGGTGGAACGTCCTAATGCTCATCTCCACAACCACATTCTTGATCTAGAGAGGCTTCAACTAGACAGAGAGGATGCTATCAACTATTATGCAGCGCAGGCAGAGCAACGTCGACTTACCTTCAACAAGGGACTTAGGGCAAAAGGTCTCAAGAAAGGTATGTTGGTCCTACGGTATGATAACAGGTTTGACACTAGGAAGGATAAAAAGTTTTCACCCAGATGGGAAGGGCCATTTGTCATTAAAAAGCGCTACGCCAATGGCAGTTACCGATTGATGGATGCAGATAGTAGGCTCCACATAACACGTGTCAATGGATGGAGGTTGAAGCAGTACTTTTTGAGATTTGATCAAACACCTATGATGGAAATCCCCGAGGAGGGAGACTCCTCCACCTCAATTGAAGAAGAATCAGGTACAACGCTAGAGGCATGAATACCTCTAGCCTTAGGGGGAGGGCTAATGAGGAAAGCTTTTCCATGCATGGGAACCCCCCCATATATTTTTGCCCTTTTATCAAAATATTTCCCATTATATAAGTTACTTTTGATTTTTTCTTCCTTTTTCACAAACGTTTTAGCCTTTATTAAATAAATAATACTTATGCTAATCAATCACGATGTAGCATAATAAGTAAGCTTTCTTTGTTGATCTCTCTTTTGACCTTAAAAATATTAAATATATATATTCTAGTATTTTCTAATATATTTTTTTCATGTATGTATATTATTCCACTCTACCAAATATTTTATTCACTAGTTTTCATTTTCAAACCTCAACCCCACTTTCAAATTTCAATAATACCTCCATTTAGATGATAGCCAATCTTTTCAACACTCTAGGTCATGTTTTCATACACATGAAGGAGCTTACACTTGAAGGCAAGAGAGAAGTCCACTCAAAGGGGACCACCAAAAGACTTTTGCAGCCACAAATAATACATTATTTGGCTGAATTTTTTAAGTAAAGAAGAACCCCAAATCTGAAGGAGCGTTCAACATGAAAGATGTAGCTCGTGATCTCAACTTTTAGCTCAATTTTTTTCAGAATTTTTGGAGTTATGAACACGGAGATATGATTTTTGTAGTGGACCCCATTTTTCTCGTGTAATGGTGACACAGGCCATCCCCACTTTTCTTCCTTCTAGAATGGCTATGGTTCTACAAGTCTTCAAGCATGATTACAAGAGACAAGGCTCTTTTAATGAGGTCTTGGCTAGTCTAGAGTAATTCTATCACCATTTTGGAGGATCCATCCTCATCAACAAATATCCACCTTCGACAACCTCTCTTATAATTTTCTTACCTCTCTCTTCTCTCCCTAATAAGCTTATGTCTATCCAAAGCTAGACTATTGTAAATATTTCCTATCCTCTACATCCTACCCACATTCTCTCTTCTTCCCTCTCTATTGACTCTGGTATTTTAAATAAGGAGGAGACAAGATGGGAGCCACAGTCACATGCACCCCATTTTCCTAGTCACCAAAGTGGGACACTCACCTCAAATAGAAATATTGCTAAATCCTTCCTTCCTTCCCTATATAAGGAGGCCATGAGAGCTCACTTGGGGAGAGATACACACTCACACACACCTATCCATACACACTCTTGTGCTACATGCTTGTAGCATGAACCCGAATCACATAATCACAACACCATCATCATCACCATCACCGTGCACAAAAGATGAGCACCACACCTCCACACCACTTGTAATTAAGGGTTGAAGGCACAATTTCAAGAAGAAGAAGGGTGGACACACTCGTGATATTCCTCGCCATCAACTCCCATCTCTCCATTATGCCTCCTACGATCTTGTTCCCTTCTCATTTTCCTGCCATACACTACCTATTGTATTCATCTTTTGCAAGCAATCAACACATTCCATCTTGGTGCCATACTTTGTGTCGCTTTGGATACATCTCATTGTGAGTATGGTATATGCTTTTTCCTTGCCATTTTTTCCTGCTTATGTTAAGGTGTGCGGATTCTCCACCATACACACACACACACACACACTCTCTCTCTCCCTCTCATATTCCTATCATCTTGCTACTTCCATCTTGATGTGTGCGGATTCGCCACCTTTTGTATGAGAAGTGAGCATACTTGCATGTATCCCTGACCTCGTTATCTTCCTTACTACATGCACGAGTAGCGAGCCCATTCTCACTCACTCACCCCTCTTCTCACCTTATTCTCCGACCACCCCATTCCACATTTGGGCGTGGATCTTGAAATTGTTTTCCATGCATGCTTCATTGTGTATATGTATGCGTCCTAGCCGCATATCTTGCTAGGTGGTGCCCCTATTGTGTATTCCCCATGATGAAGCCATTGTGCATAGTCTTGGTGTAGAGGCCACCGGGTCTATTTTTTCACTTCCGCCTCTCACCACTTTTCAAAATTTATGTCGTGATTTCTATTGGCCTAATATGAGAATGGATGTTAAACAGTATGTGTCAACTTGTTTGATTTTTCAACAAATCAAAGCAGCTACAGGTAAGAAATTGGGACTTTTACACCCTCTCCCCATTCCTAAAAGACCTTGGGAACATATTTCCATGGATTTTGTTACTGGTTTCCCACTCACAACACACAAACATGACATGATATGGACTATTATTGATCTTTTCTCTAAACAAGCGTACTTTGTTCCATGTAAGAAAACACTCACAGCACATCAAGCTGCACTTTTGTTTCTGAAGACTGTTTTTCCACATCATGGTTTGCCTAAAGTGATTATTTCTGATCGAGACTCAAAATTTTGTAGTGCTTTTTGGACTACTGTATTTGAAAATCTTGGCACTACACTTGATTTCACTTCTGCATTTCATCCTGAATCTAATGGTCAAACCGAAGTCACCAACTGCACTATTATTGACTTGTTGAAGGCTTATGTTTCCTCTCAACCTAAGAAATGGGATGACTACCTACATATTTTGCAATTTGCATACAATAACACCACTCACACTGCCACGGGTAAATCTCCCTTTGAAATTGTATATGGTCACTCACTTCCTACTCTTGCTTCACGTCTTTCTAATGTTGTGCCTGCCGCTGATGATTTCACTACTGACTTCCATGATATTTATGCAAGTGTGCATTCTGCCATTAAACACTCACAAGAACTTTACACCAAGCATGCTAACAAGCACCGCAAGGCACACCAATTCAAAGAAGGTGATCATGTTTTACTTCGCATCGAAAAACAAAGGATCAAAAGTGTTGATACTAATGTCTTTGTTAAGCTTGCTTCTCGTTTTTATGGACCTTTCAAAATTTTAGTTGTCATTAACGATGTTTCTTTTCGTTTAGACCTACCTGCACATTGGCACATTCACAATTCCTTTCACATTAGTCTTTTACGCCCATTCTGAGGACCCCTACCTACACACCACATTTATGAAGACCCACCTTCACTTGTAGACCAAGAAGAGCAGCTCATCCCTGACAAAATAGTTGACCATGACACCACCACTACACTCACTGGAATGGTTTATAACCGTTACCTTTTGATTTTCAAAGGCCACCCTAGAGAGGATGCCAAATGGATGCCTGAAAAGTTTTTTCGCAACTTTCCCGACCTTCTCCACACTTTCCATCACTCACGGTCCAGTTGATTTCTCTATTGAGCAACTGAGGACAGTTGCTATCCCTGGTGGGAGGGATGTTACGAGACTGGGCACCCTCCTGTTGTAGTGGTTAGCTGCAATTGGGATAGCTGGGCGTAATGGTTAATTATGTGCTGTCTATTTATTTTACTAATTGAGTTGATGATGAATTTGTGGAGTGGAATGCGGGGAGTTGATGAAGAGGCAACGACAACTACTCTTGGCCACTTTATATTTGCACAGTATCTTAGAACATCATTTCAATAAGCTACTATGGCTCTGTAAATAGTTGTAGTGGGAACTCCCCTTATGGGTCATGCAAGAACTAATGAGCTTCACTCATTTGCAAAAGTAAAGTGGTTGTAAAAGAGGGGCCTCAATTTTTGGCACCTTAAACTCAAAGTAATATATTAAATACCAACTCCACAAGAGTAGTGCCGTGGAGTTTGGGGCTAGATTTAGGCCTTTCTCTTGCAGATTCTCTTCTCTACTCTCTTAAGCTATGGTTATTTGCTGTGTACTCTCTAATCTAGTCTCCATCTCTTACACATCTCTTACACTCTCTTACAAGCATGTCTATGTCAATTCTATGTTTACTGTGTGTGTGTGTGTGTCATAGTCTAGGTGAGTGTGTGTGCTTGGAAATTGGAAGAAGAGGTGGACAGTTTGATGGTGATGGCTTGAAAGATTGTGTTGAATATTCTAAGTGGTCGATCTTGAAGGAGTACGAGCGGAACTGCAACGAGAGAGAGAGTGCGAGAAGAAGAGCACGACGATATGGTGAACTCGCTCTACTATAATGTGTAGAGCATAGTGAGTTCTTATTAGGTTTTTACAAAAGAATATGTGTACATACCTGGCGGCCCGCCCACTTACATGGGCGACCACATTGGGCTTTATACCCCAACAACCTCCCACTTAAAGTCCAATGTGGTACTTTAAGTGTGAGAGAAGCTACTATACAAGCTAATATACAAGAGATGTAGAGAAGTGATGTACTACCCTACACCTAACTGCTTGCAAAAATGAGCAAAGCTCTCTGAGGGAAGTCCTTTTGTAAGTAGATCAGCAGGATTTTCTATGGTGTGAACTTTGACAAGCTGAAGTTGCTTATCCTCGAGCATTTCCCTGATGAAATGATACTTCACATCCACATGCTTTGTCTTTGAGTGATAAACTGGATTGCGAGCCAATTGTATAGCCTTTTGACTATCACAATATAACACAGGCATCTCTTTTTTGATTCCCAAATCTGTTACTAGTCGATTAAGCCAAATTGATTCTTTGCATGCCTCTGATGCTGCAACATATTCAGCCCCTCTAGTAGACTGAGTAACACAATCTTGTAATCTAGAACGCCATTATACTGCTCCACCAGCCAATGTAAAGACATACCCTGACGTAGACCTTCGATTGTGTAAGTCACCTGCATAATCTGAGTCTGTAAAACCCTTTACACTTAGCTCCTGACTCCCACAGCATATACGCATACTCTTTGTAGCTTTCAGGTATCTCAATATTCCTTTCACTGCCTCCCAATGTTTCTTGACTGAGTTTGACATGTATCGACTTACAATTCCCACTACAAATGCAATGTCTGGGCAAGTAGCAATCATTGCATACATCAAACTACCCACTGCAGACGCATATGGAATCTTATCCATTTCAGCCTGTTCTTCCTCAGACACAGGACAATCTTGTTTGCTAAGTTTCACATATGGTGGCAATGGAACACTCAGTGCTTTTCCCTTCTCCATATTGAAACGTTGCAAAACCTTGTCAATATATTCTGTTTGAGATAACCAAATCAACTTCTTTGATCTGTCTCTCTCAATGCGCATACCAAGTATATGACTTGCCTCACCCATGTCTTTCATGTCAAACGATTTTGCCATCTTTGACTTCAAAGCTCAAATTTCTTCCAAGTGCTTGCCAGCAATCAACATGTCATCCGCATACAAAATAAGGATCAGCCAACTACCATCCTTAGCCTTCTTTGTATATAGACAGTGATCGAACTCACTACGTTTGTAGCCTTGAGAAAGCATAAACTTGTGGAATTTATGGTACCATGCCCTCGATGATTGTTTTAAGCCATAAAGACTCTTTAACAACTAGCATACCCAATCTTCCTTGCCTTTCTCAAAAAACCCTTCTGGCTGCTGCATGTAAATTTCCACATCTAAATCACCATGCAAGAACGCTGTCTTGACATCCATTTGGTCCAACACCAAATCTAATATGGCAACCAATGCAAGAAAGCAACTCAATGTAGTCATCTTGACCACCGGAGAGAAGACTTCATCAAAGTCAATGCCTTGTTCTTGCTTAAAGCCCTTGGCAACAAGCCTTGCTTTGTTCTTTGGCTGACTATCATGAGCGGTGATCTTATACCTGTAAACCCATTTACAAGGTAGAGCCTTTTTGCCTTGTGGTAATTTAACAAGCTTCCATGTCTTGTTTTTATGCAGAGCTGTCATCTCTGACTGCATGGCCAATTGCCAATTCCCGGAGTCCTTCATTTGCACTGCTTCCTTGTAACATGAAGGCTCATTGCAATCAGTCAACATGACATAGTTCATAGATGGAACAAACCTATCAGGAGGTCGCGTGACACGTCCAAATCTACGCACAATAGGTGGCTCAGGCTCAGCCACAACCTGTGGTTCCACTCTATCCTGTCCTTGCTCCTCTTGAGCCCTGACATTTTTTCTTGCACGTGCAGGTCCATATTCTTGGAAGACAACTCTTCTAATCTCCTCAACCCTCTCTGGTTTAGAATGATATTTGGATTCATTAAAGTGAACATCATTGCTGCGGACAACCTTTCTGGATTCGGGATCCCAAAGTCTGTACCCCATCTCACCAGAATTACCATAGCCTAGAAAGATGCACTTTCTAATCTTTGGCTCAAGTTTGTTCCGAAATTCCTTTGGAACGTGAGTATATGCCTCACAGCCAAAGACTCTGAGATGCTTGTATGAGGGCATTTTGCCTGACCATACCATCTTTGGCACTGAATCCTTCTGCAAAACCTTGCTAGGAGATCTATTTACAAGATGAACAGCTGTTGATACAGCTTCAGCCCAAAACCCATTTGGCAGATGTGCATTAGACAACATACTTCTGACCTTCTCTTGTATGGTCCTATTCATCCTCTCAGCAACACCATTTTGAGGAGGATTGTAAGGAGCAGTAAGTTCACATTTTATACCTTTTGACTCACAAAAGTCCTGAAAGGCCTTTGAAACATACTCTCCATCATTGTCAGTGCGTAAGCATTTAAGCTTCTTGCCACTCTGATTCTCCACAAGTGTCACAAACGTTTTGAAAACACTAAACGCTTCATCCTTGTGCTTGAGAAAGTAAACCCATACTTTCCTCGAGTAATCATCTATAAATGTCATAAAGTAAGAAGCTCCCCCTAGAGATAGGTTAGGCATAGGTCCACACAAATCACTATGAACAAGTGCCAACTATGTATCTCTTCTATTGCTTCTATGCTTATGTGGCAGCTGTGTTTGCTTACCATACAGAAAATGTTCACAAAATTCAAAATCATTAAATGAAAATCCAGGAAAATAACCAGAACGAGACAAGATTTCCATTCCCTTCTTCGACATATGTCCTAACCGGCTATGCCACAAAGAAACGTTCGGCTGCTCGGTTACATTGATTACATTTTTAGAGACATTTGATACATAAATCATGTAAAGTCCTCCAGACTTTACTCCATGTGCTACTGTCATAGAACCCTTGGATATCTTCCACATGTTCTGTCCAAAAGTGGTGACGTAGCTAGCATCATCAAGTAAACCTGTGCTGATCAAGCTCTTTGTAATTGCGGGAACATGTCTCACATTCTTCAGCGTGAAAAAAGAGCCATTCTGAAACTTCAATTGAACATCTCCAACACCTAAGATCTCACATGTCTGCCCATTGCCTAGCCGAACATGAACTTTAGTGGTCACATAAGAGGTAAACCACTCCTTGTTTGGAGACACATGAAGTGATGCCCCTGAGTATATAATCCAGTCACTCAGTGCATGTCCATCAGATGTTGTAAGAAGAGCTGAGTCCATTGTATTCTTCAAGAAGTAGATGTCTCCTGACACTAGACTGTCATTCTCTGCAACAGTTTTTCTCACATTTATTTCTTGAATCTTCACTGAGGACTTGTTCTTCTCACCATGGTCTTCAGCTTTCTCTTTGCCTTTTTTTGCTTTCCATTCTCTGCAGTCTCTTTTCATGTGACCCTTCTTGCCACAATGGTAGCATTATATGTCACTCTTGCCTTTAGCACTGCGGGACTTACTACGAGACTGATTCCTCTTTCCACCTTTGTACTTTTCTTTGGTCCTTCCCCTGACAACTAAGGCTGTTCCTTTGCCTTTGTCCATTGTCTTTCTATTGGTTTCTTTAGTAAGCAGACTTCCTTCTACACCTGCTGTGTTCAAACCATCTGGAGGTGCAGAATTACTCAAAGCTGTGCGAAAAGTGTCCCAACTTTCCGGCAATGTGATCAACAGGAACATAGCTCTAACAGGTTCATCAAACTTGACACCTTGAGCTGACAACTGACTATAGATTGTGTTGAATTCATTCAGATGATTGGACATAGGTGTCCCTTCTTTCATCTTCAAGTCAACAAGCTTCTTAAGCCAGTATACCTGTGAAGCTGCACTCTGCTTCTCATAAAGATCACTCAGCTTTAACCATGCTTGATAAGCCGACATCTCGTCTGCTACATTGAAGTAAATGCTTTCTGCCAAAGTCAGCATAATCGTAGAAATTGTCAATTCATCCATTTTGCTCCATTCATCTTCGTCCATATCTTTTGGTTTTATCCCCTTGAGCTTTATAGGTTTTATCTGCTTCTTTTGTACCAACACGTGCCAAATCTGCTGCTTCCACAATGGGAAATTGGTTCCATCCAGCTTCTTGATATTGTAAAGAGCAGTGTCCTGTGATCCAGCCATAGCTACGCTTCACAGTAGTTTACTTTCTTGGGAAAAATTCGGCAGATTTTCCCCTGTAAACTGACCTCTGAACCAATATCAACCTGTCAAATGAACCAAGAAAGCTTCAGATTCTGCATAAATTTCGGCAGAGTCTCCTTTGTAAAATGGCTCTGGTGTACTCAAAAACAGACCAAAAAACAGCTCAAAAAACACTGTCTCTCTGACACTGTAAGCTATGGGTAAACCTATCCTGCACATGTACTATCTCTAACTGTCATGTCACTGTCCTGTAAGCATAGACTGCGACAATGCCTCAACGGCAGTAAATCAAAGATGCAATCCCAACTGTCTAACTCACAGTCAATACATCCTAGCTGCCTATCTAAGGGTGCTCGAGGGATCGCTCCAAGACCTGTATCACCGAAAGGATCTCAGCATTCGAGAATCCCCCAGCTCAATAAAACCTCGCTCGACCCTCAACAAAGGCTGCAGTAAATCTGACAGTACATAGACTTCCCACAAAGTCATACATCCACAAATTTCCCACTGTATGCTGTAACCGCTGCGGCGGTTGTTTGCTGCGTGACTCATAGCCAGCAAACCCTCAACAGACATACATCATCTCTGACAATACATCCCATGTGGAAGTACCTGCAATATCAAGATGAAATCTAGAATATCAAGCAGCAAACACAAGCTACCTGATGAACTAGTGGATGTCGCCTACAGTCTGTGTATAGATGCGCCCGTGTCGTATGTGACACGCCTCCAAGAACTGTGAGCCGTCCTTGGATGTGTAGACAGCCACAAATCAACACTCTGGGAGTGTCGATATCCTTAGCACCTGCAGTTGTAGGCCGAAAACCCCAAATTTGCAGAGTCGGATCTGCACCCGCTAAGACCACGTAGTCGAAAATGGCCTGCGCAGAACTTTGTCGAAGCCGAACGGTAACCGAGATGACCTCAGAATGAAATTATGAGCACACCAAGTCCTACGGGCTGTCCCACAAGATTTGGGGCCGTGTCTTTGCCTGTCGAATTTCACTCCAATATGAGCTGGTGACTCTAGCCTCCTGCGGTGCTGCCCCGAGCCTCGATCTGAGCTCTGATACCAGTTGAAGGAGTACGAGCGGAAGTGCGACGCGAGAGAGAGTGCGAGAAGAAGAGCACGACGATATGGTGAACTCGCTCTACTATAATGTGTAGAGCATAGTGAGTTCTTATTAGGTTTTTACAAAAGAATATGTGTACATACCTGGCGGCCCGCCCACTTACATGGGCGACCACATTGGGCTTTATACCCCAACAACCTCCCACTTAAAGTCCAATGTGGTACTTTAAGTGTGAGAGAAGCTACTATACAAGCTAATATACAAGAGATGTAGAGAAGTGATGTACTACCCTACACCTAACTGCTTGCGAAAATGAGCAAAGCTCTCTGAGGGAAGTCCACATTGGGCTTTATACCCCAACAGATCTCCCCCTCTTCTATCAACATTTTTAGGGATAAGACATAGGTGGAATATGTTCAACTGAGCCCAAAACCTTCAAAGTCCTAAGTTCATCATGTCATAAAAACTAATATCTAACCAACCCAAATGATTTTCTCATATTAAATTGATCACTTAATATGGGAGAATAAACGGGAACAAGCATTAAGATATTGAGATGTGCTTATAGATCTATCTCAACACTGGGCCAATAGAAAAGGGGCCCAAATGAGAGATGGTCTATCAAAGATCAAGGCTAACCAATGGAGCATAAGACCTTAGGGTTAGCTTCATTGAAGACCTCCAATAATGTGTGAAAAATCCCTTTGACCTTAGGTAAGCTAGGGTTGAGCTTGAGGCGGGAACCCGACCCAGCTCAAGGTGCTTGTCCTGCTTGTCATGCTTGATGATTGAGGTGCTTGAGGTGCTTGATGATTGAGGTGCTTGAGATGCTTGAGGTGCTTGATGATTGAAATGCTTGAGGTGCTTGAGATGCTAGGGTTGTACTTGAGGTGAGAACCCAGCCCAAGCTTAAAGTGCTTAAGGGCCAAGCTTGTGATGGGAACTGTGCCTATGCATGAGGGGCTTGAGGTATCAAATATTCAATCCCTACAAGGAAGAGGCGAGCCCTACATGAGGGGGGGATGAGAGAGAACACCCACACACTCACACATAGGCATGCATGGTACAAAGAAAGCAGAAGGGACACTTGTCAAGTTCCTCCTCATGTTGCCCTCATGGTGTGCCTGAAGCCTATTGATTGGCTACCCAAGGGGTCCAATGATAATTTAGGAGATTTAATCAATTGATTTTGAATTTATCAAGTCCTCTCTCTCAAAGGGGAAAGGGGGACACTTGTCCCAAGGCTACCCTGGCTGCTTGTAATGCCTCCTGCTTGTGATTGGCTAGGCCTGGAGGGGTCCAATGAGCTTCAAGCATGAGCTACAAGGGGGAGGTCTACCCAAGCAATCTAGGGGGTTGCTTAGGGGGTATACTCACCCACACACTCACAAACACTCTCATTGTGTGCTATGCAAAGTGCAAGAGCTCCCTCTCCTTCTCCAAGCAAGTAGAGGTTGAGAGCCTACACCAACACTCTTGGCTATGGAGTGCAAATCCAACCAAGAGCCATGCTTCAATGCTTAAGCTTGCCATCTCCTTCTTCTTCATTACTATGCTATTATGTATGCTAGCAAGAAGAGTTATGATAAGTGAGGAACTAATTCTTTCTCCTATGAAATGTTTCTTCTTCCTCTTCCCTACCCTCATTCCTTGCTAGCTCTCTCCACCTTCGAAGGTGTTTGAGGTCTTGGGACTGAGGCTTGGGATAGTTAAAGCTTTCTTCAAGTTTATGTTATGCTTGTGATGCATGAAGCTTTCCATCTTCATTGCATCACCTAGGTCACAAGGAACACAAAGATTGTATTGTAACAAGTCTCTCTTAATGGGAGAAATCATAATACAAATGTAAGACTAGGGGAACTAGTGCCTTGGAGTCCACCTCCCAACCTCCCACTGTATAGCATGGCTCCTAGCCCTTTGCCCTAGTTGGACTCCCTATCCACACTGCCTAGCCCGGCCTTGCCCTTGTCTAGTCCAGCCTTGCCCTTGTCCTGACATTACTCCCCCCTTAAAGAAGAGTTTTCATCCTCGAAAACAAAAGTGGGAAACTTCTTCTTAAGAACACTATTGTTTTCCCAAGTGGCTCCTTCCTCAGGTCGATCTTTCCACTTGATTAAGGCTTGTTGACGTACATGATGACGCATACGTAAATCATGATAGTCGATAATGCGTTCTAGTTCATGGGTAAGGTAGGAGGTTCAACGAAATCAACCAAAATCTATTGGTCAATGACATTGTCATCCCCATGTAACCGCTTACGTAAACGGCTTACATGAAACACCGGATGAATACGAGAATGTGTAGGTAGCAATAATTTGTAGGCACGATCACCTACTCGCTTGAGTATTTTGAAAGGCCCACAATATTGTGGAGATAATGTTGGACGAGCAACTCACACACCCATGAAGTGCATGCAAACACTACCTAGATCAACATAATGTCAATCGAGGACACAGATGACACGATAGGCACACGGAGGAAATCTTAAGCTTGTCAGCAGGCTGCGACCATCCTACACATACAACACTTAGGAAGGCCAACTATACAATCAAGAACCTCACTGCTCTCAACTACACCACCTAGCCACATACACACATACGGAAGGTAACTCACCTAATCATGCCAGATTCGTACGAAACTTAAGGAACACCATCCCCTCACTAGGATACACCTGTCCCTAAGCTTCTACACTTAAAACCCTCACTCTAAACCCATCTGCGGAAAACGCGTAGGATGACAGAGCAGAATTTTGAAAGTGCTCGAAACTAAAATTTATGAATACCTATGCGTAGCTTATGTCGCCACGATTCTATAGACTACTAGCACGCAGAAAAAAGACATCGTTTGATACACTTACGGCCACAAATAGCTCGTAGATGCGTCGACGTGTGCACTTCATCTCGCGTGGAATGCTTGGCGTTGTCGTGTAGCTCTCCTTGAGCCTACAACAATGGTGCAGTCGGATCTCCAATGTGTTGAGCGAGCCGGGCGTAGCGAGAGGATAAAGCTCACGCTCACTCTCTTTCTCTCTCACACACAGTAGACGGCAGCACTAAGTTTTGATTATCATTAAAGTCTCTTTTTACAAAATGACCTAGGGACCTTATATACTAAGGCTACCTTAGGTTTAACCAAAAATGGGGTTGAAAGGGTCAAATGGCTTTGTATTTACAATCTGGAAGTGCCATTGCACCCCGGCTTCTGAAACTAGAATAACTACTCATTACAAATGACGTTTATAGCTATAATCCGTAGCATTTCATAACTCGCAAAAGATAAGACTTTGTTACGAAACTTGAGTTATGTTGTGTTGTTGACCCAGCGGTCAACATTCCCCCCTTCCGTGTTCATGTCGTCCCCGACATGACCTGATTGTTGATGGCGATGTGGTCTTTGCTGTCATTTTGGCTTCATCTGTTGCACTGCTTGTAACTTTGTCGAACCACAACAAGAACTATGATCCATTAGAGCGGACATCTATCATCATAACCATTCATCTTTTGAGATCCTCTGATTACATTTATGTCTGCTCTTCTTCATTGGGGACTTCTTTGTTCCTGTGCAATCATGTTGTTAGTGTTGTCTGCAGCTTTGTCATTGTAGGCCATTCTTCGACTCACCATTGAGGAGAAGTATGCTATGATCTGAAATTGGTGCTCCAATTCATTTGTCAATTGATTTGAGTAGCATTTCCTTATTGTTGATGTAGAAGGAATATGTACAAGAGGATGGTGATAGGTGTCTTTAGATTAGGGTCTAAAACCTGGATGACCAAAGGGAAAAAACCCGGTGGGAAAAAAATGCCTTTGGTATACGCTCTTATTGGAGTTGAGCAGTTGAACGTGAAGTACATGTTCATGAAAGGTGAGTGCTTGGGTGAAACACGGAAAGAGTGCCTGATGCAAGTGCCAATTATGGGACACTCTATATGCATATGAGAAATTTGTCATCAAAAGCATGCAATGTGAAAGAAGGAGATGATGGGTGTTTCGAGGAATAAATGTAGCACATGTGACATCAAAATATGTCTCAATAGCTTCCACCTTTCCAAGAAGGGTTTTCGATGTAGAAGTTTCTCCACTCGTATCTCACTGTGCTCAGTACGTGAGTGTCTTTTGGACCTTCTCCTTCACTTCACCAGGCTTAAGTACTTAGACTTCGACTCTTTTGCTCACCTATACCAGCATGAGCGACACAACGTAAATATGATCAACTCTTCCAGCTTGAGCAGTACCTAGAATAGCTGAGACGCTTAGACCACAGAGAATATTACTTGAAGCTTTGGGACTAACACCTCACTCATTTTGTGGCTTAGCTACTCGACTCTTGACTTGTATGACTTGTCGGTTGCATGTTGACACTGCTTTGTGATGACAAGTTCTTTGGCTATTGTAGTGGCTGCTGAGACATACTTCGTGAAGTTTCATCGTTTTTCTGCACCTTCTTTTCTTTGTAGTGCTCAGGCCTCTCGTCAGTCTTTTCTTCATGTGGATTATGGATTTAATTATTTTATTATTAATAATAAACAAAGAAAATCTTAAAACAACTCAACAAAAGAAAAATCATTCAAATAGAAATCTAAATGCTATGTACACTATACACATGTCCCTAGGGGCTCATATATGGATTTTGTCCCCATACTCCTCTGTAACACTACTATGAGGGCATATACTCTAAATTTCGTCAAAAAATTATCACAATAAAACGCAAAAATTCAATGCATCTCACAAAACATTGCCCTCTAATAGTCATAATGTTAGGTCTGCATTCAAAATGCCTCCCCCCTTTCTATTTGGAGTCATCCTTTACGACAGGGTATCGCAAAGGGTATGTGTTGTGCTTGGGCAATTAAAAGTTGTGCCTATGCAGGCCTTGTAATGTAGCCCTATTATGCATACACAGTCAATGCATGGAAAAGATTTATGTTGTGCAAGATGTGGGTATAAGCAATTTGCTTATTGGCATTTGTTGGCGAGGCTTCCTATTCTAAGCAATGTAATGGTCTTTGAAGCTCCTGTATCGTTGCTTGATTGAAGCGACTTGCTCTCTTCTAACTGTACTGTAATCGTAGGAAGAATTGTAAGAATTCAAGCGGCGATGCACTGACAACAGTTTTGTTGTTCTTCTTTGGGACCCATTTCTTTGCGATTATTGGCTGTTTTGTTGCTGGCTCTCGTTTGGGAACCCATACTTGCCCGTGCTTCGTTTGTGTTTGAAGAGACTTCTTTGGGATCCACCTCTTTGTTGTGTGAGTCGACAGTGGTCTTTGCTTCAGCCCTTGTACGCTTGGTTGGGGATGGGATTTAGGCTTTGAAAGTTGATACTGTGGTTGTTTTGGAATCCAAATGAATTCCTGACTTTTTTGTGCTTGAATCAACTGCTTTGGAGCCCAAACCTAAGTTGTGAAAGCTTGCGACTTTGTGATATTCTTACCCGTTCGTGCATGCTTTCCTTGTTTTTGTTTTGGTGTTGGATCTTGTGATTTGTCATTAGAGATCTTTGTCTTCTTGATCCATATCTTTTTTTGGCCGATCTGGCTTTTTGGTATCCAGATTTGTTGAGCTTTTTGGCTTTGACTTGTTGTCCTGTTCTTTTGACCTGTCATGGTTGTTGCGGAAGGGGTTGGTGATAGTGATGGCCTGAGTTGATGATAGGGGATGTCGTAAGATTCATCACTATCGCTACTATCCTCAACAAGGTTGACTTCTTCTACTTTCCCTTGATTTTTTGGTTGGTAGTGGAAAGTTACTGTCTGTTTGCTCGTGGGTGGTAATTTCTTGGAGGACTTTTCTAGCCCATTGATTAGAGCATTGTTAGCTCGTTGCTCTGGTCGTATTCCTCCTAGCTAAGTCTTTGCATCCTTATTAGGAGCCATGTATGAGGATGCTTGTGGTAGCTATGTCTTCATGGAGGACTTTGGAATCCACTTTTGATGCACTTTATTCATGTAGCAATGACATTGATTCCCTTGTCGTTGATCTTCTTGAAGCTTGAAGTGTTCTACAGAGTCATAGAACTCGTCGTCTTCTTCATCTTTTGATTCTCCACATTTCTTTGTTTGATCCTTATTTCGAGAGCTTGTTGATGTCTGGTTCTCTTCATTTTCCTGGATTACACTCACTGCAAAATAAGGAACGACATCATAGCCATTTTCATCACAAAACTTTGTTGTGGGAGCATCCTCCACAGCGCACACGTCCAGAGTAGCCAAGATGTGTTCCCATCCAAAAGGCTCTAACTCTTCTTCAGGAAATGGTTCTGGGATATAGTCCATATCCTCTATAACCCGCTGTAGGATACATTCCTCACGTTTCAAGCTACCACATTGTGAAGCTACACACATCCACAGTTCTTTAGGCTTACCTAACCAAGCTGGAAGTTCTGATCCTGCTATTGTGGCGGAATCAAACTCCTCAACCGGTGTTCTCGTCACATCCCTACAGCTATGGTCCCTCAAGTTTATCTTTGTTATGGTTTCCATATGTCTCAGGTATATATGGTCATAACCCCAATCTTGGACCATTTTCAATTGTCGCATGAATGGTCTTCCCAGAATGATGTCATAGTTGTTCTTCTTGCCAAAGTCAACAACAGCAAAAGTGTGTTCATATTCAATGCCACAAGAAGTAACAAGTACTTTTTCTAGCAGTCCTAGGGGCTTTTGCATGTGTCCGTCTGCAAGCTGCAGGGTCATTTGTGTGGATATCAAGGCAGGTTTTCCCCATTTTTTCCAAACCTCTTTGGTTGCAATGGCCACACCAGCTCCACTGTCAAGGATTGCCATGGTTTTTACACCCTTGAATTCCACAGGAAGGGTGGTGTTTCCATCTTCTCCCTCGTAATACTCGCCTACCTTGTTTAATGGCACTGGCCTAGTATTTAGTTGAGGCATTTCAAGCTCTTTGATGCCTTCCTGGATTTGAGTCATTGGGGTTTTTACACCAAATTTCTCTAGACATTTACCCACATTAGCCCACATGTTTGGTCTTATTCTGAGCAACTCGGCTAACATTATTGTACAGGTGACTGGGGTAGATAGAATATCTACTATCCCCTTTGAATCGATGGCCTTGTTGGGAGACAGTCTCTGTGATGGTACTGCAACCACATCTGACTTGGTCTCGTACTCTCCCATGTAGGAAGGTAGTGTTCTTAGCGAATGGGGTTGACTATCCATAGATTGTACAGATCCTTTGTTGCCCCAATACGATCGCACGTCTAGATTCATTTGAGATTTAGTCTCAAATTCCTCTATTGGTGGTAGAAACACTCCTCGTTCATCACCAGTCTTGTCTACTCGTCTTCTTAGGTCATCGGCTTCATTGGCCTCTCTGACTTGTTTCCACAATTCGTCAAGACCATCTATCTCTTTACAATCCTCAGGTATAGCTTGGTGAAATCCCTTCGAAGAGTTATCCGTGGTATTCAGTACTATCCTTGGTTCTAATGTTGGGTCTTTGAGGTTTGGTCTGTGCTCATGACTAGAATCTGGCTCTTTTAGTTCCTGGTTTGGTGGGATTACTTGTGTAGGCATGACACGGATCACATCCTCAGGTTTTGCAACTGGTGGTTCTAGTAAAGGTTTGGCTGTTTGAATCATTTTCTGGCACATTTCAAACCTTTGCTTTTCTAGTTCCACATAGGGATATGTCATCCACCTGTGTTCTTGGGTCTGGTTGTTTTTTAGCCTCACATCATAGGCTTTCCAGAGGGCATCTAATGTCTCATTAACCTTCTCTGCCAACACAGATCCTCCTGAACTAGCACTTCTCGGTTTCTCATCCGTGGATGGTTCTTCTAGAGGTTTAACCATCTGTGTAAGAGAAGGTGCCTCCTTTTCCTCATGTTGTTTTATCTTCTCCTGAGCTTCGATAAGCTTCTCAGCTAGGGATTTTTGCTCTCGTTCCCTGTGTGCTTTCATCCTAGTCTTTCTAGCTTTCCAACTATTTCGTTTGCTCTTGGTTTTCTGACTAGGTGCGTGTGTCTTTGGTCCATCATCTGTCTTTGGACTCGTGTCACTTTCCGTGTTCTTTGTCTCTGGATTCTCATCAGCTTTCTTTTGAGCTTGTGCTCTCGTAACCACTTGAACTAGTACGACATTTTCATTTTCTGAGCTACTAGGAAGCTGAACAATCCCTAATACATTTGTCGTTATTTTCCTGATTTGGTTTGGTTTTTTCGGGCAATCAGGGATCAAGTGAGTGATGCCACACTCAAGACAATAGGCATTTACTTCAGTGATCTCCGTATGAGGACATTGTTTGACCAAGTGGTTGTCACAACTTTTGTGACAATCTGTCTCTGGTTGAGGAGATTCTTTTAGCATTTCCTCTTGGCTATAAGCAAGATTTGACCTAGATAAGCCACTATTTGCAATGAATCACAATGTCCTTTCGTCCATTTCATACCTTCTTTCTTTTGACTGAAACCCAGGAGGTGGAGGTTGTACCGGCCTCACCACTCCATGTTTTTCTCTCACATTTTGTTGCTCCAAAGGGTAGTACTCACTTTGGTTGCTATACCACATTGTAGCTGGTACTAGCATTGGTTTATTTGATATCAAGCTTCCATCATTGGCATGTATCTCATGTCTACCTGCATTCTAGCACCTGGCAGCGGAGGTTGTTGTCCTAAGACAAGTTGTGGCCTTAAAACTCCTACTGGTCTTGGCGCATTCTCCATAATGTATCTAGGTGGAGTAGGTGCTTCTAGAACAGGTTGTACATACCTCTCCCTAGCATTTTCCATGCTATAATAGCACTCTTCCTCCGTATGGTTCGTCCATTTTCTCTCAATTTCACACCACTTCGGCTCTCCCGAATCAGACCTTACAAGAGGAATCAACCTCTTGACCAAGTCGTTGATAAGATTTTCTTGATCAATAGATGCCGTTGGCTTGGCAATGGACTAACTTATCTGTGAAACACTGTGCTGAGAGGATGTGTCATCTCCTTGACTCTTTAAGTCCTTTTCTTTGTATGCCTCACAGTTATCCACTAGATAAAGAGCTTCTTTGATCAACTCGTTTAGCGTCATCCTCCTTATCATATGCAGATCCTTCTGAAGGCCCGCATGTCTCATTCCCTGGATAAAGATCAGCATCAGTCGTGCTTGCGTTGGTAATTCCGCTCTCGGACAGAGCTTAACATATCTCTTGATCCGTAATGATGCTTTGCGTACTGATTCATTCTCTTTCTGTTTGAATCTATGGATTTGCGAGACCGTGTTGTGAGCAATGCCTTTTGGCGAGAATTCTTCAATAAACTCCTCAAAGAGCTCATCTAGGGTCTCAAAATCCCATTTTTCCACCGAGTCGAACCTCTGCTCCAATCACTCTTCTAAAATCCCTTACGTGATCTCTCGGATCTTTATCTCCGGAGTATTTTCTATTTACCCATTTCTGGACTTGGGATGGTCTAACTCATCGATTGTCTACAAGTCTAACCAGAGACTCTCCCAATCCTTCTCTCGTTATCGCTCTTGAAGGGAATCCTAGTAGCTCTCTTCTTGGAATTTCTATAGGAATTCTTGTGTTTGGTGGAGGCATTTGTGGTCCTTCATTGACCAAATATCCACCTCTTTCTAGTACAGTCTGTGGATTTGTGCTTTCTACAACTCTGTATTCTCGTCCATACTTGTCTACAACTATAGATCTCCATTGACAGTTGACTCCGTATGTGTAGACATATAAGAGCTTGTAATCCGTTATCTCTTCTAGGTATGGATCTGAGAACCTATAAAGATTGACCTCATTGTCGTCAATGTATCTATATAGTCCTTCACTCTCATGACCAATTATCCAAACTCTCTCAACAAGATGGATCTTTATCAATTGCATGTTTGGAAGATCCATTGTGGGAGGATATTCCTCTATCGTCGGGATCTCCAAGCTTGTGTAAGCTGCGTTTGAATCTAGGGTAGACATGATTTCTGGGCTTAAGAGCTTTTGCTTGGTTCAAGTAGACTTAGTCCACTGTGTTCAAGTGCTTTGGTTAGGGAAAAGTTGAAACTACGTCCAAAACCGCAATCGTTTCGTCACAATTCTCGCAAATTGTCGCTTTCAGACACCCCTAACTTTCGGATGCATTTTGAGGCCTTAAACGATGTTTTTTTCAAAATTGAACTAAAGTTTTTCTCTAAGATCTGTAGAGCCGCTCTCAGGCTATGTTTTGATATAAAAACTTTTTCGATCTGATACCGTTTGTGAAAGTTATGGCCAAAACAGTGAAATGCATTTTAGACTGGTCAAAATGAGTCCAAATTCAATTTTAAAAGAAGATTTGGGATCTCTGTGACACTGTGAACACTTCTGTATGGTCAAAATTACAGTTGGACCCTAAAAATGGCCTAGAGACATCCTACGCATAGGATGTCTATATGCTCAGAATTTAACAAAATTTGGTCCAGAGACTCCCCTTAAGTCTAGCAACACAATGGTATGCTCATAATTTCATTTGGACCTAAAAATGGCCTTGAGACATCCTATGTGTAGGATGTCTTTTTGCTCATAATGACTTGAAATTTTCACCCCAGCTTCTCCTTGATGTGCTGATCACAGTGGTGTGCTCATAGGTTGGTTTGGAGTCCTAAATCAAGCTGGAGACATCCTACGCGTAGGATGTCTAACTACTCCAAACTTGATCCCAAGATTCTACTAGTGCTCAGCAACCCAATGGTATGCTCCAAATTGAATTTTGATGCAAATAGGTCAAGATTTAGGCTGCAAGAGCTTCTAGTGCACTCCAAGAGTAGGATGTCTGACAATTCTTGTCTTTGCTTGGTAAATAGGCCAAACAAGGTCCAAATTCACTTTTGAAAAAAGTTATGGAATCCTTGAGACACTTAGAACCTCCCTGTATGGCCAAAGTAGAATTTTGACCACTTTATGACCCTGGAGACATCCTACGCGTAGGATGTCTCTTTACTCTGTTTCAGCTCAAACTTGCATTGTAGCTTCCCCTTGATGTGCTTAGCTCACAACTATTTTTACTTTTTGATTCTGACACCTATAGGTTGGTCAAATGATCAAGAATCTGTTCCAAAAGCCTGATGTCTATTCTGATGAATTCCCAAGTCAAATCAACTCCAAATTGGACCAAATTTGCCTAGGAGGCTTATCTAAGGCTATATGACAGCATGGTATGGTCACAATAGAATTTTGGTTTCAGAATTATGCAGTAGACATTCTACACGTAGGATGTCTTTTTGCTCAGAATGAACCCAAACTTGGACCAAAGATTCCCCTAGTCTTCAGCAACCCACTGGTATGCTCAGAGGTTATGCTCAGAGGTTGATTTGGAGTGCTAAATCATGGTGAAGACATCCTACGCGTAGGATGTCTAAGTGCTTAGAATTGCCCCAAACTTGAGCCACAGCTTCCCCTTGATGTCAGCAACCCAATGCTATGCTTAGATTTTAATTTGGATGTCAAAAGACCCCAAAACTAGCTATCCTTGCCTTTTTCAGTCAAAAATGCTAAAGTCTGTTCAATCTTCCCTTTCACTGACCCAAATGAGATGAAATTTATCACATGCACTCAAAACATCATGTATAACATGCACATGAAGTCACCCTATGGTTTGGTCTCAAAATTAGGCCTTGGACACAATTTGGGTAGGATGTCTGGCAATTTTCGTCTTTTGGTCTTATCCTGTCAAGATATGGTCAAGTTCCCTTTTCCAGGTGAAAATAGGGTAAAACCTACCCTTTGAACCCACTGGTGCAGTCAGAATTTTCAAATTTGGTCTCCAGAACCCCCTTGAGACATCCTACGCGTAGGATATCTATGTTTACAGAATTGCAGGTTTTCTTCACAGAACCCTTGCAAATGCTCTTTTATATGCACAACATCAGTCAGTGATACAAAAATATCCACAAAAGCTTGTTTAATGCATTTTTACCCTCAAAAGCACGCTTTTCCGTGATTTCAAATGCAATCAAGCACTTTAGCACATAATTCAATGCTGAATAGCTCTAGATCAGAATAGGATCACTTACCTAAAGCTACTCCTACAAATCATATGGGGTTTCGCATCTATGAGTAGAAAAACGCTTCACTGCCACACACGGACTAGTAAATGCTTTTATCACCTCACAAATCGCTCGACCACCAACAACTACTCTAATCCACAGATCCTAACTAAACCTATCTAGTCGCAGACCCTCGGCAAGACACACGCTTCCTGGCTATCCACTTGATCACAAAATATCCTCTTCCGGATCCACTTAAGAAAAATGCTTTCTTTAGCCGAAACTAAATCAAGCAACCATCACAGGATTGTTAGTAGGAAACCTACTTAGGTCCTTGTGTCCCCGGCAACGGCGCCAATGTTGGACGAGCGACTCACACACCCATGAAGTGCATGCAAACACTACCTAGATCAACATAATGTCAATCGAGGACACAAATGACACGATAGGCACACGGAGGAAATCTCTTAAGCTTGTCAGGCTTTCCTACACATACAACACTCAAGAAGGCCAACTATACCACAATCAAGAACCTCACTGCTCTCAACTACACCACCTAGCCACATACACACATACGGAAGGTAACTCACCTAATCATGCCAGATTTGTACGAAACTTAAGGAACACCATCCCCTCACTAGGATACACCTGTCCCTAAGCTTCTACACTCAAAACCCTCACTCTAAACCCATCTGCGGAAAACGCGTAGGATGACAGAGTAAAATTTTGAAAGTGCCCGAAACTGAAATTTATGAATACCTATGCGTAGCTTATGTCTCCACGATTCTATAGACTACTAGCACGCAGAAAACAGACATCGTTTGATACACTTACGGCCACAAATAGCTCGTAGATGCGTCGGCGTGTGCGCTTCGTCTCGCGTGGAATGCTTGGCGTTGTCGTGTAGCTCTCCTCGAGGCTACAACAATGGTGCAGTCGGATCTCCAATGTGTTGAGCGAGCCGGGCGTAGCAAGAGGATAAAGCTCACGCTCACTCTCTTTCTCTCTCACACACAGTAGACGGCAGCGCTAAGTTTTGATTATCATTAAAGTCTCTTTTTACAAAATGACCTAGGTACCTTATATACTAAGGCTACCTTAGGTTTAACCAAAAATGGGGTTGAAAGGGTCAAATGGCTTTGTATTTACAATCTAGAAGTGCCATTGCACCCCGGCTTCTAAAACTAGAATAACTACTCATTACAAATGACGTTTATAGCCATAATCCGTAGCATTTCATAACTCGCAAAAGATACGACTTTGGTACGAAACTTGAGTTATGTTGTGTTGTTGACCCAGCGGTCAACAGATAATTTAGGTGTTGGCCGAGTTTTCAGACTTTCTGAATGTTTTGGCACACGTAAAAATACTTCCTCCCCTTTCTCAAAGGTAACTTGCCGACGTTTCTCATCAGCGTACTTCTTATACCGATCCTGCGCTTGTCGGACATTCTGACGAGCCAATTTCAGCATATCCATGTGTTCTTGGAGAAAATCCTTAACCTGTTGGAGTTTTTTGGTTGTCAACCCCACCGTAACAGGTGACCTAGGTTGAAACCCATACATGAGCATGAAAGGACTAAATCCAATTGTGACATGCTTAGCACTGTTGTAGGCAAACTCGAGAATAGGTAAATAATTCCCAGTCTGACTGTTTCCTACTGACGTATGCTCTTAGTATATCCTCTAGCACTTGGTTAACTCGTTCAGTCTTACCATCTGTTTCTGGATGATCGACTGTACTGAGGTCTAGTTGTGTACCCAATCGTTTGAACAGAGGTCTCCAAAAATGACTGTTAAACTTGGGATCACAATCACTGACAATGTTACTTGGCAAACCATACAACAATCTCAAACTGAGCACCATACAAATAATGTCGCCATGTTTTTAAGGCAAACACTATTGCATAGAGTTCATGTTCATAAGCAGAGTAGTTATGCTGTGCTACATCAAGCTTCTTGCTTCCAAATGCAATTGGCCTCTGTCTTGTAACAGGACTGCTCCAATAGCACGGTCACTGGCATCTGTTTCCAAAACGAATGGTTTCAAAGGGTCTACAATAGCTAGTATGGGAGCTGTAGCTAATGAATCCTTGAGCATATTGAAACTATGTTGTTGAGCGGGTCCCCACTGAAAGCTTTGCCTTTGCCTTTGCCTTTGAGTTGGTCCGTCATGGGAACAACAATATTAGCATAGTTTTTAACGAACCTTCGATAAAAACCTGCAAATCCTTTAAAAATATGTAACTCCCCCAGATTTTTAGGAGAAGGCCACTACCGGATTGTATCCGCTTTGGATTGATCCATATATAGCCCATTAGCTGAAATAACATGCCCAAGATAGTGAATTTCTTCTTTTTAAAAATCACACTTAGATTCCTTGGCATATAGTTTATTCGTTCGTAACAAGTCGAACACTTGTCTCAGATGTTGTAAGTGTTCTTCTTCAGAAGCACTGTAGACTAGAATGCCATCGAGAAAAACGATGACAAATTTGCCCAAATACGGCTTCAAGACACTATCCATAAGTGTCATGAATGTTGCGGGCGCATTGGTTAACCCAAATGGTATAACCAAAAACTCGTAGTGTCCAAACCTTGTTCATAATGTAGTTTTGGATATATTAGCAAGTCGAATACGAACTTGGTGATAACCTGACCGCAAATCTATTTTCGTAAAAATACAAGCATGAGTGAGTTTGTCGAACAACTCATCCACACGTGGCAATGGGTACTTGTTCTTAATAGTAACCGCATTTAAGCCACGGTAGTCTACGAAAATGCGCATACTGTCGTCTTTTTTCTTCACTAATAGGATAGGAGAAGCCCATGGTGAAGAACTGGGTTGGATAAACCCTCTACTAAGGTAGTCAGCAAGCTGACGTTCCACCTCAGCAGCTTCAGAGTAACTCATGCGGTAGGGTGGTTTACTGACAGGTTTACTGCCCGCAACCACATTGATGCTATGTTACACCGATCATGTTGGCGGTAATCCTGGTGGCAAATCGTTAGGAAAAACATTGTGAAATTCCTTTGATAAATGTTTTAACTCACTAGCAACTTTTGCTTTTTGGGAAGTAGCCATTGGTGGAAGAGATGAGAGAGAAGCATGCGAGAGAGAAGCATGTGGCGTTGAGGAAGAGATGAGAGAGAAGCATGCGGTGTTGAGGAATGTTCAACAGATTCAATGTTAGAGAGAAAATGAGACAAGGAGTAACACAATAAAACTTGATCTATTTCATTATCAGAAACAAGCTGCATAAGCTCAGCTGTACATATCAATTGTGAAGAAGGTACATCCTTCTCTCCTAACAACAACACATGTGCGCCATGGGATTCGAACATCAAGCTGTTGTGCTCATAGCTACGCTTCAGTGATGGTCCTAGGCTATGCAACCATTCCCTACCAAGGACCACGTCTGCCCTCTCCATGTTCATAACCTGAAATCCAAGGATGTGGAGTAGCCTTGTACTTCCAACGGGACGGCTCGAACTTGAGTATCCCAGATTTCGGTGTCATGTCCGTTCATCATTGCTACCTTGTAGTGGTGGGTACTCGGAGTTTGAGGCAATTTGAGTTTTTTCACCAATCCATAATTAATAAAATTGTGAGTAGCACCGTCATTACCAAGATACGTACCTTGTGTCCTTGCAGAGATCCGTGCATACGGACTAACTCATGTGGTCCGAAGGTCTGTTGCCACATGGAAGATGTGAGACATCATTCATGCACCACCTCGGTGTGTGTTACTTCCACTGTAGAGAATCGTGAGGAAGACTCAAGAGGCAGCAGTTGCACCGTGTGCACTGCTTTCTCCTTGCCATGAGCAGCAGATTTCCCCTTGGGACAATCCTTTTTTCCATGACCGGTTCCTAAACATTGAAAACATAATTTCTCTTTCTTAGTTTTATCAAAGTCCTCAGGAGAGGGAGGACCTCTTGACCCCTTGGGTTTTTTAGATGCTTCTGAATTGGCTACTATAAATTTCCTTTTATTGTGTCGTACTGTGTGCGTGTATTACCATGTGTATTAGCAGGCACGTGATTATGATGTGATTTCTTTTCATCTGGATCATCGTGAATATGTGCTTTCACTATGGCTTCCTCAAGTGTTTTAGGGTCTTGAGTCTTGACGTGCTTCTTAAGCTCTGGTGTAAGACCACATATAAATCCACGTACTTGCTGAAAGGTGTCTAGGCCTTCCAACTTGACCATAACATCCCGATAGTGAGATATATATTCAAGTAATGATGGGTATTGGCGAATGGAACACGTGTCCTAAGCCGTCCAATTCCGATCTGCCTCATTTGTAGGCAAAAATTCTTTGCGAAACATAGCTTCAAAAGCTGCCCAACTCTGTGGTATGATATTCTTCTCCTTGAGAGACATCCACCATTTGTAGGCCTTGCCTTCCATAGTTAAACTTGTTTGTAGTGCTCTGACTGCGTCCAAGGTACACCGTAAGGCGTGAATTCCATCCCACTTGCTGAGAAAGATATTTACTGCATCCTTATTGCAATCTCGGTCCTCTCCCTTAAAAGTCGGTGGTTTGGTGTTTTTCAACAACTCATCCACCTCTTTTGCAGTGAGTGTGTGCAGAGCATCAACAGATGGACCTTGTCCCTGATTAGAACGGCCTTGCCCCTGTGTAGCAACGTGCTCATGCATGTGCGTGTCAGCTGGACCCTTGGACTGCTGTTGCAATAATTGTATCAACGTGGATAATTTAGTGACGTTTTCAATTAAAAATGCAAAATTTCCTTCCATGACTGATATGTGTGTCTGAAGTGCACGAAATTCTTGAATATCAAGCAGTTCATAAGTGTCTCCACCCGTTGTAGCATCGTGGGAACTCTCTGTGAGAACATCCGGCCTCGAGCTATTACGGACAGGATCAGGTGTATTTTGCTCAAAATCAAAAGTCATATTGATATCGAAATCCATGGCGATACAGTGCAGTGGAAGGAATAGTAAAAAAAAATACATGATGTCCAGAGCACCACAAAGGTTAATTAGCCTTGCTAATTACATCAAAATCGATATTGTCCAAGTCAAAATCGATCTGAAATTTCAGCCGTGTAGGGACACGCTTTGAACCCGTTGTAGCCGAATCGAGTGTGAGTGGTATTGCTTTCGACCGCAATCAATTTTGAGAAATAACGTCACCTATGAATCCTCTTGAGAAGCTTTATCAATTTGCTGATTTTCTGTAGATAGTACGTAGAAAATTTGTGTATGTGTCGTGTACTTGCCGGCCCTGTCTTCGATCCAACTCGGATCTATCCTCACGAACTCCAGAGGTCGGAGCTTTTTACTTGTTGCGGGGTGTGTATCACCTCTAGTACCAAATTTTAAGTCTTAAGGCCAAGGGCCTTAGGCGTTTTAGATGTGAACACTGAGCTCAAAAACCGCCATGGCCGTGAGCAGCAGTGCGAGAGCGTGGGGAAGGAGATGGGGGTCAATATGCTGCAAAGCGGGCTTCGGCCTTGTGTCGTAAATTGCCCAGCAGCCCGACGCGATGCCGTTAAGCTCTTGCACGCTCAGTTTGAGCTCCCTTCACCCGGTGGCTCTCCTTGCCAAGGGCGCTTGCACACGCAGTCTTGTGTTTGTCGTCTCCCTTAGCAAGAGATGAGCTCCATGGTTCTCTTGACCACGGCATGTAACTCATGCAAGGCTTTTTGTGGCTCTAAAGCACCACGCCTGTCTTTTCCCAAAAATAGGAACTTGGCTCTTGATACCAATGTAAGACTAGGGGAACTAGTGCCTTGGAGTCCACCTCCCAACCTCCCACTATATAGCATGGCTGCTAGGCCTTTGCCCTAGTTGGACTCCCTTTCCACACTGCCTAACCCGGCCTTGCCCTTGTCCTGACAACAAATGCCTATTGGAGGGGGGACCGGCTCCACACAAATCTGGTCCTCAACTGTTGTCATGTTCTCTAAATTCTCTCTCTTGCAAAAGTATTGTTCATGCCAAGTTAACTAATTGCTATGATTATGTTTCTATCTTCAATTATGTTCATCCGCTATGCTCACAAAGTCATTTCTCAAAAGTACTCTCATTAATTTTCGTTACTCTCAACTTAAATAGGCCAATTCCATTACATTGGTATCATAGCATTTGGTTTCTCTTTTCTTGCTTAAGGAGAGAGGTCCTTAAGTAGCCTATAAATGGCTGATGTTGTTAATTATATTAGGGTAAGTGGAACTGGGATCTATTATTGGTTTTGTTGAGCCCACTATGTGGGATATGGTGCACACTTTGGGAGCTTTGGACTTAATAATGGAGTCTTTTTAGACTTGCCTACGGCTTTACCATTATTGAGCCATAAGAAGTCCAAAAGGAGCTAGCTCTCGGCAACTCTGCTATGCTAGACCTCTCCTCTACTCTTTATAATTAACCACTTCGAGCCGTGGGTGTAGATACTTAAGAGCCGATTTTCAAAGTTGAAGAGGAGTGGCAACTAAGGTTTTGAATTGCCAAAGCATACACTAAGTACATACATAAATTTTGTTAACATGGCTGACAATAATCAAGAGAGTAGAATGAACATTGATAGCTTTGATTTTGCACATGAAGGTGCTAATGATGATGCTCCCATGTCTGTGAATTATCTCTCACTAGGTTGCAGCAAGCTATGGGCAACCCTGCTTTGCAAGCCGAAGTTACTCAACAACTTCGTGCTTATAGAATTTCCCTTCCTCTCCAAGAGGAGAGAGAGCTTAGGAGGCCTCTTGAAGAGACCCCCAAAAGAAGACTCTCTCCCATTAGAGAGGAGGAATCCAAAGAGCAAGAATGCAATGAAAGTTTAAGTTCCTCTAAAGATGCGGCTCCACGAAGACGGCGATCTAGACCGCCCACTCCTCCCAAGAGGAAAAGATCAACACACAGTCCTTCTCCTCGTCACTCCGAAAGGGAAGAGAGGAAACAAAGGAAGAAAAGGGCTAGGAAGAGGTCACCCTCTTCTCCTTCTTCTTCACCTTCCTCCTCTTTCGACAAAAGCTATGGCTATTCTTCTAGAGAATACAAGAGGGGAGGACATCGCAAATCATTTCCTACATGGTGAAGGTCACAAAAGCTAAAGAAGTTCAAGGAGGGAGGAAAGAGTATCTCTTTTCTCACCTATGATGGCACCTTTGGTGCTACCGACAAAGTCTTGGCCTTCATCCAGCAATTTGATGTGGTCTTTGGAGATGAGGGCTTCACAGAGTCCTCCAAGCTACACCATGTAGCTATGCACTTCCAAAAATCAGCTCGTCAATGGTGGGCTAGCCTTCGTGGAAACAGTGAAGCCCCAAAGACATGGAAAACTCTATGAGTTTCCATCATGAAGCAATTCCTTGCAAGCGATGCAAAGGACAAAGTGCTTACTGAATGGCGCAGCTTGAAGCTTCTTTCTCATGAGTCTATCCACAAGTATGTAGACAAGTTTTGGGGTTTATATCTCAAGGCTATTGTCTTTCAAGATAGACTTTGCCGAGAAAAGGCAATAACTTTGTGCGGGATTACCTGAAGAGATGGCCGAATACATCAACTCTCAATGGCCTGGTACTATTAATGAAGTAATCCATCACACCACGGTTGCTTCACGCATCAATTTCCTTCAAGGGGCTAGACAGAATGTCAAGCCCATGGAAAACAAAGACAAAAATGATGTAAAGGGGAAAACCAATGTTCAAAATTCTTTCCAAGGCACTACCAACAACAACAACAATCGCTCCAAGGAGAAGGGAGTTGACAAAGGCAAAAACAAACTCTCTCCTAAAGAGCTTGAAGCTTTTCGCAAGGACCATAAGTGTTTCAAGTATGGGGAGCAAGGACATGGCTATCGCTCTTGCCCCAAGAAGAATACTTGCAATGAGACTCCTAGGGCTTCCACCATCGAAGCCCCAAAAGAGGATGCTCATTGCAAAGGATCATCACTTTCCTATGCTTGGGGAAAGGTAAGAGAGCATGATGCGTTCATTTTGTTTGACCCTGGCTCTACTCACAACTTCATATCAACAGAGTTGGCTACCAAGTTGGGCATTCAAGCTCTTGAGATGGGAGATATGGTAATGACTGATGCAGCTTTCAAGGGACAACAAGCCTCCGTTACTCCCTTGATTGGGAAGTTGAGGCTTCATGTCCAAAGCTATGTTGACAAAGAAGACTTCTTCATCTCTCCTCTCCAACATGAGGATGCTATCCTAGGGGCGCCATGGTTTGATAGCATGGCTGCCAATATGAAGTTTTCTGAAACGAGAATCTACTTCACCTACAGGGGAAAGAACATGTATATAGATGCTAGTGAGCGTGGTCGCACTATTCTACTTGTAAATCCTCTTGCTTTTAATAAGTCAATGAAGAGCTCAGTTTCTGCGTACATGATTTTTGTCAAAGAGTCTCTAGAAGATCCTAATGTTTCATCGAATGTAAATGATAAGAATCAAGAAGAGTTAGGACTTGTCTAATTTTCTAAAAGGATTCCAAGATGTGTTCATCGATGATATCCCTATGGACTTACCTCCAAAACGAGGGGATCATGACCATCGCATTGAGCTCCTTCCAGGAAACTCACCACCTAACAAGCCTCCTTAGCGAGTCTCACAAGCTCAACAAGAGGAGATCATGAGGCAAGTATAGGAATTTGTAGACAAAGGGATGGTGAGGCCTAGTTCCTCTCACTTTTGTTCTCTAGTCCTTTTAGTGCAAAAGAAAGATGGTACATAACGTATGTGTGTGGACTATCGAGCACTAAACCATATCACTATCAAAAATAGATTTCCCGTGCCTCGATTAGAAGATCTGTTCGATAAGCTACAAGGCTCTACCTCCTTTAGTAGGATTGACCTTAAGAGTGGCTATCATCAAATAAGGATAGTGGATGAAGATATCCTAAAGAATGCGTTTCACACAACGTTTGGTCTTTATGAATATCTAGTGCCTTTTGGCTTGACTAATGCACCAGCTACGTTCAATTGTCTAATGGAGAAAATTTTTAGACCTTATCGTAAATTCACTGGAGTTTTCTTTGATGATATCATTATCTACTCCAAGGTCTTTGGAGGAACATAAGCAACATCTCCAAGTGATTTTTCAGGCATTGAGGGAGAATAAGCTTTTTCTCAACCAAAAGAAAAGTGATTTTTTCCTTCAAGAGATTCAATACTTAGGTCATATTATCTCTCAAGATAGTATCTGTATGGATCCATCAAAGTTAGAGGTAATAAAAGCATGGCCTAACCCAAGGAATCTACATGAGCTAAGAAGCTTTATTGGTATGTGTGCATACTATAGACGCTTCATAGCAAAATTCTCTCAAGTAGCAAGACCACTACACGACTTAACTAAGAAGAACGTTAAGTATGTATGGACTGCTAAGGAGCAAAATGCTTTTGATAAGCTCAAAGAGAAGCTTACTTCCCAACCAGTCCTCATACTTCCAGATCTCTCAAATCCATTTGAGGTACAATGTGATGCTTGTGGTGAATGCCTTGGAGCAGTTTTGCTTCAAGAAGGGCATGCCATAGCATATGAGAGTCGAAGGCTCAATACTGATGAACGAGTCTTGGGCATTTATGAGAAAGAGATTTAGCTGTTCTACATGTCCTAGACACATGGAAGCACTACTTATTGGGGACACCATTCATTCTATGAACCGATCACCAAAGTCTCAAGTATTTCATGACGCAAACCAAGCTTTCCGACAAACAAATGAGGTGGGTAAATTTTCTTTCGCAATTTAATTTTCATATTGCTCACATTGCTGGTAAGCACAATCAAGTGGCCAATGCACTTTCACGACGACCAAAATTTAATGCGGTGTCTATAGCTACTCACAATGATCTATCTTCTATGATAGATGAGTATGCTACTGACCCTGACTATAGAGACATAATGTCAGCCCTTGCTTTGGGGAAGAAAGAGGAACCATTCACCTTGCAGGATGGTTATCTTATCCACGGCAATAGGCTATGTGTTACACATTCCTTACATGAGAAAGTTATGTATGAATCCCATGCTCCTCCATATGCGGGGCATAGAGGTATTCAACCTACTCTCCAAGGAGTAGAGACATATTTCTATTGGCCTACCATGAAAGTGGACATACAAGAGTATGTTTCAAAACGTGTAGTATGCCAAAAGACCAAATATGATAGAGGGAAGCAACCTGTATTACTCCAGCCATTGCCTATCCCAAATTCACCATGGGAGAGTATATCCATGGATTTCATCTTTGGATTACCCAAGTCTATCCATGGGAATACGGGAATATGGACAATAGTCGACGAGTTTAGCAAGCAAGCACGTTTTATTTCTGTCAAAAAGACTATTAAGGCACATCAAATGGCAACTCTCTTCATATCACAGATTTTCAAACACCATAGATTACCCACACCCATTATGTCAAAATCCTAGAATGACCAGTAATTTCTGGAAAGGTCTCTTTGAAAATCTAGGAACAAGATTGAATTTCTCTTCGGCTTATCACCCACAAACAGATGGCCAAAGTGAGATAGCCAATCTTACGATACTCGATCTGTTAAAGACTTATGTTACAAAAGTAGATCAACGCTCACAATGGGAAAAGTACTTACCTCTTGTAGAGTATGCCTACAATAATATTGTACATACTTCTACGGGAAAGGCACCTTTTGAGATCATTGAGGGAAGACCTAAAAGTCCCTTGCTACTCAAAGTACATGGGAAGATCTTCGCCGCTGATGAGTATAGCCGTGCCCTACAAGAATCTTTTCAAAAGATTAAGGAGGCTATATCCATCTCTCAACAAAGGCAAAAAGTTACTGCTGATAATCACAGAAGGGCCTTAATGTTCAAAGAAAATGATTGGGTCTTACTCAAGTTTCCTAAGGCTCGATTAAGGCAAACAACGGGCAAAAATCCTACGGGCCATCAAAAGTATTATGCTAAACTAGCAAAAAGATACTATGGTCCTTTCCAAATCTTGAAGCCCATCAATGAGACGGCTTATCAACTCAAGTTGCCAAACCATTGGCTCATACACAATGCCTTTCATGTAAGCCTACTTAAGCCCTACAAAGAAGAGCCACCAAGTGAACCAATTATTGAAGACCCTCCTGAAGTTGAAGACCAAGAAGAGGTGATATAACCCAAAGCTATCCTTCGGCATGAAGACAAGGTACTACGACATTGTAAGATTATCCGACGGTATCTTATTAAGTTCAAAAATTATCCTTTTGAAGATGCTAGATGGATGCAAGGAATACAGCTTAAGGATAGTATGAACCTTGTCAATGCTTACAATGCTACATTAGAGTAAGCAAATGTACAAATTTCTTTTAATTGACTGATGTTTTTGTCTTATAAGACTAGTCCTCTTTTTAATTGTGCATAAATTTAACTAGTATACATGCTTAGAATCATGTTTGTGATGACGACGTCTCTCAAACACCAAGTAGAATTTGTCACTCTACTTTGGGAGAATGAAATGGACCAAAGAGCAGACATGCTTGCGGCAGCTATGTCTCCCAAGCACCAAATTGATTAGTCATCCATCTTAAAAAGATGTCGTAGGGTAAAAAGGGATCCTCTACCCACTAAGTAAAATTGACTGATGACTAAGGCTTTGTCTCTTCTACCTCATAGTCGAGGACAACTATGATTTCAAGGTAATGTCATAAAAACTAATATCTAACCAACCCAAATGATTTTCTCATATTAAACTGATCACTTAATGTGGGAGAATAAACGGGAACAAGGGTTAAGATATTGAGATGTGCTTAAAGATCTATCTCAACACGGGGCCAATAGAAAAGGGGCCCAAATGAGAGATGGTCTATCAAAGAGCAAGGCTAACCAATGGAGCATAAGACCTTAGGGTTAGCTTCATTGAAGACCTCCAATAATGTGTGTAAAAGTCCTTTGACCTTAGGTAAGCTAGGGCTGAGCTTGAGGCGGGAACCCGACCCAGCTCGAGGTGCTTGTCCTGTTTGTCATGCTTGATGACTAAGGTGGTTGAGGTTCTTGAGATGATTGAGGTGCTTGATGGTTGAGATGCTTGAGGTGCTTGACATGATTGAGATGCTAGGGTTGTACTTGAGGTGAGAACCCAACCCAAGCTTAAAGTGCTTAAGGGCCAAGATTATGGTGGGAACTGGGCCTATGCATGAGGGCCTTGAGGTGTCAAAAAGTCAAATATTCAATCCATACAAGGAGGGGGCGAGCCCTACATGAGGGGGGGATGAGAGAGAACACCCACACACTCACACATAGGCATGCATGGTACAAAGAAAGCAGAAGGGACACTTGTCAAGTTTCTCCTCATGTTGCCCTCATGGTGTGCCTGAAGCCTATTGGTTGGCCACCCAAGGGGTCCAATGATAATTTAGGAGATTTAATTAATTGATTTTGCATTTATCAAGTCCTCTCTCTCAAAGGGGAAAGGGGGACACTTGTCCCAAGGCTACCCTTGCTGCTTGTAATGCCTCCTGCTTGTGATTGGCTACGCCTGGAGGGGTCCAATGAGGTTCAAGCATGAGCTACAAGGGGGGTCGACCCAAGCAAGCTAGGGGATTTCTTTGGGGGTATACTCACCCACACACACTCACAAACACTCTCATTGTGTGCTATGCAAAGTGCAAGAGCTCCCTCTCCTTCTCCAAGCAAGTAGAGGTTGAGAGCCTACACCAACGCTCTTGGCTATGGAGTGCAAATCCAACCAAGAGCCATGCTTCAATGCTTAAGCTTTCCATCTCCTTCTTCTTCATTACTATGCTATTATGTATTCTAGCAAGAAGAGTTATGATAAGTAAGGAACTAATTCTTTCTCCTATGAAATGTTTCTTCTTCCTCTTCCCTACCCTCATTCCCTGCTAGCTCTCTCCACCTTCGAAGGTGTTTGAGGTCTTGGAACTGAGGCTTGGGATAGTTAAAGCTTTCTTCAAGTTTATGTTATGCTTGTGATAAATGAAGCTTTCCATCTTCATTGCATCACCTAGGTCACAAGGAACACAAAGATTGTATTGTAACAAGTCTCTCTTAATGGGAGAAATCATAATACAAATGCCTATTGGAGGGGGGACCGGCTCCACATAAATCCGGTCCTCAACTGTTGTCATGTTCTCTAAATTCTCTCTCTTGCAAAAGTATTTTTCATGCCAAGTTAACTAATTGCTATGATTATGTTGCTATCTTCAATTACGTTCATCCGTTATGCTCACAAAGTCATTTCTCAAAAGTACTCTCATTAATTTTCGCTACTTTAAAGTGAAATAGGCCAATTTCATTACACATCACATAAAGCTCTAAACTAGAAGCTCACATATTTATCATCCTTGTTTAGAGGCATGTTGATCGCTATCCTTGGTTTACAAGCAATGCGTCAAGGTAGGAGTATGATTGCATAATGGTAGCACACATAATAGTTAAGAGGGAGAGGTGCCCCACCTGGATAGATTATCTGAGTAGATTATATCTAGGACTTGTGGTACAACTCTAGGAGCAACACTCTTGTACATTTACTCTTAAGTTTTCATATGTAAGTTTTTTAAGTTTTGGAAAAATAGTTCAAATCAAAAATTTAGATTAGCACACTATTACAAAGTGATAGAATCATCCACCCATGCGCTCTCAATGTAGAGCTAAGATGGAAATTTAGACAACTAGAGCAAGTAGGGAATACAAGGGGATGCCTATCCTTCAATAAGAATGTGTGTGTGTGTGTGTGTGTATGTCTAATGTGCGCAATTACACATAGACAAGGGCTCCTTATATATATGTAAGGGACCCTCTAAATGCACATGTGCAGACTCCCTTGTGCAGCCAAGTCCAAGTATAACTTGGCCATGCGTCTATGTGTGGCCACCCTTATGTAGTCAAGTCCAAGTAGAACTTGGCCGTTGAATGTCGGCTACCGGCCATTGAAATCCGGCCACCGACCACCAGCCAAAGACCACGGACCATCGGCCAATGGCTTGTCGTTTTTTGTCTTACGGCCGTCTTTCAACCAAGGTATTCCAACAAAAAAGAATATTGCAACGAATAAAAAGTCTAGGACTCTAAGGAATGTTTCTTGGTTTACTTATTTTTAGCATTGAAATAATCTCAAATGTCAAGTGTTTTTAATTGAAATTTCTCAAAAATGAAAGCTCACAAAAATAACTAACTCATGCTTCAACAAGTTTTGATTTGTATGTAAGATCAACTAGGCAAGAAAACACACACTCACGGCTTTGTAGGCACACACCTCTGCACAAAAAAGCCCTTAGAAAAACATCCATATACCTTGGCTCTCCTACAAACAATAGGCTAAGAACCCTTAAAAATGATTAAAAGATGACTTTTATAGGGGTGTTGCTCTCATTTTGGGAAAGGGGCCTCTGTTTGGTCCACCTGACATCTCAATTTGGCAACTTTGGGAGGGGGGTGCACTGCCTTGCTTCATCTGCTCTCTTTTGTTCTCTTTGAGGGGGGTGCACTAGCGGTGTCGCTAGTGCCCCTAACACTTGGTAATTATTATTATTATTATTATTATTTTTCACTTCATTTTTCTCATTTCTCTCTCCCCCACTTACCTCTTTGCCACCTTTGGTCGGCTATTGGAATCGCTTCTCTCTCTCCTTAGCTCATATGCCCTTTGAACGTGCCCTTTGCCTGGCTTAGCCTTGACCGCCCTTGAACCCTTTGTCCGGCTCATTTGAACGCCTCTTTGATGGGCCCAAATTCCCTCTCTCTCTCATCTCCAAGACCCTTCCCTTCGTACTTGACTCTTCTCCTCTCCCCAAGCACTAGCGAGGTCGCTAGTGGGGGGGGGGGAGGGGGGGGTCCTCCTCTTTTGCTCACTCTCTCCAAAATGGGCCTCGAAGGCCGTGGGAACACAACCCTTATCTAGTGCCACATCATCATTGCACGTGTCACCATCACCCCCGCCAACGGCCACTGTCGCCGCTTGCCTTTGACCAAAATGCTGCCGAGCTTTCCCTGGAGCCGCTCATGCAGCGTCGCCAGACCATCCATGACCACCGTCAAGGAGAGCTCTCTTTCTATCTCATACCCCAATAGATGTTACGTTTCCAACTATATATGCCACCCTCTAGGCTCTGAGCTACACATGTGGGAAAGTCCGCTTGCCATGTGGCAACATCACACCACTCCAACCCTTCAAGGCTTTGGAACACTCCCTTTGAGCTGAGAAAACCCCCATTTTCTTAGCCATCTTCAGATTCGCTTTGCTTCGCGCTTGGTGATTGGGTATCCGAGCTGTAAAGGCCGGATGAAATCTGCCTTTGAGACTTCAACTCCCAGAGATCTCACAACATTCCAAGATTTCCAAGCCCTCCACTCAAGGACATAAGAACTGTGAAAAACTCTCTGTAACTGCCCTTCTAGTAAGTGCATCCAAATTCAGCGGGCTACATCTTACTCCCATATCTACGATTGACGAGCTATCAATTTCTACTATTTTCATATGAAGTGCACTACCTTTTAAAACTATGGCAAGTGCCAAAAAACATCAGATGGCATGCCCTTCAATGCGGTCAACTCGACCCACAATTGGCCCCCAACAAATGTTCCAATGGCCATAACTTGCAATCCACAGCTTCGATCCGCAATCCAAAAAGACCAGAATTGTCCACAACATGAGCTCTCCACACATATCCGCTCAACCCAGCTCTAGCCACCCATCTCCATTTGCCTTGTTTGTTAGGGATCTGCAATACCTTCCAACTTTAAACTTGAATATCTTGCACACCGAGGCTCCATTTGACGAGCCATCTGGGCGCTTGCACAGCATCTCGAACTCCACATTCTAGAGCACCAACTCAACATCTTGGGCACCTTCACCTGTCATCCTAATTGGACTATTTTGGAGTCTTTTTGGCCAAAAAAGCCACATTAGACATACACTTTCCCTAGCACCTGCTTGCCTAGGTCTTCCACACTGGCCTTAGCCCTTTGTCTTGCACCTGCTAGCACCCACACCTTGGCACCGAGCACTTTCATGCATCACCCAAACAAATACTATGTACCAAAATTTCTTGCATAGACCAAATTTGGCTGCACCATCATTGCCTACCCCCTAATTGAACATTTATGTTCAACCACACACATGCTTATTGAACTAAAAGACTGCATCACCCAAACAAACACTATGTACACCACAAAACATCTACCATATGTACAAAAATCAGTATCTGCTACCCGCCACCTTTGCTCAAGCAGGTTGCCCAACCCCTTGCTTTACTTGCTATCATTTGCCCGCACACATCCAATTGTCCATATAGCCAACTCTTGGCATACCTCCCTTGCTCCAGGCATCCACAAGCCAAATGTCCACCTCAAACAAAACATCATCGAGCATACCATCATGCTCATATAACCACCAATTTCATCGGACATAACCGACCCTATCTCTTAACCTATGAAGGCCACTGCGATTGATACACATACTCCCCAGCAAAACAGCCTCTGTCACACAGCACCCGTGACCCGCAATTTAGTAGGAGTGTGAGAGGGTTGGAGCTAGATAAGGGTGCAAACACTTGTTAGCTTCTAAGTGGCTCTCGGGGCAAGGATAGGAGGCACATGAGTGGTAACTCCTCATCCTTGTTTTGAGCAGTTACCAAACCAAGAAACCATTACGTGTGGACATGTGCAAGGGGAGAACAATACTCCCACTCACTCCAAGTTTTGTTACAGACAAATGGTTATTTCAATGATTACCTCATCTCCCTTCACTACCAGTCTTTCACCTCATCCCCCCATGTGCAAGATCACCTAGCGCTCCTGATCCATACTCTAAATGTTCCCAAATTGTCAATTTTGAGACCTACACGCTCTACCCACCTTAGGTGGCCTAATATTGGCCACCTATAATAAAGTGGTCTAATATTGGCCCCTTTACCCTACAAAGAGACACCATCCTACATGGCGATTTTTTGAATGCATGCATCACCATGCGTACTTCTAAAACATATGAAAGTAGACTCTTTGTCTCTATCTCTATTTTCTCAAAATGCCTACTAGCTAGTAAGCAAAATCTTAAAGGTGAAGATTATTCAAACCAAAGACTACAAAAAGAGCTAACATTGTCATATGATTTGCAAAAGTGAATAAGGTTGGGTTCACATTGAATGGGTGGAAGAAATTTCTTCTAGGCAGAAGGCAATGAAGAGCTATTCCTTCCACCCTGCTAGTTTTCACAAAAGGGTGGAGGAAAAAAGCTTGCATGGAGCTTGGGACAAAGATAATGGACGAATTTGATTGGCTTCTTTTTTGGTGTGTCAAGGGTGGAAGAAGACTTGGGCGTGGGGAGGGAGTTGGAAGATTTTTTCGAAGGGGTGGAAGAGAAAAAGAGGTTCTCTAACTTGACGTGGCTGCTTCATCAGCTACTTCCACCGCATAGTGTGAACAATGGAGAGAGAGCGATGCCTTCTGATTGGCTGAAAGAAAAAGAAAGCTCCTTTCGCCGCACAATATGAACATGCCCTAACTTGTGTGATGCATCCTCCAAACTCTCTCCATCTTCTAGTGTATGATTTCATATCTTCATATAGGCGTCTGCCAAGTGTTAGGTTCCCAACCCACCGCATCTCTTCACTTCTAGTTTGTTTTAGAATGCCAATGTGACCAAGGGTGATGTCTCCGGTTCAAATCGTGGAAGGTTGAGTGGTGAGTGCCGCCCGAATTTTCTTCTTCGCCCCACTATCACATAATTTCCCTCATACTCCCGAGGCCCAACCATTGATCCCCTCCCGATGTGTGACTTTTAGAGAGGAGGGGGAGCCCCGTGTCTCTATTTGACACCCTCATTTTTAAGAGGGGATCTATGATCCTAGATGATTGTTCATTGTGGGCCGTTCGATTCATATGGAGGAAAAAAGAAGGGTGTGTGGTGGGATTCAACCTCGCAACCTCCCCCTCCAAATGCTATTGCTTTACACTACACTATTGCGTTTTCAAAGGCATGGAGGATGATAGCACTATATTGTGTAGTCCTAGCTGCCCGTCATGATCTCTAGTTCACACTGTTTACTTTGAGTTTACATCTAGTTTACATGCAAGTTCACAACGAGTTCACATTTGTTCTAGTTTACATCTAGTTTACATCAAGTTCACATTTGGGATGAACGGCTGTGGTCTTCCCGATTTTCAATCGTAGATCCTCTTTAAACAAGTGATAAATTCACAAGGCCTGCCAAGGTGAGCAAAAGTGTTCAATAGGAGGAGATTGTTCCCTATAAGAACTCTTAAAAAACTCCCATTATGGCATTCGATTTTGAGCACAATCACGAACATTCCTCTAAGCAAAGCCATTTCACGGCCAAGAAGCACATGCTCTACATACCGGACCCTAAGAATAAACGTGCTAGCCCTTCCCGTGGTGCACAAAGGGACGACTGATCTGCACAAATTGATGAGACGATGTAGTGAAGAGAAAGCTCTGCGAGATAGAAAGCTCACTGAGATAGAGTTAGCGCTTGGAAGGTGCCGACGGATCTGGAAGCCTGCAAGGGACGACGGATCCGCAGAAGCTGATGATGATGCAGTAGATACTGTTATGGCTTTGAAGGTGAGGAAGAAATCTCAATAAGATACGATAAGGACTCGAAAGGTGAACAAGCTGTACGCTGCATGACAGCACCTGCATCTCTGTCCCAAAATATCCCACCCTCTCTCTCTACCCTTTTGAACTTTTCCGCTCTCTTTCCTACCTTTCTCGCTTGTTTTGACTCGAGGTCACTAGACCAATTGCTCTCTCTGCCACACGATTCTCTTCTCTCTCTCTCTCTCTCTCTCTACAAGTGCCCCTCCTGCTTTTCCTTCCCACCTCATTTCTTTACCACACGATAGCCAGGGTCTTGACTCTTCTCCACCCATCACCTCCCCATAACCAATCCCTACCATGCTAAGCATCAAGCCACATGCTCGCAGGCAGCCTCATGCGGTGCCCTTCAACAGCCTCCATGGATAGCAATAAGCTTCTTACTGCCCCTCAATTCATAGCTCTCCGCCTATGAGCTTTGCAATCCCGTCCTTGCTCAACACTTCTCGCGTGCAGAACTGGCATTGTACCACTTTGCGTCTCTCTCTCTCTCTCTAAAAAAGAACAAGACAGGGCAACCCCAAATAGACACAACATGGTAGGATGCAAGGGCAAGGGGAGAGAGAGAGAGAGAGAGAGAGAGAGAGAGAGAGAGGCCACTAAAAAAATCTAAGAGAGATCCGACCACTCAAATAAATTATTCAGTGGGGAGTCTTGAGAAGTGCTGACTCTTGAGTGCTCCCGAGTCCTCATCCTCTAAACATATCACCACCTACTCTCTAAAGCTTTGAAACAAGTATTTTATATCTATTTCAACCAATAAAAGATGATGTATTTTAACAAAACAATCTTCCTTTTTTCATTAGCAAAAAGGGAAACCATCACTAAGGCCTCCCCCCTTTGGGGCAGGCCAAAAAATGAGGGTGTCAATTAGTGACGACTCACGAGGGGTCTCAGTCTGGATCTCCTCTCCTCGAGATTTCTAAATTTTGAATGAATGGACTTCGAATTTACTTCGGCGGGAAAATGTAGTTTGAAGCTTGGTGTGTATTCATCACGCTTTCCTGCACATTGCCTACCTAGCCTACCTCCCCCCCTCTCTCTCTCTCTCTCTCTCTCTCTCTCTCTCACTCACTCACACACACACACCCACACACACACACACACACACACACACACACAGAGGCACCCGCCATGTCGATTTCTCTCACACCCAACGCCATCGTAGCGTTGAACAATGGACAAATGGATTCACAGCCCGTGGTGCAAGTGTTGGATGTGAGGCAGATAGGAACGGGGCAGAGCGTGCAAGAACGATACCGCCTTGTGCTCTCCGATGGACACTACGTGCAACAGGGCATGCTTGCAACGCAGCTCAACGAGCACATTAAGTCTGGACAGGTGCTGAAAGGCTCCATCGTTAAGCTTGTTGAATACATCTGCAACACCGTTCAGCAACGCAAGTAAGCTCAGCCTCCTTCGGCCTCTCAATTTTGTTACTTTAGTCTTTTTGCAGTACGTTCAGCCTTAAGAGCCTAAAATTTGTAGTGTGTTCAATGTGTCACCGCGATTGAGTTGGTGGAATTGAGCTGGTTACATTCAGGCTTGCAAAAAGTCTTGAAATTTCCAGCTCTTCAAGTTCTGACTCTGTCGTCCTTGTTTCACACTTGTCAGAATTTGTAGATCTGTTTATTGTGTCTCTGTAAAATATGCATCTTTGAGGCATAATTTGCTTAAATCAATCCTTCTTTGACTTTTTGACCGTTTCGCAAGAAATTTCCATGTTCAGATATCATTTTGCATTTATGATTGGGTTATCCCAGCGATGTTTATCAGTAGACCTACTTCTGTATTTCACTTCTGTTTTGCGAAATTTATCTTGCATTCTAAAAGACATTGGCATCCCGTTTTGCATCAATGACAAAAATTTTTGCTCATCTTGTTAATGTTCATCATATTTCAGATTTGCAGTCCAAGTATTCATTTTTAAGTCATATGATGTCAATTTTGTTGAGATCTGTCTCTTGTTCACAAGATCCTTGTGTTTTCAGCTTTTTTTCTTCATAGGTGCCAATCCCTCCCCCCCCCCCCCCCCCCCCCTCTTTTTTGTTTTTTTTTCAAATTTCAATATCCTTCTCTAAACATTTGTATCAGAAGCGCTTTCGATTTGAGTTATATAGTTTTGCTTTCTGAGATTTTATTTTGAGGCATAAGCTACTGGCTTTACCTACACCTTACTGAATCAACCCCTTTTTTAGCAGACTTACTTCTGTATATCACTTCTGTTTTGCAAGAATTATTTTGCATTCTCAAATAATTTGCATATGTTGTTTTGCATCAACAAGAATCTTTTTGCTCATCTTATTAATGTCGAGATTTGCATTCCTAGCTCATTGAGTCATACGATGTCAGTTTTTTTAAAGATTCGTGTCTTGTGTGCCAGCTCCTTTCAGCTTTTTTCTTCATAGTTTTTTCAAATGTCAACTGATCGCTAAACATTTGTATAGCATGTTTTGATTTGAGTTATGTTGTTTTGCTTTTTGGGCTTTCATTTTGAGGCATTGCTGCTGACTTTTATTAGCAGACATTCTGTGTTTCATTTCTGTTATGCAAAAATTATCTTGCATTGTGGAAGACAATTGCATTCAAACTTTTTGTTTTGCATTTAAGGATAACTTTTTTGGCCCATCTTATTACTGTTTATTAGAATTGAGATTTGCATTTTGAGTTGCATGGTGTCCATTCTCTTCAGATTTCACTCTAGTTTGCGATATTCTTGCATTTTTTGTTTATTCTTTAGTTAGGTTCAAATTTCATTGTTTGCAAAACCTTGATGCCATAGACATTAATCTGTTTATTGGTAGACAAACTTCTGTATGTTAGTTCTGCTTTGCAAGATCTTTATTGCATTTGAAAGACATTTGCATCAACAAGATTTGTTTTGCTGTCAATTTTCTTCAGATTTCTCTTTAGTTTGCAAGATCCTTGCGTTTTCAGCTTTTTATAATTCAATTATCTGCTATCTCTCTTTTCCAAATTTCAATTTTATTGTAAGCTTTCATTTGAGTTACATTGTTTTGCTTACTGAGCTTTCAGTTTGAGGTATATGCTGCTGACTTTACCTGCACCTTACTGAATCAAACCCTTGATGCCAAAGAAGGAAACCTGTATATTAGCAGACCTACTTCTGTATTTAACTTAAGTTTCGTGAGAATTATCTTGCTTTCTGAAAAACATTTGCATCCAAAGTTGTTTTGTATCAATGATAAATTTTTACGCATCTCAATATGTTTATCAGAATTGAGATTTGCACTCCTACTCATCATTTAGAGTCATGTGTTGTCAATTTTGTTCAGATTTCACTCTTGCTTCCAAGATCTTTGTGTTGACATCTTTTCTTTTTTTAAGTTAGGAGATATCTTTCAAATTCCAATGTTTGCCAAACATTTGTATTACAAGCTTATGTTTTGCTTTCTGAGCTTTCATAGTGAGGCATATGCTGCTGACTTTACCAGCACCTTACTGAATTGACCCCTTGATGCCATAGAAATGCTGTCTTTTGTCATGATAACAAAGTAAATCTTCTGATGTGTTTTTGCTGCTTACATGCATGCAGAATAATAATTGTGCTCAATATGGAGGTGGTGGCATCTGTTTCTGAAATAATTGGAGATCCGAAGCAGGTTATTATGAATGATCCACCAACAAATTCTGGTTCTACAGCTAGTGCTGAGCAACAACAAAAGCCTTCAATGCAAGCACCTGTGCCATTATCATATCCTCAGCAGCAGCCTGAGGTACTCAGTAGCATGGCCAATGCTAATGGCTTCAGGCCTGGGCAAGGGGCAGGCATCCACCAAGTGAGTGGAACTTATTCCAAGGATGGTGCTGCAGCGTTTGCTCAAACTGGCAGCTTTCAAGGACATGTAGAAAATTCTGGAGGAGGCCCTTCCCATCGTGCTGGAGGGTTGGCCTTGCCAACCCCGGTCCAAGCAAGCAATACTTATGGCAGACCAATAGGGGCACCTACATCCTACCAACCTTCACCAATGTACTCCAATCGGGGTCCAATTGCAATGAATGAGGCTGCCGCTAGAATTGTTCCCATTGCAGCTCTCAACCCTTACCAAGGACGATGGACTATAAAGGCCAGGGTCACCTCTAAGGGTGACATTCGCAGGTTCAATAATGCAAAGGGTGAAGGCAAAGTTTTCAGCTTTGATCTCTTAGATGCAGAGGGAGGTGAAATCCGTGTTACATGCTTCAACAACGTTGCTGACCAGTTTTACGAACAACTTGAAGTTGGCGGTATTTACATGATCTCCAAAGGATCTCTCAAACCTGCACAGAGGAACTTTAATCATCTCAAGAATGACTGGGAGATATTTTTGGAAAACTCATCAATTGTGGAAAGATGCTTTGATGAGGATGGTACAATTCCACAGCAACAGTTTGACTTTAAGCCTATAAGTGAGGTTGGGAATTTGGAGGGTAATGCCATGGTAGATGTTGTGGGAGTTGTTGTGTCAATCAACCCTACCACGACAATCATGAGGAAGAATGGGACAGAGGTTCAAAAGAGAACTCTTCACCTTCGGGATGCCTCTGGTTGCAGTGTAGAAGTGACTATGTGGGGTGCATTTTGCAATAGTGAAGGTCAACAGCTGCAAGAGATGTGTGACTCTGGTCTCTTTCCTATTCTTGCTGTAAAGGGTGGCCGAATATCTGATTTTGGTGGCAAAAGCATTGGCACTGTCTCTTCCAGTCAGCTACTCATCAATCCCAACCTGCCTCAAGCCCTCCAAACAAAGGCATGGTTTGAGCAAGGTGGTAAAAGCTCTGTAGCACAACCTATCTCGAAGGAAGGTGGCGGTGGACCTCGTCTTGACATGCGGAAGACTGTCTCTCAGATTAAGGATGAGGGGCTGGGGCGGTCCGATAAACCTGATTGGATCGCCTTACGAGCTACCATCTCCTTCATCAAGACTGATAATTTCTGTTACACTGCTTGTCCACTTCCAGTAGGTGATCGACAGTGCAACAAAAAGGTGGTCAGCAATGGTGATGGCACTTGGAGATGTGATCGTTGTGATAAGGCAGTTGCAGAGTGTGACTACAGATATCTTCTCTCAGTTCAAGTCCAAGATCACACTGGCATCACATGGATAACAGCTTTTCAAGATGCTGGTGAAGAGATAATGGGCGTATCAGCAAAAGATCTTTTCACTTGGAAGGAGAATGAAAACCCCAAGTTTAAAGAATCAATACAAAAGCTACTATTTACTCAGTATGTCTTTAAGCTCAAAGTAAAGGAGGAGCATTATAATGATGAGATGCGAGTCAAATGCACAGCTATTAAATCAGAGAGACTTGACTTTGCAGGAGAGAGTAAGGTCCTTATAGATGCTATAAGGAAAATTTCAAGAGGGGAGCAATTGAATGAGCCTCCTTCAGCTACTGTAGGGCTGCCACCTGCAGGCTATTCTAATGGCACTCTTGGGATGCCAACAGCAGGATATTCTAATAGCACTACTCCAGGGACAAGTGGACATTTTGGATCCTTAGAAGGTGGCAACATTGGTGGATTTAGATCCACAGCTGTGGGAAGTGGGCATGCCAACGGAGGGTCGAATGGTTACGGGAATGCCTCTTGCTTCAAATGTGGAGGGGCTCATTATGCAAGAGACTGCTCTACTTTCAGTAGTGAAAGGGCCGTAAACCAGAGCATGACCAACTACGGTGGAGGCTTTAACGGGGCAGTGGGCAGTACAAGCTCTTGCTTCAAATGTGGACAAGGTGGGCACTGGGCCAGGGATTGCCCTGGCCATGGAATGAATGGAAGTTTTGGTAGAGAAATGAATTATGGGGGGTATGTAGGGAATGTGGGTTATGGCAGAGGTTTTTGAGATGTTATAAGAGGATTTCGTAAAGTATGTGCATTGTCTGTACATATTCAGTCTATTGAGATTCAACATAACCTTAGTAAATCAAAGTTCAACGTGTGTTTGCATAAAGGTCAGGTTGCACTATTACCTTTTCCTATCAATCCGAAGTCATACACTGCTAGGTTTACAGGGCTTTTATCTGAGGGTGAAACGCATAGAACTGTTATCTTCCTGATTGCGAATGCTCTCAATTTGACAAAAGGTAAGAGATTAAATTAGGTATTTATAAATTGTCTTCTCATAGGCTACAAATATTTTGAATTCTAAATCCTTGTTTTAATGCTTTTCAAAGAGAAGCTGTGTTAGCTCTCAAAATGCTCCAGTTTGATCCACTTTTGAGCAGTCGTGATTCTACTGGGAGTTTCTCACGTGATTAGCATTTCGTGGTCCAGTGAAGGTTTCTCGACCTTGGGTTGTGGCACCAGTCAGCTGCCAGTTTCAAGATGGTGCTGTCGTAAGGCTGTATCTCTTCTTGGTTTTTACAATATGGGGTCTTGTCACCACTCATGTTCCCGTACCTCGAGGATACGGACCAAGGAGCAGGAAAACATCAACATCAAAGGGTTCAAGCATTGGTAAGGCAGAGATTATATGTATATGTATGGTGGGTTGGTACGGTTGACGAAACAATTCTGTTGTCAAATTGACTTGATGCAGAAGCCTCTCCAGTACCCTCACTACTTTAGCGCGCCGGGGTCGGGCACCACTCTCGCAATGTGAAGCTTTTGTCATTGATTTCAATCTCAATTGGAGACCTTAGACATTGCCTCGGGGATGGTACGCCCGTTCAATCTTCTAGAACTTGCACCCTTGTTAGTTTATCCAAGGGATCCTTGGTAGACCCCTTTAGGTGTCAGAGCCCGTTCAATCTTCTAGAACTTGCACCCTTGTTAGTTTATCCAAGGGATCCTTGGTAGACCCCTTTAGGTGTGTGACAGTGCTCAAGAGTCCCCTAGGGATCCAAATATTGTAAGACTTGGTTACCCTCACTAGCCAAAACCTTGATCACCCCGGCGGGTTTTCAAGAGAAAATGCCATACTCGTCTTGGGCGTCACTACTCACCCAGAGGCTTGTGTCACGGCCTTAATTTTAGTACTTTATATTTTCATGGTTCTAATTACTACCTTGTTTAAACATTAATTGTGTATTACACAATTGACAACATAAATCTGTTCGATTAGACGGTTGGTTTAAGTCACGCTCCCAAGACAATAGTGTAGCAATTCTGATCAATGTGGGGATTGCATCGAATGACTAGTCATGATTGGCTCAACGAAAGGTAAACCTAAGTTTGAGGGAGCATTTCAAAGGTTGCACACATCCGCACATTTGTAATTTATGAAATCAAGAAAGGAGCATCATCAAAAACCAACTTGTCTCAATTTTGTGATTTCAAAAAATAGACTCTGTTCTCTCTTTCGATTCGAGGTGAAGAGGGATTCTGGGAGCAGCCCAACAAAGCGTCTCTCTCTCTCTCTCTCTCTCTTTGACTCTTTGACACTTTGGTCACTTCGGCCATGTTGTACGGGGTGGAGATATGGGGCCCCTCAATTGGTCATCATAGCAGAGTTGTCAACATTGAAGGGTAGAGATGTATGGAGAGGCCCTTGGTGTTTATGATTTCTCTGATGATTAGGGTCAAGGCCTCAATATCAGAGCTCGTTGCGTCTCCATTGGTAGTACTTGATCAGTTTATTTATGCATAGCACTTGAGCTCTCCTTAGAGATAGATATGCTCTATTAGCATTAAAGTCTTCGCGATAGCTGGCATTGCAGGGAGATAGAACATGTTGGTATACAGAGATGGCATCGATAGTTGGCATTGCAGGGAGATAGAACATGTTGGTATGCAGAGATGGCATCTTGGTTTTAGTTACATGACTTTAGTATGGATCAGTTACTCCCATTTCAGTACTCTCTGGATGCACCCTCCATCTCCCTTACTAGGGCAGAGATTACCAGGTTCATCAGACAGGACTTGATTTAGTTGGATATGAAGAGGACATGGATACAAGCTACACGTGAGTTGGGTACGAAGATGGATTTTTATAGAGAGCATCTTCTTTAGCTTATGGAGGACGGTTTTGTGATCAAACTAGGATACATGGATACTCATCTATCCCACCGGATACGTTGTGCTATTGGTCAGATATGCATATCCTCACATTAGCTAGAGATTGAGACATGCAGATTTAGAGTACTCAATGAGTCTTTGGTGTGCCAAATAGAGTCCGAGACAAAGCTACATTACATATGTCACGCCCAATATACTATGAAATATGAGGCCGCTTTCACTGTCTATTCAGAGAGGGTTTTGGACCACTTTCTAGAGTCATGAGATACCAGGATCAGAGATGACTCGGATTATACTTATTGGAGATTCGTAGACATAGAGAGGACCTTGAAGAGGGGCACAATGAGAGGGATCTGACAATAGCGGCAGATTACAGATTTCTGTCAGTCTCACAGACAGAGGAGTTCGAGCAGCCCCCCAGAATTGGTATTAGATTGACCACATGTAATCTTTTGGTCTCATAGGTCATTTTGGCCTTTTGAAGACATTTCATTTCATTTCATTTCATTTCTCTCTCTCTCTCTCTCTCTCTCTCTCTCTCTCTCTCTCTCTCTCTCTCTCTCTCTCTCTCTCAAGTGAACCCTAACTCTGCCACGAATCCTAACCCTAACGTAAACCCTGCGTCCTTGCTTGCGTGCTGTTGCACTTGCTGCGCCTACACCTCTGCGCGTTGCCTGCCACTGTTGTTGCTACTTCACCTGCACGTCCCCCTGCTGCTGCATCTGCACGCTATCTTGTTGCTGCCGCACCTCTGCTCTACAATCTATCATGTTGCATTGTTGTTGTTGCATCCCCTGTTGTCCTTTTGCGCCAGCAAACTCTATGTAAGGTCTCCGACCCCGAGCTAAAAGAACACCATTGTACCATGAAACAATCATAATGAAAAAAGTTATTATTTTTAGCAGTTTTCCAAACTCTGTCGGATGCCATGATGTTCAGAATGTCATAAAGCTTCCAAAAGTAAATTAAAATAATTGTTGTGGAAATTTCCCAAAAATAGTAAGTTTTTGGTCACCCGACTCGTCAGTTTTGACCGTCTCGAAAAACTGCACTCGTACCCCAAATTTGAAAAAAATGCATTTTCGAATGTCGGGGGCTGTTAAATATGGCAGGTACCTTGGTTAATAAACCTTAGTTAGAGTTTAGTATAGCAAGTTCCGGCATTAAATTCTAATTCGTATTGCCTGTCTTAGGTTAAAATTAAATTTCTCGTAAAGTTGTGTGGGGAGACATCGGGACTCGGGGGCTGTGTGGGAACTGGCTCCAAGCCACTGTAGATTGAGTTTGGGAGTAAGAGGGCGCCCTCACACACTCACAGGGCTCGTGGGCTACTTTCCATGCAAGAGAGAGAGAGACTAAGTGAGCTTTTGAGCAGGTTGGGACACTTGGTAAGTATGCAACTAGAGTTGCCATGCATGAAGTGAGTACTCCTCCAGATGTATATAGCAGGCAAATTCGATTTTTTCAGGTTGTGAGCCTATATAAGAGCATGCTCACACACACACAAGCACACATATAAGCTCACACACACACACTAAGTACACACACACACACACACACACACACACACCTTGAGGAGGTGTTGCCGGCAGACATAGTCTTTGGAAGAGGAGCTAGGAGGGAAGGTGCTGCCCGTTTCTTGTCTCAAGGAGGCCCTTGCATCAGAATTTCGAGAGGAATTCAGCTGTAACCTCGGTAATTTTTGATTTAATTCATGCTTGTTGTAATTCTCTCTCTAATATCCTCTTAATTCCGTATCTAGTATGATAATCATAGTCAAAATACTCATTAGATACTCTCTAATTCTCCGTATCCATGATCTATTGCATAAATCTTAATCTAATTAGTAATCATGCAAGAAATTAGTCACTCTGAATCATAGTTTAATGCATGTTTAAGGAATCCTACACTAGTCACCGTTGTGATTAAAAATCAAGTTAGCTTTGAGGTGGGAATGGTCCATTGCATTCTATTACTCCATAATGTGTAAATAATTAAATTAGAATCAATTGCTCATGGATTAGGATTTAATTAGGGAAAATTAATCCATCATTAATCATTAGGAAGGGAGAATCCTCTCATCTATGCATACAATAAATCTGCAATTCTCTACTTGCATTAAGAAGTGATTAAGCACGTCTATTTCATCTCTAGAGGACTGATTAAGTAAAAATCTGAATTTCATAATTATGTAGGTCAAGTAATTAACCTTAGGGCCTATTCCCATAGAACAAGTATGGTGCTATCGGGATTCTCTATGTCTTGAAGTAAGTCTAACCTCTTGTACAAGGGGATTTGCTTATTGAAACTAATCCGTCATCATGGTTGAATGTTACTCTCGAATGTTAGCTCTCTTTTTCCAAGTTGTCAATTAAGTAGTGAGTATAAAATGGCCCCGGTAAAGAGAACTTGTTTCGGTGGTTCCCACGACCGCGAGGCGGGGATAAGCAACACTAATGGAAAGGGAAAAGCTCCCATGGTCGACCAAGTACCGGCCATCTCACAGAGCAATGATGAGGAAATTGTGGAGGTAGGTCAAGTTTTAATTCAAGTTTTTTAAAGCAACATTGCATTCGATAAGGTAGGATAAAATACACATTTCCCAACATGTTGGAAATCAACGGAAACCACGGCATTTAAATTAATTGTATTTTATATTCAAGTAGGAAAGAATGCTTTCGGAATATACCGTATGAAGTAGGAAAGATTGGTTGCAAGGGAAAATTTAGCTCAGCTAATTCATTTTCAATTCCAATGTTGATCTAGTCCGAACCCCCTCTTGATAACAGGGGGAGGCTCGCGAAGTTATTCGCAAGAGCTAGAGTTCCTGGTTAAGGGCTCTTGCATCCACGACTGATGGTTAAGCGGTGGATATCCACGACTGCTGGTTAAGCAGTGGACAACCTAGTTGTATTGGCAACTAGGCGACAACGGGTGGAGTAATTACTCGCTGGGGGATTTCGTGCCTCCAGAGCATCGGAAATTTAAATGAATGAGTTTTTGAGTGAATTTTTACAAGAATTACTGTCTTGGTGCCGCTTTGCAATATTTGTTGAAGGGCTGTATTAAAGAACTTGTGAATTGGAAAAATAAACAAAGAACTTATATGTTGAACAACCATTGTGGTAGTAATTAGGTAACAAAGGAAGTGTGAGTATGGGGTGGAAAGTGGGGGCTTGGCTCGGGTTGCCAATGCCTATGAGAAGGGTGGTCCCGATTGGTAGGGAACTCTCCGTCCCCATAGTGTTATAAATCGACGCTAGTATTACTCATTGCCCCAAGAGCGGCGAAGCTTCAAGTGTACGTGTCTCTGAAACATGGGGAAAAAGGCACTTGGGACTTCTCTCCTCTTGGAAGGTGGGTCTTAGGATCGCTAGATAAGTTAATGACTCTTCCTTTGCGGGGTGGAACTAGATCTCGATGCTAGTAGGCTCGACCTCGACTCACTTGTTGGAATTAGGGTCGCAGAGAAACGCACACAGCTTGGAGAAGACAAAGGAAGCTCAAGGCACACAATAGAGAGTGTGTTACTTAGTATGCAATGGAAAGATAGATAGCCCTAGAGTGATGGGCATATATACAATGCACGGGGGAAAAAACTTCCTAAAGAGGAAAAAAATGCCACGGCGGTCCTAGTGTGTTCACACACATGACTACCACATGTATATGGTAACAAATCCCCCCTGAAGTGATGCGGTGAACGAGAGCTAGCACATGAGTAAAGGGAAGTGCCATGCCCTAAGGACATGATCAGTCCACAAAGGGGAGTAAGCCCAAAGCTTTGCGAAAAGATTCTCACGAGACAATGCCTTTGTGAAAAGATCTGCAAGGTTGTCCTGTGTTGGCACATAAGCCAAGTTGATCTCTCCTGCTGAGAGCCTCTCCTTGACATAGTGGTAATGCACCTCAATGTGCTTTGTGCGAGCATGCAAAACTGGGTTCCTCGTAATTGCCAATGCGCTCTGACTGTCAGTGTAGATAGTGTTGGCAGTGTCATGTCCAACACCCAAATCAGCCATAAGACGTCTAAGCCATACACACTCAACCGTAGTTGTGAAGACTGCCCTATACTCAGCCTCACAACTCGAAGTGGCCACAATAGGTTGCTTCTTGCTCGACCATGATATACATGAACTTCCAAGCATGAAACTAAAAACTGATGTGGACACTCGCGTGTCAAATCAACCAGCCCAATCCGAGTCCGAAAAAGCATGTAAGTCTGGCGGCAATGATCCCCCCTTGGGATAAAACAAGCCAAGATGTAAAGTGCCACTAAGGTAGCAGAATATCCTCTTGACAGCCTGCCAATGCTTAGACCCTGGGCTATGCATAAATCTGCTGACCTGTGAGACTGCAAACTGAATATCTGGCCTCGTGTTGCATACATAAATGAGGCAGCCAACAGCAGTTTGGTAAAGAGTGACATCAACAGGATTGCCAGCATCATGTAGACTCAACTTCAAACCTGTTTCCATGGGAGTGGCAATAGGTTTGCAGTCCTTAAGCCCAAACTTACATAGCAATGTCTCTATGTAACTTTTCTGACACATGGCAAAACCACCATCACACTGCTTAAATTGTATACCCAAGTAATGAGGCAACAATCCCAAATCTTTCATCTTGAAAATAGCATTCAAATCAGCCTTAAATTCAGCAATATGTCTCTCATTTGGTCCAGTGATCAGCAAAACATCAACATAAAGAACCACAATGAGAAGTACACCACCCTCACGCTTTACATACAATGTGCTTTTTTGTTGGACTGTTACGGAAGCCTTGTTTGACCAAATGAGTGTCAACTTTCTCATACCAAGCACGAGGAGATTGCTTCAACCCATACAAAGCCTTGTTACATTTGCACACTTTGTCCTCTTGTCCTTTTATGACAAAACCGCGAGGCTGCGTTACATAAACTTCCTCAAATATGTCACCATTCAAGAAAGCAGTAACAATGTCTGATTGATGTACATCCCAACCAAAATGAGTTGCCAATGCACATAGAAAACGCACAGTAGTCATACGACAGGTGGGAGCAAAAATCTCTTCATAATCAATACCTTTTTGCTGTGCATAACCCTTTGCAACAAGTCGAGCCTTATGGCGATCGATCTCACCATCCGGTTTGCGTTTCAAATTGTAAACCCACTTCGTACCAATGGCCTTTTTGCCAGGAGGCAAATCACATAAAGTCCATGTGTCATTTTCTATAAGTGCATCATATTCTGATTGCATGGCAGCCATCCAATTTTCTGAATTCTGTGCTTCATCAAAAGACAAAGGCTCCTCAATATCATGTAAGCTAGACACAGCCAAAGCATAACAATCTGATGCATAAGATGCATGGCGAGAGCCTGAACGAGTATGGCTAGACAAAGGTGCATCCAATTTACTGTCACGCAAAGTGTGCACCAGCCATTTTGGCATACCTCTAGCCTGCTCATTTTCAGCCCTTTCCTCATCAAGTACATCATGTACATCTGCATCAGTAATAGGCTGATCTGTAACATTTTCAAAAACCCCCATAGGCTGTACATTTGCCTCATTGGAAATTACATTCATATTTCCACCACTAAAAAGAGGCAACAAAGTGTCATAAATGTCTTGTGAGCTTACATTACTGTCTTTACTACATGACAGCAAGGGTTGAACAAAATCTTTCACAAACACTACATCCCGTGAAACCAGAATAAGTTTTGTTTGCGGATGATACAACCTGTAACCTTTGCTTTCTGCACTATAGCCAACAAAAATACATTTGACAGCCTTATCATCCAATTTTCTGCGCTGTGTTTGTGGCACCAAAGCATATGCCAAACAACCAAAAACACGCATGTGCTCAATTAAAGGCTTTCTATCATGCCATGCTTCATATGCAGTAATAGACTGCAAAGCTTTTGTAGGACACCTATTAAGTACATAAGTGGCACACATGATGGCCTCAAGCCAAAAAGAATGCGGCAGAGCTTGACTTGTGACCATACATTGTGCCATTTCCGTAAGTGACCTGTTTTTCCTCTCAGCAACACCATTTTGCTGAGGTGTATAAGGCACTGTACATTGGTGTTTTATCCCACGACAAGCCAGAAATGCATTAAATTCATGAGACATATACTCCCCCCCTCGATCGGAACGGAGGGTGCCCATAGTACATTTCGAGAAATTTTGAGCCATAGCGAGAAATTGTTTGAAGCACATAAAAACTTCGGACTTCGCTTTAAGCGAAAATACCCATGCATGCCTATAGTAATCATCAACGAAAGTCATGAAGTACAGGTAATTGCCCAAGGACGGAGTTTGCATGGGCCCACAAACATCACTATGCACAAGCTGCAACCTGCATGTGGCCCGAACTGAACCATCCTTTGGAAATTTAGAACGGTGCATTTTACCCAAAATACAGCCTTCACAAACATGTTTGACAGGTGCTTCAAGAGGTGGCAAAGAAGCAACCATATCATATTTTTGCAAACGTGCCAAACTGGCAAAATTCAGATGACCAAAACGTGCATGCCAAAGTTTTGCATATGAAATAGCCCTTGAATCTACAACAACAACATTTGCATAATTTTGTCCACACTTGTCATACAAAGTGAGCGTATACAGCCCACGGCACAAAAGGCTAGATGCAACAATTTCATCACCAAAACTGAGATCATGAACTGTACATCTGTCATCCACAAATTTGACTACAAGTCCAAGTCGAGCAAGTGCGGATACAGACAAGAGATTCTTCTTGATCCCAGGTACATAAAGTGCATCAACAAGTGTGAAGGAGCTGCCATTAGCAGCAGTGAGCACAATCTTTCCAACTCCCTGAACTGGATAAGAGGCGTTGTTGGCACAAGTGACTGAATTCCCATGAGGGACAGACTCGAGAGAGGTAAACAATTCACGATGTGAGGTAATGTGCTTTGTAGCACCACTGTCGAAATACCACAAATGAGAATCTGTAGCAATTGACAAGCATGCATCTTGGACAACTGGATTGTAAGTGCACTCTGCGCTAAAAGCCCATTCTGCATCAACATCAGCGTTACAGTCTCCTTTCACAGAAGACTCAAGAATGGCTACATTTGTAGTGGAACCAGCATCTGCAGTGGAACCACCCTCTTTATGCAAGTGCGACTTGCATAAAGACCTGCTAGAATATCCCAAGCCTGTTTTGCAGATTTTGCTGAACGGATGTGAGGAACAATGGTGCGCTTCACAGACAATGCAATCAATGCATGAGCGTGAGCATCCTTAACATCCCAGCGAGCTTGTTCTGCCGTAGGCAAAACAACTCTAACAGTTGCAATCCTTGCAGCAAGACCTGCAACATCCTCAACATCGCCTACATCCTCAGAACCAGGACGTACATCAATGCCTTGCACAATATTCCAGACGCCCTTTGACACAAGAACATGTTGCATCATATAAGCCCGCATAGGGTAGTTGTCCCCATCCAACCTGTCCTCAGCAGCGAACATCTTGAACACATTTGTGTTGTTGTTGTCAGCCATGGTAAATGCTGCACCTGATGTGAAAACTATCCGAAAATAGGAGAAATGGAGTGGGAAAAACACGTGCTATATAGCAAAAACCGTAGAAGACTATAAGGCACCTGTTATGCAGAAAACGGCACTAACAAAAATTCTGCACAAAATGACGAAATACCTTGTGCAGTACTGCCTGTAGTGGTAACGGAGGCCGAAATGAGTCTAGATAAAAAATCTGAGCAGACCAAGCTCTACGAGTTCTCCCAAAGTATTTGTCGACCTGCGAACACTCGCCAAAGCTCACCGAAATCGGAGAAAGTGAGTAGGCGTGTATTGGAGCAGCTGGTGACTAAGCCCGAGAGGACGCAACCTGCTCTGATACCAATTGTTGGAATTAGGGTTGCAGAGAAACGCACACAGCTTGGAGAAGACGAAGGAAGCTCAAGGCACACAATAGAGATTGTGTTACTTAGTGTGCAATGGAACGATAGATAGCCCTAGAGTGATGGGCGTATATACAATGCACGGGGGAAAAAACCTCCTAAAGAGGGAAAAAATGCCCTGACGGTCCTAGTGTGTTCACACACATCACTACCACATGTATATGGTAACATCACTTTGTGATGAGAGATCGTCCGCTAGATGAACCATAAACCACTTTGTTTGCTTCGGCTGTAGATCTAGTGGCCACCAGGTTTACCATCAGATCCGTCGTTTGAGACGACGGGGTGGGGACCTCACACCTGGTATCAGAGCTAAGCTTAGGCTAGATTGGGAAATAAAGTCGTATTGTTTGAATATTTAAAAGGAACTAAGGGTATATAGGTAGCTGATCCAAATTCCTTGCATTGGTGCTGCAGGAAGACCCCGTGCTAGAATATCGAAAGTTGCAAGTGTTTGAGCTTATTTACGAACAAGCTCGACGATCCCCAGTTTACCAATTCAGGCGAGATGTCATGGAGATGCTGCTGAAGGTTCATACACCGCACTCCACTCGCATCGATAGAGGATGGGGGCTCGATTGGACACATGAAGGAGGGGTTTACTACATCAACGCTTGGAAGATAGGATGCCTGGTTGCCGATTTGAAGAAAATACGTTGGGGAGAAGAATTGAGGGTGGTGCAGATATTCTACTTGCTGCCTGCACGTACGGACATGACTGTCTTTGACGGCACCAATCAAATCCTCAACGAGTTGCTTTTGGAGAAGGTCACTAATGTAATCCTAGCAAACAGAGTTAGAACTTTTGAGTACCAAAAGAATTATCCCAACTCGACACCATAGTTTACTATCCACTCAAAATGAGTATAGGAACTACTTCACGAATGAAGTAGAGTATCATGTGAACGTGACAACGCAACCTGCTAGGCGTATCTTATAAGCATTCCAAAAGCCATGTAATAAATTGATCATGAGTTATCCTAAACCTTGAGGGGTTTCGATTGTAATAAATCTTTATCAATAAAGTGTTTTTGTCTCTGAATCTCTGTCTCTTGATAAAGTGGGATCTTGAATTTTATTTAAGTCTCGTGTCTATTTGAAATCCAAGTAATCGTATCAAGAATCTCGTGTAACCCATGTAGGCAAGCCCAACCTCCACTCTTTAAGGGCGAGGGGACAAATGTGGAAAGAGATGCGGACGTATGGATGGAGGCTATGGATGACTATTTCGAAGCTGCGGGAACCCAACCCGTGAATCAAACCATGCTTGCGATGTTCCGCTTGTCTGGCGATGCCAAGATATGGTGGAAGCAACATTGCAGGGACTTGGATATCAAGGGGTCTTCCCAGTCATGGGAAGACATCAAGGCTGCTGTGATGGAGCGATACTTACCACCCGCTCACAAAGCCTTGAAGATGAATGAGTTTTTCTCACTTCGATAGCTGACTTCTTCCGTCGAAGAATACTACTCGAATTTCTTCACACTTCGGAGATATGCTCCTAGGATGACATTGGAACAGCAAGTACCACGGTGCTGCCAAGGACTCATCAACCCCTTGAAAAACCGACTAGAAGCTCTCAGGCCAGCAACTCTGCAAGATGCCTTGCTAAGGGCCAAACCGTTAGCTAAAGAGATTCAAAGGACTACCCAAGATAGTCAATACTATTTTTCAAAGAGGGCCAGGCCAAACAACCGGAGTAACAGACCAATCAACCCTGCATACGACCATCGTCCGGTAGTAGCTACTACGGCAGCTACCGAGTTTCCCAATATAAGATGCTTTGAGTGCCAGGAGTATGGACATTACAAAAGCCGATGTCCAAAAAGGATTTCCCAAACATCTGGTGCTAATAATGTACCTCTGAACGTCAACGGGAGAGGTCAACCAAATGGAAGAGGAGGCAGAGGAAGAGGAAACATAGGACAAGGAAGCGGAGCTTTCGCTAATGCCGCAGTGAGACAACCAACTGTGGGTGACAAAGATGATGAGGGAGCAGCTCTGTATGCTGCAACTGGTAATCCTAGTGAGCAATAATTCAAGCACCAGGATCTCATCAAAGTTCAACAGAATAAGACGCATAAAGCTAAGGACTATTCTATTATCAAAGGATGTCTTTACTTTAGACAAAGGAGATATGTGCCTAAGTAGTTAGCATAAAGTTTATCCAGATGTATTGTTGAGATGAGGACATCTCAAAGTTTTCACGTTGGGGAGGATGTAAGGTCTCCGACCCTGAGCTAAAAGAACACCATTGTACCATGAAACAATCATAATGGAAAAAGTTACTATTTTTAGCAGTTTTCCAAAATTTGTCGATGTCATGATGTTTAGAATGTCATAAAGCTTCCAAAAGTGAATTAAAATAATTTTTGTGGAAATTTCCCAAAAATAGTAAGTTTTTGGTCACCCGACCCGTCAGTTTTGACCGTCTCGAAAAACTACACCCGTACCCTAAATTTGAAAAAAATGCATTTTTGGACGCCGGGGGCTGCTAAGTATGGCAGGTACCCAGGTTAATACACCTTAGTTAGAGATTAGTATAGCAAATTACGGCATTAAATTCTGATTCGTATTGCCCGTCTTAGATTAAAATTAAATTTTTCCTAAAGTTGTGCGGGGAGGCACCCGGACTCGGAGGCTGTGTGGGAACTGGCTCCAAGCCTTTGCAGACTGAGTTTGGCAGTAAGAGGGCGCCCTCACACACTCACAGGACTCGTGGGCTACTTTCCATGCAAGAGAGAGAGAGAGACTAAGTGAGCTCTTGAGCAGGTTGGGACACTTGGTAAGTATGCAACTAGAGCTGCCATGCATGAAGTAAGTACTCCTCTAGATGTATATAGCAGGCAAATTTGAATTTTTCAGCTTGTGAGCCTATATAAGAGCATGCTCACACACACACAAGCACACATATATGTTCACACACACACACTAAGTACACACACACACACACACACACACACACACACTCCTACACACACACACACACACACACACACACACACACACACACACACACACACACACACACACACCTTGAGGAGGTGCTGCCGGCAGACATAGTCTTTGGAAGAGGAGCTAGGAGGGAAGGTGTTGCCTGTTTCTCGTCTCAAGGAGGCCCTTGCATCAGAATTTCGAGAGGAATTGAGCCGTAACCTCGGTAATTTTTGATTTAATTCATGCTTGTTGTAATTCCCTCTCTAATATCCTCTTAATTCCGCATCTAGTATGCATAATCATAGTCAAAATACTCATTAGATACTTTCTACTTCTCCGTATCCATGATTTATTGCATAAATCTTAATCTAATTAGTAATCATGCAAGAAATTAGTAACTCTTAATCATAGTTTAATGCATGTTTAAGAAATCCTCCACTAGTCACCGTTGTGATTAAAAATCAAGTTAGCTTTGAGGTGGGAATGGTCCATTGCATTCTATTACTCCATAATGTGTAAATAATTAAATTAGAATCAATTGCTCATGGATTAGGATTTAATTAGGGAAAATTAATCCATCATTAATCATTAGGAAGGGAGAATCCTCTCATCTATGCATACAGTAAATCTGCAATTCTCTACTTGCATTAAGAAGTGATTAAGCACGTCTATTTCATCTCTAGTAGGACTAATTAAGTAAAAATTTGAATTTCATAATTATGTAGGTTAAGTAATTAACCTTAGGTCCTATTCCCATAGAACAAGTATGGTGCTATCTATGTCTTGAAGTAAGTCTAACCTCTCGTACAAGGGGATTTTCTTATTGAAACTAATCCGTCATCATGGTTGAATGTTACTCTCGAATGTTAACTCTCCTTTTCCAAGTTGTCAATTAAGTAGTGAGTATAAAATGGCCCCGGTAAAGAGAACTCGTTTCGGTGGTTCCCACGACCGGGAGGCGTGGACAAGCAACACTAATGGAAAGGGAAAAGCTCCCATGGTCGACCAAGTACCGGCCATGTCACGGAGCAATGACGAGGAAATTGTGGAGGTAGGTCAAGTTTTAATTCAAGTTTGTTAAAACAACATTGCATTCGATAAGGTAGGATAAAATACACATTTCCCAACATGTTGGAAATCAACGGAAACCACGACATTCAAATTAATTGTATTTTATATTCAAGTAGGAAAGAATGCTTTCGGAATATACCGTCTGAAGTAGGAAAGATTGGTTGCTAGGAAAAATTTAGCTCAGCTAGTTCATTTTCAATTCCAATGTTGATCTAGTCCGAACCCCCTCTTGTGCACAGGGGGCAGCTCGCGAAGTTATTCGCAGGAGCTAGAGTTCCTGGTTAAGGGCTCTTGCATCCATGACTGCTGGTTAAGCGGTGGATATCCACGACTGCTGGTTAAGCGGTGGAAGTCCATGACTGCTGGTTAAGTAGTGGATATCCACGACTGCTGGTTAAGCGGTGGAAGTCCACGACTGCTGGTTAAGCGGTTGACAACCTAGTTGTATGGGCAACTAGGCGACAACGGGTGGAGTAAACACTTGCTGGGGGATTTCGTGCCTCGAGAGCATTGGAACTTTAAATGAATGTGTTTTTGAGTGAATTTTTACTAGAATTATTGTCTTGGTGCCGCTTTGCAATACTGGTTGAAGGGCTATATTAAAGAACTTGTGAATCGGAAAAATAAACAAAGAACTTATATGTTGAACAACCATTGTGGTAGTAATCAGGTAACAAAGGAAGTGTGAGTATGGGGTGGAAAGTGGGGGACTTGGCTCGGGTTTCCAATGCCTATGAGAAGGGTGGTCCCGATTGGTCGGGAACTCTCCGTCCTCATAGTGTTATAAATTGACGCTAGTATTACTCATTGCTCCAAGAGCGGCGAAGCCTCAAGTGTACGTGCCTCTGAAACATGGGGAAAAAGGCACTCGGGACTTCTCTCCTATTGGAAGGTGGGTCTTAGGATCTCTAGATAAGTTAATCACGCTTCCCCTGCGGGGTGGAACTAGATCTCGATGCTAGTAGACTTGAAATCGACTCACTTTGTGATGAGAGATCGTCCGCTAGATGAACCATAAACCACTTTGTTTGCTTCCGCTGTAGATCTAGTGGCCACCAGGTTTACCATCCACACAGGGTGGGGACCTACCCCCCCCCCCCCCCCCCCGCCCCCCCTCTCCCTCTATCTCTCCCCTTGTCTGGATGGGTCACAGACTCGTTGCATGAGTTTATGTAGTGCTTGTGAGTTCGAAATAGAGTAAGAGATGTAAGGCATACCCAAAAATAACTTTTGGACGCTCATGGTGGCTATTTTTCAAGGCAAGTGGGTCTAAGATAAACATGCAAAAAAAGCTATAACGTGAGTTCACCTCAAATTCTTGACATTGTATTAGATGCATCTTGTTAGAAGCTTCAAGATGGTCATATATTTAGATTGTTGGGAATTCCTATGGGTTTCAATGTCTCTGCTGGGCATAGATGGACATAAGATGGTCATATATTTAGATTGTTGGGAATTCCTATGGGTTTCAATGTCTCTGCTGAGCATAGATGGACATGGGTGGTTGACAAATTTAGAAAGAATTTCTTTTGTTGTCAAGCTATGCAGCAAAGTCTAGCATCTAGGCTATTTGTGACTAAACCATTATATCCTCGCATCCATGGTCTACTTCTTGGCTTGTTGGCAATCTTCAAAGCAACAAATGCAACATTTTCATTGCCTTTGTATGAAGTTTTTAATCCCAAGCATAAAGAGAGTCTTGTTTAGTTGGACATAGAGCACCTGGCTGCAAAATCAACTACAACGGTCAAAAGACTATTACGTTTGTCTAATCAAAAGAATCTGTAACTCTTTTGCACTCCACAACTGTAGAGACTGGAAGGGTTTAAGCACAAGAGACTTGGTCATGGGGGCAATGTGATGGCACTAATGTTGTTTGTTGTGGGAAAATCTTGGTTCCAAGTCAAAAATCTCACAGAGGTAGCTTTCCAAAGATAAAAAGTACTAGTTTTTTCACTCTGGCTCTCTATGGCTGGATGCTTTATACTTGTATTAGAACCCTTGTCTCTATAGAAGGGGCCCATAAGTGCTTCAGGGCTGGCATCCACCACTAGCAAGATATTATGATTGGAAGTTCTTTCATGAACAAGTCTTTCATGACCTTATGGCTAACTTTCAAATTTCTAACCTTTATGCTATTCTTGTGTTGGACAAGGTGCAACAAATGGAAGCCTTGGCTCTAACCTTTTACTATAGGCCTTACATGGATTCCCTCTAGTCCACTACAACTATAGTTTCACATACCTACACTCAACTAGGTGAATTAAACCATGAGCTCATTAGATCTCTTAATAGAGGATGGAAAACCAACAAGAATGCCTCTCAATGGGAGTACATGTTCAAGAGTATGTGGGCATTTTTAAGCTCCATCAAATTTCCACCCTACAATGGCTCATCCTTCATCACTGTGTATAGACATGCTTCAAGGAAAGGAAGATAGGGAAAAGTGAAAGATGGTGTCCAAGATGTCATAGACAAGTAAGGACAACCTCTCACCTCTTTTTCTTTTGCCTAGTAACTTGAAATTTTTTAGGAATTAAGGCATAGCCAAGTAAAGATTAGAGTGGTTTATTTTATGGAGAGAGATAATTTTCACACATGAGAGATAATAAAGAAGAGAAAGAGAGAGAGAGAGAGAGAGAGAGAGAGAGAGAGAGAGAGAGAGCACGCGATATACGTGGTTCACCCAAGTGTGAGCTACATCCACAAGAAAGTAGCCACTTAATGGAGGATGGCAATACCAGTACTCAGTTAGCTGCCTCAGGACGACCAAAGTCATGATTGTGATTCAACGGAAAAATCAGAAACTCACGAGAAGACAAGGATAAAGGAAAGATGGAAAAAGATTACGGTAATAAAGATTTGATAGAGGAGATCGGCATGGCACTCGTGGCGGTGGCCACACTGGCCTTGACGTCAGATTTCTAGTCAAATAACAAGTGTCACCACTAGCTTCAGCCAGAGAGAGGCTTGTGAGTGGCAGAGAGGGACATGCAATGCTTCCTATAATTAATTTGGACCCTTGTGTTGGAGACTGGAGTTCAAGTTATTGCTGTTTGGACTCGTAGGTCAGAGTTTAATGCAGATGCATCTGGCAGGGAACCAATCAGACGTCCAAAGCACTATGGATGAGTGCACCAATCCATTGTTGTTGGTCAGATTATGGACAGGGTTTGTTCCAACACTTCATTATCTTGGAGTTTTATATTTTGGACATGATGTGTTCATAGTTCACGAACGGGGAATATTGGATATAGTGTGGTCTACAGTTCAAAGTTTCTACAAAGGCAACTGATGCTCAAGATGGCATTATTTTCAGGTACAAAGTTGAGGAGAGAAACACCAAGGTGTATCCAATTGGTGGCCACTGTGTCTATGGTAGCTTCTTCATCGACTTGGTCTCACTATTGATGTCCACTATGAGCTGCAGAGAGGGTGTTAAAGTTTAGGCATCTCAAGTGAACTGCCAAATGTGATCCCATTATTTAGTTTGGATTTTAGGTATTTATTTTACTTATTTGTCAAAGTCTTGGGTAGGGCAATTTACTAGGATTGCTATATAAGCAACCCCTTGCCTCCATTGGATATACATTCAGTTATTCATGTTGAGATGTAGAGAGAGAAACGAGACAAGACACACACCATGTACGCTCTCAAAAACTAATTCATATTGAGGACAAGATACAATTATATAGGTGAGACCAAGTTGAGTAGAGTGAGCCGTATATAGCTCCAACACCCCCACTCAAACAGAGGTCTCTAGCTTTGGATAAAAAAACCCTTGGGGAGTTCAAGGGAAAAACCCAAGCCCCTATACAATTTGAAAATATGCACCAACAATGATGATGTGCAAGTGAATTGTGTATCTATATTGCGGTAATGATCACGTGACGATTCAATTTATAGTGACAAAACAGAGTATGTGTATGCGATTCGCATGTAAGATTTAGAATTGCTACAAATTTTAATTTTGAGGTTGATCTTGTTAACTGTGGTTGTTTTGTGTTAAGAAGAATATGATTAGTGTTTTGTGTGGCGTTTATTATTAATTGATATGGTGAATTGTTGATAACGTTTTCTTGTTGATTTGTCTTTTGACACCCTCAACTTCGTCTCACTTTTTGGGGATCTTTTGCTCAAAATTTGGAGAAATGAAAAAAGCGCAATCATAATTTTCATCCAAAACTTGTTCGTCTCCTCGAGTTCTTTGATTTGAGTTCTAGGTTTGCAGCAAACAGAGTTGCAGTAAAAAGTTATGCTGCTTTTACTGCAATCGAACTTGATGTAGGTTTCGTCCTCGTGCGTCTTTGTGAAGCGTCCGCGATTGTTTTTCTAATTTTGGCGTCAACTTTTTCGAGCAAATTTAGCTTTTTTCTATTCATATTGCGAATGTCAATCTTGAGTCTCATGTTGCATCTCACGTCACTCTATTTTGAGGACTCCTTTATTATTACCGTCGCCTTTTCTCCACTTTTTTGGGTCGCATCCCTCACGTCTTTGGATGTTTATTGAGTCCTCTTGCATTTATCATTGGCAGAACACAATTGTCATATTTCTCTCGTTCTCAATTGCAGCCTTCACCATATATGGTGTGTAGATTCTGCGATCTTATCTTATATGTCTTCTCACAACCAGACCACCAAGTTGAGTAGAGTGAGCCGTATATAGCTCCAACATTTTATTTCCAAGGTTGATTGGTTCAGGAGACTCTCTCTCTCTCTCTCTCTCTCTCTCTCTCGTGCTCACTCCCCTTGGTCTCTACGCTTCCGCATCGTCGACTTTGATAGCAACTTGGTAATTGGACTTGTCAAGTGCCAACTCTGCCCATTGACACTTTTCAAATGTAAAGGTTGTTGCAAACTGTGCAACACACTCATCATTTATAGGTAGCTCTTGGTAGACCATGTAATACAACATCATAATTTGTTATAAAACTCTGGCCAAATGGTTCAAAGCTTTATCTTTTGTTTTCTTTAGCCATGTCGTATTGAACATTGACAACTAGTTTTTTTTGTAACATCCATTAGCTGTGCCTTGTCAACCCAATCAGATAGTTTATAAAACTCTTGTCTTGTCTTACACACTTTCTCATGCTTGATTTTTGTGTATGGAGGTGGGGATCCACTTGAAATAGCCATCAAGTGTGAAATGGTTAACTATTGCTGAAGAATGCTTCAAGAAAAAGACACATAAACCAATGTACCATGCATGGAGGCCATGCATGTTAAAACTAGTGCTTAAAGGTTCATTAATCATGCATATAAAAAGAGCTATTTATAGATGAAATGAACCGTGCAAACTGATTTTTGATTGTAAATATTTCAAAAGAATTGTAGACATAAAAGAACTACTTCTTAAAACTCTTGAATGCTTTCTTTAACATTAAAATCAAAGCAGGCTTCTCTAACTTGAAAATCAAGGAAGATTAAAACACTTGAATGCTTTTTTTAACTTTCAAATCAAAGCAGACTTCTTTAACTTGAAAATCAGAGTAAGTCATCCTCAATAGATTAGCCAAATAGGCAGTAGGAATTTGCATTGATTCTCCCAAAGTAGAATTTCATAGTGCACAGTTCATTTGTGCTAGTCCTCTGTCTCTCTACATTCCTTTTGCTTCCAACAAGGGAAAATAGAACAACTCAATGGACATTGGAATAGCAAATATGTGTATGTGTGCATGTGTGTGTGTGTGTGTGTGTGAGAGAGAGAGAGAGAGAGAGAGAGAGAGAGAGAGAGAGAGAGAGAGAGAGAGAGAGCGAGAGGTACCTCAGGGCCATGGCGCTATTGCAAACTCAATCTCCTAGCAAGAACCTATCAGCCATGTGTAAGAAGAAAGACTCCACCATGTAGTGTAGCTATCTTATGCATCCTCCTACAATTTTTCTTGATTTTTTGTTATTGTACTTGAAGATAGATTTTGAAAATTTTAAAATCTTTATGTTAGGAGCTATTTTGTGGCTATTGAGGAATAGCTTCCTACCCTTAAAAGTGTACCACCTATCCATGCAGTAACCAAGGAGCTATATTTGTCTCTTGGAGATTTCACCTCTTGGACATGTAAGTTACCACGCAATTTTAAATGAATAGGTTTTTTAATCATCAAAATTTTAAAATTTTAACAAGATTATATTTGCAAAAGGGAAATTTTAATTGATTTTAAAGAAAAACTCGTAAGTTTTTGAAGAAAAAGGGGTCATTTTATTACCTTAATCATGTAAGTAAAGGGTTTTTAAAATACCCTTCGAACGCACGTTATATGTGTAGTTTCTTAAAGGTGTATCTTCTTTTGAGATTTGTTTGCTATTGCAATAGTAGCTCTACCCTTATCGCTTCCATGTTTAGTGGTAAAAGTTGACGCTAAATATAGCAAAACGATCGTGGACGCTTCACGAAGATGAAACCTGTGTCAAGCTCAATTGCAATAAAACAACATAACTTGCTGCTAGACGAACTCCATTTGCTACAACCTAGGACTCAAAACGAGCAGCACGAGTAGACAATTTTCATTTGAAAGTGCCATAGCACAATGGTGTTTTTCCGTTTCTCTAAATTTTGAGCAGAAGACCCTCAAAAATTGAGAGGAAGTTGAGGGTGTCAAAATACAAATCAACAAGCAAATGTAATCAACAATTTACCACATTAATTAGCAATAAGCACTACATAAAACACTAATTATATTTCTTTTAGCATAAAACAATCATGGTTAACAAGAATCAATTCTCAAGAGTAAAATTTATAGCATTATAAATCTCACAAGCAAACCGCATACACATAATCTGTTTCATCACCATGAGTTGAATCGTCACGTGATCGTTCCTTCTTTGATACCATGTTGAGATGTAGAGAGAGAGAGAGAGAGAGAGAGAGAGAGAGAGAGAGAGAGAGAGGGAGAGAGAGTCATAAAATCTAATATCTAACCAACCCAAATGATTTTATCATATTAAAGTGATCATTTAATGTGGGAGAATAAATGAAAACAAGGGTTAGAATATAGACATGTGCTTACGGATCTACTTCAACACGGGGCCAAAGGTAAAGGGGTCCAAATGAGAGATGGTCTATCAAAGAGCAAGGCTAGCTAATGGAGCTTAACAACCTTAGGGTTAGCTTAATTAAAGACCTTTAAAGTTTAGTGTTAAAAATTCCTTTGACTTTAGGCAAGCTAGGGTTGTGCTTGAGGTGGGAACCCAGCCCAAGCTTGAGGTGCTTGTCGTGCAGGTTAAGGTGCTTGAGGTGCTTGTCATGCTTGCTCACTAAAATACTTGAGGTGCTTAATGACTAAGGTGATAAGGTGCTCCATGACTAAGGTGCTTGAGGGGTTAAGGTGTTCAAAAAGTCAAAGCACATCTCTACACAAGGGGGGGGGGGGGGGGGGGGGTGGGCAAGCCCTCATTATAAGAGCTAGAGAGATAAAACACACATCCTCACACAAGGCAAGCTTGGTCTAAAGAAAGCAACTAGGACACTTGTCAAGTCCTCTTCATGTTGCCCTCGTGGTGTGCCTAAAGCCTATTGGTTGGCCTCTCAAGGGGTCCAATGATAATTTAGTTAATTAAATTAATTGTTTATTGCATCTATCAAGTCCTCTCTCTCAAAGGGGAAAGGGGGACACTTGTTTTAAGGCTAGCATGCTTGCTTGATATGCACTCTGCATGTGATTGGCCAGGCTATAAGGGCTCCAATGAGCTTCTATCATGAGCTAAGAGAGGGAGCTGATCAAAGCAAGGAGGGGGCTAGCTTGGGGGGTATACTCCCCCCCCCCCCCCCCCCCCCCCCCCCCCCCACACACACACACACTCTCTCTCTCTCTCTCTCTCTCTCTCTCTCTCTTTCTCTCTCTCTCTCTCTCATTGTGTGAGGTGCAAAGTGCAAGAGCTCCATCTCCTTCTCAAGCTTGTAGAGAAGTTGAGAGCCTACACCAACACTCTTGGCTAGTATGGAATGCAAATCCAACCAAGAGCCATGATCCAATGCTTAAGCTTGCCATCTTCTCCATCTTCATTACTATGCTATTATGTATGCTAAGCAAGAAGAGTGATGATAAGTGAGAAACTATTTTTTTCTCCTATAAATGTTTCTTCTTCCTCTTCCCTACCCTCATTCCCTGCTAGCTCTCTCCACCTTTGAAGGTGTTTGAGGTCTTGGGATTGATATCGGGGATGGTTAATGCTTTCTACAAAGTCTATGTTATGCTCGTGATGCATGAAGCTTTTCATGTTCATTGCATCAGCTAGGTCACAAGGAACATAAAGATTGTATTGTACCAAGTCTCTCTTGATGGAAGAATCTCTAATACAAAAGCCTATTGGAGGGGGAGACCGGCTCCACATAAATCTGGTCCTCAAATGTTGTCAAGTTTTCTAGACTCTCTCTTGCAAAAGTATTGTTCATGCCAGATTAATTAAGTACTATGGTTATTTTGCTACCGCTAATTAAGTTCACCCTCTATGTTCTCAAAGTAGTCTCAAAAAAATGCTCACTCTAATTCTCTTAATTTCGCTATTCTCAAAGTTCATAGGCCATTTTCATTACATTGGTATCAGAGCTATTGGTTTCTCTTTTCTTGCTTGAGAAGAGAGGTCCTTAAGTTATCCATGAAAGGCTGGGCCTGTTTATTGCAATAGGGTACGTGGGACGTGGATCTGTTGTCTTGGTTGAGAAGGACTTAGTTCAAGGTACACCATTGGGAACTATAGTCTTAATAATGGAGCCTCTTGGGGCTTGCCTTTGGCTTAACCATTATTGAGCTATGAGCAAGCTCAACAGGAACCACAATCAACCGAGAAATGTTAAACCCTCTCCACTAGTCTTTGCAAGCAACAGTGTCTAAACGACGGGTGTAGCTGCCTGAGGACTGATTTTCAAAGGTAAAGAAGAGTAGAAACTAAGGTTTTTGTGGGTACCAAAGCACGAAGTAATCTATACATAAGTTTAATTAGCATGGATGACAATAACCAAGAGAGTAGAATGAACATTGATAGCTTTGATTTTGCACATGAAGGTGCTAATGATGATGCCCCCATGTTTGTCAATTATCTTGTTACTAGGTTGCAACAAGCTATAGGCAACCCTGCTTTGCAAGCTGAAGCTACTCAACAGCTTCGTGCTTATGGGATTTCCCTTCCTCTTCAAGAGGAGAGAGAGGTTAGGAGGCCTCTTGATGAGACCCCAAAAGAACACTCTCTCCCATAAGAGAGGAGAAATCCAAAGAATGAGAAAGAAGCAAATCCCTAAGTTCCTTCGAAGATGTGGCTCCACAAAGACGGTGGTCTAGACGGTTGCCAACTCCTCCCAAGAGGAAATGGTCAACCCATAGTCCTTCTCCTCGTCACTTCAAAAGGGAAGAGAGTAAACAAAGGAAAAAAAAAGGCAAGAAAGAGGTCACCCTCTTCTCCTTCTTCTTCACCTTCCTCCTCTTTTGAACAAAGTAATAGCTATTCTCCTAGAGAATACAAGAGGAGAGTACATCACAAATCTTACCATACATGGCGAAGGTCCCAAAAGCTCAAGAAGTTCAAAGAGGGAGGAAAGAGTATCTCTTTTTCCACCTATGATGGCACCTTTGGTGCTACCGACAAAGTATTGGCCTTCATCCAAAAATTTGATGCGACCTTTGAAGAGGAGGGCTTCACGAAGTCCTCCTAGCTACACCATGTAGCTATGCACTTCCAAAAATATTCTCTTCAATGGTGGGCTAGCCTTCGTGGCAATGGTGAAGCCCCAAAGACATGGAAAACTCTACAAGTTTCCATCATGAAGCAACTCCTTGCAAGCGATGCAAAGGACAAAGTGCTTACCAAATGGTGGAGTTTGAAGCTTCTCTCCCATGAGTCTATCCATAAATATGTGGACAAGTTTTGGGATTTACATCTCAAAGCTACTGTCTTTCAAAAGATAGACTTCGCCGAGCAAAAACAACAATTCTGTGTGGGATTACTTGAAGAGATGGCCGAATACGTCAACTCCCAACGGCTTGGTTCTATCACCAAAGTAATCCACCACACCATGGTTGCTTCACGCATCAATTTCCAACAAGGGGCTAGAAGTAATGCCAAGCCCATGGAAAGCAAAGACAAAAGTGATGCAAGGGAAAAACCAATGCCCAAAATTCTTGCCAAGGCAATTTCAACAACAACAATAGGTCCAAGGAGAAGGGAGTTTACAAGGGTAAAAATAAACTCTCCTGAAGAGCTTGAATATTTTTGTAAGGACCACAAATTTTTTAAGTGTGGGGAGCAAGGACATGGCTATTGTTCTTGCCCCAAGAGAAATGCCTACAATGAGACTCCTAGAGCTTCCACGATCGAAGCTCCAAAAGAGGATGCTCATTGCAAAGGATCACCTCTCTCCTATGCTTGGGGAAAGGTAAGGGAGCATGATGCCTTCATCTTGTTTGACCCTGGCTCTACTCACAACTTCATATCAATGGAGTTGGCCACCAAGTTGGACATTCAAGCTTTCAAGATGGAGATACTATAACCCTGCCGATGGAGCTTTCAAGGGACAACAAGCCTCCATTACTTCCTTGATTGGGAAGTTGAGGCTTCATGTCCAAAGCGACGTCAACAAATAATACTTTTTCATCTCTCCTCTCCAACATGAGGATGTTATCTAGGGGCACCATGGTTCAACCACATGTTTGCCAACATGAAGTTCCCTGAAAGGAGAATCTACTTCACCTACAAGGAAAAGAGCATGTATATAGATGCTAGTGGGGCTAGTTGTACTATACCACTTGTAAATTGTCTTGCTTTTGCATTAGGAAGGGAATGGGGTATAAGAGGGCCTCTTTATTTGGAAGTTTAAGGAAATTCTTAAAGCTTAAGCCAAGTTTGACCAAGCTTAGAAGTGAGGGCAAAAAGGCCTATGTTGAGATTTTAAAAAATACCATTTGTATATTTTGTATTTGAAAATAGGCCATTTTAACCCAAAAGAGAGGTGGGTAATTAAATTTTTAAATGTCTTTTTCCCATCTCTCTTCTCTCTCTTTAACATATAAAACACTCTCTCTTAGTTCTCATTAAAAGAAGCACTTTTCAGGTCTCCCTGCCAAAGAAGAAAATTTTGCATATTCTCTCACTGCATTCTCTCTCTAAAATGTGAGCCAACTCTTTCTCTTTCCCCCCCTTTTTTCTCTTGTCACTTCCACCTCCCAATCATCAAGAGGACATTCTATGCTGCCTACATCTGACAGAAAGTGAAGATCCTCCAAGGTTGCAGATCTACTCTCTCTCCCACTAGGCTTCCTTTAATGTCTTTCTCTCTCTCTCTCTCTCTCTCTCTCATGCTTCTCCCACTCCAGAATGGAAAACTCCATTACCTCTGTGTGCAACATCACTTCTCTCTCTAAAGCTCTCATGATCAACATTTTGAAGTTTTAAAGGAGATTGAGCTACACTCCCCCTCTTTCTTCCCTCCACAACATAATCCTTTTCTACTATCTCTAAGTACTCTCCACGTTTTTCTTCCATAGCCAGCTTTCCCTGCTTGCAATAGTCACCATTACACATTCTCTCTCTAATTTGCTTGATTAGCTAACAAACATGTCATTCAATCGCCTTCAAATAGGCCAAGATAATATCAATTAAACACTGATTTGGAGAAAGAGTACGCTACTGTGCGACTTGGCACATCAAATCCAAATGCTGCAGATCAGCTACAAAGCATTGGGTGCAAGGCAATCAACTTATGGATACACATTTACCCTGGTGATCCAACGACCAATGCACCACTACCCTTTTGTAATGTCACTGAGCTTCTGCATTTTATTGGATATGGAAGAGAGGGATTGTTTGGCTATGCTGGAGATTGTATTCAGCTTTTTGTCAATAAAAGGGAAGCAAGTAAACATCTCTTTGCTGCCTATTTATCATTTTCAAGAGAAGTCCGCGAAAGATCTACATCAAGTTAGAGAGCAAGCCAACAAGAAGACGAAGCAAGTGAATGATGAGATGGCGAATCTCAATGAAAAAGTACAGCAACAAAAAAGAGCAGGAGCGTTGCCTAGATAATTATGTTCAACTACAACACACTTCACGGAATATGCATCGGCAAAGCAATCATCTCACAACATTCCCCTGGGCTACCATATTTATAAGCGCAACAGACAAGAGATGTCCTTGCTATTCTCAAGTGATAGAGCTCAAAAGAAACGTGCTCGCTGTAAAAAATTTTGCGGTCTTGCCAAGAAAGACTGGGCCTTTGGCTATGAGAGTGTGTGAGAGAACTCCAAAAACTAGTTGAAGGAGTTTATACCATAGATACCATGAAGTCTAGGGTTTAGAAGGAAGTGCAATCAAAGAAGCCCCACCCTTTCTCTCTTGTACTCACACACACAAAGAAAGAACACAAAAGAGCATATCAAAACAACACAAAGATGAAAACATCAAGGCTATGGTCATATCGTATTATGGGTAATATGAAAGGGTTAATAGATGAGTTAATGGCATTCAATCTTTGTCGACCAAACATGCTAATTGTTCTTTGGAATTGTAATTTTGTGCTTACCATAATATATATGTTTTGTCTTGTGATTGGAATTGATTGTGTGTACAAATCCTCTTGGTTCATAGTGAGATAACTATGCTTACGCCAAAAGAACATTTATAGTCATAAGGGGTAGTATGATGGGATTCGGTGAAAGAAGTATTTCATCGAGCCTTTCTAGGCCAAAGAGAAACACTATACGTTGTTGAAAGTGTATTTTATGGCTAATCCATACGTTAATTGCAATAGATCAGACATAGTGGAAGCGATAGAAATTCACATCATGTGGATTTTTCATCTAGGATAACTCTAACATGTGCAAAATGTAGATATGAGAGAAGTGAAGGAAAGAAAATTTCCCTTCCAAGCCCTATTCTTTCCCGTAGGGCAATAAGGATATTGCGGAGAGAGATGTACTTGTAGCAAGGAGAACCTAGAATTTATAGAGAGAATGGATTTCTAAGAGTGAGAGAGATAGGTTTCGTTAGGGAGGGAGATAAAATTAGAGATATATGTTGGATTAAAGATGAAAAAGAAAACAATAAGAAATCAAAATATATCAAAGTAGAACACATCTTACTTGACAAACCCTTCGGGAGTTATTTACCATTTTCTATTGAGAGAGAAGAAGAGGGAAGACTTCAAGCCTTGATTGATGCACCAAGTTCAAGTCCTTCTTTGATTAGAGCTTATCTTCCAAGGATAGCTTTCAAGATTGGCTAGTCTTTCTCTAGGAGTAAGTGTAGGCTTAAGCTTATGTTTATGGCTAAGTACAATTAGGCATTACTAATCTCACTCCCTCATGAATTCATCTCATGAATGATTTACAAGGAAGAAGAGGTCCCATTTTATAGGTGAAGGGAACCCCCAAGGGTTACATAAAGAAAGAGAAGAGTCAGTGTGAATAGGAACTAGCAAAGTTTGAAGAAATGAGATGTCCCTGCATGATGTGGATAGACTGGGGTCCACCATTTTGATCATAGCTCCTCAACCGTGGCTCCAAATAAAAAAGTAAAAATAAGGGCAAAAAATTCAGCTCATAATCTACGACCCACATTTTATATACTTTTTCCAATTCAGATTGGAATCTTCTGTAAACAAATCATCAAAATAGGGTACAGTTTTGGTAGCAAAAGTCTTCTTGTGGTTCCCTTTGCCTAAATTTTCATTTGATTCCAATGGACACCTCATGCAATATGAAAGCATGACATTGCTACTTGACAAATTTTTATAATCATACTTGCAATAATGCATTGAAATAGGTATATCTTTGAGAATCATGCAAGCTAGTGTCCCACTAGGATTTGATTCCTAGTGGGATATAAGAAAAATATGAAAAATACATAGAATATATATATATTGGAAGTTACCCTAGATATAGGATCTAGATAGGCTGTGAGATGATAATAAGATAGTAGAAATAAAGAACCAATGCTTTTTGCCCCAAATTAAAGAGGCGGAGCTATTGACGCTTTTCCCATAGTATTTGCTGATAGTAAAGTAAGAATATGTTACCCTTGAGATAAATAATAGGATGAGATAGAAAGATTATTATTATACTTAGATATGCATACATACATTATAGGAAATATACTTATGTATCTAGAAAGTTGCAAGATAGATCTTGTAGCATTCGTTCCCACTATGTACGTGTCACAACACGACATCCACCCCCTCTAAACTTCCTCTAGTATGTGCCACATTTGATCTTTGCAAGATCAGTCCTCTTGTAAGTCTTCCATGATTTCATATTCATTGATAGCTTCCAACGCTTCATCTTCACTTTGATCTTCACTTGTGTTTTGCTCTTCCTCCTCAATATCTTCTGGATCACTGTCTTCTCTTCTCTTAAACACTTTGATTCTTTTTCCTGCAATGGCAATCTTTACTTTTGTACCATCTAGTTCAAACAAGCTGTAAGTAGCATTTTCATGCACATGCTTTATAACATTCGGTCCAAACCATCTTTTTGAGAACTTACGCATGATTGTGTGCTGGTTATCAAGGCTACTATCATACACTAAAACTGAGTCACCTTTGTCAATTGCTTTACTCCTGAGCCGATGTCACTTATCAAAGTAGTCCTTGCTTTTCAATCTTGCATTTTGAGTCATTCTTTTGCAGCCTCAAAGTCTCTATGTCTTCTCTCTCATTGCGTTATGCGCAATGCAAGAAGACCTTCCCTGCTAATCCCCTCTTTCCAAGGTAGTACATTCCATGTGGGAATTGTATCTTCAATCGGCATCACTGGCTTTTGACCATAAATCAGCTTCGCAAGCATATAGCCAGTTGCCGAGTTATATGTTGTATGATCAGCCCATAAATCATATGGCAACATTTTTGGCCACTCACCAACTCTTCCTTCGCAAGTCTTGGCCAAAGCTTTGATGATAGGAGGATGCCCTCTTTCACTCTTTCCTTTGCCTTAGGGTTGTAAGCTGTAGTAAGAGAAATCTTGATTCCTAATCTGGAAAAGAACTCCCTTGATTCCTCAACATCCAGTTGACCTCTATCTATAGTGATCTTTCCCACACAACCATAATGAAAAATCACCTCATCAAGAAGGAATTTGCACACAGCTTCCTGGTTTTAGCTCTTAATGATCTCCCTTCAACTTGGTTAGTTAGGTCCTCTCGTGCAAGAACTAAGTATCTCATCTGCCAGAGTCCTAAAGACATTGTGACTAGATCTACAACCCATTTATAGTGCATGGATAGTGGATATGTATGGTGCAATCCATCACGATGTCGGACATTTGAATACATTTGACAAGTTACACATGACTCTACAAATTGAGATACATCTTTATACATACCCTTCCACTAGTATTTTTCTTTCAACTTCAAGAAGGTTGTCCACACACCCCTGTGTCCAGCCCAAAAACTCTTATGAAACTCTTACATGAGTTTTACTTGACTCTCTTTTTTACATATAACCCTTTATGGTGTAACACCCTTTTGTTTAGGATGCTTCCACAAGTAACCATCCCTCAAAAGGTACCCGTATGCTTTCCTGCGTATCCTCCTGAATTCTTGTTTAGACCAATCATCATGTTTTGCTAGAGTACTCAAGTAGCTTCTAATAAGAAGCCAATCACCTTCATAGAGCTCTTTCAAGAACAATTCAAGTGGACTAGTCATGCAGATATTGTTACTTTTGACATGAGAGATAGAATAGAGCTTTGTGTCCACATCATCTCTCTCGTCAATCACCTGTGACTCATCTTCATACCTTGCCCTTGATAGCATATCTACCAATGTATTGTCTTTACTTGCAATGTGCTTAAACTCAGGATTTAAGGACTTAATGTAGGCAATCCACCGCAACATAGAAACGTCTGGCGTTGAGCAGATTATAATCATCCCAAGAAGTGGTAGACAATCTGTTTCTACAACCACACATGCACCAATTAGGTACTCTGTAACTTTTCTCAAAGTTGGTGCTGACTGGAGCAACTCCTTTAGCTTTTTCATGGCTTTTACATGTTCTTCTGTCCATTTAAACTTTTGATTCTTTCTGAGAAATTGATAAAGAGGATCATCTACATGTGCATAATGTGGAATCCAAATAACATAAAAGACGCATGCTCCCAGAAACCTTCTAACCTCAGTTATGCTAGTGCATGTTTCTTTCATTCTTTGGATGGCATCTATCTTTGTTAAACAAGGCTTCCTACCATATGGCCTGCACATGTGCCCCATAATGAGCACTTCATTGACACCAAACATAGATTTTTCCATGACACAGTAAAATTCACTTCTTCCAACCTAGACAAAATTTTATCACAATCATTTATGTGATTTACCACAAACCTACGATATCCCTTGAGATCCAAAGCTTCGTCTTTCTCACTTTCTTCACATCCTTTGATAGGAAAATCATCAATGAAAGGCATTTTGATTTGAGGAATAAAGTCATGTAAGACCTTATTCATCCCATTCATCATATGTGCAATCGATTTGGTTGCTCCTTGCACCAAGGTACACATCCTTACCAAACCTAAAGTTATCCTCATGGTTGTCAAGTCTCTGCTTTCAATTGAAAGCTAAAACAAATCATACCCTGAGTAGAGATCCCCCATCGAGTAGATTTCCCTCCCTGCAAACGCCTCTGCAAACTCACCCACGATCGGTGTTGGGGGGCTCCATCGTTGCATAGATCCAATGACCAACAAAATTATCAATCCGGAGGGATGAGCTACCGGGCTAGGGCATGGAAACACTCACACAATTAGTGAGGTAATCATGGCAACACGAATGGTTAACTCTATGAGGTGAGATTCTTGGCCTATGGAGGAGATAAGCCACAATGAAGGGCAATCTCCACATCCACTTCCCTTCACCTCTAATCAGCCCAATCACACACACTAATGATTGCAAGACGCACACAACACTAATCCTATTATGCAACACAGTAATTGCAAGCACACACACATAGATATATCAAGCACCACACTCCAATCAAACCTACATGCACACACAAGCAAGAGAGGGCAAACACACAAGATTAGAGTGAGATTAATCACTAATTAGTTAAGATCTAGCTAATCAAAGCATCATAGGCAATCATAAGAAGCATGAGAGAGGCATAGTGAAAGAGAATTAAGCATTGATTAGTGTTAACCAAGTCACATGAGCAAGGAGAAGCCAAGGACTCCATAGCCACACACCTCAATAGCTCTAAAGAGTGCTCTCAACAAATGAGCTTGATAACCCTAATTTCTTTTACACACTGTCTTATATACCTAGGGTAAAAATATGCAATGTCCGGATGCCCAAGGCCTTTAGGGCTCCAACACTTACTGAATCTGCAACCTAGGTACACCAACTTTAAAATATTACAATGGCTTGAAATAAATCGGGAATTTACAATACATGACCATTTTAAGAAAATGTGGAAAATGTGTAAGTCCAATCTTTACTACTTCTTCATGTTGATCTTCGATGTGCATTTGTATGTCTTCGGTCTTTAGCAACTTGTGTTAGCTGATGTTGACTCAGTTAACATTCCCCCCTTTCAATTTTAGTGCCCTTCCTCAAGCACTGTTGAAAAGTGTCTGTGGAGGCTACGGAAGGTTTTTGATTGGTTGTTGAAGGGCTGACTTCTTCAATTCTCATTGAATTTGTTTATAAGGCTCAATTTGCTGCAACATCTTCATTGGTCTGAATAGGTCTTATGTGAGAGATGATGTTGCATTTTTCCATTGTAATAGAATAATGATGAGGCTTTTGTTTATTTATTAGAAGTATGTACAAGGGAAGTAGAATGACGAGGTTCTAAATTAGGGTCTAATACCTGGATGATCAAAGGGAAAAAACCTAGTGGGAAAAAGTGCCTTTGGGACACGTGCATTATTGGAGTACTTATTAGCATGGGGAATATTAATAAAGTAATCAAGGGTTTATTTGCTGATAGATATGGAATTAAAAAGCAGCAAATATGAGAGGGTAGCATGATGGAACATTGGTTTGCCTGTTGTAGTTCACTCATGGTACATAGGTGGATGCAAAAAGAGTGGCTAATGCATATGCCCAATGGTGGGACATCCTATTTATGCATACACAGAAATGCATGGAAAACAATATGCTGTGCAAGAAGGATTTGGAGGGGTTCTTTAGAAATATGGTGTAGCTATAAAAGCGTATGACATGGCTTTGCAAGCTGGAACCCCTTTAAGAATCGTTTTTGTTGTTGAGGATATGTGCTCTCATCATACTGTGCACTGTGCATGAGTGTGGGACTCTACGACACTTCACCAATTGTAAGTTAATAGACTTCGACTCTTATGCTCATCTCATCCAACATGAGTGACATGAAATAAATATGCTCAACTCTTCCATCTTGAGCGTAAGCGTAATAACTATGACTCTTAGCACATAGTTTAATATGACTTGAAGCTTTGGGACTGATGCTCTGCTCATTTTATGGCTCAGCAGCTTGACACTGATTATGCCAAAGAGTGTTTTTTGCACCCTGGCGACTTGAATTTTTACATTCTTGTGCTTATTACAAACATTTCTTCAGGTAAAAGTAAGCTTGAATCCTCAAAAAGAGGATTAGTGAAGGACCAAGTTGGCATTGAAGGTTTCTTTTGCCATACTTGTTTTATCTTCTTTGAATCTACATTCAAGTTGGATGGGTGGTCCTTCTTTGACTGTGAAGACTCCATTATCTATTTAATTCTCCAATTAGGCCTGTTGATAGGAGTCTTTGATGTTGTTGTAGGCCTTTGTTCACTGTCGGCATTTGGCTTTTGACTAGGAGCATTGACTAGGAGCATTGGAAGACTTAGGAATCCAAATCTCTTGATGACCTTTGTATCTCCATTGTTGACTTTGTTTCTCTCTAGGTCTTGCTGGGCTCTTGAGATCTTCATGCAGGTCTAGTGTAGTTGCATTTGGATTGTGGTTGTTTGGTAGCCAAATCTTTGTATATCCTTTGTAGAATCCTTGTCTAAGAGGAAGATTCTTTGAGATCCATCTTTTTTCTGTATCCTCTTGAGATTCGTGGTTGACTTTAGCATCTTTCGATGTTGTTCTGTTGTATACATGCTTCTTAGGTATCCTAAGATATTGTCGAGGTTGATACCTTGTGGGCCTTCTTTCTTGGGAGGGACTTGATGTTACTTCATATGCTCTAACCTACGGTTTTGGTGTCCATATCTTTCTATTACCTCTATAGTACTCCTGGTCTTTTAAGCTCCATTGTGATGCTATCCATCCCGTGCGTTTGTCTTTCTGTGTTGATTTCCTGTCTTTAATCCAAATCGGATCATTGACTTTGACTAAATTACTCAGAACAAACATTTGCTTGACTATCTTTTGCTTTCTTGAGTACTTTGGCTGAAATATCTTTGGTTTTCTGGGTGTCTCCTTAGATGTTTCAATTGGGTCATCAATTGACTTGAAGTTTTGAAGCTTGACTTACTTGAAGAAGCTGATCCATGAGGGTTCTTTGATGTAGAGGCATACGATGTAGCAACTTCTTTGCTAGTAGTCGGTGGAAGTTCCACTTTAGCTTTACCTTTGTCTGCAAGATTTGTCTTTGATTCTTGTGACTTGCAACTCTGATTCCAGCATTAATGGTACTTGTAACTGTTGCTTGCTACTTCTTGGAAAAGAGAGTATTAGCATTGTATCTTCTTTGTAGGCCTTGTGTTGGTCTAACCACTGATGTCCAATGATGACATATGCAAGCATTTCCTTTGAAGGATTCACCTGAAACTTCACCTGCTCTTCACGTTTTTGGATGCTAAGGGTAGCAACCATTTCTTTTTGACTTGTAGCCTTACACATGATTTCTTTATTATTTGGCTTGTCTTGAGTAATCTCTAGAATGCTCTGGATGTTGTCAGCAACCATATTGCACTTTGCTTCTTTATCTAGTAGAGCATTGCATTTGACACTTGCTCCTTTTGTACTGCTGAGCACTATAGCTATTCTCATTGTTGGAGGTGCTCTTGAAGATTTTTGTCCTACCTTTTCCTTGGTCTTGTTGGAATTAGGGTTGCAGAGAAATACACACAGCTTGGAGAAGACGAAGGAAGCTCAAGGCACACAATAGAGAGTGTGTTACTTAGTGTGCAATGGAAAGATAGATAGCCCTAGAGTGATGGGCGTATATACAATGCACGGGGGAAAAAACCTCCTAAAGAGGGAAAAAATGCCTCGGAGGTCTTATTGTGTTCACACACATCACTACCACATGTATATGGTAACAAATCCCCCCTGGAGTGATGCAGTGAACGAGAGCTGGCACATGAGTAAAGGGAAGTACTATGCCCTAAGGACATCATCAGTCCACAAAGGGGAGTAAGCCCAAAGCTTTGCGGAAAGCTTCAAGATTCTCACGAGACAATGCCTTTGTGAAAATATCTGCAAGGTTGTCCTGTGTTGGCACATAAGCCAAGCTGATCTCTCCTGCTGAGAGCCTCTCCCTGACATAGTGGTAATGCACCTCAATGTGCTTTGTGCGAGAATGAAAAACTGGGCTCCTTGCAACTGCGTAGCTGTGAGGACTGCCCTGTACTCAGCCTCACAACTCGAAGTGGCCACAGTAGGTTGCTTCTTGCTCAACCATGATATACATGAACTGCCAAGCATGACACAAAAACCACTTGTGGACACTCGCGTGTCAAAACAACCAGCCCAATCTGAGTCCAAAAAAGCATGTAAGTCTGGCGGCAATGATCCCCCCTTGGGATAAAACAAGCCAAGATGTAAAGTGCCACTAAGGTAGTAAAAATTCCTCTTGACAGCCTGCCAATGCTTAGACCGTGGGCTATGCAAAAATCTGCTGACCTGTGAGACTTCAAACTGAATATCTGGCCTCGTGTTGCATACATAAATGAGGCAGCCAACAACAGTTTGGTAAAGAGTGACATCAGCAGGATCGCCAGCATCATGTAGAATCAACTTCAAACCTGTTTCCATGGGAGTGGCAATAGGTTTGCAATCCTCAAGTCCAAACTTACATAGCAATGTCTCTATGTAACTTTTCTGACACATGGCAAAACCACCATCACACTGCTTAAATTGTATACCCAAGTAATGAGGCAACAATCCCAAATCTTTCATCTTGAAAATAGCATTCAAATCAGCCTTAAATTCAGCAATATGTCTCTCATTTGGTCCAGTGATCAGCAAAACATCAACATAAAGAACCACAATGAGAAGTACACCACCCTCACGCTTTACATACAATGTGCTTTTTTGTTGGACTGTTACGGAAGCCTTGTTTGACCAAATGAGTGTCAACTTTCTCATACCAAGCACGAGGAGATTGCTTCAACCCATACAAAGCCTTGTTACATTTGCACACTTTGTCCTCTTGTCCTTTTATGACAAAACCGCGAGGCTGCGTTACATAAACTTCCTCAAATATGTCACCATTCAAGAAAGCAGTAACAATGTCTGATTGATGTACATCCCAACCAAAATGAGTTGCCAATGCACATAGAAAACACACAGTAGTCATACGACAAGTGGGAGCAAAAGTCGCTTCATAATCTATGCCTTTTTTCTGTGCATAACCCTTTGCAACAAGTCGAGCCTTATGGCGATCAATCTCACCATCCGGCTTGCGTTTCAACTTGTAAACCCACTTTGTATCAATGGACTTTTTGCCAGGAGGCAAATCACATAAAGTCCATGTGTCATTTTCTATGAGTGCATCATATTCTGATTGCATAGTAGCCATCCAATTTTCTAAATTCTGTGCTTCATCAAAAGACAGAGGCTCCTCAACATCATGTAAGCTAGAAACAGCCAAAGCATAACAATCTGATGCATAAGATGCATGGCGAGAGCCTGAGCGAGTATGACTAGACAAAGGTGCATCCAATTTACTGTCACGCAAAGTGTGCACCAGCCATTTTGGCATACCTCTAGCCTGCTCATTTTATCCCTTTCCTCATTAAGTAGATCATGTACATCTGCATCAATAATAGGCTGATCTAAAACATTTTCAGAAACCCCCATAGGGTATACATTTGCCTCATTGGAACTTACATTCGTATTTCCACCATTGAAAAGAGACAACAAAGTGTCATAAATGTCCTATGAGCTTACATTACTGTCTCTAGTACATGACAACAAGGGCTGAACAGAATCTTCCACAAACACTACATCCCGAGAAACTAGAATACATTTTGTTTGCGGATGATACAACCTGTAACCTTTGCTTTCAGCACTATAACCAACAAAAATACATTTGACAACCTTATCATCCAATTTTCTGCGCTGCACTTGTGGCACCAAAGCATATGCGAAACATTCAAAAATACGCATGTGCTCAATAGAAGGCTTTCTATCATGCCATGCTTCATATGGAGTAATAGACTGCAAAGCTTTCGTAGGACATCTATTAAGTACATAAGTGGCACACATGATGGCCTCAATCCAAGAAGAATGCGGCAAAGCTTGACTTTTGACCATACATCGTGCCATTTCCGTTAGTGACCTGTTTTTCCTCTCAGCAACACCATTTTGCTGAGGTGTATAAGGCACTGTACATTTGTGTTTTATCCCACGACTAGCCAGAAATGCATTAAATTCATGAGACATATACTCCCCCCCTCGATCGGAATGGAGGGTGTCCATAGTACATTTCGAGACATTTTCATCCATAGCCACAAATTGTTTGAAGCACATAAAAACTTCAGACTTCGCTTTAAGAGGAAATACCCACGCATGCCTGGAGTAATCATCAATGAAAGTCACGAAGTATAGGTACTTGCCCAAGGAAGGAGTTTGCATGGGCCCACAAACATCACTATGCACAAGCTGCAACCTGCATGTGGCCCTAACTGAACCATCCTTTGGAAAATTAGAACGCTATTTTACCCAGAATACAACCTTCACAAACATGTTTGACAGGTGCTTCAAGAGGCGGCAAAGAAGCAACCATATCAGATTTCTGCAAACGCAGCAGACTGGAAAAATTCAGATGACCAAAACGTGCATGCCAAAGTTTTGCATCTGAGATAGCCCTTGAGTCTGCAACAACATCTGCAAAATTTTGTCCACACTTGTCATACAAAGTGAGCTTATACAGCCCACGGCACAAAAGGCCAGATGCAACAATTTCATCACCAAAACTGAGATCATGAACTGTACATCTATCATCCACAAATTTGACTACAAGTCCAAGTCTAGCAAGTGCGGATACAGACACGAGATTCTTCTTGATCCCAGGTACATAAAGTGCATCAACAAGTGTGAAGGAGCTGCCATTAGCAACAATAGTGAGCACAATATTTCTAACCCCCTGAACTGGATAAGAGGCGTTGTTGGCACAAGTGACTGAATTCCCATGAGGGACAGACTCGAGAGAGGTAAACAATTCACGATGTGAGGTAATGTGCTTTGTAGCACCACTGTCGAAATACCACACATGTGAATCTACATCAACTGACAAGCATGCATCATGGACAACAGGATTGTAAGTGCACTCTGTGCTAAAATCCCATTCTGCATCAACATCAACATTATAGTCTCCTTTCACAGAAGACTCAACAATGGCTACATTTGTAGTGGAACCAGCATCTGCAGTGGAACCACCCTCTTTCTTCTTAGCCTCTTTGGCCTTCAACTTAGGACATGACTTGATCAAGTGATCATTAGCTTTACAATAATGGCAACGCACCTTCTTTTGGCCTTGTCACCAGAATTTCCAGACGAATTGCTGCCAACAGAAGCATTAGGAACAAAATTTTTGGCACTCGCAGCAGAGCCATAAGAAGTGGCTGCATTGCTGTTACCACGCTTTCTTTGAGAAGCAATAAAAGCCTCCTCAACTGCACGCTGCCTAGTCTTGTTTTTTCTGGAAAGTGACTCTTGCAGCAACAATGTGCATAATGCATCAAACTTGAAAACTTCAGGATTTCCTTGGGTCATAAGTACTAGCAAAAGTCTGGTAAGAATCTGGTAAGGCATCAAGAATAGTCTGCACAAGGGAACTGTCTGAAATGACTTCACCTGCAGAAATAAGTTGCTCATTGATATCCTTGACACTAGCAAGGAAAGTGTCCATATCATCCTCCTCATGCATAATGTTCGACTCTAGCTCTTTACGCAACAAAGCAATTTTAGCCTCATTGCGACTTGCATAAAGACCGGCCAAAATATCGCAAGCCTGTTTTGCAGATTTTGCTAAACGGATGTGAGGAACAATGGTGCGCTTCATAGACAACGCAATCAATGCATGAGCCTACGCATCCTTAACATCCCAACGAGCTTGTTCTGCCGTAGGCAAAACAACTCTAACAGCTGCAATCCTTGCAGCAAGACCTGCAACATCCTCAACATCGCCTACATCCTTAGAACCAAGACGTACATCAATGCCCTGCACAATGTTCTAGACACCCTTTGACACAAGAACATGTTGCATAATATAAGCCCACATAGGGTAGTTGTCCCCATCCAACCCGTCGTCAGCAGCAAACATCTTGAACACATCTGTGTTGTTGTTGTCAGCCATGGTAAATGCTGCACCTGATGTGAAAACTGCCTGAAAATAGGAGAAACGGAGCGGGAACAACCTGTGCTATATAGCACAAAGCGTAGAAGAAGATAAGGCACCTGTTATGCAGAAAACGGAACTGACAAAAATTCTGCACAAAATGATGAAATAGCCTGTGCAGTACTGCCTGTAGTGGAAACAGAGGCCGAAATGAGCCCAAATCAAAATTCTGAGCAGACCGAGCTCTACGAGTTTTCCCAAAGTATTTGTCGACGTGTGAACGCTTGCCAAAGCTCACTGAAATCGGAGAAAGTGAGCAGGCGTGTGCTGGAGCAGCTGGCGACTAAGCCCGCGAGGACGTGACCTGCTCTGATACGAATTGTTGGAATTAGGGTTGCAGAGAAACACACACAGCTTGGAGAAGATGAAGGAAGCTCAAGGCACACAATAGAGAGTGTGTTACTTAGTGTGCAATGGAAAGATAGATAGCCCTAGAGTGATGGGCGTATATACAATGCACGGGGGAAAAAACCTCCTAAAGAGGGAAAAAATGCCCCGGCGGTCCTAGTGTGTTCACACACATGACTACCACATGTATATGGTAACAGGTTTCATCTTGATCTAACTATGTCTCTATGGAGGGCATCTTGAGACTCTATTTTCCAATCTGACTTACATCAGCTGATTCAGTTGGCAATGTCTAATTGATCTTTGGACTTCCTATTGCTTCTTGGTTGTTTGCAACCTTGTTCTTCTTAACTTCTGGATTTGGTGGCATTCTCTGCTCAATAGCTATCGTGGTTGCCCTTTTTCTTGATTTGCTTTAAGCTCTTTTGAAGTTCTATTCAATGGAGATGAATCATCTTCAATAAGTTTTGGTTTGGCAGCGGTCTCCATTTTAACTGTGCTTAAGGACCTTGTGCTGTCCTCCGTGGGTGATCAGTCTTGGTCTTCATTCTTTGTTTTCTGTGATGACTGCATCTTCATTGAACTCTATATCTCTAGGACCTTTTGGGCCGTTGATATTCCCATTATGATGTCGTCTGGCATATCTTTCGCTGTGATCACGTGGAATTGAGCTATGATGATCTGTGAACTTACTTCAATGGTGGTGAAGATGATTCCCCAGCATTCTGATCGTTTGTTTTCAGATATGCTCACAAATTCAGGAGCATCTTCCTATTGTGGTTGGCCACATCTTTTCCAAGTGAAAAAAGACATGAGGTTCTTGTCTAGCTGAAAATCTAGCTTTACTTCTGTTGACAACTTTTCTTCATTTTCACAATGTTGCACTTGATCATCTCAAGAGTGGTTGTGTCCTTTGGTTGAGCTTTATCTGTAGTTTCTTTGCTTGGTCACCTGCTTCAATTGATGTTAACTCCATAGGCTGTAATATTGCACATTTTGCTTGCAATTGATGAGCATTATCCACCTGCATATAAGTAACCTTTGATCTTAGAAGATCCATTGTACTTTCTGGCAGAATCTGTCTCTTCTGTGGAGATTTTGGTAATGACCTTTGTGTAGCCTTCTGGACTTTATCTCCCATTGACTTTGACTTTTTGTCACTTGTTCTGGCAGCTTGAGGCTTTGCATCATCTTAAGATAGTCTTTGACTTCAATCTTACCATCCGTAAGGGCATGTACGAGGTCATGATCTAGCTGATATTTGTTAACATGTGCATCTTGATATGCATATGTGAGCTTGGTCACATGTAAATATTTGAACACTATTAGATTTGTTGGCTTTTGACTTTGACTTGTGGAGATTAGCTCAAACTTTTGTCCTTGATGATCTTCATATAAGCATTTGTTTGCAGATTCTGAGGGAATCAGGATCAATTGGAAACTTATGATCTTTCAATGGTTTCTGCTTTGAAGGAGTTTGTTGGTTAAAGGCTCTAGGTCTTCTAGCTGGTGTAGCAGTTCCCGGTACATAAGCTGAGCTCGATGGATTTACAGCTCCCCCCTTCCTAGGGTGATCACTATAACCTGCTTCATTGTAAGAGTTCAAAATGGTTTGGCTCTGATTTAGTCTCACCCTTTGGGATTGTGAAGGTACACTTTGGGTAGCAGTGTTGACATTTGGCATCTGTAAACCTTTAGCATAGTTTCCTATGTATCTCCTTGAAACATGATAAATTATTCCCCAAGTCAAGCTGTAGATAGCATTATCTTTGCCCTGATATTATCTATCCCATGGGTCTCCTATGATATGAGCTTCTCTGGTTTTAGGACCCAAGGGATCATAGATGCTAGACTCTCGTCTATATCTACGACTGTTTTGATCAAAGTATATGCTCGTTGGGTTACAACATTGAACCTTGATTTCCGATGGAGGAGAGTTTGGCTTTGAAGAGATTTTTGGGTTCACTCGAATAATATCCTTCAACTCTAGAGAGGATGGGCTATAATAGATTCTTTCCTCTGAAATGAACCATCCTTTTCGATCTATCACTAGACGCACTTCTATGAGATGGTATGTGGGTCATTCAAACACTGGTTGATCCTTTTTGTACAGTTTCCCTTTTTGGTCTACATAGTGTGCATATGAATTATGTGTACCATACAATGCTAGCAACATTCGCTTTGATGCGTCCCTTAGACTCGTGAATGATTGCACACTTGTGGTAGTAGATTCTAAATTATTTTGAAATTCAATAGTCTTTTCAACATTCGGTGATATCTGGACACCTTTACCAAATTCATGCAGGAATTGTTGTTCAAAGAATCAATTTTAAGCTTTTCAGGTGTCTGTGCATCTTTATGCTCATTTTGAACTTGTAGTGCTTTTACTGGTGCTTCTAATAGTAATGTAGAATCATCTTTTTGCATTAAAAGTGACGAGTTAAATGCACTTACATCGAGATTCACATTTCCAATTTTCTCTGTACCTTGCTTGGCAGTTAATGTATCCCTGTTGTTAGGATTTCTTGGACAATCTTTAGAAAAATGTCCACTTTTTTGTCCACAATCTGAGCAATATGCCATGACTGGTGGTATTTCAACTGGCTTTGTCATGTCAAGCTCTAGCTGAGAAGTTTCAGCTTCTGTGCTCGCCAAGTTGTCGGCATCTTCTTTTAAACACTAAGCATCAAGCTGTAGATTGTTGCATATTGACCTTTCTACCGTCTTTGGCTTGGTTATCCAATTAGAGTAGCTCCTATTGGTTGATCTGTTGGATCTTGCAATTCCGGTTCTCGATTATAGATCTGACCACTGTAATCCATGTACAATGACCCTGCTTACATATGCACCAACTCTATATTTTGTTGGCTTCTGCAGATTTCTAGATAAACACTTGGGTTGATTTTTTGCACTTCCATCTGCACTTTATCATTGAGCTTGCAATACGTAGCTCCACTGAAGTCTATGAACATCTGGGAGTTATCTGAATTTGGCTTCACTCTGATCAATAGAATTTTGGCTCTTGTGCTGCTTTTACTTCTCATTAAGTATTTATGGCCTTTTGAATCTGCATATAAGATCTTATCTCTATTCTAGCCATATAGCTGTAAAATCTGCTCTGTTGCAGTTGTATCTATGTTGCCACTGCTACTAGCTTGCTGTGTTGTACTTGAATTCTTGGCTCGATTTGACTAGTTTTGTAAAAACTGTTCCTAGTAGATCTTAGTATTGATTAATAGAATTTTTGCTGCTTCGGCTTGATAAAAATGCTTGTGTCAAAGCACTTTTGCAATTGATTGCTCTTCAGACTCACAAGAGTTGATTAACTCTAGCGCAACACTGTCAGAATTGATCTGGGCCTTTGAAATGATGAAAACATGGGCTTTGAACAACTTAATCTACAATCCACTGTGATTTATGCCCGTGTTTGTCCAATTGGAAGCTCAATTTGTAATGCAATTGCTTGCACTTGCCAATTTCAGTTTTGCACAATTTAAAAATTTATCTGTCTCTTAAAATGGCTTTGAGTTGGTCGATTTCAACTTTCTCCAGCTATCCTCCTGCTATTTCTTGCTTTTCCGTTGTTTGCTCGGTGTGATTCTCCGGCTTCTGCTATTCTGGGTCTTTCTGGCTCTTTAGACGACTTTGTTTTTATTTTTATTAATTTTTTAATAAAATTTTGAATTTTCTAATTTTTTGGGTATTTTTAATAATTTTTAATAAACTTTTCTCGTAATTTTCTAATTTTCAATCAATTGTAGATTTTTAATGAAAATTTTGAGGGTTTTATGAAATTTTTGATTTATTGGGATTTTTCGATCAGTTTTTGATTTTTTATGATTTTCTAGGAGCTGTTATGATTTTTTAATCATTTTTGTGATTTATCGGTGATTTTGTTTATTTTTTTGTGAATTTTCTATATTTTTTTGTGATTTTCTAATCCCTTTTATGAGTTTTTTTAATATAAAATTTTTGGTATGTTTTTTGTTTTGGTGATTTTTTAATCCCTTTTAAAAAAATTTTTAATTGAATTTTTTTATTTTCTATTAGATTTTTTGAAAAATATATTTATTGTTTATTATATTTTAATGGTTTTTAAAAGATTTTTTGTGATTATTTAGTTATTTTTTAGTTTCTTAATTATTTTTTAATTAAAAATAATTAAGAGAATTAAAATAATGCAAAACAACAGATAAACTTGGCAGTGCAGGCGGAGTTGACCTCGGGGTGCGCGGAGAGGACGAGGCCGCGTGGGCTGTCAGCGGCAGTGTCACACGCCTCACTGGCTGCGTGCTGTCGATGACGTGGCAGTTGCAATCAGAGGGTCCCTGAGCCTGGCACGGACTACACGACAGAGGGAGAGAGTGAAAACGCCGAGCAGTTGGACGCGCTTGTCAGCGAAGCGAGGAGAGAGAGAAGAGACAGAGTTGGTAGATGTGGAAGAGAGAAGGAGAAAAAGGGAGAGAGAGAGTGAGCGGGGGATGAGAGGGAGTGTTAATTAGCGTGATTGAGAGAATGCGGGAGTTAGAGAGAGAGTGAGAGGGGGAGGTGAGAGAGTGTTAATCATTGTGAGTTGTGGGAGAGGGAGTTAGAGTGTGGGGTGGGTTCACACGGAGAGAGAAAAAGAAGAAGAGTATTTTAATGTCAAAGAAAACTATCGCAAAAGACCATAAAGATCTATCCGAAGAGGTGGCTTCCAACGTCAACAGAGGAGAGAGAGGAAATTACAAACGCACAAGCGGGAGACCATTCATGCATCGAAAGGCACGCTCGAGAAGAGCCGAAGCTTGAAATTTGACTGTTGAGTGCGCGCAACCATCGAAATCTGTTGGGACACGCGCCCAAGCTCGAGATCAACCGTCGACGTTCGTTGATGCAAAAAAATTTTAATTTTAATTTTCTTAACTCTCGAAAAAGCCAAATCTAGTCCGAAGATGCCGAAAACGCTAAAATTCACCTGAAAATCCAAAAAACCCACAGAAAATCTCAAAAAGTGCCAAAAAAATCCGCAAAATTCTTGAAAAATTCTAAAAATCTTAGAAAATCATTGACAATCACAATTGAACACTTTCAACATGCATAAGCACACCAAAAATAGCAGTTTTTACCAAAAAAGTTGAATTCGACAAAATCATCCACCCGACCCCCAAAAATAGTAAAACGCTCAAAATTTGACGAATGAAAGCCCAAATGCGCTAGAAATCAAGCCGTAAACACACATTCAAAACAGCTCGTAAAGATCGCAGATTTTTATGGAGTTAAGAAAACCTTAGCAAAAATTTACAAAAATTATCCAAAAATTACGCTTTTTTTTGAAAATTCTTCATACATTGGGGATTAGTGTAGCCAAATAAAATCACAAAAATCACATCAATTCAATTGTCAAATAATTTGATCAATAAAATCCAAACTAGGCAATTAAATCGGCAAAAGTAACGATAAAATTAGGTCAAAATTTGACGCATTTGGAGTGTGTAAATGTCTGTTTTTAACTCAAAAATGCAGCAATTAACCATTACACACATCAAATATGCAATCAAAAATTAAATTAATCATGCACATTAAGCAAGTTTTAGGCACACACACAAATAATTGGCAGGTTTTACAAATCTTTAGGTGCGCACACAAAAGGGTTAATCTTGTCTAAATTGCAATGTGATTTCACAAATCTCTAGTTGGGCATGATCACAACACAAGTCAATCAACACAGTTGAAAATCCATTAGGCACACATTGATTTTTAGGTGCACAATCAAGGGCAAAATAGTGCACACACACCTAAAATTAGGCATACACACACTCAATTAGAATGCACACACACACACACACACACACACACACACACACACACACACACACACACACACTTGATTTTAGTGTACACACACTTGCAATTGACCATTCAAGCATGCAATTAACTCAACTAGGGACCCAATTAGCAATGTACAATCAGCAATTAACAATTGAACTTGTCAATTTCATACGCCACCAAATCTAGAAAATTTCGGCATTACAACGACATGGAAACAAACAATTCAAAAAAATTCATAACACCATAGCATCAACATTGCATTGTCATTGACATGGCATTGTAATTAACATAGCATACCATAGCATAGACATGGTGTTAATTAGCATAGAATAACATAGCATTGACATCGCATCATCGTGGAATCTCTACACAATTCTACACATGTTTAGATTCTAGGGAGGTTGAGAATATCACTTTGATTACCTTTCCAATGAAGATCGATTAAACGGTTGAAATCTCCAATCCTTGGTAGCAAATTAGTATGTAAGTTAGCAAATATTAGTGAAATTAGCAAGGGGTTAGTGTGAAATTAGAGTGTGTAAACACACAATTGGCAAGATACGATGACAAATTAGTGAATAATGAACACATTGCTTCATGCACACACATCCAAAATCCACAAAAACATAATCACACAAGTGAAATTAGTGAGAAAACACATCCGATTATGCCAGAATTACACTAGCATAGGCCATCGTCCCCGGAAACAGCGCCAAATGTTGGGGGGTTCCATTGTTGTATAGCTCCAATGACCAACAAAATTATCAATCCGGAGGGATGAGCTACTTGGCTAGGGCATGGAAACACTCCCACGATTAGTGAGCTAATCATGGCAACACGAATGGCTAACTCTATGAGGTGAGCTTCTCGGCCTATGGAGGATCTAAGCCACAATGAAGGGCAATCTCCACATCTCCTTCTCTTCACCTCCAATCAACCCAATCCACACACTAACGATTGCAAGATGCACACAACACTAATCCAATCATGCAACACACTAATCGCAAACACACACACATAGATCTATCGAGCACGACACTCCAATCAAACCTACATGCACACATAAGCAAGAGATAGCAATCACACCAGATTAGAGTGGGATTAACCACTAAATAGTTAAGATCTAGCTAGGCAAAGTATCATAGGCAATCATAAGAAGCATGAGAGAGGTATAGTGAAAGGGAATTAAGCATTGATTAGTGTTAACTAAGTCACATGAGCAAGGAGAAGCTCAAGGACTCCATAGCCACACACCTCAAGAGCTCTCACCAAAGAGTGCTCTCAACAAATGAGCTTGAGAACCCTAATTTCTTTTACACACTGCCTTAATACCTAGGGTAAAAATATGCAATGTCCTTGGTGCCCAAGGCCTTTAGGGCTCCACCATTTACTAAATCTGCAACCTAGGTACACTAACCAACACGTTCTTTACATCTTGGAACTCCCATTGAGTCCATAACACATTAAAATATTACAGAGGCTTGAAATAAATTGGGAATTTACAATACATGACCATTTTTTGGGAAAATGTGTAAGTCCAATCTTTACTGCTTGTTCATGTTGATCTTCGACGTGCATTCATACGTCTTCGGTCTTTAGCAACTTCTGTTAACTGACATTGACTCAGTTTAACAATCGGTCATGTACCTACATTTCTAATTGTCACCTTGTTCACTGGTTGCATATCTTGGATGAAGCGTAGAGCACCATTCTTCTTTGGAACTATGAACCACCTGTTTGAGTATAGAGCACAAGAAGGCTCCAAAATTCCCATTTTCATCTTTTCATTCAATAGCTCTACTAACTTGGGCAAATGATCCTTTGGAACCGGAATAGGCCGTAAATTCCAAGGCATATGAGGTATTGTAAGAAATACTATAGGAGCAAAAATAGAAGGATCAACACATCCTATCTCATTTGGCTCAAATGTAAAAGCCTTACCATGCTTTGAAAGTATTCCTTTAAAGCACTTTGTCTCCTCCTGTGTTAGAAACTCCTTGAAACCAATCTGCAACTCTTGAAAAGACTCCTTTGTGATGGTATGTCCAATATTTTTAGGATTCCTTAAACTTGGTTGCAAAGAAGCTTGCTCAATCTTTTCCCAGTTGTTGGGTGGTAAGGGTGAAGCTACTGGTTTCACCTTCTTTGCTACACTCTCGTATTTAGTTTCAACATGGAATTCTGGGCCAACCATTTGGTTTTCTTTAAAGGCTTCTATTACTTGATACATTTTCATAGAGCATACTTCCACAACTTCATTTTCAAGATGCAAACTAGACTCCATTATAACATCAAGCTCACCCATAGTATCTACAGAAAAAACTTGTTCACACAAACCCAAAACATTTTCAGTAGGCTCTAGCAACCCACTCTCTTTCATGCCTATTTGTACATTATGTACATAATGCCTCTCACATCTCTTCAAATCTTCAAGTTTTGTAAAACATATTGATCCAATCTTTGCTACCAACGAGCTCGTTGAGAAAGTTTCACCTATTTTTGTATCAGGCAAGACCCTTTTTCTTTTTGTACCGATGCAATCCTGCTTTACAATGGTACTTGGCCAAAACCCAACATTTCCCTAATGATCATGAAACTCTTTGCTCACCTTTGGAAGAGATGATCTTTGAGGTTGTCACAATTTCTTTCATGGTTTACACAAACTGTGAGAAATTGAATAGCACGTTTACCATCTTTGCTTCGTTTCCTGGCATAGGCTAAACCATCATCCATTACCTTTGTTTCCATTCAAACTCCCACAATGTAGGGTTGTTCAAGGATAAGATGATATGAAGATGTGTCTTGTATAAAGAAGTTTTGTTCGATATTTACATCACCTATTGTCACCTTTACACTTGGACATGCTGCATACAATTCACATGATGAATTGTTTGCCACTTTGACCATCCAACCATGTTCTGTGTCCATTGGCCATTTACATTTGTTGTAAAGACTTTTTGACATTATATTTATTTCAGAACCATGGTTAATTAAGGCAACAAATGGTTCTTCAAAATCACCAACCTTGACCAATGTCTCTGTAGTAGCTGGTGCCCAATGGCTTCAAGAACAGTGGCTCCTAGGAATACTTTGAGATTCTTCCCCATCATCAACAAATTTCACTTGCCTTGCATTCCAAGAAGACTGGTAGCATCCCACCATAGCTTCATCACCTTCTTTAGCAAGCTGTACTCCTAGGAATACTTTGAGATTCTTCCCCATCATCAACAAATTTCACTTGCCTTACATTCCAAGAAGACTGGTAGCATCCCACCATAGCTTCATCACCTTCTTTAGCAAGCACCTGTACTCCTTGTGTCTTCACAGTATTGCCTTCAGCTTGTGGGCGAATAGACTCTCCAAGTGTTTGCTTCTTTCTCTTGATGATGTCAATAATTTCTTCATGGAATTCACGCTTGGCTATGCCAAGCATCTCCCCCAAAGTAAACTCAACCTTGATATTCAAAATCCTCTCCTCTAGAACTTTCTTCAAGTCTGTAGCAATCTCAATGTCAGATTGTAGTTTGTAAGCTGGTCCTTTTGGCTTACCTTTTGTTGGCTCCTTTTTCTTCCCTGTTGTAGATTCCTCCATGGTCACTTTTGGTGAAGGTGCCTCCTGTGTTGGTGGTGCTCGCAAAGGTGCTGTATCATTCCTCCCTCCACTTCTTGTAGCTCTTTTTGAAGGCCCTTCATCACCATTTTCACGCCTACGCTTTTCTTCCACAATTTCTTCATGGCTTTGGCATTTTGTAATGTAGGCATGGACAGAAATTGAATCCACTGGATCACTCCACCCTCTTTCTAGACGTATGCAATCACCTGCTTCATGTATAATCTCTTTTGTAAGCTTTCCTTGTTTAGCTAATTGCATGACATTTGGCCAATGTCGACCATGATGGTCACTTACCTCTTCATCACTAAGATGCTCAATTTTTACTCCATACGTAGCTACCTTAGTTGAAGAGGTGGCATGGTTAGTTGCCATATCTTCAACTAAGGTTTTCATTCCCCCCTTCCCAAAGTTAGTTCTCAAGGGTAGACCTGTCTCTGTTAAGTGGATTTTACCATCCTTAAAAAAGAAAACATATTTTGTCAAAGCATCACTAAAACTATCACAATCTCTTCTTACATGGGATGTAGTCTTTGCCTAAGAAGTGGCCTTGATGGTTGGACTTTTTCTTCAAGCTTTGCAAGCTTGACCTTCAAGTCATGCATTCCCTTCACAAGCTCGTGTAGCATAGACTCATCAAACTTAGGAGCTATAAAAGTAGGTTTTACAATTTTGTCAGAAGTTGAGGTGGAAGGACTTGGAGTGTTTATTACCATCTTGTCCCTTGTTCTTTGTAGTTTGGCAAGCAGTGAGACATCACCTTCAACCTCATTATACTCGGTCTTTAGTCCTTGCTCAGCATATTTATCTTCAAGAAGAATCTCCAAATTTATTGAAACTCTTTACCTGCATCTTGTAAGAAAAGATCTGTCTTCTCTGCATCTAGTGTGGCCTTTTTTGTCCTTGTGAGTTGTGCATAGTGCCGCTCAAATTACCGAAGTAGCTCTATTAATTATAATCCTTGCTTTGGATTGACTACCCATTCTAAGAAATGTCCTTTTGGTAACTCTCTCAGAGTTCTCCATGAAATATTCCTCCTTTAAAGCTACTTTGAGTTCTTCCCAGTTTCTCCCATGCCCATCTTTAATTGCCCTAACATGTTCCCTTATTTCTGGAGCAACAACTAGCTCAAATATTTGAATCATCTCACCTTCTGACACGCGATGCAGCTCCATCTCCTTCACATACTCACGCAAGTACTTGGTTACATCTTTGCCATTGAACTGATCCATTACGTTGACGACCGCTTGTATAGCTTTGGTTGCTTAAATCTCCCTTCTTTCAGTAGCATGTTGTTGTTGCATGAACATTGTAAATGATTGAAACATTTGCCTTGTTGCTGGGTCAAAATCCATACCCTTTTTCTCCACATGATCACCCATGGTTACCCACAAACTCTCACCCTAGCAGATTCATGTCGGGTTTAACAAAAATATGTCGAGAAGTTTGCGGTCTTGCGAGGAAAGCATTGGGATTTTGGCTGTGAGAGTTTATGAGAGAAATCCAAAAAATATATGAAGGAGTTTATACCATAGATGGGATGAAGTCTAGGATTTGGAAGGAAGTGCAATCAAAGAAGCCCCATCTTTCTCTCTTGCACTCACACACACAAAGAAAGAACACAAAAGAGAATATCAAAACCACACAAGGATGAAAACATCAAGACTATGGTCATATTGTATCATGGGTAATATGAAAGGGTTAATAGATGAGTTAATGGTGTTCAATCTTTGCCGACCAAACATGCTATGAATTGTTCTTTGAAATTTTAATTTTGTGCTTACCATAATATATATGTTTTGTCTAGTGATTGGGATTAATTGTGTATACAAATCCTCTTGGTTCATAGCAAGATAACTACACTTACGTCAAAAGAAAAGTTATAGTCTATAAGGGGTAGTATGATGGGATCCGATGAAATAATTATTTAATTGAGCCTTTCAGGGCCAAAGAGAAACAATATACGTTGTTGAAATTATATTTTATGGCTAATCCATACGTTTATTGCAATAGATCGCATAGAGTGATAACGATAAAAATTCACATCATGTGGATTATTCATCTAGGATAACTCTAGTATGTGCAAAATGTAGATATGAGAGAAGTGAAGGAAAGAGAATTTCCCTCCCAAGCCCTATTCTTGCCTGTAGGCAATAAGGATACTGTGGGGAGAGATGTACCTATAGCAAGGAGAACCTAGAATTTGTAGAGAGAATAAAATTCTAGGAGTGAGAGAGATAGGTTTAGTTAGAGAGAGAGATGGAATTAGAGATATATGTTGGATTAGAGATGAAAAAGAAAACAACAAAAAATCAAAGTAGAACACATATTACTTGACAAACCCTTCGGGTGTTATTCACCATTTTTGATGGAGAGAGAGAAGAAGAGGGAAGCCTTCAGGACTTGATTGATGCACCAAGTTCAACTACTTCTTTGATTAGAGCTTATCTTCCAAGGATACCTTACAAGATTGGCTAGTATTCATCTAGGAGTAAGTGTAGGCTTACGCTTATGTTTATGGCTAAGTATAATTAGGCATTACTACTCTCACTCCCTCATGAATTCATCTCATGAATGGTTTACAAGGAAAAAGAGGTCCCCTTTTATAGGTGAAGGGAACCCCCAAGGGTTACATAAAGAAAGAGAGAGTAAGTGTGAACAGGAATTGGCAAAGTTTGAAATGAGCTGTCTCTGCATGATGTGGGTAGACTGGGGTCCACCATTTTGATCATAACTCCTCAACCGTGGCTCCAAATAAAAATGTAAAATTAAGGGCAAAAAAATCATCTCATAAGCTACAACCCCATTTTATATATTTTTTTCAATTCAAATTGGAACCTTCTGTAAAAAAATCATCAAAACTTTGGGGTTCATTTTTGGCAAAAAAAGTCTTCTTGTGGTCCCCTTAGCCTAGACTTTCATTTGATTCCAATGGACACCTCATGCAATATGAAAGCATGACATTACTACTTGAAAAAGTTTTGTAATCATACTTACAATAATGCATTGAATTAGGTGTATCTTTGAGAATTTTGCAAGCTAGTGTCCCACTAGGATTTGATTCCTTCTTGATAGCTATTTAAAAAGAAACATAAGAAATATAAGAAAAATATGAAAAATACATAGAATATATATATATTGGAAGTTACCCTAGATATAGGATCTAGCTAGGGTGTGAGATGATAATGAGATAGTAGAAATAAAGAACCAATGCTTTTTGACCCAAGGTAAAGAGACGGAGCTATTGACGCTTTTCCCATAGTATTTGCTGACAGTAAAGTAAGAATATGTTATCCTTGAGATAAATAGTAGGATGAGATATAAAGCTTACTTTTATAATTAGATATGCATATGTACACTATAGAAAATATACTTATGTATCTAGAAAGTTTCAAGATAGATCTTGTAGCATTTGTTCCCACTATGTATGTGTCACAACACGACACCATTAAACTCGGTAAGAATATGGATGCAAGATTCTAGTTTCCTACATGTTCTTCAGGTTGGTGTCACGCTAGTTAATTATGTAGAAACTTGGCTCGAATGATGATGGAAATCAATTGCGGTGCTCAAACAACCGGACATGCTCTTCTATAGCATATCATCAAGCCAAAGGACTTGGTTGAGCTACTAGATGATCCATCCAATGTGGGGCGTTGCTAATGTGTTGCAGAAAAAGTATTTTAGTGAGCTAAAGAGCATTGTGTTGCCTCAAGAGATGATGGAGGTGTGTGATAGTATAGGAATAAGTTTTAAGGCCTATGAAGCTTTTTAAAGAAGTGTCACACTCGATCATCGGACAAAAGGTTTGTTTCGATTTCTACCAATGCCTTACAATGTCATTGTTGCAAAAATGTGCACCAATAATGATGTTGCAAGCTTGTTGGGTGGATTTTAGTATGTGGAGGATGAGATGTCATTAGAAGACAACAAATTTTTCTGCTACAATGAGTTCAACAATGTGTGTGTTGATTTGTTGAAGCTCCAAGAGTCAATGATAAGATTCTATGGTTTGACACAAAAAGAATGTGATGGCAAAGTGATATTTTTTATAAAGCTTGATGAGTGACAAGTTGTTAGAGGTCAACGGCTTAAAAGGGTAAGCGTTACGTTGATGAGCACATCCTTGGTGGGTGTTGATGTGGAGCTCAATGCCAATGAGAAGGGAAACACGTGTTTAGGTGTTCAATTAGAGAAAAATATTTGGTGGCTGGCAGCTTTTCATCTCCCACATGAGACACATAAGGCTCTGAAATGGTATTTCAATCACACCGCAATCGTTGACGTCATTCGACAACAACAAGAAGGATAGAGATTCCATGTTTCAAGTCTTGAAATGTTCCAAGTAGAGTGGCAGTTGGCAGGAGACTTGAAAACACTCAAGTGTATGTTGTTGGGTTCAAGCCCTTATTAGTCAGCTTATTGGTCAGCCCGTGAGAACAAGTCTCAAGGCATGCAGGTATAGACCATTAGTTCGTTGAGTTTGCATGCAGAAAAAGGTGAGGTAGACATCATCTTGCAAAAGCTATGTAAAGGCTTCCATTAAAGAAAAAGAATATAGCGTGAATTTTACTGTGTCGAATCTCTCTCTCTCTCTTTTGTGGCTTTCTGCTGCTCGTCATCAGCTCGCCATGACCCTCAGGCGGCATCCTCCCTAGCTCCAGCACCAACAACTGGTATCAGAGCCCTTCCAGGCCTCGGCTCTCGGCCCTTGACTCAGCGCGTGGAAACTGCCGCTTGAAGAGGGACAGCGCGAATTTCGACCTGTGTTAAACTGCTCAGAACCGCCATCAACGTGGTCGCCCTGGCTTGGGTAGGAGTTTTCGACGCTGCCTTCATGCCCAAATCACGCTCTGCAAGCGGCTATAAGCAAACCATGAGCTCGTTCATCTTCGTCACGCTGTCTGCAGAGATCATGGAAGGTTTTTAATTTCCTTTTCATACTATTTTAAGTGGCCAGTCCTATTTTTTGACCTTTGGTCTTCAAGCAAGTTGGCATTCACACCCTTGGCAAATCATCAAGTCTTTTGTGCACATTTTGGTGATCGGCTTCAAGTTCGAAAGCTGTCAATTTCAGTTTTGCAATAGTTCGATAGCTGCCAATTTCAGTTTCGGCATTTTCGATAACAAATCAAATTCAATTGTCTGTCAAATATGACATCAAAAGTCGACAAGTTCAATGGATCGGGCTTTCATACTTGGCAGATCAAAGTCAAAGGTTATCTGATGCGGAAAAATATTTGGAATGTGGTCAAGCCTCTTGCAGCCGACGAATCCGGCACATCCGCTGTAGTTACAAGGGCACTATCTGCTGAGCTACAGAGGAAAGACGAACAAGCTTTTGGTATTATCCTAACCTCCTTAGAAGATGATTTTATTCATTATTTGGATGATGTCGATTCTTCAAGTGCTGCTTGGATAGAGTTAGAGAAGTTGTTTGGTGCCAAAGCAAAGTATTCAAAAATGAGTTTAAAAATGGAATTATATTCCATCCGCATGCGTGAAGATGAAAATATTGCAGCTTTAGCCAATAGACTGAAGAGTATTAGAACTCAACTTGTTTATGTCGAAGCTTCAGTACCAGAAGAAGATCTCATAGCCATTTTGTTGAAAAGTTTGACTGACAAATTTCATCAGATTGTTACTGTTTTAAAAGAGAAAGATCCGCTGCCCTCCTTGGATGGTATCATCAATTCATTGCAGGAAGAAGAACGCAGGGTACCTAGTACCAATTCTACTATTATTCCCAGGGCATATACAGTCTCGAATGCCGTGTCACCCACGAGTTCTTCTGATACTTCCAGTGCATATGCAGTCACTAAATGTGCTGCTACAGCAGCTTCATCTCGACCATTCAATGGAACCACAACTTGTGCCATTTGTGGGCGCAACAATCATCAGACGAAAGACTGCTTCAAGAAGAATCCTTGTGTTCACTGTGGTAAAACAAATCATCCGTCAAATAAGTGCTTTCAAAAGGGTAAAACTCAAATTCATGTGGTTGAGGGAGACACTGAATCTCCAATATATTCCGTTGATGAGGAAATTTATTAGATCAACTCTTTTCATGTTATTTAGTCAAAATAAATTGTATGGGCTATAGACATTGCCACCCATAAGTGGTAAGACCTCCCAATTTATCAGTTTGTTGTTCTCAAGTACCATTTTGTCCGCTCCTCATGAGGTTACTGGGTACACCTTAAACCCAAGGTTTGGCAGTGAACCAAAAACTCCACTTTTGGTAGCTAATTTTTTGACCTACACCCTATCTGTTCAAGGGGGGGTTACTGACCTAGCACCAGTTTTATGGATAAACCAGAAATCCTTGGTTGTGAGAAAACCTAAAACTCACTGTTGACGAGTCACCAAAAAACTCAAGGTATCATGAGTTGCTTGTCCAGTTCGGGCTTGAGGGGGGGATTGTTGGGTTCAAGCCCTTATTAGTCAGCTTATTGGTCAGCCCGTGAGAACAAGTCTCAAGGCATGCAGGTATAGACCATTAGTTCGTTGAGTTTGCATGTGGAAAAAGGTGAGGTAGACATCATCTTGCAAAAGCTATGTAAAGGCTTCCATTAAAGAAAAAGAATATAGCGTGAATTTTACTGTGTCGAATCTCTCTCTCTCTTTTGTGGCTTTCTGCTGCTCGTCATCAGCTCGCCATGACCCTTAGGCGGCATCCTCCCTAGCTCCAGCACCAACATATGTTAGGGTGCAAGCAAGGTGTAATGACCCTCTTTCCATGCATTTATTGCTACCACAATAAAATCTCAATGGGAACTGAGGGCAAGGGTGCAAAGGCTAGCAAGTCAAAAGGTGATAAGGGTAAGGCTGACAAAGTTACACAGTCAACTCTGCAAAAGGTGTACCCACTACACAAGTAGTGGGTAAAGCATTACAACAATGGTTTCAAGGTATCCTGAATTGTGACCAGCAAGTACCGCCAATCGAAACATGGATGATCCAAATTGGGATCCTATTATTCCAATACCACTGATAAATGTGCATGTGTGCACCGTTCATGCCTGTCTACAAATTCTTGACAAGTTGCTTATGCTCCATATCAATTATGCTTGGAATATGGAGCTTGCAGAAAGAAGAGAAGAGTGTATACGAGAACTCAAATCTATTCTATCGAGCATTGGTCTACATGGGATTGCATTTGAGCTATTAAAGGACAAGAAGGCATCTGGAAGTACACAAGATTACCCTAGTAAAGTATGCAGGGCTGGTAGTAAAGCTAGGCATTTGCTTTTAAACTATTCTGACTCCCAAAGTCCCAATGAGTTTCAGTTGTGGATACATGTGTGTGACATTACCACCTACAAAGGTAATGAAGCAGCCCTAGGAATCAAGGGTGCTCGTTGTGGCAGTCTACTAATGATATTTTTTGTCTTCTCGAAAAGACAAAGCTAATCAATGATGAGATATCCACCTTAAAGTTTATAATCAATATTTTACAACACAAATGGTGAATGCTTGGGAGGAGACACACATAACACATTACATGGTGTGTTGAGAATTTGATTTTTTCTATCAAAATACATCTTTATGCAAAACTAAAATTTATTTTTTTCCAGCACATACTTTTTGCACATAGTGCATTTTTTCTTGACACTTATGGTTCATTAGGCATTTGGAGCAACCAAGGAATGGAGCGCTCACACTATCAAGCAAAAGCAGTGTATTTTAAAAATACACGAGATGGAGGTGGCAGAAAAAAGAGCAATGCCCCTCACGAGATGTTCATTTGGTTCTACATAGTTTTAGCAGGGATAGAGAGAAAGAAGACTAGAGAACAAAGAAGTTTGAAATGTAGAATAGGGAAAGTGATTAGCTTGAGGTGACCACAATCATATCATACTTTGAGTGCAAAGATTGATTCAGATGCTGGCGGCGTGATGGCAGGCGTTGGGTGTTTTTTTTTTTTGACACTAACCATTTCTATTGTAAACATGCATTGGCATGCAATGTTGGTGCAGTTGTTCCAAGGTGGCATATCTTGTATGGTGCATGCTAAGCAAGTTACTTTAAAAAATATAAATCTAGCTCTAGTGACCAAATTAAGGACGGAAGGGTGCCTTCATAAGAATTAGTTTCCCCTTGTAACCCCTGTTTATGAGATTTGTAATCTTTCCATATAGTATGAATGAGTTGATTTTCTACCATTCGGTGTAACTATAATAGTTTATTGTGTATTTTTTTGTTGCTGAAGTATTTGAATTAATCAAGTTGTTAGATTTCACCTCCGCGACCATCCAAGCACCCGTCAGACGTGCGACGCCTTCCGGTGAACATTTTGCAAAATGGAGCCATTTCGGGTGTGTATGGGCGCCGTGGGACCGTCAAAATGCACGACGACGCCCGGCGTTGCCGCACGGGTCAAAAAAAGGCTCTAACTAGGCCATGTGCACCGTGGCGAACAGGGTCTTTTTTTGGCCATGCATCAACGTTGGGCATGGTCGTGCATTTTGGCGGTCCCACGGTGCTCGTACACACCCGAAATGGCTTCGTTTTGCAAAATGTTCACCGAAAGGTGTCCCACGTCCGACGGGTGCTTGGATGGTCGAGGAGGTGTGAGCGTGTTGCAAAACAAAAAAATATTGGCCAATGTCTGCAATTAAAAAGAGAAAGTACAGGAAGTGACAAAAAAAATTACAAGGACAAAATTATCATATATTGCTTTGGATATTACATCATGGCTGGTTGGTTTTCTTGTAAATTACATTTGTAGGTATAGGGAGAATGTCATACTTGATACCAAAGGTTTTTACAATATCCTCTGGGTTTGTCACTCCTTGACCTAGGCTTAAGGCACAATGGGAGAGGACTGACCCGCGGTGCTTTCTTGTAAAGGCATATAATGCCGCTCTCGGTCCACCAAGATACACTTGTGAGCATTAAGGGTAAGGGAATATTCAGTAAGGATGGCACTTAGTGCTTTGCACTTGAGCAGCTCCACATAACTATGCTTCGAGAACTCTTTGTGAGCAACTCAAAGAATGGATGACCCTATATGGCCAAGGTAGTGCTACAGGGAGCTATCTACCCATATGAACGTTGCGTGAATCTCCAATATGCATTGCAAACTTATGAGTCGTACCACGCACCGAGCGAGTTTTTCTGAGCAAAGACAAACCCGAGCAAGTGTTTGTATGCAATATAGTAAATTTTATCATCAACATAATATTTATTGCTTGCTATATATTGATGTACTACAACAAGGATTTTAGTGTAAAACTGGATAAAAATCCATTTTTTTCTGTTAAGCTATTCAATGTTCTTTTTTCCATTGGTTCCTACAAAAGGTTTTGGTGAACACTTCCTCGTAGGGCCCTCTCACTGTCTCTCTTTTCTAACAAGAGGATAGAGGATCCTTGGAACACCTTTACTTTTCAAGCCATAACCAAAACTCCTATTAACTATTTCAGTATTCAAACCTCCACTCACAATTTTAATTGGTGTGGATCTTCCAGTCATTTGAATTGTCTTGCTAGAAAGTGAATATTTACAACATGACTCCATCAATGCTGATGACTAGCCTATCATATGGATATGACACATGAAAAAGAAGCTAAACTATAAACTATCAGATAATGGCTCGACCTAAAACACCAGTCAGTAGGCAGCATGGGCATGTTGGCGGCTTCCGGTGAAAGCTGGCTTAGACAAAGACAAAGATGCAGACAGCCCCATCAAACCAAAATTTTAGCATGGTTAATAATTGAGCCACTTGCAAGACAGTGAGACAAGCCCTATAATTCTCCATTGCATGTACATCATTTCTCACAATTGCATTGGTATGGTCAACACACTTTTAGAGGCACATTTGCTTCATAGAGCCAGGTATGTCTCTGTAGCAAGTTTTCCCTATTGCATAACATCTTTAACAAGCCAATCCAAGGCATCAATGAGATAGCATAGAGCAAAGGAGAAAGTGGACACCCTTGTCTTATGGATTTATGCAATGGAATAACATTTTTAAGAGTACCATTAACTGAAATTCAGCTAGCTAACACATTCCCAAAAAGAATGTGAAAAAAATATGTCCAGACCCATATCATATAGACTTTGAAGTATTAGCTCCCATTCAATTCTATCATAGGCCTTATCATACACTCTGTGGCCGATTGTTTGTGAGAAGATCTTTTAGAAGAGAGTTTTTGCAATTTTGTAGTGCAGTGATCAGCATCATATCTAATAAGCAATGAATTTTTATGCTCTTCGAATTTTGTACGCAGATGCTAGTACTACTACTTGTAGTCAATTGAAATATTGGCGGATGCAGGAATCATAACATAGTAGTGCAAGCTCGTGCTCATGCCTCTTGCTTCTTATCAATATCGGATGGCCAATTAGCTCTTGCTTCCTAATTGCACCTGCATAATTTACTACTTGACTTTCGCTGCAGTGCTGCTTCATCTCCTTGGAGCTATGTCACATTAGCCAATCCTTGGGGACACCATATTCTATGTTGAATCAGCGAGAGATGAGAGGTCAACAATCCGATAGCATCAACATAAAAATGTGCTGACAAGTGGGGACTCAAGTACTTAAGCACTTCTGACACCTTAACATTATCTCATCCAAATGCCTTCTTAAGGGGAGGATCACATAAGATCTGCGATTTCTCAGTACTACTCTGGAGCTTGTGAGCATTGATGTAGTCCCATACTCTCTCTAGGGCCTCAGGCCTCGTGGTCTTTGAGGTTTGCAAGATGGGAGCCTGCAGTAGCAGGCAGGCTGGAGGAGACCCTATAGAGGATCTGGAGCGCCACCACTGGGCTCCGGCTTGGGTCGGGCTCAAGAGTGGTTTTGAGTTTGGCCTTGGGCACTTTCTTGCTCATCTATTCATCAGCTCATGCAAGACGCAGAGCAGTCACACACTAGACCAGGGGCAAAATTTCGATCGCTCGATGGCAAGACGAAGGATCGCGATCAATGGCAAGAAGACAGATTGGAATTGGCTTGGGCTGAGAAATCGAAGCTAGTACTTGCATGTATAATACCCCACACTGTAGCGACAAGGCTGCATGATAAAACCGGATGGCCTATACCGAGAAGCACCTACATGGACCAGAAGAGAGAGGTAGAGGTGATAGTGAGGAAACTTTACACAACTTGCCAGCGAGAGAGGAAAGTGCTGGCAAAATGGGATGGCTGCAACAACACACACACAAACCCTCACTTCTCCTCTCTCTCTCTCTCTCTCTCTCTTTGGGACGTGCCAATTTTTTGCATGAGTTGAAACTGGCTAAAAAGTTCAACAGTATGACAAAAATCCACAACCAGCGAGTATCAAGCTACCTAAATAAAGGCAAGATCGGACGACTCAAAGGCTTGCGAGACCACAATTCTCAAATATTTCACTATAAACAGATGACAAAAAGCCACAGTTACAAGGTCCAGTGAACTGCAAGCATTCTGTAATATACTGGGTACTTTAGTGTGTAGATTATGCACAAAACTCATGAAGGTTTCACCAATAGTGAGAGCTCTACCTTTAGCTCACCGCTTGCTTTTAGCTCCACAATGACGTCGCATCCTCCTAATAGTTCACCATATATGTGATAGATCTGTGGATAAGTCGGCCAGTTTGCATACTTCTTCAGACCTTCTCAAACTTCATTGTCGCTAAGAATATTAAAGGTACCAAAAGATATACCCTCCTCTAACTATAGTATGCTCACCACCTTGGAGGTGAAGCCACAACGTGGCACATCAGGAGAACCTTTCATGAAAAGCGTGGTGGGTGATGAACTCTTTAGTTTACTTTCAAGAGCTTTTCTTGCAAAAGCTCACCCTTGCCTGCCTCTGAGTAATTTTCAGACATAGCAGAACCATTCATATTACTTGCATCTCTAATTGGCTTGTAAGATCAGATACCTTTTGAGCCAATTCAGCTGCCCTCCAATTTATTTACCAAGACGCCATTCTTGAAAAAAACAAAGAAGGAACAACTGAGACATTTCCGGTGTCTCTTCTGCTTCAACCTTGAAGAAGTGGACGGTGGGATTGTGGAGCATAGGCGGGACACCATGACGCCCAGAAATGAAGAGCAGCCAAGCCCTTCTGCTGCAATACCTCATCGAGCTCCACTTTCTGCATAAATCCTTCGTTGCTGCAACCATCTTCGAGCTCCGTGGACTTCTCAGAATCACCCTCCTAGGCCGGTGCGCACTCTTTCAAAGAGTTTTTGAGAGAGAGAGAGAGAGAGAGAGAGAGAGAGAGAGAGAGAGAGAGAGAGAGAGAGAGAGAGAGAGAGAGAGAGAGAGAGAGAGAGAGAGAGAGAGAGAGAGAGAGAGAGAGAGAGAGAGAGAGAGAGAGAGAGAGAGAGAACTCGACAATAACATCAAGTGTTAGTCTATGCATCATTTCTAGAAGTCAAAGAGCTCACTGAAGAGATGATAATCAGATCTCCTGCTCCCGATGATCCTCCAAGGATTGCTGCAAACAGGCTAGGTCCAATGGCTACAGAGCGAGTTATCAGGTTCTGGACTCAGGGATGATCCTCCAAGGATTGCTGCAAACAGGCTAGGTCCAATGGCTACAGAGCGAGTTATCAGGTTCCGGACTCAGGGAACAAACCGCAAATTCAAAATTCCCTGCCATTGTTTGCACCACCCATTGGAATATTTTACCCATTGAGGCGGTCCGGGGCGGGTCACAAGAAGAGTGGCCTCTAAGCACTCTTCTAGGCTCCCATGCTGCTCAATTGGGTTGGGGTTGGAAAAAAACAACAACACACACACAAACCCGCAACCTAACCCTACACAAATTTTGGGCACCACCTAGTTTTGGATGCGAACTAGGACGCGTAGAGAGAGAGAGAGAGAGAGAGAGAGAGAGAGAGAGAGAGAGAGAGAGAGAGAGAGAGAGAGAGAGAGAGAGAGAGAGAGAGAGAGAGAGAGAGAGAGAGAGAGAGAGAGAGAGAGAGAGAGAGAGAGTGCTCGGGCTGCTTTGAAATGTATCGGAGTAATCAAGCAAACACAATTATATATGTAAGAAAGAGAGAGAAGGGGGAGGGGGTGCTTGTTGCATTAATACCTTCTTACAAATCTGTCATGACCAATCAAAGTGGGATTAGTATTTTTTCAACATAGCTTGAGTAAATTACACCACAACACATCACAAGAAAAGCCACCCCAATCACTTTCTTAAGGCCAGGGGAGTCCTCTCCACCCTATCGCCCTCTTACAGTTTGTGGGATTTATGGCTAAATTGATGACAACACCGAGAGACAAGCTATCAAGAACTTAAAAAAAAACACCAAGACAATTACACATCATTGTTGTCTATTACTTCACGTTGGAAGAGAGACAAAGTATCCAAGCTTAGTCCAAATCCACCCTCCTTGATTCAACAAATGTTTGGCTTACACTAGTAAGAGAAATGATAGATTTCCTACTCTCAATTGAATGATTACTCTCTCTTACAATGGCATAGAGTTCCCTTGCTAATCACCCCTATTACAACACATGCACATGCATAAGACAATGAGCTTCCACTCAAGAGCTCCTTCTAGAGAGGTTGAACTTGGCTTCTCAAGCTATAGCATAGTGCTCTTGCTTATGGCTCCCCCCTTTTGTGCTAGCTACACCCTCCTTTTATAACAATTTTGAGGGCTAGGGTTACTCCTCTAACCATGGTTGGGTTAGATTTTCAGCACTTATTTAGTTTCTTTTGCTTGGAATTATCAAGAAGTTGGTGTGGATAGATGAAGAAGAGAAAGAGGAGAGAAGTGGAGGTGATAGGACTTTTCATAGTAGGTTAGTGTTAGTAAATTAGTAGAGTTAGTATTTTTATTGATTTACAAATGGAATTGGATATTTACAATGGGAGTATCCAAGTAGGATACAAATAAGGAAGAAAAAACTCTTAATAGGTAAGAAAATATGGATTTCTTACAATGTTGATGCTCCAAGTGTCTTGAGTAGGGTCAATTTTGACGCTTGTTGACGGTCCACTAGCTTTGACGGTACGTTTTTTCTCCACTCTTGAACTTCCTTGGGAGCCAAGGTAAGTGAACATGAGTAATCAATCACCATGATACTGTCTTTCGAGAGAAGAGGCTGAATTTTGTGGTTTTTTTGATAGATATGGGTAATATGGATGAGGAAAAATGAGACTAGGTGGTCAATTTTGGAATGAAAGTGTGTGTAAGAGACATGAGTTCACCATGGTTTCTCTTAATCCTTAAGGTTGAGAAGAAGGTGAGTAGGGTGCAGAGAGGAGTGGTGAGAGAGGTGGGGATGATGAGTGGAGAAGTGTGTGTGAAAGAGGAAAATGATAAAGTGGAAGAGAGAGTGTGGCTGCATAGCATGGGACAACTGGGGTCCACCAATAAAATCATAGCTTATAGCTCATAGCTCATAGCTCAAAAAAATATAAAAAAATTTGAGGTAAAAGTTCAGCCCACGAGCTACAACTTTTGTTTGTATCACCTTTTTAAATTTGGAGAGCAAGTGATCTTTAAAAATTCAGCAAAACCGACTGTTTTTTTCCACTGCACAAAGTCCTTGTGGGGTCCTTCTTTGGAGGATTCTTTTGAATACCTCCAAGAGTGAGCCCCCCATAGTGCATGCATGCATGCCACATACCCTTGAACTTATTTGGTAGGTCTATAATTGAAGATATTGTTGAGATCATGATATAAGTGAATAGTACAACTAAGAAAATCAAATATTGAGGGGTCTAAAAAAAATATGTATATGTCAAATTTAAATAATATTGTTGGAAGAAATATAAAGGGGTCAAAATAAATCTCTCTCATTATAAGTCTACCATAAAAAGATGAATATTTTTGGTGGTCTAATTTATGAGAGTAATAGAGAATAGATGTAGGAAGGAAAAAATCACAATAGTGAAAAAATATACACATAAATAGAACTAGTTTTTTTGGATTTTTGTTGGGATGGAGTTACACCAAAAATAAGAGAAGCTTGGATGAAATTATTTTTATATGGAATAAAGAGTATGCAAAATGGTAAGAAAAAATATGGTAATGGTGAATCAATGTACATAGCATAAATAACACACTATAGGTAGAAATATTTAAATAAATACCAAAATAATTATGAAAAATCCTTTTATTTAGGCCCTATATCCAATGAAATATTTACACACAAATGGGCCATAATATACTTATTTTTTTATTCTTTTTATTATTTTTTGGCTCAACTAGCCCAGTGACTAGCTAATTGAGGGTTTTTAAGAAGATATGGGCAAAGTCCCCTAACTCACACACACCTATATACAGTGAAAGGGTGAGGGTAACCACAGTGTTTGAGTGATTTGATAGGGTGAGGTAACTCACTATGGAAATTACAGAGAGCCGAAAAACGGCTATCACCACTTACACACTCAATAAGCTACACACACGCACATGTATACATACATACATATATATATATATACACATAGATATATATATGTGTGTGTGTGTGTGTATGGAGAGAGAGAAATGAAATGAAATGAAATGTTATATTAACGTCTTCAAAAGGCCAAAATGACCTATGAGACCAGAGCGTTACAATGTGGTGGACTTGATACAAAGTCAGAGTAACAAAATGAAATGAAAATATAAAATACTATGAAATCCTAAGCTGGTAGGTGTGAACTAAGAAACTAGTCAGGATAGATAAATCACAACTCACAAGAGATCCAGCATTGGTCGTTGGCAGATCTCATCAATCTCCTCCATGGTTAGCAATCTAATTTGGCGTCATGCATGTCAGGCAAAGTGATCCGAATCCTCTGATGTAGCCTCTGTCGATGCTGTGTAGTCCTCCGTAGTTGTGGGCGTCTCGATCTCCCCAACTCAGTCGCTCGGTCGATCAGTGTGCCTTTGGTGTGAGGCAACAAGATCTATTGTGGTAGTAGCTCCTCTGGGTGTCCAATGTCTGCTCTAAAGAAGTCTCTGATGTATCCCTGAGACTGGCTCACCTCTCCTCGCATCAGGCTCTCTCTGTATCTGTGCAACTCGAGCAGAAACAAACCCAAGAATCTCTAATCCTTGTACCTCATGACTGTGGAGAGTGATTCAAAGCCCTCTTTGAACAAGCAGTGAAAGTGGCCTCGTATCTCATAGTAGATGGAGTAGTGGCATGTGTAGTGTAACTCTATCTCAGGCTCCATGTCACACGGGGGGCATGTCCTGGCCTCTGCTGGTACTCCACTGTATCTCCCACTCTCGATCTGCAGCTGGTGTGAAGACGTGTGTATCTGGCCAATAGCACACCGTATCCCATGAGACAAGTGGGTATCCATGTTTTTGAGCCTTGTCACAAAAGCGTCCACTAGAAGCTGGAGAAGATGATCTCTGTAGAAAGCCATCTTCGTGCCCAACGCCTATGTTGGATGTATCCATGTCCTCTCGGTGTCTAGCTGAGTCAGGTCCTGACGAATGAGCCTAGTGATCTCGGACTGTATAAGAGTCAGGGAGGGTGCATCCAATGAGTACTGGAAGGGAGGCAATCTATCTATACCAAACCCATGCGCCTGCATGTATAGTTCAAGGAAAGAGCATGTTGAAAATCTTGAAATGACTTTGCCAGGTATGATGAATGCAGGGGTCAACTCAATCCTAAAAAAATGTCTTTTGGCACAGCCGCGGGTGAAGCTTCTTGGGCATGTTATTTCAGAAAATGGGATTGAAGCAGATCTAGAGAAAGTGGAGGCTTTGTTGTTACTGTCGTCTCCAAAAGATACTAGATAGTTGGCCACTTTCATACATAAAGTTAAATATCTGTCTTGCTTCATACCCTTGGCATCGCAACTATTATATCCATTGTAGCAAACAGTCAAGAATGATCCCTTGGAACGGTCTCATGACTGTGTTGAGGTTTTTGACAAAGTTAAAGAGGTTTTAAGTACGTTACCTATTATGCAAGCTCCTGACTGGGAAAAAGAGTTTTATGTCAACCCATCAGTGGGAGATGATGCCATTGGAGCTATGTTATTACAAAGGGGGAAGGAATCTCTTTATATGAAGTCTATTCATTATGCTAGCAGAGTAAAGACTCCTCATGAAAGAGATTTTTCTGAAATTGAATTGGTGATAACCAGTATGGTTTATGCTTGCAAACGATTCAGACACTACTTGCTACAAGAGTCATTCACTTTTCTCACCAATTATTCATTGCTTCCCAGTTGTTCAATAATTTAAATATATCAAAAATAGTGATGAAATGGGTTATTGAGCTTCAGGAGTTTCAGTTCACCTTTTTGGTGGAGGAAAGTACTCGAGCTACCCTGGCAGATCTTCTCACTTATAAGGATACTCCGGTTTTGGTTGAAGAAGAGGTGGTGCAAAAGAAGGAAGTCGGGACTCTTGCAATCCCTAATGCTTCACTGTTATACTTTGATGGTTCTTATCAAAGAAGTCATGATGCTGCTTCATGAGGCATTGTTATTTATGATGCACAAGGAAAGATGATGAGGAATCAAGGGCTGAAACTTGATGTAAAGAGTAACAATGAAGCATAATACATGGCTCTTGAAGGTGGTTTTCATATTTGCTTACAATTGGGAATTAGACGCTTGCAAATTAAAGCAGATGCTTTGTTGTTTGTGAAGGAAGTGTGGGGAGTATGGAAGAATAAGAACCCTAAACTAAAGAATTTATGCTTCAAAGTGAAGGCATTGCTCAAAAAGCTTGAAGCATGGAGTTTGCAGCATATTGAGAGGTCTCTAAATGAAGAAGCTCATGATGTTGCCCAAGAGATGATCACTTGTGAATTTGTGGTAAAGGCAGATGTCCCTTTATATCATGGGAGGGAAATCTTATCAAAGGAAGAGGATTTTCTATTGCAAAGTGTTCTACCTGAAGGTTTACTGTCTTCTAAAAAGTATGCATTCTTAAGAAAAGCCAGGAAATACAAAATGATTGATGATGTGCTTTACATGAAAGGAGGCGATTTGGTTTTGTGGCGTGTGCCTTGGAAAGAGGAAATTTACAAAATCCTGGAAGAAAATCATGAGGGATCTTGTGGAGGCCATTTTGTTATGAAGGTCATGCTACATAAGGTCTTGCAAGAAGGTTATATATGGCCCCAGTATTCAACAGAATGTTAATCATTGGTGCAAGTCATGTTTGCCTTGTGAGAGGATGGGAAAGAGAATTTTGAAGCGTGAGTTGCAAAAGACAATTTTAGCTTTTGATGTTTTGAAAAATGGGGTCTTGATGCTATTGGACCCTTACCTATGACTAGCAAGAGAAATGCTTACATTTTGACAGCAGTGGATTATTTGTCACGATGGGTAGAAGCCAAAGATGTCAAACAGATTACTAGTAAGGAGATGGAAAAATTAGTTTATGAGTACATATGTTGCAAATGTGGTGTGCCACTAGAGCTACTTTCGGATAGAGGACCGAAGGGGAAAATGATGTCGGCTAAGAGGAGAGAGAAAATCCCTTGGAATAAGAGCCAAAAAAATCCCCTTTTAATGGCTGCAATTCCTTGCACACCCTTTTTCCTAATAGAGACTAGCTTTTTTGGAGCTTTTGAGAGATACCCCAACTTCCAAAGCTTGTAACTCTCTTGTCTGCTGTCAGAATACAGAGGTCTACACGACACGAGCTTCATCTTTATGGTTGTTGGCGGATACGCTGCGACGGACGTCAGCACAGTGAGAACTCACTTAACAAGATTTGTCAGCTAAGGACAAAGCTCGACCTGCAGGCGCGTGGAAGCAAGCATAGGGTGTCAATCTACACTCGACCGACTCTCGACTAATTCCTTCAGAGGTCTCTACCCAATGTCTAAGCTACAGCGTTCAGGAGTGCATAAGAGGAGATTTCCTACAACGCTTCCAAGAGCCAAATACCCATCAAACGTTCTCGAAACGCCATAGAACTTGAAGGAGACCCTACTAACACCAATAGGTCGCTCTCCCTAAGGTCTATGAACAAAAATCCCAGCCCTAAACACCTGGTGCAAAATCACATAGGATGTCTAGTCGAGATTTGCAGGTCGTTGTTTTCGAAAACTAAAGTGCCTAATGTGTAGCTCTACTCAATGCGAATGCATGGATATGCTGAAATGCGAAAACAGATAACGTATGCTCACTGAATCACCATATGAAGCTCGTAGGTCGAGCTCGCAAAACCAGACCGTACGCCCGCAATGTAGGTATCGACGCGTAGCTCTCGTCGGGCGCAACACGGTGCACTTCTCCGCACTCGATTTCGACCACTGGTGCGGGCGTAGCGTCAAGATGAAGCTCTCACTCTCTCTTGTACACAGTACGCTCACTCACAGATAGTGCTTTTTTAAAATGACAAAGGTTTTTCATTAATGTCAAAAAGTGGTATAAATACCTTACAATCTCAAACCCTAATGTTCCAATTTAACCATTTACTCAATCTAAATGTCAAAAATGGGATACAATCTGAAAGCTTCTGTAAGCCCCAATATTTACAAAGGTGAAATGTCGGTTTTTCTCAATAAATGAATAATTACAAAAAATAATATTCCGTCGAGCAGTCATTTTCCATAGGGTGTGTCCAGCCGCTAACACTCCCCCCCCCCCTTGTTCATGTCGTCCCCGACATGGCTGTTGAGCTGCTTCTTCAATGTAGGTTTTCTCTCATCTTGAGAAGTGACTCATATCTCGCATGTTGAGCTAGTAGCGTCGGGCCGAATATGGCTGTGCTGATTGTGAAGAAGCTGGTGGAGAAGGCTTCTTCAAAGGCCTGGAGGTGATAAGATGGAAAAAACATAATTCTTTGATACAATGCATGTATCACCTCATGGGAAGGCTGACCAGACAGATCGTATGCACATCTGTATGTATCTTGAAAGAAGAAGATACTGTCTGTCACTTGTCTTGGTTTGAATATTTCGAAGACTGCCAAAAGGGTTTTACAAATATTTTTCATCATGATGCAAGATAGGTCAGTCAAGCCAGTGAACAATTTGATGGTGCCTGTTAGGGTTTTCACCATGTTTTGCTCACTTATTCTCTCGCCTGTCTTCGAGCCTGGCAGCTTCGGGTAATTTAGCGAAGTGAGTTGGATTCTATGTAGCAGCTCATGGGCTTTCCACATCCTCATCCTTGGTAGAGGGCACAAACTGAGGTTATCTCGGATCACTTTAGGTGCCTCTACCGGATGGATTAGATATTGAGGATACTTTGTCAGCCATGCCTTTCTCCACCTGGACTGAGAGTCCACTATTAGCTTGACTCCTTCAGGTTTGGAGATATCTGCTTTGTACAGTGGCACTGTTGGCTCCTCTTTGATCCGTTTGTTGATGGTAGAAGCTTCGTACTTTAGCAGAGGATATGGGAGAGAGGGCTGTAGCCATTCACGCCGAAGGTTACTGGAATCTATATTCTGAATAGTCATCAACTTAAACACCCTCTGCCCCCACTCCAATGCTTCTCTGGCTGTATCTTTGACTGTCGCTTCTATGACCTTTTGCAACTTCTCTTCTTCTTCTTGTGTCAGATCTTGTGGCTCTTGTGAGGGTCCCACAAGGCTTTCCTCTTGCATGGTGGTGTCCACGGGATCTGACACATTCTCTAGGTCAATCCCCTCCATGGCTGCTGGCCCAGTGCTAAACTATTGCTCTTCCGTTTGTTGCTGGCCTCTCAGCTCTTCTATCTGCTTCTGAAGTGTTTTCTTTTCCTCTTCCTCTTGCTCTCCCATGTTTACTAAGAGGTCGTTTAGATTTGCATTTATCTTTTCTGCCTCCTCAAGCTTTCTCTTGATGGCTTCTAGCTCATTCTTCGTGGCCTGATTTTCTTCTTCTAGGCGGTTTTGCATGACCAATGACCCCTCGGCCAACATCAGCCTTTGTCTTTTCTCTAATGTCAGCTCCTTTTGGAGCTCTTTCATTTGTTCTTCATAAAGCTCATTCTGAAGTGGTGCGAGTCGAGCTAGCATCTCTGACTCTGGACGGAGATGCTCGTAGCCGTTGGATTGTTTGATCTTTTACTTTCATCTGGTCTTTTAGCTCGATGACCTCATCCTGGCTCGCTTCATGCTCTATCTCTGCCTTCTCTTTGGCATTCCTCAGGGCTTCCACCTCCTTGGATTCTTCAGCAAGTTGTAGGGTTAGGTTGTACCTTCCCTCTCTGCATCTGTCAATGACTTGCTGATTTTCCTGTATTCTTCTTCAGCTCTTTCAAGTCTTTGATCTGCTGCCTGATTTTCTCGTTCCATCTCCTGGCATCGTTGTAATGCCCTGGCCAGACTGGCTTGTAGCTCTGTTTGTTTCTCTATATGCTCTTGGCTTTGTTTTTGTAGTGTGTCTATTTCAGCCTTGATCTGAACTTCAGTGGTTTTGAGATTAGCAATCTCACTCTCTGTGGCCAATGATTTTGCCATGAGCCCGGTTAGCTTGTGCATCACCACATCCCAGTCATTGGTTGGTGGCTGTAGGTCCACTGTTTTAGTGGCCATCTCTTTCAGTTCTACTAACCGCAGGCTCTGCATTTGTTCCGTGGGCCTTGTGCTTGCCAACTCAAAGGCCACAGTGGCTGCCTCTTCTCGTGAATAACCCGCAGCTAGTAGATCAAGAAATGTGCTAAAATTTCTTTCCTCTGGCTCTGGCTGCTGATCTTTGGGCTTAGTTTCTTCTTTCTGCTCTTCCCCTTTGGTCTTCTCTTGCTTGGAGTCTTCTTGATCATCAGATGTGTCCAACTCCTCCTTATGTTGGGTTTGTGGAGGGCTAAGAGGAGGTGGTGATGGCGGTGGGCTGGACTCCCTACTTGACGGAGGAGTTGCTGGCTTCTTCTTGAAGTCACGGTCCGCCTTGGTCTTTCACTCTCTTTCTTGGCCTTCTTGCTCTTCTAGCAGTTGTCGTCATACTTCATCCACTTCTTCTTCTGTAAATGGGATATTAGGGATATTCTCTGTCGTAGCATCTAGGATCTCAAAATTTTTGATGTAGTCTTCAAACCGATCTTGATGCACCCTTCGAGATGATCCCGACATGGCTTCTAGTGATGGCTTCCACAGCTCGTTCAGATCTCCCTTTAGTGCTCTTTCGGCTCTGAAGCTTTCCATTAATCTTTCTAGCCGCGCTGCTTTTGGTGATTTGGTTTCTTTGATTGGCACTTGTACACTTTCCTTCTTTCCTTTCTTCGGCTCCGGCGGCTCTTCTAGCACGGTTTCTAACCGGCGCTTTAAACGTGTGGCAACTCTGGGTGCCTTGGGTGGTTCCTCCTCTTTATCTTCCTTTAGCTTTAGCCATTCATTTTGTGAAGGTGGTTCATGCCAGTTTCCCTTGGCATGCAGTGCTCCATAAACCACTTTTGTTATTAGCTCACCATGTACAATGTAGGTGGGATTTTTGTTGCCCATCTTCACCAGGTTGTCATGGATGTAAGCAGCATAATTTATCACCTTTGGCTTGCTCTTCTACATTGCCCAGGTGAAGGTGGTAGCAATGGATCCATACACATGTGGAAGTACTGGTTGTAGATTTGGCTCATGATAGCCACTTTAGGGTTTGCAATATCTTCAAAAGTGTAGTTTTTCTTCCTTTCGGAGTACACCTTGACTTCATCTCTTCTCTTGGTCACACTATCTCCCTTGTTGGAGATGTCTAGTGTGGTTGCCACCACGGCTACCACCACCCTTTCTGTGATGACAATCATGGTATCTGGCTTGCCCTGCAGATCAGTGACTCGGGCCACTCCATCTTCTTTGATAGTTGTCACAAATTCCCACACTCTTTTGATGTCAATCCCCACTGGCAAAGCTTCAAAGTAGTTATGGAGATCTATCTTCTCTAGGTAATCTCCCATCTTGCTTCTGACAAACTCATTGAGCTCCCGTGATATCATGGGTAGCTCTACTGCATTTTCTTCAAGATCTTTGAACACGCCTTGGTAGATCTTCAAATCATTGGACTCTAGCAAATCATCCTGAATCCATGTGCTGGTTGGCTGAATCAGGGTTCCTTTTGGGATCACAAATGGCTCTACTTCTTCCAAGTACTCTTTTGTTGTCATTCTCTTCTTCTTTGCCGGTGATTTTGCGGCTGCCATGGATCCTATTGCACTCAGTAGTTCGAAGTTAGCGTTTTTTCCATATCAGTTGAGAAACTGAGTTTTAACTATCCAAATGGCTTGAAAATTGAAAATAAAACTTAAAAGGAACTAGGGAAACTGTGCATGTGCTCACAATATCATTCTGGCCAAAATTTATCATTTAGACATCCTACGTGTAGGATGTCTATTTCATCAGTTTTTGGTGAAACTTGGTAGGCTAGTGGCCCTTGGCCTGTGCAACATGGCTATGTGATTGGAATTGGGTTTGGGCATCAAAAAGTGCATTTCTGGGCAGATTCAGGCTTTAGGCTTACAAATTGGGTAGGATGTCCACAATAGGTGGCAAATGATATTTAAATGGGTTGAAAGTTGATATATGAGCTTCTTGCACCATGTTAATGGCTCCCATGATGTCATTTCTTGCACAGTAGGTCAAAATCATGCTGGAGACATCCTACGCGTAGGATGTCTATTTCATCAAAATAGCTTGAAATTGGTTTTGTGGGTAGCTCTTGGCATGTGGAACATGGCCCTGCTCTTGGATTTTGATTTGAACAAGAATTGTTGTTGGTAAGAGCATGTGTAGTGTTTTTGGGCTCAAAATGTGCATCTTGGAGGTGTTGGGGGCCAAATGTGATGGGATTGGCTTGAAAATTGATATATGGGCTTATGAAAGTGTCATGAAGAGATTTGGAACTGAAAAATATCATCTGGGAGCCAATTTGGTCATTTAGACATCCTACACGTAGGATGTCTATTTCATCATTTTTTACATTTGACCACACAGATGGCTTGGCAATGTGCTCATGAGTGTATTGTGCAAGTTTCATGTGATTTGGACAAGTTTTGGTAGGTCCATGGCCCATTATTGCCTCTATGCTCTGACTTTGCATTTTTTGATGCACATGAGGTCAATTTTTGTCCAAATGTGATGAAACTTGGTGGCTAGCATGTACTGGCTATTTAGAAGCTATGTGTGATGAGAAATGTTAGGTTTGGTGCCCAGATTTGGCCTTGAGACATCCTACGCGTAGGATGTCTCCTGATGAAATTTTCATTGGAAGGACTATTGGTGCCTACCCTGAGCTCCCCTGAGTCCCTTTTAAGCATTATTTCAACCAAAAAGTCAAATTGATAGAAAGAAACTCCCTGTGTGGATTTCAAAGCCTCCGAGCCGTTTTCTGACTCTTGGAGTACTTTTTTGGTGATGAATTTCTTGATGTTGGTCTCCATAGCTTCACGGTCCCTTGGGGATCCTTGCCATATGGTTTTTGTCGACTTTGGCTTCACCAGAGCTCCGGTTGGCAATTTGTCGCTCTGGAAGCACCCGTGGTTGCGTTCTCATGTCTTTGATGACTTGTGGAGGTCTACCACCATAGGACTTGGTTGTTGATGGTTTAGGAAAGCCGCTCATGAAGTTTGGTGGCAAACGGACATGCGGTTTGGCAGCGAGAGCTATTTGACGCTTTGTGTGTCTGATGCCGTTTCTGAAGTTTAGTGCTGCTTCGGGTCACCGTATGGCCATGTGGGCTATATAGACTTGTCGAGCATGTCGAGATGCTCCTACCCATGAGTTTTGGTAGCATTTGGACGCCTTTCCGCCGATTTCCCATTTGGTGGCCTCTTGCAGGGCTCTAGGAATTAGGGTTTTTCTCGATGGTTTTCTACTGCCTTTGGTCATCCAAAAGTGGTCTCCTATGCTAGGGTAGGCCGCTGATGAAGTCTCATTGCTTTTGGGTTAGCTGTTAGGTGGTCATTTCTACCTGTAGGTCTCTACTGCCCTCTTTCCGTGTGAACCCTATGCTAGTTTTCGTGACAAAACAACAAACATGCGCGAAAAGCTCAAGGTGGTGAGCCTACCTCTCATGTCTGGAGCGTGTCGGGTGGTCGTGTGCGTCGTAGAAGCTGCTAGAAGTCCCGTTCGCTCTAGGTGGCAGGAGCTCTCTCTCTAAAGTCAATAGTAGAAATGAGCTTAAAATGAAGTGAAAATTTCTTATAATGGGGGTCCCCAAACTACTTTCCAAGAAATTTGACATGTGCTCCCAACTTCTTGCGAGATGCGGTTTAGGCTCAAAAATTTCTTGATTTGGACTCCATTTGTCCATTTTTCGAGAAATTTCACGTTTCGGTCAAAATTTGGCTAAAACACGCTTTCCGCTCCATTCACATAATTGCACCCCCATTGTACCATAGGTTTTCCTATAGTCACTGATCATCCCCATATTTTTTGTTTTTCATTACGATCATTTTTCACCTGCTTTTTGTATTTTTGAAGTTTTTCTGCCAAAAATTAATAGGAAAATAGAAAATTAAACGCAAAAAATCCTCAAAAATCATAATAAATCAAAAACATCACCACAAAACACTATATACACTCACATGCAATTTTTATGGCCGGATTTCTCCGTTTTATCAATATTTTGCCCGAAAAATGGCTATTTTTACTTATACACACACACACACACACACACACCTAAGGGCTTGATTTAGCATTTGGCCCCATATAGTTGTCTATTCATGCTGTATAAGGGCATATGTACTTAGGTTAGTCCAAAACATTTCGCAATCAAACGACAACCCTTAAAAATAGTCGAAAAACATGCTCTTTTTTGCTCTTTCTTCCATTGGGTCCGCATTTGAGAATGCCTCCCTCTCTCCTAGCCGGAGTCCTCCCGGACGACAAGGTATCGCCTCGGTGTATGTGCCGTGCCTGGGTTAAAAAAATCGTGCTAATGCTTGGCCCTGTAATGTGGCCCTACATGATGCATACTTGGTCAATGCATGGAAAAATTAATGCTGTGAAAAAGGAGGGTATAAGCAATATGCTTATTGGCATTCATCGTCGAGGTTTCCAGTTTGTTGTTGATTTGGGCGGCAGATTTTCTTTGCAAGTAAAAGTTGTAACTCTACCGCTCTTTGTTTGATCGTCTTTCTTGCAAAAGTCGCTTGGTTTTCCGCTATTGTCGATATGGCCGTAGTTGTCTCTTTGGAGAGAATTTTAGTGGCGGAATTGGCCATAGACTTTGTCTCTTTTGCTTTCCATTTGTAGCTTTGCTTTCCATTTAGTGCTACTTCCGTGGTTGTCATTGTTTTGTTGCTGATTGGCACCCACATAGATCGGTTTGCTGGTTTCATATGTAGTGTGTGTCTGTATGCCGATGTTGCTTGTAGTGAAGGGAGTTCCTTTTGCTTTGGTTTCAGGATCCAAATGCGAGTCGCATTTAAGTTGTTGCTGAGCATTTTCTTTGGGATCCATATATGTTTTATTCCCTTGGTTTTTGGTTGAACTGTCTGCTTCGGTTGACTTCTTCTGTTGTATTGTGGTTTATTTGCCATGTCATCTCTGTCCTTCCGCACCCATACTTGTTTTTCATAGGTTGCTAACCTTGATCTTGGCACTGCAGTCTGTGTTGTTTTATGTTTGTAGTGAACATGGTTGGCAGTTCTCTGTTTGTTCTCCATGTTGTTCTTAAGTGGCACCCATCCTTTTGGCTCTTTCTCCCTTGATTGTGTTGCTGCCATCTGATTCTTCTAGGGTTGCTGAGAAAAGGCTACCACCTGTTGTTCTTGTGCATGCTGAATTTTGACCGCATCCGCATTCCAATCTATCTGCACATTATACTCTTTTTTCCAAGGTTGTCCCAACAACATGGGGTGTTGTGTGCTTTCATCTTTAACTTACATAAAACTTGTGTGGGTAAATATATTGATGTATTTGTACATGCAATATAATCCAACCCAATGTGTTTAATGAATGTGATGTACTACTTTCCAGCACTTGTGGAGTAGGATGTAGTTGACCTGTGGGCTTGAGCTGTTTGTATAATCTGTAAGAGATTAGATTTGGTTGAGCTCCACAATCAAGCAATGCCGTTGATTCAACTTGATTGCTACCCACTTTGACTGCAATTATTGGCTCCACTGTGTCTTCATCAAAATTCGTTAGTCGAATCACATCTATTCGCAACGGAGATCCACATTGTTGTCGTCGTCGTAGAAGCCGTCTTTTTGCAATGCTTTCTTTTGCTTCTGCTTGAGCTTCTTCTCGTACCCTCTGTTTCTCCTTCATCCATTGTTTTTCTTGATGGATTTGTTGAAGCATATCCTGTGTTAGTGGTAAATGATATTTCTTTAATCGACACCCACTAATCGAATTGGGCATTTCTTCCCCTGCTAATGTAGCAAGCTTGACAGCTCCACTTTGTGATAAGTCACTAATCACAAAGGGTCCCATCCCTCGCTTTTTAAGTTTCTTGGCATGTTGCTTCAAAGTGTAAACAAGTACATAATCACATGTTTTGAACTCTTTCGTGCACACATGCTTGTCAAAAAATTATTTTTGTCTTGTTTTTTTTAGCATAGATCCAAGCTACAGCTCGTAAGCGAAGTTCATCTAGCTTTTCAAGATCATCTATTCTTGAAGAGAGCTCATTCCCTGTCCATTCTAAGCGTTTCGCTACTTGTAGAGTTGGAATTAAAAACTTTATGGGTAATATAGCATTTAGGCCAAACACCATGTTGTACGGTGTTGTTCCTATTAATGTTTTGTAAGCTACCCTATATGCCCATAGTGTTGAGTATAACTACTGATCCCAGTCTGTTCTTGACTTTGATACAATTTTAGTGAGAAGGGTGCATAGTGTTTTATTTGTGGCCTCAGCTTGTCCATTTGCCTGTGGATGATATGGAGCAGATTTTCTATGTATGACCATGAATTCCTCTAGCAGATATTCAATGACTTCATTAAGAAAATGTGTTCCTCGATCACTGACAATTTCTATTGGTAATCCGTATCATACAAAGACATTCTCATACAAAAATTGTGCAGTGGTTCTTGCGTCTGCTTTTTGTGTTGCCTTGGCTTCCGTCCATTTTGTGAGATAGTCCGTAGCCACAATAATATATTGGGTATGGGTGCGATATGCAGGGGGTGAATAGGCCCCACAAATCAATGCCCCATTTTTCAAATGCCCTTGCTCCCATCATTGGCCGTAGTGGCATCTCATCTCTCTTTATCGGCACCTTGGTGCGTTGACATGCGTCACAACGCTTTACAAACTCCTCAGCATCCATATGCAATGTAGGCCACCATATTCTTGTGGTTAAGACAATTTTGGCCGTCTTATCGCCTGAAAAATGGCCTCCACTTATGCCTCCATGTGCGTGTTCTAGAATCAGCAGGTATTCACTTTCACTTGCACAGATTCTAAGTTGATTGTCCTTTCCTCGCTTATAGAGTTGGTTCTCAATTAAATTATAGTCACGAGCCTCCAGCTCTATATCCCTTTTTCGTGCTCTTGTTATGTTTTCAGGAAACGTCCTTGTGGTTAAGAAATCAATGATATATTGACTCCATGCAGGTGCAATGCTTACTTGAAACAATGTCGCGTGATCCACTTGTCGTTTGGCACTACATATAGTACAATTGTTAACATAAGCATGTGTGTCAGCATACATAGTTGGCCAATAAACCCCTAACTGTTTCAGTCTCTGGTGTGTTTTCATTGTTGAACAATGAAATGCACAATCCTGGACGTGTGCTTCTTCAAGATAACACTCGAATTCCTCCGGATTTATACACAATCATAGAATCTGGTCCGATCCTAGATGATACAGTCGTCCTGCAATCAACTGGAAGTTTTTTGTTTGTCGAATTGTTTGCTGTTTGGATTTGTTTTCCTTGTTATCAAAACTATCTCCAAAGGAAAGAATGCTAACAACTTTCTGAGACCATTTGGGTATCATTTCAATATTGAAAAGATAAGCGTCAGGTATGTCATCGTCTACTCCTTCAGGAGCTTCCCCATTTTGTAGCCTTGAAAGATGATCCATCCGTAGATGTGTTTTACCCTTTTTGACCACCACTATAAAATCAAACTCTAGCAATATAATAAACCAGCGTACAATTCTCCCGGTATTGCATGGTTTATTTACCAGATACAAAAGAGCTTGATGATCTGTGAAGAACACAAATTTGTTTGCGAGCAAATAATGCCAAAATTTCTTTACATCATAAATCATTCCTAACCCCTCTCTTTCAGTGGTTGTGTAGTTCTTTTCTGCACTGTATAACTGTCGGCTTGCATAACAAACTGGGAAATCCATTGTTCCATCTCCAGGTTGAGCCAGAATACTCCCGATTGCATATGCAAATGCATCAATTTGAACATGGAATATATTTTCCCTATCTGGTGCTTTAAGTACAGGTGCTGATACAAGGTTTTCCTTAAGCTTTTGAAATGAAGTTTCACACTCCTCAGTCCAGTCGAAACTGACTAACAAACGATACAGAGGTTGGGCGATGACTGCATACATATATATGAATCTTGGATAATATCTGCAGTGTCCCATAAAGGATTGCACTTTTTTCACGTTAGTAGGCCTGGGCAGGTCTACTATGACTTTGTTTTTGTCTAGGTCAGTGGTTATGCCATTTCTTGAGACAATGTGTCCTAAATGTGGCCTTGCCTAACCATAAAAATGCACTTTTCCGGGTTAAGGAAGATTCGATATGTTCTGCACTTCTCAAATACCTTTTGTAAATGGTCAATATGTTCCTCTCGTAGAAGAGAGTGTACACAAAGATTATCCATGTATATTTCTAAGAATATTCTCAGGTATTCTTTGAACTCATGAGTCATTAACCTCTGAAAGGTAGCTGGGGCATTACTTAAGCCGAAAGGCATAACTCGATACGCATATATTTCCCATTCTGTGGCAAACTCTATTTTGTGTTGATCCTCTATTGCAATTGCCAGTTGGTTATTGTTGACCGCTGGGTCAACAACACAACATAACTCAAGTTTCGTACCAAAGTCTTATCTTTTGCGAGTTATGAAATGCTGTGGATTATGGCTATAAACTTCATTTGTAAGAGTAGTTATTCTAGTTTCAGAAGTTGGGGTGCAATGGCACTTCCAGATTGTAAATACAAAGCCATTTGACCCTTTCAACCCCATTTTTGGTTAAACCTAAGGTAGCCTTAGTATATAAGGTACCTAGGTCATTTTGAAAAGGGGGGAGACTTTTAATCATAATCAAAACTTTAGCGCTGCCGTCTACTGTGTGTGAGAGAGAAAGAGAGTGAGCGTGAGCTTTATCCTCTCGCTACGCCTGGCTCGCTCAACACATTGGAGATCCGATCGCACCATTGCTGTAGGCTCGAGGAGAGCTACGCGACAACGCCAAGCATTCCACGCAAGACGAAGCGCACACGCCGATGCATCTACGAGCTATTCGTGGCCGTAAGTGTATCAAACGATGTCTGTTTTCTGCGTGCTAGTGGTCTATAGAATCGTGGCGACATAAGCTACGCATAGGTACTCATAAATTTCAGTTTCGGGCACTTTCAAAATTTTGCTCTGTCATCCTACGCGTTTTCCGCAGATGGGTTTAGAGTGAGGGTTTTAAGTGTAGAAGCTTAGGGACAAGTGTATCCTAGTGAGGGGATGGTGTTCCTTAAGTTTCGTACGAATCGGGCACGATTAGGTGAGTTACCTTCCGTATGTGTGTATGTGGCTAGGTGGTGTAGTTGAGAGCAGTGAGGTTCTTGATTGTGGTTTAGTTGGCCTTCCTGAGTGTTGTATGTGTAGGATGGTCTCAGCTTGACAAGCTAAAGATATTTCCTCCGTGTGCCTATCGTGTCATCTAGGTCCTCGATTGACATTATGTTGATCTAGGTAGTGTTTGCATGCACTTCATGGGTGTGTGAGTTGCTCCTCCAACATTGGCGCCATTGCCGGGGACACAAGGACCTAAGTAGGTTTCCTACTAGCACTCATGTGATGGTTGCTTGATTTAGTTTCGGCTAAAGAAAGGCTTTTTCTTAAGTGGATCCGAAAGAGGATATTCCGCGATCAAGTGGATAGCCAGGAGGCGTGTGTCTTGCCGAGGGTCTGCGACTAGATATGTTTAGTTAGGATCTGTGGATTAGAGTAGTTGTTGGTGGTCGAGTGATGTGAGGTGATAAAAGCGTTTACTAGTCTGTGTGTGGCAGTGAAGCGTTTTTCTACTCATAGGTGCAAAACCCCATATGATTTGTAGGAGTAGCTTTAGGTAAGTGATCCGATTCTGATCTAGAGCTATTCAGCACTAAATTATTTGCTAAAGTGCTTGATTGCATTTGAAATCACGGAAAAGTGTGCTTTTGAGGGTAAAAATGCATTAAACAAGCTTTTGTGGATATTTTTGTATGACTGACTGATGATGTGCATATAAAAGAGCATTTGCAAGGGTTCTGTGAAGAAAACCTGCAATTCTGTAAACATAGACATCCTACGCGTAGGATGTCTCAAGGGGGTTCTGGAGATCAAATTTGAAAATTCTGACTGCACCAGTGTGTTCAGAAGGGGGGGTTTACCCAAAGTATACATTGAAACTAGAGTTTTGACCAACTCTTGACACCCAAAAGACCAAAGACGGAGTGTCAAAAACGCGAAAACAAGAAACTTAAGATTCTGAGAACAATTTTGCATAAAAACTGGTAGGAATGCTTGAAAAGTAGTGCTCAAGGCTTGGGGATGCTTGTGGATGAATTCTGCCAAAAATTTCATCAGTAGACATCCTACGCGTAGGATGTCTATAGGGTGATCTGGGGACTTTTTTGAAAATCTGAGGTTACCAATGTGTTCAGAAGGTAGGTTTTACTCTGTTTTCACCCAGAAAGGGGAACTTGACCATATCTTGACAGGATAAGACCAAAAGACGAAAATTGCCAGACATCCTACCCAAATTGTGTCCAAGGCCTAATTTTGAGACCAAACGATAAGATGACTCCATAGGCATGTTCTAAATGTTGTATTGAGTGCATGTGATAAATTTCATCTCATTTGGGTCAGTGAAAGTGAAGATTGAACAGACTTTAGCGTTTTTGGACATACAAAAGGCAAGAATAGCTAGTTTTGGGGTCTTTTGACATCCAAATTAAAATCTAAGCATAGCATTGGGTTGCTGACATCAAGGGGAAGCTGTGGCTCAAGTTTGGGGAAATTCTAAGCACTTAGACATCCTACGCGTAGATGTCTTCACCATGATTTAGCACTCCAAATCAACCTCTGAGCATACCAGTGGGTTGCTGAAGACTAGGGGAATCTTTGGTCCAAGTTTGGGTTCATTCTGAGCAAAAAGACATCCTACGCTGTCGAGAAATTTGCGATCTTGCCAGGAAAGCACCGGGCTTATGACTGTGAGAGTTTGTGAGAGAACTCAAAAAAACTATATGAAGGGGTTTAAACCATAGATGCCATGAAGACTAGGGTTTGGAAAGAAGTGCAATCAAAGAAGACCCACTCTTTCTCTCTTGCACTCACACACACAAAGAAAGAACACAAAAGAGAATGTCAAAATAACACAAAGATGAAAACATCAAGGCTATGGTCATATCGTATCATGGGTAGTATGAAAGGGTTAATAGATGAGTTAATGGAATTCAATCTTGGCTGACCAAAGAGGCTACGAATTATTCTTTGGAATTGTAGTTTTGTGCTTACCATAATATATATTTTTTGTCTAGTGATTGGAATTAATTGTGTATACAAATCCTCTTGGCTCATAGCAAGATAACTACGCTTACGTCAAAAGAAAAGTTATAGTCTATGAGAGGTAGTATAATGGGATCTGGTGATAGAAGTATTTCATTGAGCCTTTCTGGGCCAAAGAGAAACACTATACATTGTTGAAAGTGTATTTTACGGCTAATCCATATGTTAACTCTAATAGATCGTACAGAGTGAAAGCGAAAGAAATTATCATCATGTGGATTATTCATCTAGGATAACTCTAGTATGTGTAAAATGTAGATATGAGAGAAGAGACGGGAAGAGAAGAGAAGAGCGTTTCCCTCCCAAGCCCTATTCTTGCCCATAGGCAATAAGGATACTGCAGGGAGAGATGTACTTGTAGCAAGGAGAACCTAAAATTTATAGAGAGGATGAATTACTAAGAGAGAGAGAGAGACAGGTTTGGTTAAAGAGACGAGATTATATATATATATATATATATATATGTTGGATTAGAGATTAAAAAGAAAACAACAAGAAATCAAGAAAACATCAATGTAGAACATATCTTACTTGACAAACCCTTTGAAACCATTATTGATGGAGAGAGAAGAAGAGGGGAGAATTCAACGTTGATTGATACGCCAAGTCCAAGAACTTCTTTGATTAGAGTTGATCTTCCAAGGATAGCGTACAAGAATGGCTAGTCTTCCTCTAGGAGAAAGTGTAGGCTTGGGCTTATGTTAATGGCTAAGGACAATTAGGCATTACTACTCACTCCCTCAAGAATTCCTCTCATCAATGGCTTGAATGCTTAAGTTCCTTTTCAAGGAAGAAGAGGTCCCCTTTTATAGGTGAAGGGAACCCCCAAGGGTTTACACAAGAAGAGAAGAGCCGGTGTGAACAGAAACTAGAAAAGTTGGAAATGAGCTGTCCCTGCATGATGTGGGCAGATTGGGGTCCAGTATTTTGATCATATCTCCTCAACCGTGGCTCCAAATAAAGTAAAAATATGGGCAGAAAATTCAGTTCATTAGCTACGATTTTCATTTTAAAATCGTTTTCCAATTCGGATTGGAACCTTGTGTAAAAAAATCATCAAAATAGGGTCCATTTCTGGCAGCAAAAGTCTTCCTGTGGTCCCCTTAGCCTAGACTTTCATTTGATTCCAAAGGACACTTCATGCCATATGAAAGCATGACATTGCTTCTTGACAAAGTTTTGTAATCATGCTTGCAATAATGGATTAAAATAAGTGTATCTTTGAAATCATGCCACCTAGTGTCCCACTAGGATTTGATTCCCTCCTAGTAGCTATTTAAAAAGAAATATAAGAAAAATACATAGAATATATATATATATATATATATATATATATATATATATATATATATATATATATATATATATATATATATTGGAGTTTACCCTAGATATAGGATCTAGCTAGGGTGTGAGATAATAATGAGATGGTAGAAAGAAATAATCAATGCTTTTTGCCCCAAGTTAAAGAGGGATGAAAACACACACAACGCCTCTATAACAACCCGACACACACTCTTGGAATGATACACACACACACACACACTATGGGGCACCACTCGGCTTACACAACACACCTGGCTGAGACAGGGAACACACCTCTGGAGTGAGAGGAGAGAGACTATCCACTTGCCCACTCCACACACACACACACACACACACACACACACACACACACACACACACACACACACAGAAAACTCAGCTCAAAAGAGGAGAATTTCTGATGTTTAGATACAATTGAGCTTGGGCCAACACCAATGGGGCAAATAGCTCACACAATATGGGTAAAAGATACCAGATACAATCACAAATTGGAGCAGAAGCTTCGCTCATAGGAGCAACTTACACAGCCAAAACAGAAAAAAAAGAGTGAGGAATTTGGAAAAATGGACAGCACCATCGCGTCCGGAACGGCCCAAAACCCAAGTCTACAATGTCAAAGTGCTCAAATCCGACATCGGATGAGCAGTTTACGACCAAAACAGGCTCCAAAAACCCCAAAAACACACCTGCGGCTGTTCCTCCTTTCTTCTCCATGTTTTTTCTGGTCTTCTCTCAGGTTTTTCAGTTCCTACACTTAGCTTTTTTAGTTGGGCACCCTTGGCCTTTTAGATGACCTCAAACGGACCCCGAACAGGCCAAAAACTGACCTCGCAGTGCATAGTTGTCACCTTTTTGCATCATCCGCACACCTGGCACTCATTTCTTTTCAATAATGCGTCTTGCAACCACGTGAAGTGGCCCCAAAAAGTGGTCCTAATGATGACCTTTCTGCATAACTCTCACAAGAAAACACCCACGTTGTGTCCGTATTCATCCACGTGCAAATATTGACCCCGTTCGGCCTCCTGACGCCACTAGATGCCATCTGACGCACCTGCTTACCTCATGTCGTCGACCCGCGGATAGCTTTCTCGAGAAGTTTTACGCGCTACCAACTCCTCATTATTATAGACAAAACACACTGGTACTGGTAATAGTGAAAATTGATGCACTATGTACATGTTGTCCTACCTGTACACATGTGGGCCCTACGTAACCATGTGGGTCTGGAAAATGGGCAATCCTTTATTCAATGCACCATGCATGGGTATGTACATATGCGCAATTCCTTGCTCCAAAAAACTCCTGACAACGCTTTTCCCATAGTATTTTCCAATGGTAAAGTAAGAATAGGTTACCCTTGAGATAAATAATAGGATGAGATAGAAAGCTTATTGTTATACTTACATATGCATATGTACATTATAGGAAATATACTTATGTATCTAAAAAGTTACAAGATAGATCTTGTAGCATGCGTCCCCACTATGTACGTGTCACAGCACGACAATGAGTAGGATGTCTACTGCATAATTCTGAGACCAAAATTCTCCTGTGACCATACCATGCTGTCATATAGACTTAGATAAGCCTCCTAGTCAATTTTGGTCCAATTTAGAGCTGATTTGACTGGTGAATTCATCAGAACAGACATCAGGCTTTTGGAACAGATTCTTGATCATTTGCCCAACCTATAGGTGTCAGAATAAAAAAGTAAAAATAGCTGTGAGCTTAGCACATCAAGGGGAAGCTACAGTGCAAGTTTGAGATGAAACAGAGCAAAAAGACATCCTACGCGTAGGATGTCTCCAGGGTTATAAAGTGGTCAAAATTCTACTTTGGCCATATAGGGAGGTTCTAAGTGTCTCAAGGATTCCATAACTTTTTTCAAAAGTGATTTTGGACCTTGTTTGGCCTATTTACCAAGCAAAGACAAGAATTGTCAGACATCCTACTCTTGGAGTGCACTAGAAGCTTATGCAGCCCAAATCTTGACCCATTGGCATCCAAATTCAATTTTGAGCATTTCATTGGGTTGCTGAGCACTAGGATAATCTTGGGATCAAGTTTGGACAAAATCTGAGCAGTTAGACATCCTACGCGTAGGATATCTCCAGCTTGATTTAGGAATCCAAACCAACCTATGAGCACACCACTGTGATCAGCACATCAAGGAGAAGCTGGGGTGAAAATTTCAAGTCATTCTGAGCAAAAAGACATCCTACGCGTAGGATTTCTCAAGGCCATTTTTAGGTCCAAATGAAATTATGAGCATACCATTGTGTTGTTGGACTGAAGGGGAGTCTCTGGACCAAATTTTGTTAAATACTGAGCATATAGACATCCTACGCGTAGGATGTCTCCAGGCCAGTTTTAGGGTCCACCTGTAAATTTGACCATACATAAGTGTTCACAGTGTCACAGAGATCCCAAATCTTCTTTTAAAATTGAATTTGGACTCATTTTGACCAGTCTAAACTGCATTTCACTGTTTTGGCCATAACTTTCACAAACGGTATCGGATCGGAAAAGTTTTTACATCAAAACGTAGCCTGAGAGCGGCTCTACAGATCTTAGAGCAAAACTTGAACTAATTGTATACATACGGCAATCGTTTAGTTCAACTTTGAAAAAAACGTCGTTTGAGGCCTCAAAATACATCCGCAAGTTAGGGGTGTCTAAAAGCGACAATTTGCGAGAATTGTGACAAAATGGTTACGGTTTTGGACATAGTTTCGACTTTTCCCCAATCAAAGCACTTGAACACAGTGGACTAAGTCTTCTTGAACCAAGCAAAAGCTCTTAAGCCCAGAAATCATTTCTACCCTAGATTCAAACGCAACTTACACAAGCGTGGAGATCCAGACGATAGAGGAATATCCTCCCACAATGGATCTTCCAAAATTGCAATTGATAAAGATCCATCTTGTTGTATATAGATACATTGACGACAATAAGGTCAATCTTTATAGGTGCTCAGATCCATACCTAGAAGAGATAACGGATTACAAGCTCTTATATGTCTACACATACGGAGTCGGCTGTCAATGGAGATCTAGAGTTGTCGACAAGTATGGACGAGAATACAAAGTTGTAGAAAGCACAAATCCACAGACTGTACTAGAAAGAGGTGGATATTTGGTCAATGAAGGACCACAAATGCCTCCACCAAACGCAAGAATTCCTATAGGAATTCCAAGAAGAGAGCCACCAGGATACCCTTCAAGAGCGATAATGAAGAATTCTCGCCAAAAGGCATTGCTCACAACACGGTCTCGCAAATCCATAGATTCAAACAGAAAGAGAATGAATCAGTACGCAAAGCATCATTACGGCTCAAGAGATATGTTAAGCTCAGTCCGAGAGCAGAATTACCTACGCAAGCACAACTGATGTTGATCTTTATCCAGGGAATGGGACATGCGGACCTTGAGAAGGATCTGCATATGATAAGGAGGATGACGCTAAACGAGTTGATCAAAGAAGCTCTTTATCTAGTGGCATACAAAGAAACGAACTTAAAGAGTCAAGGAGATGACACATCCTCTCAGCACAGTGTTTCACAGATAAGTGAGTCCATTGCCAAGCCAACGGCACCTATTGATCAAGAAAAGCTTATCGACGACTTGGTCAAGAGGTTGATTCCTCTTGTAAGGTTTGATTCGGGAGAGCCGAAGTGGTGTGAAATTGAGAGAAAATGGACGAACCATACGGAGGAAGAGTGCTATTATAGCATGGAAAATGCTAGGGAGAGGTATGTACAACCTGTTCTAGAAGCACCTACTCCACCTAGATACATTACGGGGAATGCGCCAGGACCAGTAGGAGTTTTAAGGCCATAGCTCGTCTTAGGACAACAACCTCCGCTGCCAGGTGCTAGAATGCAGGTAGACATGAGATACATGCCAATGATGGAAGCATCAAATAAACCAACACCAGTACCAGCTACAATGTGGTATAGAAACCAAAGTGAGTACTACCCTTCAGAGCAACAAAATGTGGGAGAAACACATGGAGTGGTGAGACCGGTACAACCTCCACCTCCTGGGTTTCAGTCGAAAGAAAGAAGGTATGAAATGGACAAAAGGACATTGCGATTCATTGAAAATAGTGGCTTATCTAGGTCAAAGCTTGCTTATAGCCAAGAGGAAATGCTAAAAGAATCTCCTCAACCAGAGACAGATTGTCACAAAAGTCGTGACAACCACTTGGTCAAACAATGTCCTCATACGGAGATCACTGAAGTAAATGCCTATTGTCTTGAGTGTGGCATCACTCACTTGATCCCTGATTGCTAAAAAAACCAAACCAAATCAGGAAGATCACGACAAATGTATTAGGGATTGTTTAGCTACCTAGTAGCTCAGAAAATGAAAATGTCGTACCAATTCAAGTGGTTACGAGAGCTCAAGCTCAAAAGAAATCTGATGAGAATCCAGAGACAAAGAACACGAAAAGTGACACGAGTCCAAAGACAAATGATGAACCAAAGACAGACGCACCTAGTCAGAAAACCAAGAGCAAACGAAATAGTTGGAAAGCTAGAAAGACTAGGATGAAAGCACGCAGGGAACGAGAGCAAAAATCCCTAGCTAAGAAGCTTATCGAAGCTGAGGAGAAGATAAAACAACATGAGGAAAAGGAGGCACCTTCTCTTACACAGATGGTTAAACCTCTAGAAGAACCATCCACGGATGAGAACCCAAGAAGTGCTAGTTCAGGAGGATTTGTGCTGGCAGAGAAGGTTAATTAGACATTAGATGCCCTCTTGAAAGCCTATGATGTGAGGCTCAAAAAAGACCAAACCCAAGAACACAGGTGGATGAAATATCCCTATGCGGAACTAGAAAAGCAAAGGTTTGAAATGTGCCAAAAAATGATTCAAACAGCACAAGATTTACTAGAACCACCAGTTGCAAAACCTGAGGATGTGATCTGTGTCATGCCTACACAAGTAATCCCACCAAACCAGGAACTAAAAGAGCCAGATTCTAGTCATGAGCACATACCAAACCTCAAAGACCCAACATTAGAACCAAGGATAGTATTGAATACCACAGATAACTCTTTTGAGGGATTTCACCAAGCTATACCTGAGGATTGTAAAGAGATAGATGGTCTTGACGAATTGTGGAAACAAGTCAGAGAGTCCAATGAAGCCGATGACCTAAGAAGACAAGTAGACAAGACTGGTGATGAACGAGGACTGTTTCTACCACCAATAGAGGAATTTGAGACTGGATCTCAAATGAATCTAGACGTGCAATCGTATTGGGGCGACAAAGGATTTGTACAATCTATGGATAGTCAACCCCATTCGCTAAGAACACTACCGTCCTCCATGGGAGAGTATGAGACCAAGTCAGATGTGGCTGCAGTCCCATCATAGAGACTGTCTCCCAACAAGGCCATTGATTCAAAGGGGCTAGTAGATATTCTATCTACCCCAGTCACCTGTACAATAATGTTAGCCGAGTTGCTCATAATAAGACCAAACATGTGGGCTAATGTGGGTAAATGTCTAGAGAAATTTGGTGTAAAAACCCCAATGACTCAAATCGAGGAAGGCATCAAAGAGCTTGAAATGCCTCAACTAAATACTAGGCTAGTGCCATTAAACAAGGTAGGCGAGTATTACGAGGGAGAAGATGGAAACACCACCCTTCCTGTGAAATTCAATAATGTAAAAAACATGGCAATCCTTGACAGTGGAGCTGGTGTGGCCATTGCAACCAAAGAGGTTTGGAAAAAATGGGGAAAACCTGCCTTGATATCCACACGAATGACCCTGCAGCTTGCAGACGGACACAAGGAAAAGCCCCTAGGACTGCTAGAAAAAGTACTTGTTACTTCTTGTGGCATTGAATATGAACACACTTTTGCTGTTGTTGACTTTGGCAAGAAGAACAACTATGATATCATTCTGGGAAGACCATTCATGCGACAATTGAAAATGGTCCAAGATTGGGGTTATGACCATATATACCTGAGACATATGGAAACCATAACAAAGATAAACTTGAGGGACCATAGCTATAGGTATGTGACGAGAACACCGGTTGAGGAGTTTGATTCCGCCACAATAGCAGGATCAGAACTTCCAACTTGGTTAGGTAACCCTAAAGAACTGTGGATGTGTGGAGTTTCACAATGTGGTAGCTTGAAACTTGAGGAATGTATCCTAGAGCGGGTTATAGAGGATATGGACTATATCCTAGAACCATTTCCTGAAGAAGAGTTAGAGCCTTTTGGATGGGAACACATCTTGGCTACTCTGGACGTGTGCACCGTGAAGGATGCTCCCACAACAAAGTTTTGTGATGAAAATGGCTATGATGTCGTTCCTTATTTTGCAGTGAGTGTAATCCAGGAAAACGAAGAGATCCAGACATCAGCAAGATCTCGAAATAAGGAGCAAACAAAGAAATGTGGAGAATCAAAAGATGAAGAAGACGACGAGTTCTATGACTCTGTAGAACACTTCGAGCTTCAAGAAGATAAACGACCCGGGAATCAATGTCATCGCTACACGAATGAAGTGCATCAAAAGTGGATTCCAAAGTCCTCGGTGAAGACATAGCCACCACAAGAATCCTCATACATGGCTCCTAATAAGGATGCAAAGACTCAGCTACTAGGAGGAATACGACCAGAGCAACGAGCTAACAATGCTCTAATCAATGGGCTAGAAAAGTCCTCCAAGAAACTACCACCCACGAGCAAACAGACAGTAACTTTCCACTACCAGCCAAAAAATCAAGGGAAAGTACAAGAAGTCAACCTTGCTGAGGATAGTAGCGATAGTGATGAATCTTACGACATCCCCTATCATCAACTCAGGCCATCACTATCACCAACCCCTTCAACAACAACCATGACAGGTCAAAAGAACAGGACCAAAAACAGATATGGATCAAGAAGACAAATATCTCTAATGACAAATCACAAGATCCAACACCAAAACAAAAACAAGGAAAGCATGCACGAACGGGTAAGAATATCACAAAGTCTCAAGCTTTCACAACTCAGGTTTGGGCTCCAAAGAAGTTAATTCAAGCACAAAAAAGTCAAGAATTCATTTGGATTCCAAAACAACCACAGTATCAACTTTCAAATCTTGAATCCCGTCCCCAACCAAGCGTACAAGGGCTGAAGCAAAGACCACTGTCGACTCACACAACAAAAAGGTGGATCCCAAAGAAGTCTATTCAAACACAAACGAAGCACGGGCAAGTATGGGTTCCCAAACGAACGTCAGCAACAAAACAGCCAATAATCGCAAAGAAATGGGTCCCAAAGAAGAACAACAAAACTGCTGGCAGTGCATCGCCGCTTGAATTCTTACAATTCTTCCTACGATTACAGTACAGTTAGAAGAGAGTAAGTCGCTTCAATCAAGCAACGATACAGGAGCTTCAAAGACCATTACATTGCTTAGAATAGGAAGCCTCGCCAACAAATGCCAATAAGAAAATTGCTTATACCCACATCTTGCACAACATAAATCTTTTCCATGCATTGACTGTGTATGCATAATAGGGCTACAGTACAAGGCCTGCATAGGCACAACTTTTAATTGCCCAAGCACAACACATACCCTTTGCGATACCCTGTTGTAAAGGATGACTCCAAATAGGAAGGGGGGAGGCATTCTAAATGCAGACCTAACATTATGACTATTAGAGGGCAATGTTTTGTGAGAGGCATTGAATTTTTGCGTTTTATTGTGATAATTTTTTGACAAAATTTAGAGTATATGCCCTCATAGTAGTGTTACAGAGGAGTATGGGGACAAAATCCATATATGAGCCCCTAGGGACATGTGTATAGTGTACATAGCATTTAGATTTCTATTTGAATGATTTTTCTTTTGTTAAGTTTTTAAAGATTTTCTTTGTTTATTATTAAGAAAAAATAAAAAAATCCATAATTCACATGAAGAAAAGACTGACGAGAGACCTGAGCACTACAAAGAGAAGAAGGTACATGAAAACGATGAAACTTCACGAAGTATGTCTCAGCAGCCACTACAACAGCCGAAGAACTTGTCACAAAGTAGTGTCAACAGGCAACCGACAAGTCATAAAAGTCAGAGTCGAGTAGCTAAGCCACAAAATGAGTGAGGTGTTAGTCCCAAAGCTTCAAGTAATATTCTCTGTGGTCTAAGCGTCTTAGCTATTCTAGGTACTGCTCAAGCTGAAAGAGTTGAGCATATTTACGTTGTGTCGCTCATGCTGGTATAGGTGAGCAAAAGAGTCGAAGTCTAAGTACTTAAGTCTGGTGAAGTGAAGGAGAAGGTCCAAAAGACACTCATGTACTGAGCACATGAGATACGAGTGGAGAAACTTCTACATCGAAAACCCTTCTTGGAAGGGTGGAAGCTATTGAGACATCTTTTGATGTCACATGTGCTACATTTATTCCTCGAAACACCCATTATCTCCTTCTTTCACATTGCATGCTTTTGTTGACAAATTTCTCATATGCATATAGAGTGTCCCATAATTGGCACTTGCATCAGGCACTCTTTCCGCGTTTTCACCCAAGCACTCACCTTTCATGAACATGCACTTCACGTTCAACTGATCAACTCCAATAAGAGCGTATACCAAAGGCATTTTTTTTCCACCGGGTTTTTTCCCTTTGGTCATCCATGTTTTAGACCCTAATCTAAAGACACCTATCACCATCCTCTTGTACATATTCCTTCTACATCAACAATAAGGAAATGCTACTCAAATCAATTGACAAATGAATTGGAGCACCAATTTCAGATCATAACATAATTCTCCTCAATGGCGAGTCGAAGAATGGCCTACAATGACAAAGCTACAGACAACACTAACAACATGATTGCACAGAAACAAAGAAGTCCCCAATGAAGAAGAGCAGACATAAAAGTAATCAGAGGATCTCTAAAGATGAATGGTTATGATGATAGATGTCCGCTCTAATGGATCATAGTTCTTGTTGTGGTTCGACAAAGTTACAAGCAGTGCAACAGATGAAGCCATAATGATAGCAAAGACCACATCGCCATCGACAATCAAGTCATGTCGGGGACGACATGAACGCGGAAGGGGGGAGTGTTGATCGTTGGGTCAACAACACAACATAACTCAAGTTTCGTACCAAAGTCTTATCTTTTGCGAGTTATGAAATGCTGTGGATTATGGCTATAAACTTCATTTGTAAGAGTAGTTATTCTAGTTTCAGAAGTTGGGGTGCAATGGCACTTCCAGATTGTAAATACAAAGCCATTTGACCCTTTCAACCCCATTTTTGGTTAAACCTAAGGTAGCCTTAGTATATAAGGTACCTAGGTCATTTTGAAAAGGGGGGAGACTTTTAATCATAATCAAAACTTTAGCGCTGCCGTCTACTGTGTGTGAGAGAGAAAGAGAGTGAGCGTGAGCTTTATCCTCTCGCTACGCCTGGCTCGCTCAACACATTGGAGATCCGACCGCACCATTGCTGTAGGCTCGAGGAGAGCTACGCAACAACGCCAAGCATTCCACGCGAGACGAAGCGCACACGCCGATGCATCTACGAGCTATTCGTGGCCGTAAGTGTATCAAACGATGTTTGTTTTCTGCGTGCTAGTAGTCTATAGAATCGTGGCGACATAAGCTACGCATAGGTACTCATAAATTTCAGTTTCGGGCACTTTCAAAATTTTGCTCATCCTACGCGTTTTCCGCAGATGGGTTTAGAGTGAGGGTTTTAAGTGTAGAAGCTTAGGGACAAGTGTATCCTAGTGAGGGGATGGTGTTCCTTAAGTTTCGTACGAATCGGGCACGATTAGGTGAGTTACCTTCCGTATGTGTGTATGTGGCTAGGTGGTGTAGTTGAGAGCAGTGAGGTTCTTGATTGTGGTTTAGTGTGGCTTCCTGAGTGTTGTATGTGTAGGATGGTCTCAGCCTGACAAGCTAAAGAAATTTCCTCCGTGTGCCTATCGTGTCATCTGTGTCCTCGATTGACATTATGTTGATCTAGGTAGTGTTTGCATGCACTTCATGGGTGTGTGAGTCGCTCCTCCAACAGTTATACCCTGAAAATCCATCTAGAAAGGAATAAGCCCGTTTCCCGGCCACCCTCTCAAGTACATGTTCTATGATTGGCAAGGGATAATTATCCCTTATGGTGGCTGCATTTACCTTTTTGTAGTTCACACACACTTGCAGCTTTTCGTTCTTTTTGGGGACAACCACAATGGGTGACACCCAATCTGTATGTTCAATTTCATAGATGAATTCAACATCCATGAGCTTGTCAATCTCTTCTTTGATTCGTTTAGCAAATGTGTCATTATATGTGTAAGGACACTGTTTGGTAGGTTTGGCATCTCATTTCAAAGGAATTTTATGTTGGCATATCGATGGATCAACTCCTTTTAGGTCTTTGTAGGACCATGCAAACACATCTTTATACTTCTTGAGAAGTTGTATAGAAGTTCTTCTTCTTCAGGCTCTAAATCAGTTGCGATATAGACCGGCTGAGGCTTTTCACCTGGTTCAGCGAGGTTTATCCATTTTGCATTTTCCGGCCCATCGTAAGATTCCTGGTTTATTCTTTCCTTGATTGGTGGTGTCATTATGATTTTTCTGTCCTGTATGGTGAATTTCCGATAGTGTGATGGTACATTCATGTTTCCTTTTTGTGACTCCTCCTTACCATCACTTTTTCCCTCAGTAGTCCATACCTCTCGTAAAGACCATTTTAGTTCTTGGTATTTCTTTTTACGCTCCAATTTGGTCCACTCTGGGTCTTTTGTTGTTCTTGTTTTGATTTTTGAGAATTTTTTTGATTTTGTTTCTGTTTTAGCTTTTCGTACTTGTTTTATTTCCTCTTGCGTCCGTTTCCTTCGCACTCTCGAGAATCTTCCTGATATTTGGTCTTTTACACAATCCTCTGCTTTGACAAGCATTAGATAGTGAGTTTTATCTTTTATCTTGGGCATCAGATTCTCTCTCATTTTGTTTTCTGCTCATTTTCTCCTATAGCGTTCCTGGCGTCTAGGGTACTGATTGGCAAAATCATAAAACTTGATAATCGCTGTTTTCTCCCCATGCTCGCTTGAGCTATCTAAACACTCGTTATCTGCATCGTTATTTACCTCCAGATGCTCAGAGGAGTTATAAAACTCTTCTTGTTTTGGTGGTTCTACAATCTCATCTCCTCCTTGTATAAGGCTTACCATGTAATAGGGTAGCACATCATAGCCATCCTTATTGCAAAATTTTGTCGTTGGACTATCTGTAATGGTACAGACATCCAATGTTGCTAGTATGTGTTCCCATTCCATAGGTTCCAAGGCATCTTCAGGAAAAGGTTCCGGAATATAATCCTTATCCTCAATAGCTCTTTCTAAGACGTATTCCTCTCTTTTTAAGCTCCCACAATGTGAAGCTCCGCACATCCATAGATCTTTTTGTTGCCCTAACCATTCTGGGAGTTCTGACCCTGCCAATGTAGCTGAATCAAACTCTTCCACTGGTGTCTGGTTCACATCTTTGTAACTATGGTCTTTTAGGTGTACTTTGGTTGTAGTCTTGCCATGTCTGAGGTATATGTGGTCGTATCCCCAATCCTAGACCATCTTTAATTGTCTCATGAATGGTCTTCCCAAGATGATTTCGTAATTGTTCTTTTTGTCAAAATCGACTATTGCAAATGTATGCTCATACTCGATTCCGCACGAGGTGACAATTACTTTTTCTAAGAGTCCTAAAGGCTTCTCCATGAACCCATCTGCCAGTTGCAATTTCATTCTGGTAGCTCTCAAAGCCGGTTATCCCCACTTTTTCCAAATTTCCTTGGTGGCAATAGCAACTCCTGCTCCACTGTCAAGAATAGCTTTGGAAACTACTCCTTAGAATTCTATTGGTAGCGTGGTGTTTCCATCTTCTTCCTCGCAATATTCTCCAACCTTGTTTAAAGGTACTGGCATAGTGTTTAGTTGAGGCTTGTCCAATTCTCTGATCCCTTCTTGAAGCTTTGAGGTGGGGTCTTTCACTCCAAATTTTTCTAAGCATTTGCCTACGGTGGTCCACATGTTTGGTCGTAGCCTTACGAGTTCGGCTAATGTGATTGTACATGCCACAGGGGTGGACAACAACTCAATCAACCCTTGTGAATCCATCATTCTGTTAGAAGAAAGTCTTTGGGATGGGATTTCTATCACATCAGACTTGGCTTCATACTCTCCTAGGTAAGAGAGTAGAGTTTTTAGTGAGTCTGGTTGGCTGTGCCCCGAACTAATTGATCCCTGGTCTCCCCCTTGTGAATGCATATCAAAGTTCATTTGTGATCTTGCCTCAAATTCTTCAATAGGAGGTAAGATCTCAATTTTCTCTTTTTTCGTGCTATTCATGTGGTAACTCACCCTGTTAGCTTTGTTGGCATCACGGACTTGCTTCCACAGGTCACCTAGACTGTTATAATCCCTACCCATTTCTATCAATATTTTAGGCTGAAACCCCTCACTTGTCTCATCTGTTGTATTTGGCACTATGATAGGCTCTCTCCTAGACTCAGAGGCATTCGTGAGTCTCTCCTTTGTGTCCTTGTTTCTCTAAAGTTAGTTTGATAGGGGTTGGAGCTGGTACTTCATGCCAACTTGCAGGTTTACCAAGCGGGTTTTCTATCAAGGATTGAGCTGTTTCAATCATCTTTCGACACATTTCCAACCTCTGTTTTTCTATTTCAGCATATGGATAAGTCATCCATCTTTGCTCTTGGGTTTGGTTGTTTTTGAGTCTGGCTTCGTAAGCTTTTAAGAGTGCGTCTAACTTCTCATTTACCTTTTCTGCCAACACTGATCCTCTTGATCATGCACTTTTGGGTTCTGCTATTTCCTTGGGTGCTATGGTTGCCGCAGTGTGTGAGCTTAGACTAGCTAGATCCTCAAACCGCTCTAATCTATCCTTTGTATGTTTTAACTCCTCGGATAGCGCTGTTTGCTCTCGTTCTCTCCTGGCTTTCATATGCACCTTTCTAGCTTTCCAAGTGCTTCTATGATTCTTCACTTCTGAACTTGGGGTATCGGTTTTTGTCTCTTCAATTATGGGTTCGTTCGTCATTCTTTGAGCTTGGGCTCGTGTCACTGCCTGAATAGGTATTACTGTCTTGTTTCTTGACCCTCCACTGGAAGGCACTGCTTCCAGCATGTTCAAAGTAGTTTTTGCTCCTTTGCTCGGGTTCTTAGGGCAATCAGGGATTAAATGAGTAATTCCACACTCGGTGCAATATGCGTTGACTCTAATGATATCATCATGAGGACAGTCTCTTAGCCAATGGTCTCCACCACACTTGTAGCAGGGTCCCTTAGGCTGTTGAGGTGCTCCTTGAGCTCCTCTTTGTTGGTATGCATGTCTCTACCCTCCCATGCTTTTGTTGGCTATGAACAACAATGTTCGTTCATACAAGCTATATCTTCCTTCTCCTGCTGCCTGTGCAGCTGTTGGTGGTCCTGTACTTCCCATCATGCTCCATGGTTCTGGCGTTGAGGGTTCTTTCGGTGGATAATAGGCAGGATTTGCAACATATCCATTAGGATCTTCGTAATATGCATGCATAGGCACCAAAGACTTCTCTTCTGGTTCGGTTACTGTTGGTGTGTATCTTATGCCGACTGGTCGTAATCCTGGTAGGGGTGGTTGCTGCCCCAACACTGGTTGTGGTCTTTCTACACCTACAGGTCCTGGTAGGTTTCCTGCTTGATACCTAGGCATCGGTGGAAGTTGAGGAGATGCTACCTGAGCATGGGGAGCATAAGGTCGTTCTCTCATATACCCCTTGTTATAATAACATTCCTCCGTCCCATGGTTTGTCCATTTTTGTTCAATAGCACACCACTTGGGCTGTTTAGCTGAGGTTTGGCGTACAGGTTAATCTTTTTCAACACTTCCTCTACAAGCTACTCCTAGCTTACAGCTACTTTTGCTTTTGGTGCTGTCGTAGCGGATTTTCTTCCACTTTGTTGTGAGGATGAATCGTTGTCAAGATCCTTGAATTCACCCTCTTTATAGACCGCACAATTGTCTACAAGGTAAGAGCCTCCTTAGTTAACTCGTTTAACATCGTGCTCCTCTTCATATGTAAGTACTTCTGGAGATCTGCATTCCTTAGTCCTTGAATAAATATAAGCATAAGTGTAGACTGAGTTGACAGTTCTTCCACAGTGCAGAACTTAACATATCTTTTTAGTCGTAGGGCTGCCTTTCGCACAGATTCCCCTTCTTTCTGTTTGAATTTATGGATTTGTGAGACTGTATTATGAGCTATCCCCCTTTGTGAGAATTCCTCAATAAACTCGTCAAACACCTCCTCCATAGACTCAAAGTCTCTACTCTCCACAGAGTCAAACCAAGTAGCAGCATCCTCCTCTAGGGTTAGTCCAAACCCTGAAAATTGGGTAGGGAAGTCTAACACCTCTTCAGCTCTAATCACATGCACAAAGGTTGCTACATGATCTCTAGGATCTCTATTTCCCGTGTATTTCTTGTTTACCCATTTTTGCACGTGAGAAGGTCTAATTCTACGATGGTCTACAAATCTCATCATTGGATCTCCTTGTCCTAGTCTATATACCTCGTCTGGCCTTCTGTAGTGGGTAGGTTCCTCTCCCAATGGTGCTCCTAAGCTGTAATTTTGAACGGTTTTTGCAAGAGATGGTTCATCTCTTCGAATTCGCTCTATGGGTGGTCTTCCAGGCTCTATTGACCCTTGAGTTTTTGGCTTACTCTTGCCCTGATACGTGAATAGAGTGGTGGTTCTTGTAAATCCCTTAGCCCTCGTGTGGCTGGATAACCATCTGGGTTTAGGTCCTGTTCTAATGTTGCACTCTGTCTAAGCCATGCCTGCAATGATGGTTGGGTTGTTGGTTGGTCCTGGTAGTTGAACATCTGTTGTCGGGTAGAATGTGAGGTCGCGTCATACTCTTCTGAAAAAGGATTTGTCGACTTGCTAGGGGTATATGTGGCTCTTGGAACTTCTTTTGGGGCATATGTTGATGTTTCTGGAACTGTTGCCTTTTCTACCTCCTCTGGGAGAATGCGATTGTATTCTCGCCCGTACCTATCAACAAAAATGATATCCTTCCCCATAGCAATTTCATAAGAGAATAAGTAAAGAAACTTGTCTTTGCTTAATTCGTTTGGGTAGGCTTCTTTGCAACGGAAGTAAGAGACTATTCCCTCGCTCTCATGCTTGTAAATTCCCACATTCTCATTATAGGTTGAGACCCTGGTTGTTTTCTTATCGTACATAAAAAGCGCTCTAGGTCGATCAATGTTTGGAGGTGGTTCTTGAGTTTCTGAAACCATTTTTCCTTTTGCCACGTTATCTCCATATCTATTGTAATCCTCAGGGTTACTAACTATCAGATAGTGGTTCCCCTTTTCGTCTTGGAATCTATCTCCATCATTATAGACTCAAATTATTTCTAGTCTCTGAGCCGGTCTTTCTTCAATACAAATACACTTGCGTCCTTGATAGTCAGAATAAACTAGGGCTCCCCTAGAGTTTGTTCCTCTAACAAGATTATAGTGAACTTGGAATCATTCAAAGAATTTAGGGAGGTGCTTCCTCCTGGCATTGGTCTGCCATAGGTGAAACCTCCTGGTTGTTGATTACCCATCATGAAGAAGGACTTGTCTGATAAAGTGTCAGTATCACTACCCTCCTCAATAATCGGTGCTCGTGGATCTAGCCTTGCCTGAGTTACACTCTCCTCGATGATACTAAGCTACCTTGGTCACCTGCCACCTTTTGGTCTCTAAAAATGTGTCTTCTTGATCTTAAATTCATCAAACTTAGCAATGCAACTTATCACAAATCCAGCCACTCACCTGGCAAAGGATCAGTTTCCGCACAACTTCTTGCTTTGCCGCTGAATATACCTATACACAAACGTTTAATTTCGGCAATCGAATCAAAGCAGTTAACCGCTAGAGGTGGTATTATTAATGATATAACTGGAGGGTTAACCCCAACCACTATTGTATTTTATACACTTCGGATGTTTTGGATTAGGTCTGCTACTCTGGAACTGTACTTCCCTCGGCTGTTGGCCAATTTACCTGAAAAGTCTTAATTCCGTCTTTGCTCCGTCAAAAGGTCAAACAAGGTCCAAATTCACTTCTAAAAGAAGTTCTGGAACTCTTAAGTCAATTGGAACATCACTGTATGTCCTCAGTGAAATTTTTACTTCACTCTGTCCCAGTAGACATCCTATTCGTAGGATGTCTCCTGCTCTGTTTGCCTGGATTTTTGTACTATAGACTCCTTTTGATGTGCTGAGTCCACAACTGTTTTTACTTTTTGATTTGGACACCTATAAGCTGGTCAATGGATCAAAAATCTATTCCAGCAGCCTGATGTTGGTCTGACCAGTCAAATCAACTCCAATTTGGACCAAAATTGACTAGGAGGCTTGCCTCAGGCTATACAACACCCTGCTATACCTACAGTCAGTTTTTGGCTCCAATTTCATGCATTATACATTCTACACGTAGCATGTCTAATTGCTCAAAATGGCTTCAAATGCAAAGCACAAACTCCTCTTGAGGTGCTGATCACTTTGGTATGCTCAAAACTGGGTTTGGAGTGCCAAATCACCTGAACACATCCTACGTGTAGGATGTCTTTTTGGCCTGTTTGACCCCAGACTTGAGCCACAACTTCCCCTTGATGTCAGCAACCCAGTGCTATGCTTAGATTTTGGTTTGGATTTCAAAAAACCCCAATTTTAGTTGTTCTAGCCCTTTTCAGTCAAAGATGCTAAAGTCTGCTTAGAACCCAATTTTCTCACCCAATTGAGATGAAAACTTTCTCAGGCACTCAATAAATCATGAAGATCATGCTCATGCAGCCACCCTATGGTTTTGGTCTTAAAATAATACCTTGGCACAATTTGGGTAGGATGTCTGGCAATTTCTGTCTATCTGGCCTTATCCTGTTAAGATATGGTCAAATTTCCACTTTCCATGTGAAAATAGGGTAAAATCTACCTTCTGAACACATTGGTCAACTCAAAATTTCCAAATTCACACCAGATCAGCCTGTAGACATCCTACACGTAGGATGTCTCTGGCTTAAATTTATTTTTTTCCTGACAGGAATGCTCCTGATGCTCTGCAGCTCTATCAGAAACACTCAAAGCAACTTTTGAACTTCACTTCAGCTTTCAAACACTCTTTTGCGTCTTTTACAACCTTGTGACGAACCTAACAGCAAGTGTAACATGCATGAAGTGCTCTAGATCATAAATCATGATGTCCTACTTACCCTACTCCTACTCATCATGTGAAATGGTGATAATGGTGTTTTGGTTGCTTGCTGGCCTCTTCGGACTCTCAAGCTCTCCTTTCACCGTTCTACCACTCCAAATCCTACTCAACAACTCAACTAAGGCCTAAAAACTATCTAAGTCTACCTAAGTCGAAGGCTCTAGGCCAGACACATGCTCCCTAGACTCCCTCTAAGACCTAGAGAGTCCTCCACCCTCTGATCCTATCTAAATGTAAAACGATACTCTGGCAAGCTAGAGAATCCCTATCCTCAAGGACTAGTCTCGGTCACCTACCTAGGGTTTTCGTCCCCGGCAGCAGCGGCGCCAATGTTGGCGGATACGCCACGACGAACGTCAACACAGCGAGAACTCACCTAACAAGATTTGTCAGCTAAGGACGAAGCTCGACCCGCAGGGGCATGGAAGCAAGCATAGGGTGTTAATCTACACTCGACCAACTCTCGAATAATTCCTACAGAGGTCTCTACCCAATGTCTAAGCTACATCCTTCAGGAGTGCATAAGAGGAGATTTCCTACAACGCTTCCAAGAGCCAAATACCCATCAAACAATCTCGAAACACCATAGAACTTGAAGGAGACCCTACTAACACCAATAGGTCACTCTCCCTAAGGTCTATGAACCAAAATCCCAGCCCTAAATACCTGGTGCAAAATCACGTAGGATGTCTGGTCGAAATTTGCAGGTCGTCGTTTCCAGAAACTAAAGTGCCTAATGTGTAGCTCTACTCAATGCGAACGCGTGGATATGCTGAAATGCAAAAACAGATAACGTATGCTCACCGAATCACCAGATAAAGCTCGTAGGTCGAGCTCGCAAAACGAGACCGTACGCCCGCAATATAGGTATCGACGTGTAGCTCTCGTCGGGGGCAACACGCTGCACTTCTTCGCACTTGATTCCGACCACCAATGCGCGCGTAGCGTCAAGATGAAGCTCTCACTCTCTCTCGTACACAGTACGCTCACTCACGGACAGTGCTTTTTTAAAATGACAAAGGTTTTTCATTAAGGTCAAAAAGTGGTATAAATACCTTACAATCTCAAACCCTAATTTTCCAATTTAACCATCTACTCAATCTAAATGTCAAAAATGGGATACAATCTGGAAGCTTCTGTAAGCCCCAATACTTACAAAGGTGAAATGTCGATTTTTCTCAATAAATGAATAATTACAAAAAATAATATTCCGCCAAGCAGTCATTTTCCATAGGGTGTGTCTAGCCGCTAACAATGGTCTTGGTTTTCATCAATTTTAATCATGGTTCAGGTTATGGCTGTTCCCCACCCGACTTTACAGGTGTTCGACATAGGTGTTTTCCGCAGCTTTATGGTGTTTCCTTTCGACGATGTGGTGTGTGCAAGGCTATAGAGGTTCTCGTTTTCCTTGTTGTTTTCACGCTAACACCATTAAAGCTTTACCACCTTCCTTTGATTGTTTTGAGATAAGGACGACTCTTTCTTTTTGTTGGGGAGTTTGCAAGGCACTTCTTGTAGCCCTACTCTTAACTAATATATCTAAGCCACCTTCTTAAGGTAAAAAATATATAAATATTTTTATTTCAAATGGTGATTCCAAAGTCAGTCCTACAATCGAGTAGTAATTAGTATAAATTGAATATAGTTTTAGGAGAACCACATTATAAACAAAGCACTCGAAGGATAAATATTTTTGGGAAAACTTCTTAACCCCAAGAAGAAGTTGTATATTCAAGTTGTACTCATTTAGATATATAAATTAATAAAAAAGGGTTTAGTGATTCCAGAATCTTAGAGAGCACCTGAGGCTCACTTGAGGGAAGCCTTTTTGATACTACACCATGGGAATGTGGACAATGCACGTGAAAGTAGCTTTTCATCTCAAAAAGTTTTTATAATGAGAAAAGAGAATATGTAACTTGCATAAAAAGCTAAGATAAGCGATAAGAGAGAGGAGAGTTGGTGTGTATGCGTGTGAATGACCACTTGATGATCAAAACAAATAAATCTGCTGTAAGCTTTTACTTGAAGCAAGCAATCTTGCATGGTAAGGACTCTTTGTCCCCAAGTACCGGTGGAGCCACTAGCAATCATTCCCCCCTCCTTCATTTCTCCTCATAGGGCTCCACTTTCAATTTATTAGAAGTTAAATATTAGTGAATAAAAAGGCACTCAATGGTTTCTACAACCATGAACACCACCTTTCTTACAAAAGCAAGTGAGGGGGTCTCCTCTTCGCTACCACCTCTCCCCACCTTGTCCTCTTCCATCCATGGAGCCCCCCCTCCTTTTCTCCTCTGTCTCGCTCTCTCTCTTCCTAAGTCCACCACCTTTTTATCTCTCTCTCTCTCCTTCTCACTCTCTCTCTTCATGGCTGGAATTCTCACTTTTTTGCCCCTACTCTCTCTCTCTCTCTCTCTCTCTCTCTCTGACCAACAAAAAATCTTTATCTCTCTCCTACACACAAACACACACACACACACACACACACACACACACACACACACACACACACACTCTTTGTTTTCTCTATCACTCTCATGTCTTCCCTAAGCTCTCTATAACTAAAAATTGCTGCTTTTTTATCTCTCTCACACACACACATACTTGCATAGACATACGCGCACACAACCTACTCATCAATACACACACACATATACTTGCACACACAACCTACTCATCAACACACCACCCACTCTCACAATCACCACCATACTCTCTCACAAATCAACCAATAAGTTGAAAATAGTCAAATTACAACCACCATCATTCATACACATGTGCATTCTCTCATATGTACACGCCTCGTGTCGATGACTTCAATGAAATGACAGCAATCATGAGACAATCAGAAAGGCACTTGACTATGATTGCTGCATATGACACGATGCAAGAGAGGCTTGTCCGAGCAAAGCATCAACTTACAAAAGCGTCGATTAGGTGGGCCATGTCTATCCCTCATCAATTTTGAACGTCAACATCCAATCTTGTAATCATCTTTTACTGCACCTAAGGCCCTCATAATCTCTCTCTTCTTGTAATAAAAATAGGATCATTGTAGATATCTCTACTCTAGATTTGAAATCTAGGGCATGAGTGAGAGAAACAAAGCCATATTAAATGAGGTCTTGGCCAAAATTAGAGCCACTACCGCTATAAGTGGCAGATTTATATTCTCCAACGACAAACCACCCTAAAAAACCTATCGTAAAAGCCTCTCTCTCCTCTCTCAAATAAGCTAGCTACGACTAGCATAGCTTGTAAAAACCCCCCTACCCTACTCCCTCTCCTACTATTTTCTCACTGTGGACCTCACATCATGCAACAGACATGACCGACCTACAGTCACATGGTGTAGGTCACACCCCAATAAAAAGTATAGGAAAATTTCACCCTTTCTCCCTATATAAGGAGGGATCTCTATCGCCAAAATAACAACTTGTGTGAATAATAATCCAACACACCTACACTCACAACTCTCACTGTCTATCTCCACTTGTTTCTTTGCCACCTCATACAAAAACTCACAACATGTTTAGTTGTGCGACATGGTGTGTGGTGTGCTGTATAGTCTTGTCTTTGCATCGTAGCTATATCCCAAGCTAGGTAGTGCCCCTATTGTTTATCTTTTGTAATGAGGCCATCACGTGTTAGCCTTGGTGTTTGATGCCAGTGGGTCTATCTTAAAAGACCGTCTTTCATTTGGTGCCGCCATTGAGGACGAGCTCAAGACCTTCACTTTACAAGATTGACATGTTTACCTCTCTTCATGGATGAGTGGATTCTCAAATTCTCTAGCTGGAGCACCGAAGAGAAGGATCTTGAAGAAACCTTGATGCAAATTATCAAGGCACTCTTGCTAGGGTGCTCTATCATTAGTGTTAAAGAGGTGGTAAGACCCTCTTTTTCTACTCAAATTGTGTACATTTCTCATCATCCATGCATGCGTAAAAGCAAGGCACATGCCCCATCATGCTCACAATGTTGCCAAAAATCCCACCTCCAAAATGAGTGCAACCGAAAGTGAAGAAGGAGCCATTATCTTCTCCCTGGACATTTGCACATGCATCGTCACTATTTTAGGGCAAAACTACTCCCCTGTTCATACTCACGAGTACGACACAGACAACATACTTATCATCCGATGACACGACTAACCCGTAGGTGCACGTAGGCAATCTCGTTAGCTTGTCAGGCTGAGACCAATCTACACATACGCACTTTTATGATGCATCACTCATTAACCCTGATAAAATGCAACTCACTCTATCCCTTAACGCTTACAACACAGTTTACACTGATGGGGGCTTTTCACAAGCCAAGCTCCCATACCCCTCTTCTCTCGTCCCCACCCCATGAAAACCCCCTCTTAGGGAGGGAGTGATAAAAGGCATTGGAAAAAGTAAGAAAAAAATAAATTATGATTATGTAAACATATAAGAAAGGTAAAATAGGCCACCTCATGCCTGCGGGGTAGCCCATCCCCACCTTGCCTCCTTTTTCTTCACTGTTGCCCCGCCGTGTGTCCCTTTTCCTCTCCTCCACTCAAAAGGTCAACCCCCTCTCTCTTCCCCTTGTCCTTTCTCCTTTCTCTCTCCCCTCAAGCTACCCCACCTCTCACCAATAATGCATTATAACTCACCAATAATGCACCCTAACTCACATGCAACTTACCCTATCTTCCAAAATAGTATACCCCACCCCCTCTTTCTCTCTCCTATCATATCCCATGACCCAAATACCCCCCTCTCTCTCTAAAGGGCGCCATATCTCTTGTCTTGTAGCTAAAAAACCTTCCCCACACTCACACACACTCAGTTTCACTGAAAAAGGTGCCCACAAACCCATCCCCACCCAGTGGTTACCTGATTTTTCTTGTGTTCACACACATCTGCACACAGATTCACCTCTGAACACACTCCCCTCTCACCCCTCTTGTAATTACTTTATTCTCCATGTCACCTCTCACTTTTTTTCATCAACCCATCTCTCTCTCTTAGTCTCTCTCTCATGAGACTGCTGTTCTGGCACATATACACACAGCGAGACAAGTGGGACCCACAGTCACATGGCCTATGTAGATAATGATTTCTTCATTTCTAAATTCTAGAATTCCTCCCCCCTCCTCCCCTATATAAAGAGGGTTCACCATCACACTAAATACACACACAACATCACCAAAGAATACACTATGCACTGTGTGTGCCTAGTGCACACACACACATCCACACCATCACCATCACCATCACCGCAATCACCATGCTCGTCTTGAGCATGACCTCTACACCCTTGGGCTATGGAAGATGAAGGGCATCTAAATGAAGGATGATGGCCATAACCCTCGTGCGAGTCTTCTCCATCAACTCCCACCTATCCGCCATGTGCTCTACCACTCTCTCCCTTCTCATTCCCCTACCCTAAGCTCCCCATTTCATCGCCTTACTCTCTAAATAAAGCTTGAGGTTTTGTGAGTATGTTTTCTTGCAATGTTTTGCCCATGTGAGGTGTGAGGAATCGCTACCTAGTCTTGTGTTTGGAGTGAGCTTGTGTATGTGTGAAGGGTGTGCGGATTTGCCATCCTTCTGTGGTGCCTAAGTACTAAGCCGCTATACCCCCTCCCTCACTCTCTCTCTCTCTCTCTCTCTCACTTGATCTCATTTCCTTTTCTCTTCATCATTACTCCCAAGCATCCATCTCTCTTGGATGAAAATTTTGTTATGGTGTTGTGTTGTTTGCGTCCTAGCCGCTCAAGCTAGGTGGTGCCCCCTGTTTGCTTTACCATGACAGGCTCGAGGCGCGCCATTCGGTCCCTGGTGTTTTAGAGGCCGTCGGGGGTTTGGGGTTCGCTTTGCTCCCATCATTTGGTGCCCCCACTGAGGATCTTTGCATGAAACCCTTCATTTTACAAGACTGAAACCCCTAAACTATTGTGAATGGATGAATGGCTAGCAGGATTTGCTAATTGGACGACAGAAGAAGAAGAGCTCCAAGCACAACTAGACGAACTCCGCATCTCCATCGAAGCTCGAGTGCCAGGCGTAACGATAATCGATTTGCAGTGGGAGAGTCAACCAACACGCCAAACCCAGTGGATATACATAGGCCAAGTGCCAAGAAGAAGAAGGAGAAGGTCGAACCAATGTCCGCAACCTACAACCAACCAACAACAACAAGCTGGAAGGAGCTCTACACAATAGAGAATCAACACTATTCTACTTTGAGAATCGGGTAACTCAAGTCACCGAGGTAATTATCACAGTCAGTTTCCAAGTCACACCTGATGCTGCAGCACAGATAACGGAATCATTGGCTCACACTCTCACTAGAGAAACTAGGGATCTACTGAGTTTGTTTCAGGAAAGAACATCACCCTCTCCCACAAGCTTGGACAGTGACTAAGCACCTCTAAGCTTCACATGAATAAGTACAACCTACCTCAGGACAGATCACACATACCAACACGTGTACGCTCAATCAAGGTAATACTGGACTTGAAGGCTCACTACCAGCACGTCATTGACACCATGCTGGGTGGGGAGCGGTTTTTTGAGGTTCTGGCATCAGATCAGCCATTTGTCTTACCTTTGGTACAAGGCAATGTACCGTTTGAAGTTTTAATCTATGTCCTAGTATAAGAGGGTATACACGCCTCCTTGTAAAGAAGATTTTTTTTTTTGCAAGTTAAGCAGTGTGTCTTTCTATCTCTCTCTCAGTAATCATGGCAAGTGTAGCATTTCCAACATTTAAAGGAAAGAAGGGGGAGGATTTGGTAACAGACTTCCTAGATGACTTTGAAGTAGCATGTGTAGTGAGCAACAAAGATACGGATGAATCCCGGGTTAGAATCTTTAAGCATCTCATGAAGCTAGAAGCTAGATCATGGTACAATGCACTTCCACAAGAAACCAAGGATGACTGGGAACCCTTAAAAACCACTTTTAAGAGGCGCTTTGGGGGAAGTACCACTTCAGAAAAGTTGTGGGACAAGTTGAGAGACTTGAAGCAGGAGGGTCTTTTAGAATATGCCATCTATGAGTCCAAATTTGTGGATTTGTGGGAACGGTGGGTTGAGTCACTGGCAAGGGGGGAAGCTGCACCCGATTTCCTAAAAAAAGATTGGTTCACGCATGGCTTATGGCCGCTTCTCAAGGATAAGGTGAAAGGTAGATTCCCGGCTACGTACGAGTTAGCCGTTGAGATTGCTCGCCTTAAGGACAAGAAGCTGCGAATGAAAGCCAAAGAAACCGAGTCAATAGAAGCAGGAACATCGCGTCGACCAGCAACTATGACAACCACCATTCCACCACCACCACCGGCTCTTGGGGTAAGAGGTGACCAACAAGATATGTTGGCCCATATTACTGACCAATTGCAGATTTTGTATGTCCACTTAATACAGCAAGGGAGGAGTCAAGAAAGAGATCAAGAACCTGGAAGAGCACGACGACAAAATAGGGAATATCACTTCTACAACTACGGAGAAGATGGTCACGGTATGTACTACTGTCCCAAACCACAACAAAACTATAATAGAGGAGGTAGGAGGAACCAATTGTCACCCCCTAGAGAAAGAACATCCCCACCCCGAGCACCAGCCCCACCAACACAAATTATACGTCCGCCACAATTATCACTTACAATCATCCCACGCCCACCACCAATTGGTACCCGCACACCAAGTATCATTGGTCTTGCAGAAGAGGTCAAGATGAGTGTAACAGAAGAAGGATCAAGTAAGAAGACTATTCAAAGAACTCATGCAGTGGAACAAGAGGTTAAAGAATCAAAAGATGCTACCCAGGTGGGGGAGGTAAGTCAAGAAAATTGTGTTACAAATGTGAGTACATCTTTAACCTTGAATGAAATAGGCACCAAAGCGATGATGGCGATGGCGGAGTTTGGAGATGGCGACGGTGTCTCCTGATCACGTGAAGTCGGCCTCAGTTGATCTCGCAAAATTTGGAGATCCTCCTCTTCTAGTAGCAGTTTTGGCTCATCCCTCGCATTTCTTTCTTGTATGTATTTCTTGAACCAGTCCAGCTCAAAGGCTGGGTTGTTTCTATTCTTCGTTCTCAGTGTGAAAGTGCTACTAGAAGGTTTCCAAGTGGCGCCTACATCGCCTCGTAGAGATCTTTCTAGAGCAAACCCTTCTAGCATTCTTTCCATCTTTGCTATCTTCTGCAACCTGGTTTTGTTTTTCAATTCAGCTTTCCGCTTCTTTAGTCGGCCATCTTCCCCTTCAGTTCTTTTGTCTTCTTCCATCTTTTCTTGTGTACTTCTTGTCACTCTTTCCAGCTTGCGTCCTCCAATGGTATTAATAGATGCCGGTACTTTCCTTTGTGATCTGTCTTCGCTATTTTCCCTTAATACCAACCAGTCGTTCTGATGAGGGGCAGGTGGCAACTGATCTGCTGCTCCTATGGCATGGTATATCACTCTGGTTAGGACTTCTCCTCCTGCAATGTAATTGGGTCTGTCCTGCCTTAGCTTTGTCATTTCTTCAAACAGATATGACGCGTGATCTATGTAGAATTTACGGGTCATTCCCATAGCCCATGTCAATGTGGTTGAGATGCTCCCATGCGGTGTAGTGTATCTTGGCGGCCTTTTGCTGTAGCTCAACAAACACTGACTATAGATCTGTGTCAGTTCTCTTACTTCTGGGTTTGCTATGAGTTCGAAAGAAGGTATCTTGGACTTTTGCAAGTAACCTGTGAGGTTTTTCCTTCTTTCTCTCATGTTTGCCCCTTGATCTGACAGTTTCAATGCTTCTTTGATGATCTCTTTGGTGATCTTGATCTCCATCACTTCATTATCCATGCCTGCCACTCTGCAAGTACCATCTTCTTGGATAGTCTCTATTAGATGCTGTACCCTCTTGAAATCTATCCCTACTGGTGGTAGTGACACAAAGTTCCACAAACCGACTTTTTTGAGCCATGACCTTTGCGGTGATCTTTTCAAGTAATTCTTTGCCTCCTTGGGAATCATCACCGTATCCACTAAGTTTCTTTTGTCATCCACATATGACCCTTGATATATCTGAAAGGCCGCTACCTGTTGCACATCTGCAGGTATCCATGTGGCTGCTGGCTTTAAAGAATTGGGTAGAAGTGTATAGGGTACTGCACCTTCCGTTTCCAGATTCTTGCCTTTTCTTTTTCCCGGAGAAGCCTCCATAGATCCTGTCATCACAATTAGCTGTTAATGCACAAACATAGTACTACTCTCCTAAATTGATTACCACTTAATCATGCATCTAGATGAGCCTTTTTAATCCCAAGATTAGTTAATATAAAATGTTAGCAGATAGACAAGCTCTTCCATTGTGTGACTTTGGCGGCTTCAAATTGATGTTGTTGGTGAAGGAGAATAAGTCCAAATGCCTTGAAATTTTGTGTGGTGTATGCTCTCATGGCATGTAAGGTCACTCTATAGGCCAAAGCTCAAAATCTGTCATTTTGCTACTTTTTCTTAGTCTATCGCGATAGACTAGCATTTTTTTGATCTGGCTCCTTTTTTGTAGTTGTGACTCCACCAATGGGTTTCCCATACCTTGCACATGGTCTGACCCCAATTTTACCTCAAATGAATGTCAAGTGACCCCTGTTTGGATCAACTCCCATTTTTCCAGATTCCCTTCAAGGAGATTTTGGTCTATCTCCTTCATTTTGCGTTGTTTTGGGCTCAAACTTAGTGGGTGGTTACCTTGACTCGTGTTGGAAGACAACTGCTAATTCAAATTTTTGAAAAGGTGGTCCAGTATCCATCTGCTTGGTCTATCGCGATAGACTGAGGTTTAGTGCCAGTGTCATTTTTTTTGTTTTGTGACCATCTGTCTGTCTTCTCCCAATTGATGCAAGGTTTCTTGACCCTTCACATGTAAATTTTACATGTCTGCCCATGAGATGTCCTGTTCTGACTCTGAGTTGTCTGCATGTCTTTCTCAGATTGCCATATGAGTCCCTCTTGGCACCAAATTTGGTGTACTGCCTTCATTTGCTCCCCCAAGTCTAGCTTGTAAAAATTTGAAAAGCCTTCTCCCCCTTAATTGTTGTAGCAAGTCTATCGCGATAGACTGGGTTTTTTGGCCAAAATAGATTTTTCCTGCACTTTGACTTGATATCGGTGGTTAACCTCCCTTGTTAGTATTTTTCATGAAGCCAAAGTCAAAGATTTCCTTGTCTAAATTTAGGTCCTAGTCTATCGCGATAGACTGAGGTTTGGTGCCATTTTTTCCAGTTTTTTGATGTTAGTTGACAATCATGGTTTTAATAGGCCCTCCTAGACACACACATCAAGTTTTAATCAATTTAGCACAATGTACTCCCTGTTTGCAGCACTTAGCTGGTCCTGAAGTCGAAGTAGACCACTTAGGTGATAGTCGCGGTTCCTTTTGGTCTTTGTATGATTCCGGCTGTCTTTTACTTCCTTTTGACCTTCCATCCAAGCAGTCGATTGTTGTTTTGGTGTTTGATACACCAAGAACGACCATTTGGACGTCTTTCTGGCCTGGTGCCGGCATTTGCGCTAGTGGCAGAACTTTTTTCCTGAGTGAAGACATTCCATCTCGTAGTTGATCTCCTTTGGATGTTCCTTGTTGAATTTGGTGTAATGTTGTCACTTGGTCGGCCTGTTAGAGTATCGTGACGCTTTGTGCGGTTTTTGTCAAATAGGGACTTTAGGCTTCGTTTTGACGAACTTTTTCATAATATAATCTTTCAGTCGGTTTGTCGAGGTCATTGGCTTGCTGTCTATGAATTTTGGCTCATTTTCGATCACCTTGGTTTTGCCGGCCCTTTGCAAGTCTTGCTAAATTAGGGTTTTCTGAGCGACTTCCTTCACGCTTACCGAGGTCATAGGCTCGATCCCTAAGCTATAGGCATTGTGCCTTTCACTTTTGGTCCCATTCGGTGGCCTTTAGGTCTCCCTAACAATCATTCTACCGTATGTGTGCATAGGTTGTGATTGTGATGCCGACGAGGTTTTGCGACTAATTGAAGTAAACAACACTTAGAGTCAGTGTTGACGAGCATACCTCTCATATCTGATGTCCATCTGGCGACCGTGCGCGATGGATGAGCTCCTAGAAGTCTCAACTGCTATAGGGAGCTCTCTCTCTCACTATGGAAAATGACTCAAATGAGGGATTTCTAGCCTAGCCTCTCTGTATGTAATCGAGACTCCGCCACCAAATTTTCCCATCTTTTACCTGTGGTCATAACTTTTTGAGAGATGCGGTTTAGGCTCGCAAATTTCCTGATTTGGACTTCGGTTGCTCCAGTTTTACCAGTTTTGTAGATTTCCTCTGTTGGAGGTCCCTTCATGGCGGTGGTCATTTTGCTCTGTCACCTTTGCAGTCCTTATTTTTTATGTGTCTTCTTTACCTTGCTCTGATCAGGCGTCTCTTCTTTTGTGTTACCATCTGGATTACAGATTTTTTTCTATAATTTTTGCTAGAAAATGGCTAAAATAAAGCAAATAAATCCCAAAATAACCCAAAAATAGCAATTCCAACCTAGAAAAATACCAATGAGAAGCTAAACACTTTGTAGCTCACTTTTCTCTCGTCTATGTACAATCTCGCTCACTATCGTCAACCTTGGCCTATTTTTTGCTGTTTTTAGACAGTTTTTTGCCAGAGTTGACTCTCTTTATAGTCTATACACATCCCTAGGGGCTCATGAATGATGATTTGGTCCCCGATTCTGATTAATTACGAGGGCATATTCTTTTTCCCAAAATCACACAATAAAACGCAAAAATGGTTGAAAAATTGCTCGCAAACATTGCCCTCTAATATATGACATGATGAGTCCGCATTTGGAATGCCTCCCCCCCTCCTAGTCGGAGTCCTCCCGGACGATAGGGTATCGTCAAGGGTATGTGTTGTGCATGGGTTTGAACTCGTGCTAATGCAGGCCTTGTAATATAGCCCTATATGCATGTACGGTCAATGCATGTAGAAAGAATTTATGCAGTGCAAGAGGAAGGTATAAGCGATTTGCTTATTGGCATTTGTCGTTGAGGTTTCCTGTGGTATCTTGAATTGGCTGGCAGATTTTCTTTGCAAGTAGTAGTTGTAACTCCGCCGCTCGTTGTTTGATTGTTTTCCACTGATTTTGAATTGACGTCTGTGGTTCCTTTGAAGTCGATATTGTCGTATCTGGTGGAACATTCTCTCCTTCTGCCTTGATGACTCGGGTCTTAGACATTGTAGTTTTTGTTGTTGATTCTGTTTGTTTTCTCGTGTTGTTTGTATTATGTTGCTTGACCTTGATAGTTGTAGATATCTGTACGATTGTCATCTTGGTCTGCCCTTCTTGTGTTGTTGGATCGTTTTGAATTCACACTTTTGGTCGCCATATCAATATAGTCCGTTGAGTATTTGACAGATTGACTATGTTTCTTTCAAAGTTCCGCTGGCTTTCGGTGTTTTGTATGTTCTCCAAACTCCTTTTTTATAGGGATTAGGCTGTCGCGCCGTATCCACACTTTGTATTACCGCTTTTGATGTAATTGTGCCTCGGTCAGATCTGTACGCCGTACCCAAACTTGCCTGGTTCCCTGCATGGTTGGTGATTTTTTATAAGACGTTGCTGGACTTGTAAACTTTGTTTGTTGTTGCTCAGATCTTTGCGGTTGTATTGACTTTTGTTTCCCCCTTCACATGAATTGGTTATATGATAAGAAGGGTTCTGAAAAGTTTTCCTTTTTGAACAATGCCTCATTCGTATCCAAATCAATGAATACCCTGTTAGCTTTCATCCATGACACTGCTAAGATACACGGAGTTGCTGATTTGCTTGGTGGCAGTACATGGAATTTTGTAGTGTACGTGTGTGCCTACACTGTGATTGGTATTATAATAGAACACATCGTGGTCACCTCATCACCCGAAGCTACTTTCAACCTGTGTGTTTCTGGAATCGTCTTCATTGGTCCAAGTTTTTGAAAGAGCTCAAAGCTGATGACACTCATTTTTGCTCCAGTATCAAGCAATGCATAGATTTCAACTTGTTTTGTGTCTGCATAAGCTTTTATGTAAGGACTACACCATGTATCTTCCAAGTCGTTGAGGATGTTATCGTCCTGAGCCCTAAGGTCTGTCATGGTCTTTTCTAATTCGTCGCTTTGTATATCCGCTTCGATTGTATGGGCTGTTGAAAGAGGATATTCGTCAGTCATCATTGGGGTGACCATGTTTATTGTTCTGAGAAATTGCTTTCGTTTATCAATCCGTTCCTTTGCTTCTTGTTGTGCCTGGTCTTGAATTCGTTGTTGTTCCTGTCTATAGGTTTTTCCATAATGGAGATGAAACAACATTTCCGGTGTTAAAGGTAGATGATATTTTTTTAAATGACACCCATTAATCCAGTTTGGCATTTCTTTTCCATCTAGTGTCGACAGTTTTACTGCTCCACTGGATGATATTTCTTGGATCACATAAGGCCCCATGCCCCTTTTCTTTAGCTTTTTGGCGTGCTATTTAAGGGTGTATACTAAGACATAGTCACCCGTTTTAAAGTCCTTGTTCTTGACATGTTTGTCAAAAAACTCTTTCTATTGTCTTTTTTTTGCATAGATTGCCGCTATAGCATTGAGTCGTAACTCATCTAATATTTCAAGGTCCTCTAACCGTTCTAAAAGTTCATGCCCCGTCCAGTCCAATTGTTTTTCTACCCTTAGTGTGGGGATCAAAAATTCAATAGGCAATATTGCATTTAACCCATATACCATATTAAATGGTGTAGCATTGAGTGTTGTTTTATATGCAACTCGATAAGCCCACAATGCCGAATAGAGCATCTGATCCCAATCTGTTCTTGTTTCACTAACCAGTTTCGTAAGAACCGTGCACAATATTTTGTTGGTCGCTTCCGCTTGGCCAATGATAGGGTGCAGACTTGCGATGAATTACCATAAACTCATTTAAGAGATGTTGGATAACTTCATTTACAAAGTGTGTCCCTCTATCACTCACTAGCTTGATTGGAAGGCCATAACGTGTAAACACATATTCATATAAGAATTGTGCCGTGGTTCTCGCGTCTGCTTTTGTTGTGGTTTTTGCTTCCACCCATTTGGTCATGTAGTCTGTGGCCACTATGATATATTGTGCGTGTGAACGATACGCTGGTGGAGTGATAGGACCAACAAAATCCAATCCCCATTTAGCAAATGCTCGAGCACTCATCATTGGTCTTAAGGGCATTTCGTCTCTTTTAACTGGTACCTTAGTGCGTTGACATTCATCACACCTTTTCACGAATTCTGCTGCATCCTGAATCATGGTCGGCCACCATATACCTACAACCATAATGATTTTCACGGTTCTCTCTGCTGAAAAATGACCACCTACTATGCCTGCATGAGCCTGTTCCAATAATGGAAAGTAGTCATTTTCATGTGGAACTAACCTCAGCTGGTCATCAATTCCTCTTTTATACAATTGGTCACTAATGATGGTATACCTATTTGCTTCGATTTGTAAAGCCTTTTGTCTGGCTTTAGACCAATCTCCTGGAAGCTCCTTATTAGTCAAATAATCCGCAATAGCATGAATCCATGAGGGTGCTACTGTCACTTGGTATAATGTGGCATAATCCACAGTGGTATTGGATGTGCAAAAGTCGCATTTCTTGATGTAATTTTCTACATCGCCTGCCATTCCTGGCCAATACACTCCAAGTCTTCTTAATTGTGCATACATAATTTGATTTCCTCTATGGGATCCCCCTGTTGGTGTGTGGGCCTCCTCTAGATACGCTTCGTACTCCTCTGGGCCTATACACAATCTTAGAATCCCATCGTTTCCATGATGGTACATTCTTCCCGCAAGCATTGTGTAATTTCGTGCTTGTCTAATGTCTTCCACCGTGTGTTTGTTGTCAAGATTCATTCCATATGTCAACAACGGAATAATTTGCTCTGATCATTTCGGTACCATCTCTATATTAAACATGTATGCGTCTGGGAGATCATCATCTACTCCTGTAGCTTTTTTGCCATGTAGTAATCGAGAAAGGTGGTCTTCTCTTTGATGAGTTTTTCCTTTCTTAACTACTACTGTAAAATCAAACTCCAGCAACACGATGAACCATCTTACAATTCGTCCCGTGTTGCAAGGTTTGTTTACCAAGTACAAGAGTGCCTGATGATCCACAAAGAATTGAATTTGTTCGCGAGTAAGTAATGACAAAATTTCTTTACAGCATATATCATACCCAATCCTTCTCTTTCAGTGGTAGTATAATTCTTCTCTGCACTGTTGAGTTGTCTACTAGCATAACTGATTGGAAAATATGTCTTTCCCTCATCTGGTTGTGCTAGTATACAGCCTATTGCAAATGCCGAAGCATCTACATGTACATGGAAGATCTTTGACCAATCTGGTGCTTTTAGAATTGGTGCAGATACCAATGCATCTTTTAATTTCTGGAATGACTCCTCACATTCATTTGTCCAAATGAAGAGCGTGATTAGACTATACAAGGGTTTTGCTATTACAGCGTACATGTAGATAAAACGTCGGTAGTATCCACAATGTCCCATAAATGATTGTACCTCTCGTACATTGTTTGGTCTTGGCAATTCTATGATCACCTTCACCTTGTCTTCATCAGTGGTAATTCCATTAGCCGACACTATGTGGCCTAAGATTTTACCTTGCCGTACCATGAATACGCATTTTTATGGGTTGAGGCAAATCCTATATGTTCTGCATTTTTCGAATACCTTTCTCAGATGATCTATATGGTCTTCTCTCAATAGAGAATAGACACACAAGTCGTCCATGTAAATATCCAAGAATTTTCCCAAGTATTCTTTAAATGCGTGTGTCATTAATCTCTGAAATGTGGCTAGAGCATTGGTCAAGCCAAATGGCATTACCCTAAACGCATATATGCCCCATTCTGTTGCAAATGCTGTTTTGTATTGATCTTCTAGTTTAACCCCCAATTGGTTATAACCAGAGAACCCGTCCATAAAGCTATAGTATTTCTTGCCTGCCACTCGTTCTAGGACGTTTTCAGTGTTAGGAAGAGGGTAGTTGTCTCTTATTGTTGCTACGTTTACCTTCTTGAGATTTACACACACTCGTAATTTCCCATTTTTCTTGGGTATCACCACTATCGGGGACACCCAGCCCGTGTGTTCTATCTCATAAATAAATTCAGCCTCCATAAGTTTGTCTATCTCCTCTTTTATCCTTTTGGCGAATGTCTCATTATACGTGTATGAACGTTGTTTGCTTGGCTTTGCATCAGACTTGAGAGGGATTGAGTGTTCACAAATGTTAGGATCCACTCCCTTCAAATCTTTGTACGACCAGGCAAATACATCTCGAAATTCCTTAAGTGTTTTGATCAGTAAGTCCTCTTCTTCTCGACATAGATCTGTGGCAATGTAAGCAGGTCGAGGATTTTCTCCTGGCTCTGCTAAGTCTATTTTCTTGGCGTTCTCTGGCCCATCGTAGGACTCGTTTGATTTAGGCTCCCTCATTGGTTGTTGAACCACCAATCTTATTTCATGAATGGTGTACTTACAATAGTGAGGAGGTACATCTATCTTTTTACTCCCATCACTAGCGTTCGCTCCATCACTACTTTCCATTTCAGTTGTCCACACATTTTTAATTTTTTGCTTCCACTCATTGTATCTCGTTTTCCGTTCAATTTTCGTCATAATTGGACTACCACAGACATTCAGTTTTTTTGTTGCGACTCTTTTTTTTTGTTTGCTGGTTTTCTTAGGTTTCAACAGTCTGGACTTAAATCCTGAGTCTTCAGCAACCTTAAGAAATCTTCCTGACACTTTATCCTTAGCACAATCAACAGCGTGAATGTTCATAAGGAAATGTGTCTTACCTTCAAACTCCGGCATAGGTCTCCACCTGGTTGGTGTACTGATGTAGTGTCGTTTACTCTTGTATCTTTTTTGGTGTCTCGCGCTTTGGTTTGGGAAATTGTAGAAGACGTCATTGTCTTGATCTTGATTGTCGTCTCCTTCTGTATTTTCCGACTTCTCGTCATCCGCGTTATGCCTATTTTCACTTTGATCAGAAGAATCATAAAATGGTTCTCCTTCCTGCTTGATTTCTTTAGTGGGGATGTCCACATAGCCCACTATTTTAATCTCAAGTTTCATTTCTGTTTTATAGATCCTCGTATTCTCAACATCTACCTTGTCCTCGTCCTCCTCCACAATTTTGCTCAACATGTAGTATGGTATGATATCGTAGCCATTCTCATCACAGAATTTGGTGGGAGTGACTTCATTGACGTATACATCCAAGGTAGCCAAAATTTGAGACCATTCTAGGGGTTCGAGCTTCTCTTCAGGAAAAGGTTCTCGTATATAGGTGTCGTCTTCCAAGACCCTATCTAGTGTCTTTTCATCGTGGTCAAATTCACTACATTGAGATGCCCCACACATCCATATCTCCTTTTTCTTACAAAGCCACGCTGGGACTTCTGATCCACTAATGGTGGCTGAGTCAAATTCTTCCCCCGTGGTTGTCATGACATCATGGTAGCTATGGTTTTTCATGTTTACGCGTGTAGTAGTTTCAGCATGTCTTAGATACAAATAATCATACCCCCAGTCCTGCACCATTTTGAGTTGCCTCATGAACGGCCTACCAAGGATAATTTCATAGTTGTTCTTCTTGCCGAAATCTACTATGGCAAAGGTATGTTCGTACTCTATGCCACAGGAAGATACCACGATTGCCTCAAGCAATCCTATAGGCCTTTCTATGTGCCCATCCACCAGTTGCAATTTCATTCTAGTTGTTCGTATTGTTGGTTTTCCCCATTTTTCCCATAGCAATTTGGTCGCAATGGCAATGCCAGCTCCACTATCAAGTATTGCCTTAGTCTCTATGCCATTATACTCAACTGGTAGGGTTGTGTTGCCGTCTTTCCCCTCACAATACTCTCCTACTTTGTTGAGTGGCACTGGTCTAATGTTGACTTTCTTCGTTTCTGTGTCATTAAGCTCGGTTTCGAAGAACTTAAGAGGCGCCTTTATGCCAAATTTTTCAAGACATTTGCCCACTTCCGTCCACATGCTTGGCCTAATTTTTAACAATTCTGCCAATGTGATTGTACACTTGACCGGAGTGGTCAACAAGTCTGTCAGGATTTTAGTGTCCAATTGATTTGAACCGCCTATTCTCTAAGAAGTTACTCTTCGAATTTCTGACCTTGCCTCATAGTCCCCCATATATGATGGAAAAGTTCGGAGAGATTGGGGTCTACTATCTTCGGATGCAACTGAACCATTATCCCCTTGAAATGATTTAACGTCCAAATCCCATGGAGTCTTATTCAAGTTCAGCTCCGAGAAAGGCGCTGACTCGACTGTTTTTGTCTCATATTTTTCTTGAGCTTTTCGCACCGTTTCCCATAGCTCTTCAGGCCACTTTTCTTCCACAATAGGAGAATATGGTGGAAAATCTTTCAGTGATTCATCAGTGCTATTAGCTACGTCTTTTGCATCCTCTATATCCGGCAAGGACTTAATGTTTTATATCTTTTCAGGTATCCTTTGTTCGGTTTTGTGAGGTGTTTCATTGTTTGGTGGTTTGATTATTCTATCTCTTGTGCAGTTTCAATCAGCTGTTTACACATCTCTAGTCTCCGTTTTTCTATCTCTGGATATGGATATGTTATCCACCTTTGCTCTAGAGTCTGTTTGTTCTTCAATCTTGCTTCATATGCTTGCAAGATTGCATCTAAGGGTTCATTGATCTTATCTACCAATACCGACCCTCCTGAGATTGCACTTCTTGGTCCTTCCGTTGATTTTATAGAGTCGAACTCTCTTTGCTGTTTAAGTTGTTCTCGAGCTATCGTTAGCTCAGCTTCTACATCTTTTTGTTTTCGCTCACGTCTAGCTTTCATTTTCGCTCTTCTTTCTTTCCATGGATTATCACGACTGACACTAAACTTGTCAGTCTTGATTTCTTCTTGATTTTCATCGTTACTCTTGGGCTGATTGTCATTTTTCCTTGCTTGGGCTCTAGTCAAGACCTTAACCGGAATCGGAGTTTCGTTTTCTGACCCTCCACTGGACGGTAGCGCTCCCAGCATATTCAAGGTAGTTTTTTCTCCTTTGCTCGGGTTTTTAGTGCAATTAGGGATCAAGTGAGTAATTCCACACTCTGTGCACTATGCGTTGACCCTAATGATTTTGTCATGAGGGTAGTCCCTTAGCCAATGGTCTCCTCCACACTTGTAGCATGGTCCTTTAGGCTGTTGAGGTGCTCCTGGAGCTCCTCTTTGTTGGTGTGCACTCCTTTGCCCGCTCATGCCTCCGTTGGCTATGAACAACAGTGTTCTTTCATCCATGCTATATCGTCCTTCCCCCACTGCCTGTGCAGCAGTTTGTGGTCCTGTATTTCCTATCATGCTCCATGGTTCTGGTGTAGAGGGTTCTTCCTGTGGATAATAGACAGAGTTCGCCGCATATCCATTGGGCTCATCGTAGTATGCATGCATAGGTACCAAAGCCTTCTCGTCCGACTCGGTTACTGTGGGTTTGTATCTTATGCCGACTGGTCGTAATCCTGGTAGGGGTGGTTGTTGCCCCAACACTGGTTGTGGTCTTTCTGCACCTACAGGTCCTGGTAGGTTGCCAGTTTGATATCTAGGCATCGGTTGGACTTGACGAGATGTCACCTGAGCTTGTGGAGCATAGGGTCGTTCTCTCACATATCCCTTGTTATAATAACACTCCTCAGTTCCATGGTTTGTCCATTTTTTTTCAATCGCACACCATTTTGGTTGTTTAGCTTGTGGTTTGGAATACAAGTTAATCTTTTTAAGCACTTCCTCTACAAGCTGCTCCTGGCTTACCGCTACTTCCCCCTTCAGTGTTGTCTTAGTAGACTTGCTCCTGCTTTGTTGTGAGGAAGAATCATCGTCAAGATCCTTGAACTCACCCTCTTTGTAGACCGCACAATTGTCCACAAGGTATAGTGCTTCTTTGGTCAAATCATTCAACGTAGTGCTCCTTTTCATATGTAAGTCCTTTTGAAGATCTGCATTCCTTAGTCCTTGTATAAATATAAGCATGAGTCTAGACTGAGTTGGCAGTTCTTCCACGAGACAGAACTTAATATATCTTTTTAATCGGAGGGCGGCCTTTCGCATGGACTCTCCATCTTTCTGTTTGAATTTATGGATTTGCGAGACGGTATTATGAGCTATCCCCCTTTGTGAGAATTCCTCGATAAACTCGTCAAACACTTCCTCCATAGACTCAAAGTCTCTTCGCTCCACCGAGTCAAACCATGTAGCCGCATCATGCTCTAAGGTTAAACCGAATCCTGCAAATTGGGTAGGAAAGTCTAGCACCTCTTCAGCTCTAATTACACGCACAAAGGCTGCTACACGATCTCTTGGATCCTTGCTTCTCGTATATTTCTTGTTTACCCATTTTTGCACTTGAGAAGGTCTAATTCTACGATGGTCTCCAAATCTCATCATGGGATCTCCCCTTCCTAGTCGATATACCTCCTCTGGTCTTCTGTAGTGGCCATGTTCTTCTCCCAATGGTGCTCCTAATCCATAATTTCTAACAGCTCTCGGGAGAGATGGTTCATCTCTCCGAACTCGTTCTCGGGGTGTTCTTCCAAGCTCAGTTGACCCCTGAGTCTTTGGCTTACTCTCTCCTTGATACTGTGCATAAAGCGGTGGTTCTTGTAAATCCCTTAACCCTCGTGCGGTTTGATAACCGTCTCGGGTTCGGTCTTGTTCTAAGGTAGCACTCTGTCGAAGCCATGCCTGCAGTGATGGCTGAGTAGCTGGTTGGTCCTGGTAGTTGGACGTCGGTGGTCGGGTAGAATGTGAGGTAGCATCATACTCTTCTGAAAAGGGATTAGTCAACTTGCTAGGGGAGTAGGTGGCTCTTGGTACCTCGTCGGGGCCATAGGTCGATGCTCCCAGAACTGTTGCCTTTTCAACCTCTTCTGGGAGAATACGTTTGTATTCTCGCCCGTATCTGTCAACAAAAACAATATCCTTCCCCATAGCAATTTCATATGAAAATAAGTAAAGAACCTTGTCTTTGCTTAATTCATTCGGGTAGGGTTCCTTGCATTGAAAGTAAGAGACTATTCCTTCGCTTTCATGCTTGTAAATCCCTACATTCTCATTATAGGTTGGGACTCTGGTTGTTTTCTTATCATACATAAAAAGCGCTCCAGGTAGATCAATGTTAGGAGGCGGTTCTTGGGTTTCTGAAACCATTTTCCCTTTGGCCACGTTATCCCCATATCTGTTGTAATCCTCAGGGTTACTCACTATCAGATAGTGGTTTCCCTTTTCGTCTCTGAATCTGTCTCTATCATCGTAGACTCAAATTATCTCTAGTCTCTGAGCCGGTCTTTCTTCAATACAAATACAGTTGTGTCCCCGATAGTCAGAATAGACTAGGGCTCCCCTCGAGTTAGTTCCTTCCAAGAAGATCATAGTGAACTGGGTTTCGTTTAAAGGATGTAGGGAGGTGCTCCCCCCTGGCATTGATCCTTCACCGTTGAACCCTACTGGCTGTTGACTCCCCATCATGAAGAAGGACTTTTCCGACGAAGTGTCAGTATCACTACCCTCTTCAATGATTGGTGCCAATGGGTCTAGTCTCGTCTGAGTTACACTCTCTTCTGTTGACGTGGTGCTAAATTGACTTTTGACACTTTTAGCTCCCGACTTAACAAAGGCTCCTGACCTCAAATACATATGAATGAAAGTTTTGTTGCAAACTTAAAGCTTATCTTGACTCCTTCCTGTATAGATTTGTGATGACCTCCTTCTGGGATCTACACAAAGATGGTTAGTCTGTTCACAAGTGTTTTCCCTGAATTACCAAAAAATCTTTCAAGTATATACAGTAACCACTTAGTCAGTCTTCTGGTGGTCCAATTTCAATTATGAAATGATGGCTGGGATCTATATAGAGAGTATGTCCTAGCAGTATAGTCACAAATTACAAAAAATGTCTAACTCACTACTTCCTTAGTCTATCGCGATAGACTGACAGTTTGCTCAGCACAAGTCAATTCAAAATTATGACTTTACCCTTGGGTTCCAGTTACCCTCTATAGCCTATCCCTCCAGTTTTGTAAAGTTTGGACACTTGGGTTGGGTTTTGGTCCCCTTTTAGTATTTCAGTCAGAGCTTGATTCTCTATCTGACCCTCAGCTTGACCTTCAGTGATCTAAATGCCTTGAATTTTGGTGTGTGTGTTATTTAGGCCCTGATAAAGCTCTCCTTAGGAAAAATTTGAAAGAAAAGTTCCCCAGCAGAAAGTTCCTTGGTCTATCGCGAGAGACTGAGCACTTTCTTCTTTTTCAGCTTTTTTCCAAAGTTTTCCCCACAGTTAGTTTAGTCTCCCCTTGTGTAGTGCATTGAACAATTTTGGCACTGTTTGGACATTGGGTCAAAGATTTCTTGCCCTTGTCTCTGAATTCAGACTCCCAACACCAGTTTTGAAGTTTTGGGGTCAAAATTTGGTGTTCAAATTCACTCAATTTTTGTGAGTACCCTTGTATTGATGTGTTAAGCTTGTGGTATCAGGGTTTTTTGCTTGTTGCTAGACAAACACCACTTTCACCAGTCTATCGCGATAGACCAGGCAGTGAGCAATGGGGACTTAAGTTTTTGTCTGTTTTTGCATAGTCTTGTTCCCTGTGCCCATACAAGTATATCCCTCAAGTTTTGTGAAGTTTGGACTTATTTTGACCTCAAAACTTAAGCACTTCAAAAATTTCACTTTTCTTTGACTATTCACAACTCCATTGCACTTGAAGTGATGCAAACTTGATGACACTGCATCTTAAACTTGTGCACTTCAGTCATTCCTCATGACACAATCAGTTTACCCTTGGCTAATGGTTATATCTCATCTTGGCCTCTTTTAGGTTCACTTTAGTGTTTCCTTATGACAATCATCTGTTTCTTTTTTCCTTTTGTTGGTTTTGGTCACAATTTTTATGTTTTCTCGAGTGTTGAATCATAAATTTCAATGTCGACTCTTTTCACCCTTTTCAAGGGTATATGAGGTGGGTTTTGCTTTCAAGGGTATATGAGGTGGGTTTTGCTTTCTTTTTGTTTGTTTTTTGCGGTTTTACTGCGTTTTTCTACTCTATTTCTTCGCAAGTATAACAAGCATTCAAAACCAAAAACCATAACTCCTCATTATCCTATTTAACTAAATCTAACTAGTCGCAGACCCTCGGCAAGACACAGGCTTCCTGGCTATCCACTAGACCTCAGGATACTCTATCATGGATCTTGTTCTTAAAGTTTAAGCTCTCTCTAGTCAAAACTAAAGTAAGCTAACCATCACACGAGTGACGTAGATCTCCCTACTTAAGGTCTTGTGTCCCCGACAACGGCGCCAATGTTTTAGGGCAAAACTACTCCCCTGTTCATACTCATGAGTACGACACAGACAACATACTTATCATCCGATGACACGACTAACCCGTAGGTGCACGTAGGCAATCTCGTTAGCTTGTCAGGCTGAGACCAATCTACACATACGCACTTTTATGATGCATCACTCATTAACCCTGATAAAATGCAACTCACTCTATCCCTTAACGCTTACAACACAGTTTACACGTCCAATGAACTCGGAATCGCATCAAACTTACTAGGCATCATCCTCTCACTAGGACATACTTACCTATAAGTCTAATCTCACCAGATTTGAACCCTAGCTATCTCGAATGCTGTCGCGATAGACCAAAAGGTCATAATCCAAAAGTGGGCGAAAATTAAGTTTATCAGTATCTATGTGTAGCTAATCTCTTTTTCATTCCATGAAGCACTTGATTATTGAAAACAGACACCGTTTGTGCTACTTACAAGCAAAACAAGCTCGTGGAAGAATCGATCGCGATCAACTCGAAACGGCGAATGCGTGGTGTGGGCGCGTAGCTCTCGGAGAGACTATTGCGGTGGTGTGGTCGGGTCGTGAATCCGGTGAGGGAGAAGCGCGTAGGGAAGAGGATAAGACACACACACTCTCTCTCTCTCTCTCTCTCCGACTCGTACGACACAGGATTAATTCAAATGTTGTCTTCAAAAATGGTTCTAAGGTGACTTTTATACTTTAGTCACCTTAGCTCAAAAATGTACATGGGGTTCTCTTGCTCATGATTACAAAGTGAGAATAAATCTGAGTCCTGACTAACTGACTAATATTTACATAATCCAGACGAATGGATCAAACTGATAAGACGTCTTTGACATAAAAAATGGAATTTGATATGCTTTACAAATGGGCTCATTACAACAGTTGGGACCAATGGGGCTCCAACAGTTACTTCGAAAGGATTTCAAGTAGCACCAGGATTATCTACACCTATGTCCCCACCTTTGCCACCTATTCCACCTACACCCACAACAACTAGCCTTTGCAACTTGAGAAAGTTGTACAAGTACGTGGTCCCTCCTTCTCCCTTGCACCAAAATATTCAAGGGTGTTTCAACATCGACAATCAACATGCCTTTAAAACAAAAGAGTAAATCTCCAAAGTCTTTTTACACCTCACTCTCATCTCATAAGCTAGGAAGAACTAGAGACAATAACATGTATTCTACGTTGTTGTAAGGGTCTTCTCCTAGCCTTTACGCAAGGCCAACACATCTAAGCCACCGACTTAAAAGATGAAAAAAAAGAAGAAAATAATAGAAATAAAAAGAATGTTTGAATGCTCAATTTAAGCACCAAAGTATACTCACGAGGCACTTCCAGCTTATGCCATGGGAACATAGACATAACCAATGCATAAGAAATTAGCTTTTCATTTTGAGAATAATTAGCATAAAGAAAAAGATAAGATAAGGGAAAAGGGAAAAGAAAAAGATAAAGGAGAAAAGTAGAAGATAAGGATAAGGTGAGGAAGTAACTTGTTGAGAAAGTTTTGATAAGTAAGATACATTATCAAGATAATTTATTAGGGAAGGATAAGTTATCAAGATAAGAAAGATAATCTATCATGATAAGTGAAAGCACTTATTTAAAATGTGCATAAAAGGAGGGCTTCTCTTTTCATTTTCACTTCTCTCCTTCATATTCTCAAGCTACAAACTTGAGAGTAAGCTTGAGGAGGCAATAGCCAAACCTCTTTCACACACACACCTCATGCACGTGCGCGCGCGCACACACACACATCTCTTCAAGAGAAGCCATGGCCAAAACACTAATCAAGTTTGTCAAAAACTTGATCTTCTTCTTCACACTACTCTGTCCCCCTCCTCTCTCCTAATTCTCAAGATTTCCATAGCTTGAAACCCCTTTGCCTCTTACCATTGTCTCATTCCAAGTAGCCAAAATTGGTCGTCTTCAAACAAAGCAAAGACATGACTACATCCAAAGCAAGGAGAAGACTAGATCATACACACACTAAGGTAATGTTTTCTTGTTCTTTTTATGCTCTTGCACTTGCTTGAAAGTGATTTACTTTCATGCTTACATAAATTCATGTTTAAGCTCTCATTTTTCCATAAGCAAGCCTTTTGCTTGGGAAGAAGAAATAACTACTTAATTTTGTTGTTTCTCTCTAGTTATGGTTCATTACTAATCATAACTAACCATGTTGCTAACAACTAACCCCGATGTTGTTTTGAGTTTCGTTGTTTCAAGTTCTCTAGATTACCAGACTAATATGGCATAGAGAGAGTAGAAATCACTCTCTTTAATCATAGGTGGTTGGAGATCATACTTATATTTCAAGTTCTCTAGATTACCATACTAATATGACATAGAGAGAGTAGAAAGCACTCTTTAACCATAGGTGACTGGAGATCATACTTATATTTCAAGTTCGGTTCTCTAAATTACCAGACTAATATGGCATAGAGAGAGTAGAAAGCACTCTCTTTAACCATAGGTGACTGGAGATCATACTAAAATAGCATGCATGTTGGATGATGATTAATGCGTACCCTTAAACCTCGCCAGAAATATCGTTTTGTTTTTTTAAGATGCACGAGATAATTGCCACTATGTCTAGAAATAGTGATAGAAAAATTGGGAGCAAGTCCCAAGTATTCTTGTTGGACCCTTGCTAATGAAAACAAATTGGCATTATATTTTGGGCTCGCAAGTCATTTTTTTAATCCAAGTCTATACTCTTATATTTTGCATTACTATGAACCATAGAGACTTTGAAGACAATCCTATGAAAAGCATAAAATGGGAGACCTTCGAGAAAAAAAGTTAAAGAAGAGCTTCCCTTGACCGTTAATTATTTCCCAAATGTAAATATTGGACGAGATAAAGAGAATTCACCTTTTGAAATGTCTAAGTTTTTATAAATCTACCCTTGAGTATGTGAATCTTTTGCTAAGAGAAAGTAGTTTTGTTTTCCACAACCATAAAATATGCCACGACCAACTATATACCCCCAAACTTTCTTACCTCTTGTGAATTAGTAGTAGAAAAATAATATATCCATCTTCCATCCCATATAGATAAATTCCCATGGAAATCAACTCTCCACTTGTCTTTACCAAAGATTATGGTCCCTCTCTACAAGTCTTCTATGCCCCCTACATAGGTGGCCCAATATCTCTTAAGAATATACATATAGTTTCTCTCCTTTCAAAAAGACTCCAATTGTATATTCTTTTCACAAGCAAATAATATTGGGCCCTTCTCTATTTGTTTAAGCATCATAGCCTTTTGAAAAAGCATGATTCCCCTTGGATGCATACAAGCAAAGGGCCCATACAAGAAGACTTGGAAGCAAAAGGTTCCCTAGCCTAGTGTGGACCTTCCAAACCGAATTCCTTGGTGCATGGGCGTGAAGAATAGTCCAAATTCATATCAAACATGTTGAGAAGGTCAATTTTGCCTTTTGAAGCATGTCATTCCGAGCTATAGGTAAAAAGTTATGGTCAAAATAGTGTAAATCTGTCAGATTCGCAGCAAAAGGGAACTGTAAATCAAGTAAATCAAGAGGGTGAGATCTTATTTTTCCCCTACTCATCTTCTAGAAGAGCAATGAGTGTTCAAGGTCACTTGCATGTGATGGGACCAACCTAAAGATGCTTTCTAAATGCCAAGACAGACAAGTTGAGATACCCCGCAGGAGCCACCCGTAGGGCCTCATGGTGGGGCCCACCTACATTATGCACCCCTATGAAGCCTTCACGGTCTAAAATGATATTTCTGGTGAATAAATAGTCTCTTTATGTCCAATATTCAATGAGTGGTCAAAGGACACTTAATTAGGTCTAATCACTTACTCTAATTAAGTGTAGCATAATCCCACTCCTACACAACTATAAATAGCCCCCCTTGGAGAGACTCAAGGACACACACCTATATTTTCAACTTCATGTTGTTTCTTGATCAATAGTAGAGAAAACCCCAACTCTCCCTCTTTCACATCCTCCCTCCTAACCCTCCTCTTTGGAGGAAGTGCAACTCTATTCTCCACTCTTTCCATTCTACAATCTCTTACTCCATCAATCCAATAAATCATTTGTAGCACCTCAATAACTTGTAAATACATCATGATCTCCCTCATGGTTATGTTAATGATCATGAAATCATCTTCAAAACTTTCAAGTGCCGTAATTCGTGATGGTTAGCCAACGTCTGTCCTCCCCTTAAAAGGTGTGCGAGAAATCAAGTAAGTGTTCTATTCTCAATTTACCATTGGTTTGTTTCTCCACACTTATTCAATTGGTCTAAAGAAATTTCTCACTCCAACTCTCTTTTGCTTCATTACATATGCATGTGGCACGGCATTGCATAGATGGAGATGAGCTCTCTATGCAAAGTGTGTTAGTTTGATGTAAGTGATTCTCTTGTGTGTTTGAGAGGCAAGTCTTGTGCGCATGATTTTTTGATGAGTGCTTGAGAGAGGAAGAGTTTGGATGTATTATGGGTATTTTTATGGGGAGAAGGTGAATGCTATTCCACAAATTGCATATTTCATTTTGATGCACGGCATTGGGTTGCATAATCGTTGATGGTGTTCTGGTGTCCAAAGTGTATATAGAGTAAGGGAGTTTTCAAAGTGTGTTGCTTGAGTGGATGAGTGCAAGTGTTATTTTGATTGGTTTCCTTCTCCACTCCCAAAAGAAGGTGGTGCCCCAAGTAGTGTGCGTACCTCTTTACGAACATTTTGTGAGGGTAGGCCCATTGGTTTGGGTTTAGAGGCCCCATTTCAAAAAGCTCGCCCTCATAAAGTGGTGCCCCCACTGAGGAACATATTTCCAAGTTACCTTCAAATTTTTTAGTGATGAACAATGGAGTTCCCATCTATCCATTTCATTTTGCACAACACATTAGAGTAAATGTTCACATAGATAGAAAAGTCTTTTTCCAGCAACGCATTGTTTTTATGTTTGGTGCAGAAAGACTTAGAGAAATACTGGCATCACCCAATCCAATTATACTTCCAATAATGAATTATGAAACTTCTTTTGATGTTCACGTTTTCATTTTGTTTTAAAGGCAGGAACAAGGAGTGGTGAAGGGGCGCTCAAGGGCCATATGAAGGAACGAGGTCTTCAAACCAACAACGAGGAGTAGCACATGAATCACGATCAAAACAATGAACCTTTTAGGCCTATTGCTCGGCAATCCATTCATATAATCATTGCAACTAAGTTTAGGTTTCAATCTATCATAAGGAGGATATTTGGATCCACTCGCCTCAATGAAATCAATGCTTAAATTAATCCATTTATTCTACCTATGATAAAGTACGAATTAACAATGGATGTGTACATCTTCATTTTAATGTAATCAGATTTATAGTGTCAACAATCTTGTGCGGCCCGTAAGAGAAAAGTTTCTTTAAAAAAAAGAAATTTCAAAAAGTCTAAACAAAATGTCAAGTTCTTTTCCCACGTTCTATGCAAGAAGTGGGGAAGATGCGCAAGAGTTTCTTGACAACTTGGAGATGGCACATCTCATATCCGGGAGAGATGAAGAGGAAGTAAAGCTACGAGCCTTCCCGTTGGTTCTAAAAGCAGAAGCTAAAGCATGGTATGAGACCTCACAACCCCAAATCAAGTCCAATTGGGAGAGATTGCGAGCAAGCTTCCTCTCCAAGTTCAGGCAAGGTGATACTTCTGAAGGACTATGGAAATGTCTTATTGGGTGGCTTGTATCCACTTTTAAAGGCTAAAGTAGAGCTAAAATTCCCATCCACCTTCGAAGAAGCACGTGAGGTAGCCATCATCAAGTTTAGAAAACTACACTTCCAAGCACATAGAGCAAGGGGTTTGAATGAAGTGAGTGAGAGGGAGTCTTCACAAACCATGGAGCCACCAATTAGGGCCCCTCTTGCACAATCTTCACAAATAGGAGATAACTCTCAACAAGAGGTTTTACAAAGGCTAACTCAACAGCTTGAGAACCTCACTCTGAATCTAGTACAGGGCCTACCTCAACAATGACAACCAAGCGAAGGGAATCGCAATCAACGAAGACAAGCTCAAGAGTTGCGATGTTGGAATTGCAATGAAATGGGCCATGGCATGTACAATTGTCCACATCCAAGGCGACTTCCGGGAGACATATATCCCCGTAGACCGCCTCCTCTCACTGTGCAGCAAGAACTAGCTCAAGGCCCACAAATCCTTCGTCGACCACCACCACCAGCAAATATACCTCCCGTCCGACATGAGGAGGAAGAAAGAGGAGACAACATCATCAAGCTAGAAGAGGTAATAGATGAGCATACTCTAAACTTTGATGTTATGCCGGCAGAAAAACGCACAAGAGCACATGATAAGGATGAAGACACGAGAAGTGAAGGAATAAATTCAGCCAGAAGGGACAAGAAGAAGAAGTCAAAGATGGAAGAAGCTGAAAGTAGTAGGAAGAAAAGATCAAGGCGAAGGGAAATTGGTATCAACGACTTCCCATTGGGAAAGGAGCTAGAGCCCTACAACATCCTGGAGGATTTACAAACCCAAAAGCCAAACATTTCATGGCCTCAACTTCTACACCTATCAGCCAAAGTAAGAAGGCAATGGCCAAAGTTGGTAAGTACAAGAATTCCAAAAAAGAAAGCAAATCTTTCCATTAAGGTTGTGGCCTCAAAGCTACAAAAAGATGTGGAACCCATTGTGGATGCTTACATAAGGGGTAAAAAGGTGTCTAATGTATATGTTGATGGTGGAGCTCAAATGTGTGTGATCACGATAAAATCAATGAACAGGTTAGGGCTTGAAATTACAAAGTCCTCTAATTGTCAAGGTAGGCTAGCCAACAACTCAAGTGTGAAGTGTTTGGGGATCATTGAAAATGTAAAAGTCTCTGTATGTAACATAGATGCAGGAGTGGATATGTATGTCATGCCAGCTAAGGGGGAGGGCTATCCCATCATCCTAGGGAGACCTTGGCTCATTGCTGTGAATGCAGATAAAAAATGGGGAAGTGGCCGTTTGATTCTTAAGAAGGGTCAACCGGTGGTGTATGATTGGCGAGAAGGAAAGAAACCTGATATCAACTGAGGAAAGCTTTTCCATGCATGGGAACCCCCCCCATATACTTTTGCCCTTTTATCAAAATATTTCCCATTATATAAGTTACTTTTGATTTTTTTCTTCCTTTTTCACAAACGTTTTAGCCTTTATTAAATAAATAATACTTATGCTAATCAATCACGATGTAGCATAATAAGTAAGCTTTCTTTGTTGATCTCTCTTTTGACCTTAAAAATATTAAATATATATATTCTAGTATTTTCTAATATATTTTTTCATGTATGTATATTATTCCACTCTACCAAATATTTTATTCACTAGTTTTCATTTTCAAACCTCAACCCCACTTTCAAATTTCAATAATACCTCCATCTAGATGATTGCCAATCTTTTCAACACTCTAGGTCATGTTTTCATACACATGAAGGAACTTACACTTGAAGGCAAGAGAGAAGTCCACTCAAAGGGGACCACCAAAAGACTTTTGCAGCCACAAATAATACATTATTTGGCTGAATTTTTTAAGTAAAGAAGAACCCCGAATCTGAAGGAGCGTTCAACATAAAAGATGTAGCTCGTGATCTCAACTTTTAGCTCAAATTTTTTTAGAATTTTTGGAGTTATGAACACGGAGATATGATTTTTGTAGTGGACCCCAGTTTTCTCGTGTAATGGTGACACAGGCCATCCCACTTTTCTTCCTTCTAGAATGGCTATGGTTCTATAAGTCTTCAAGCATGATTACAAGAGACAAGGCTCTTTTAATGAGGTCTTGGCTAGTCTAGAGTAATTCTATCACCATTTTTGGAGGATCCATCCTCATCAACAAATATCCACCTTCGACAACCTCTCTTATAATTTTCTTACCTCTCTCTTCTCTCCCTAATAAGCTTATGTCTATCCAAAGCTAGACTATTGTAAATATTTCCTATCCTCTACATCCTACCCACATTCTCTCTTTTTCTCTCTCTATTGACTCTGGTATTTTAAATAATGAGGAGACAAGATGGGAGCCACAGTCACATGCACCCCATTTTCCTAGTCACCAAAGTGGGACACTCACCTCAAATAGAAATATTGCTAAATCCTTCCCTCCTTCCCTACATAAGGCGGCCATGAGAGCTCACTTGGGGGAGAGAACACACACACACACACACACACCTATCCATACACACTCTTGTGCTACATGCTTGCAGCATGAACCCTAATCACATAATCACAAATCCATCATCATCACCATCACCATGCACAAAAGATGAGCACCACACCTGCACACCACTTGTAATTAAGGGTTGAAGGCACAATTTCAAGAAGAAGAAGGGTGGACACACTCATGATATTCCTCGCCATCAACTCCCATCTCTCCATTATGCCTCCTACGATCTTGTTCCCTTCTCATTTTCCTGCCATACGCTACCTATTGTATTCATCTTTTGCAAGCAATCAACACACTCCATCTTGGTGCCATACTTTGTGTCGCTTTGGATACATCTCATTGTGAGTATGGTATATTCTTGTTCCTTGCCATTTTTTTTCGGCTTATGTTAAGGTGTGCGGATTCGCCACCACACACACACACTCTCTCTCCCTCTCATATTTCTATCATCTTGCTACTTCCATCTTAAGGTGTGCGGATTCGCCACCTTTTGTATGAGAAGTGAGCATACTTGCATGTATCCATGACCTCGTTATCTTCCTTACTACATGCACACGTAGCGAGCCCATTCTCACTCACTCACCACTCCTCTCACCTTATTCTCCGACCACCCCATTCCACATTTGGGCGTGGATCTTGAAATTGTTTTCCATGCATGCTTCATTGTGTATATGTATGCGTCCTAGCCGCATATCTTGCTAGGTGGTGCCCCTATTGTGTATTCCCCATGATGAGGCCATTGTGCATAGTCTTGGTGTAGAGGCCACCGGGTCTATTTTTTTCACTTCCGCCTCTCATTTGGTGCCCCCACTGAGGAGGGCTCTTGAAACCCTTCAGTTTACAAGACTGAAAACCCTAAACTATTGTGAATGGATGAATGAGTATGAAGGATTTTCTAACTGGACGACAGAAGAAGAAGAGCTCCAAGCACAACTAGACGAACTCCGCATCTCCATCGAAGCTCGAGTGCCAGGCGTAACGGTAATCGATTTGAAGTGGGAGAGTCAACCAACGCGCCAAACCCAGTGGATATACATAGGCCAAGTGCCAAGAAGAGGAAGGAGGAGGTGGAAACCATGTAAACCATGTCCGCAACCTACAACCAACCAACAACAACAAAATGGAAGGAGCTCTGCACAATAGAGAATCAACACTATTCTACTTTGAGAATCGGGTAACTCAAGTCACCGAGGTAATTATCATAGTCAGTTTTCAAGTCGCACCTGATGCTGCAGCACAGATAACAGAAGCATTGGCTCACACTCTCACTAGAGAAACTAGGGATCTACTGAGTTTGTTTCAGAAAAGAACACCACCCTCTCCTACAAGCTTGGACAGTGACTAAGCACCTCTAAGCTTCACATGAATCAGGACAACCTACCTCAAGACATATCACACGTACCAACACGTGTACGCTCAATCAAGGTAATATTGGACTTGAAGATTCACTACCAGCACGTCATTGACCCCATGCCGGGTGGGGAGCGGTTTTTTGAGGTTCTGGCATCAGATCAGCCATTTGTTTTACCTTTGGTACAAGGCAATGTACCGTTTGAAGTTTTAATCTATGTCCTAGTATAATAGGGTATACACGCCTCCTTGTAAAGAAGAAAATTTTTTTGCAAGTTAAGAAGTGTGTCTTTCTAGCTCTCTCTCAGCAATCATGGCAAGTGTAGCATTTCCAACCTTTACTGGTAAGGTGGGCGAGGATGCTGCAGACTTTCTAGACAACTTGGAAATAGCATGTGTCATCTCTGCAAGAGATGATGATGCTTCGCGCTTGCGCATCTTCCCACTTCTAATGAAGGTGGAGGCAAGATCATGGTACAATGCCTTGGCACAAGAAACCAAGGAACGGTGGGACTTATTAAGGGCAGCCTTTGTCAAGCGTTTTGGAGAGGGCACAACATCAGAGAAACTATGGCAATTGTTGACAGAGTTGAAGCAGGGCAGTATGCTGGAATACGCATCATATGAGTCAAAGTTTGTAGATTTATGGGGGCGATGGGTTGCATCGCTAAGAGAGGATGAGGGGGCACCTGATTTCCTAAAGAAGGATCGGTTTGTGGCTGGGTTATGGCCAACTCTTAAAGAGAAGGTGAAGGGAAGGTTTCCTGCTATGTATGAGCTAGCAGTTGAAGTGGCCCGCCTTAAAGACAAGAAGTTGCGCCTACAAGCCAGGAATATCGATGGAGAGGAAGTTGTTAGGACCCCACCACCTCTAGCACCACCTACAACAGTCGCCCAGAGGATTCAACCACAAGAACCAATTGAAGATCAGCAAGACCTGCTCAACCGAATCACCAATCAACTTGAGAATCTCTCAGTCCATTTGATACAACAAGGGCATGCACACAATCGCAACCAAGAGCAAGGGAGAGGACAACGAAGGCAAAACCAAGAATACCACTGCTACAATTGTGGGGAGGATGGTCATGGCATGTACTACTGTCCACAACCAAGGAGGCAAAATTTCAACAGAGGAGCCAGACAAAACCAGGTTTCACCACCAAGAGCAAGACCACCACCACCGAGGGCACCACGACAAGCACCACCCATGCAAATCTTACAACCACCGATTCAACCACAACCACCACCACCACCACCACCACTACAACTTCTCATTCCACCCTTACCCCCACCACCAGTTGGCAATCAAATAGTAAGCGTCATCAGTCTTGAAGGTAAGGGAAAGGAGAAAGTGGAGGAGGATAAGACCAAGGTTAAAGGAGTAGATGCCATTGGGGTAAAACGCGCTAGGCATGGTGAATCTTCTCAAAAGGAAGAAAAGATGAAGAATAAAGGGGAATCTAGCAAAAAGCCGTCCAAGTCACGACGTAAAATTGACATTGTAGATTTCTCTTTGGCTGAATGTTCTAAACCATATGATTTGGTTCAAGATGTTTCTGTGCAGGGCCCAAAAATCACCTGGCCTCAATTACTCCACCTAGCACCTAGGGTGAGGAGACAATGGACAAAGATGGTTAACACGAGGCGACCAAAGCCAAAGATAGCTGGGGCTATCTCCGGGAGGAATCTAGACGACATACTACCAGTGATGGATGCTTACATAAAAGGGCAACACATCTCCAATATCTACATCGATGGTGGCGCACAAATATGCGTCATGAGTGAAAAAATGATGCACCGTTTAGGTTTAGAGGTGAGTCGGCCGGCACCATGCCGAGCCAAAATGGCAAATAATTTAAAAGTTCAATGTGTTGGTGTCATAAATGCAGTTAGGATAAAGGCATTCAACACCGAGGTAGATGTGGACATCTTTGTCATGCCACACAAAGGGGAGGGCTATCCTATCATTCTAGGGAGGCCTTGGCTTATGGCTATGAGAGCTAAGCAGGACTGGGACACCGGCATAATCCAGATGAAGGATGCAAAAGGAAGGCCAATACTTTACGACATGAAGATAGGTCAACAACGCGACATGGATCTAGAAACCTCCGAGGATGAGTTTTCTAGTGGTGACTCTTCAACCACTTCAGAGGAGGAGTCAACAGTGAGTGAGGAAAGTGACAGTAGCATTGAGGTGATGGGGATCATTCTCAAGGACCCTAAGAAGATGGAGCAACCTGATGCCTCATCATCAAGCCAAGGGGAGACACCAGGTATACAACCTCTGGTAGAAGCAAGTAAGCTACATCAAATGCTCTCTAGTGAGTTGTGTGGGAAGGAGCGTGAAGATTATATTTTGATGCTAAGTAATTTTACCACATTGTTCATTGATGAATATGATAAAATCACTGGCATCACAGTAGTTCAACATCACATTAAGCTCAAGGAGGGAAGTAAACCTGTAGTGCAGAAGCTCAGGCGGCTAGGAGTAATTCAACAAGACGCCCTACTCAAAGAGGTGAGGAAATTGCTAGAAGCCGGTTTTATCTATCCTGTTGAAGACTCAGAGTGGGTTTCTCCAATGGTAGTCACACCAAAGAAGAATGGTAAGTGGAGGGTTTGTGTTGATTACAAGCCTCTTAATGCAGCCACAAAGAGGGACCATTTTCCTCTTCCTTTTCAAGACGAAATACTCAATGAGGCAGCAGGACATGAGCGCTACACGGTATGTGATGGCTACTCAGGCTACTTCCAAATTAGCATCGCTGAAGAAGATCAAAAGAAGACAACCTTCATCACACCATGGGGATGTTTTGCTTACAGAGTTATGCCCTTTGGTCTCACTAATGCTCCAGCCACTTTTCAGCGATATGTGACATTTGTTTTTCAGCCATTCTTTGGAAAATCAATCCGTGTTTTTATTGATGACTTTTGCATCTATAGCTCTCGCTCTCTTCATTTGGAGAAAGTTTATGAAGGTCTAGCTAGGCTACAAGCTTTGGGTGGCCAACTCAATGTGGAGAAATGCCACATTGGTGAAAGCAAGGTTACTCTTCTTGGCCATGTGATCTCGGCCAACGGCATTGAAGCTGACCCAAGCAAGGTTCAAGCCTTGGTGGCTTTGACCTCTCCCACCACAACAAAGCAATTGGTCTCTTTTCTTCAAAAGGTGAGGTATTTGAGTAGGTTCATTCACTTGCTCTCCCAAATGGTTCTCCCTTTACAACAAGTTACCCATCAAGAGATCTTCACTTGGAGTGAAGAAAATGAACAACAATTCAATGAGGTAAAACAAATTCTAGCTTCACTTCCCACCATAGCACCTCCAAAGTGGGACGAGCCATTTTGTGTAAACCCTAGTGTTGGCAATGACACACTTGGGGCTGTATTGATGCAAAAGAATCCTCAAACTTCTTTCATGCGTCCTATCTACTTCTCTAGTCGAATGATGACCCCATCAGAAAAGGGATACACGGCAGTGGAGCACATGGTGCTTGCATTAATGTTTGCTACCACCAAATTTCGCTCTTATTTATTGTCTAGACCATTCATAATCTTAACAATGGAAGAAGTATTTCCTTATGTAATGCAGCACATGGATGTTTCTTCTAGGATTTCCAAATGGCTCACAAGGCTACAAGAGTTTGACTACACAATGCAAGTGGAGAACTCCACAAGGGCCAGTCTAGGAGGTATTCTCACTCATCGCCACTATGAAAAGAAGCTAAAGATAAAGCCAAATGATCAAGATATTACACCTGTGCTGGAAGTCCCTAAGTAGAGGAGGCTCACTCTCTTTTCTTTGATGGAGCCTACAAGAGGAAAGTGGACAAAGCTGCAGCAGGCATTGTCATCTTCAACGAGCAAGGGGACAAGGTTTTCTCCATTGGGAATCTCTTGGATTCTCACTCTAACAATGAGGCAGAATATGCAGCTTTAACTCTTGGGTTAGAGTGGTGTGTCACACAGGGCATTCAACGGTTAAATGTATTTGGTGATGCCATGCTTTTAATAAAACAAATACAAGGAACTTGGGCTTGTAAAAATCATATCTTGCTAGGCCATTTGCGCAAAGTCAAGGAACTTTTAGGGAAATTTCAAGTTGTACAATTACATCATGTCCCTCGAGCAGAAAATCAAGAAGCAGATGCTCTAGCTAGAGAGAAGTTGCAAGATGTTTCAGTGGTGGGTGCTATCAAGTTGAAGCTGCCTCTCTTCCAAGGTAGCGATGCTATGCCTGACATCATGAGTTTCCTGGACACAGGAGAGTGTCCTAAGGATCTTACTAAGGGCCAAAAGCAGTGGCTTGTGCGCAAGGAAACAAAATACCGCCTTATCAATGACGACCTCTACTGCAAGGGTAAGGATCAAATTCTTAGGCGTGTACCTCTCTCTAGAGAGATCACTGAAATCATTTCAAGTTGCCATGATGGTGTTTGCGGAGGACACTTTGCACTTGACATCAATAGTAGAAAGATTCTACAAGCCGGGTTTGTATGGCCTAGTCTACATAGGGATGTGCATCATTGGTGTAAAACATGCAAGGAATGTCAAAAGGCAGGGGATAGGAGGCTCACATATGAGCCACAGACTCCTATAATCTCATATGGACCATTTGAGAAATGGGAAATTGATGCTATTGGGCCTTTGCCAAGGAGCCAATCAGGTAAATTTTATATCATCATGGGTGTGGACTACATGACCAGGTGGGCTGAAGCAGTTGCCACCACCCGGATTACAGCTAAGGAAGTGGCTAAGTTCGTATTTGAAAACATTTGTTGCCGTTTTGGCACTCCTCTTGAAATAATTTCTGACAGGGGACCAGGTTTTAGAGGAGACCTTGTAGGAGAGCTAATGGAGAAGTTAGGTATCTCACGACGACACTCAACTCCCTACTACCCACAATGCAATGGTTTGGTGGAAAAGGTAAATGGTATGATCTGCAAGATCATCACTAAGCATGTAAACAATCACAAAAGTGATTGGGACAAGCATCTTATGGCTGCACTTTGGGCTTATCGCACTTCATTTCGCACATCCCTTGGGTTCACACCATATCACTTGGTGTTTGGTAAGGAAGCCATTTTACCCATTGAAGTACAATTGGCTAGTCTCAGGGTGCTAGCTGGGCAGGTGGAACGTCCTAATGCTCATCTCCACAACCACATTCTTGATCTAGAGAGGCTTCAACTAGACAGAGAAGATGCTATCAACTATTATGCAGCACAGTCAGAGCAACGTCGACTTACCTTCAACAAGGGACTTAGGGCAAAAGGTCTCAAGAAAGGTATGTTGGTCCTACGGTATGATAACAGGTTTGACACTAGGAAGGATAAAAAGTTTTCACCCAGATGGGAAGGGCCATTTGTCATTAGAAAGCGCTACGCCAATGGCAGTTACCGATTGATGGATGCAGATGGTAGGCTCCACAAAACACGTGTCAATGGATGGAGGTTGAAGCAGTACTTTTTGAGATTTGATCAAACACCTATGATGGAAAACCCCGAGGAGGGAGACTCCTCCACCTCAATTGAAGAAGAATCAGGTACAACGCTAGAGGCATGAATACCTCTAGCCTTAGGGGGAGGGCTAATGAGGAAAGCTTTTCCATGCATGGGAACCCCCCCATATATTTTTTCCCTTTTATCAAAATATTTCCCATTATATAAGTTACTTTTGATTTTTTTCTTCCTTTTTCACAAACGTTTTAGCCTTTATTAAATAAATAATACTTATGCTAATCAATCACGATGTAGCATAATAAGTAAGCTTTCTTTGTTGATCTCTCTTTTGACCTTAAAAATATTAAATATATATATTCTAGTATTTTCTAATATATTTTTTCATGTATGTATATTATTCCACTCTACCAAATATTTTATTCACTAGTTTTCATTTTCAAACCTCAACCCCACTTTCAAATTTCAATAATACCTCCATCTAGATGATTGCCAATCTTTTCAACACTCTAGGTCATGTTTTCATACACATGAAGGAGCTTACACTTGAAGGCAAGAGAGAAGTCCACTCAAAGGGGACCACCAAAAGACTTTTGCAGCCACAAATAATACATTATTTGGCTGAATTTTTTAAGTAAAGAAGAACCCCGAATCTGAAGGAGCGTTCAACATGAAAGATGTAGCTCGTGATCTCAACTTTTAGCTCAATTTTTTTCAAAATTTTTGGAGTTATGAACACGGAGATATGATTTTTGTAGTGGACCCCAGTTTTCTCGTGTAATGGTGACACAGGCCATCCCACTTTTCTTCCTTCTAGAATGGCTATGGTTCTACAAGTCTTCAAGCATGATTACAAGAGACAAGGCTCTTTTAATGAGGTCTTGGCTAGTCTAGAGTAATTCTATCACCATTTTTGGAGGATCCATCCTCATCAACAAATATCCACCTTCGACAACCTCTCTTATAATTTTCTTACCTCTCTCTTCTCTCCCTAATAAGCTTATGTCTATCCAAAGCTAGACTATTGTAAATATTTCCTATCCTCTACATCCTACCCACATTCTCTCTTTTTCTCTCTCTATTGACTCTGGTATTTTAAATAATGAGGAGACAAGATGGGAGCCACAGTCACATGCACCCCATTTTCCTAGTCACCAAAGTGGGACACTCACCTCAAATAGAAATATTGCTAAATCCTTCCCTCCTTCCCTACATAAGGCGGCCATGAGAGCTCACTTGGGGGAGAGAACACACACACACACACACACACCTATCCATACACACTCTTGTGCTACATGCTTGTAGCATGAACCCTAATCACATAATCACAACACCATCATCATCACCATCACCATGCACAAAAGATGAGCACCACACCTGCACACCACTTGTAATTAAGGGTTGAAGGCACAATTTCAAGAAGAAGAAGGGTGGACACACTCATGATATTCCTCGCCATCAACTCCCATCTCTCCATTATGCCTCCTACGATCTTGTTCCCTTCTCATTTTCCTGCCATACGCTACCTATTGTATTCATCTTTTGCAAGCAATCAACACACTCCATCTTGGTGCCATACTTTGTGTCGCTTTGGATACATCTCATTGTGAGTATGGTATATTCTTGTTCCTTGCCATTTTTTTTCGGCTTATGTTAAGGTGTGCGGATTCGCCACCACACACACACACTCTCTCTCCCTCTCATATTCCTATCATCTTGCTACTTCCATCTTAAGGTGTGCGGATTCGCCACCTTTTGTATGAGAAGTGAGCATACTTGCATGTATCCATGACCTCGTTATCTTCCTTACTACATGCACACGTAGCGAGCCCATTCTCACTCACTCACCACTCCTCTCACCTTATTCTCCGACCACCCCATTCCACATTTGGGCGTGGATCTTGAAATTGTTTTCCATGCATGCTTCATTGTGTATATGTATGCGTCCTAGCCGCATATCTTGCTAGGTGGTGCCCCTATTGTGTATTCCCCATGATGAGGCCATTGTGCATAGTCTTGGTGTAGAGGCCACCGGGTCTATTTTTTTCACTTTCGCCTCTCACAACTATGAAACCACGGCAGATGAAGAGAGCGAGGAGGAGAGTCCTTACTCAAGTGATGAGGAAGCATCAACCAGTGCATCAACCAGTGAAGAGGAGTCTTCTTTGGAGGTAATGGGAATTGTATTCAACGCCAACACTCAAGATGTTCCTGTAGAAGAAAAGCCAACAGACAATCACACACGAGGGGATGAAAGATGCCACCACCTTGAAGAAGGATTTGAGAAGATGCTTGCAAAAGATCTTACTTGTGAGGAGAAGAGGTCCTACATCAATATGTTAAGGAGGTATCCCAATTTGTTTATCACTGACTACTCACAAATAAGAGGTGTAGATGTAATAGAGCATCGAATTGAATTGAAACCAGGGACCAAACCCGTGGCTCAAAAGTTAAGGCGACTAGGATCTGTGCAACAAAAGGCTCTCCTACAAGAAGTGAATCGACTCTTGAAGGATGGCTTCATCTATCCAGTATCCAACTCCGAATGGGTATCACCTATTGTAGTACCTCCCAAGAAGAATGGTAAGTGGAGGGTCTTCGTGGATTACAAACCCCTCAACGCTGCGACAAAGAGGGACCACTTCCCTCTCCCTTTCCAAGATGAAATTTTGAATGAAGTAGCAGGTCACGAATGCTACACTGTGTGTGATGGGTATTCAGGATATTTTCAAATTAGAATAGCAGAAGAGGACCAACCAAAAACCACCTTCATCACACCTTGGGGATGTTTTGCATTTAGAGTAATGCCTTTTGGGCTCACCAATGCTCCTAGCACCTTCATGAGATTCACAATATTTGTATTTCAGCCATTCTTTGGAAAATCTATAAGAGTCTTTATGGACGATTTCTGTATTTATAGTTGTAGATCACTTCACTGCCAAAAGTTTGAAGAGGGGCTTAAGAGGCTCCATCAATTTGGGGGACAACTCAACCCAGAGAAGTGTCATATTGGTGAATCTCAGGTGGTTTTGCTAGGCCATGTGGTTTCTTCACAAGGAATTCAAGTGGATCCCTCTAAAGTAGAGGCCCTTTTGTCATTATCTCCACCAACAACAACTAAGGAGCTAATGGCCTTCAACCACAAAGTGAGGTACATGTCTTGCTTCATCCATCTCCTAGTAGAAGCCATCGCCCCTTTGCATAGGTTGGCAAGCCAATATACATTTGAATGGGGGAGGGAACATGCAAAATGTTTTGAGGAAGTGAAGGGCATTCTTAGCTCTCTCCCAATCCTAATGCCACCAGATCCAAAGGAGACCTACTATGTCACTCCAAGTGTAGGTTTCGAAGCAATTGGTGTTGTTTTGATGCAAAAAGATCCTAAAACATCATACATGAGGCCGATCTATTTTGCAAGCAAGGTGATGACTCCGGCCGAGAAGGGATACATTGAAATGGAGAAAGTGGTCTTTGCAATCTTGTTTGCGGTAAGGAAGTTTCGATCGTATCTTCTCCCTGTGCCATTTGTTTTTCTCACCTTAGAGCACAATATACCATATGTAGTACAACACATGAGCCTCTCATCTAGAATAGCAAAGTGGGTGCTTGAACTCCAAGAATTTGAATACACTTTCCTTGTAGAAGATAGCACAAGAGCAGGACTTGCAGACATTCTCACCTACAAAGTGAGAGAAAGGGAAGGATCACGACTACAAAGAGAGGAAGGCTCAAAACATTTCAAAGTGAAGGAGATTGATAATGCCCATACTTTATGCTTTGACGGAGCTTATCAATGCCAACAAGACAAAGCAGCAGGGGGAATCATCATTTTGAACCCACAAAAGGAGGTAATGGTTAGAAAAGGTATCACTCTACCCACTGTTCACTCTAACAATGAGGCTGAGTATGCTGCTCTAACCCTTGGGTTAGAAGAATGCAAAGAATTAGGCATACAAAGACTTATTATAAAAGGTGATTCTTTGCTAGTGGTCAGGAAAATCCAAGGGACTTGGAGGTGCAAGAATCATACATTGTTTGAGTGGCTTAGTAGTGTAAGAGCTTTGATGAAGGGTTTTAAAGCAACACAGGTACAACACATTGTGAGAACTCATAACAAGGAAGCAGACTTACTCGCAAATGAAAAGCTTCAAATGGCGGTAGGAGGTGTGAAACTATATGAACCCAAATATCAAGGTCAAGAGGAGCTAAAAGACATTATCTTCTTTCTACAAGCAGGTGAGTGTCCCAAACACTTAGACAAGGTGCAAAGACATAGACTAGTTAAGAAGGCCACACCTTACCAGTTGATCAGGGATGATTTATATCACAAAGGGAAAGATTTGGTCTTGAGGAGAGTACCAGGTGTGCAAGAGATAGAGAAAATTCTTCTTTCATGTCATGATGATGTCTGTGGTGGTCACTTTTCTCAAGATATTACAAGTAGGAAGATTTTACAAGCAGGGTTTATTTGGCCGAGCTTACATCGTGATGTCCAATCTTGGTGTAAGGCATGTAAGCCATGCCAAATTGCTGGGGATAGACGACTAACATATGAGCCTCGAGTCCCAATAATATCTTATGGCCCTTTTGAAAAGTGGGGTGTGGATGCAGTAGGTCCCCTACCTCGTACTTCTACAGGGAAGGTTTTCATCATCATGGGTGTTGACTACATGACACGATGGGCGGAAGCAACAAGCACAACCCGAATCACAGCTGAAGAGGTATCAAAGTTTATTTTTTATCATATTTGTAGTAGGTTTGGAACACCCCTAGAAATCTTATCAGATCGAGGCCCAGGTTTTAGGGCTGACCTTCTGAATGATCTCTTGAGGAGGTTAAAAGTGAAACACCTGCATTCCACACCCTACTATCCTCAATGCAATGGATTGGTGGAAAAAGTGAATGGAATGATATGTAAGATCATTTCTAGGCAGGTTGTGGACCGACCTAATGATTGGGATCGTCATTTGACGGCTGCTCTTTGGGCGTATAGGACATCTTTCAAGGTATCTACCCAATTCACCCCTTTTCATCTAGTTTATGGACAGGAGGCACTTCTCCCCATTGAGGTAGAGCTCTCAAGTTTGCGCGTTCTTGCAAGAGTGGCAAAAAAACCAAAAGAAGTTCTACATGAAAGGATCTTAGATCTCCAACGACTTGAGCTAGATAGAGAAGAGTCCATTGATCACTACATCACCAAAGCGACAAGCCAAAGGGATAAAATCAACAAGAAGCTCAAGGGGAAAGGATTGAAGGAAGGTATGTTGGTTCTTCGCTATGATAACCGACTTGATACTCGACTTGACAAAAAGTTTTTGCAAAGATGGGAGGGACCTTTCATGATAAAAACAAAGTTTGGGAATGGTAGTTACAGATTAGCAGATTTATCAGGAAAAATCCACAAAACCAGAGTCAGTGGATGGAGATTAAAGCCCTACTTTCAACGTATCAATCCGTTGATAGGCAGTCATCTGCCTACATCATCTAAGCTCCAAATTGACATGACTCCCTTCGGCTTGGCAAATTCTCCACCTATTTTTAAAGCTTTGATGTGCAAAGAAGAACCAGCCTTGGAATCTGAACATACCCAAGGCAACCCTCCCATCTCCGATTTATGGGATTGAGGTAATGAAAAGCAAGTCTAATGGAGTAAAAGAGTGCATGACACTCCTCCTATTGGAAAAAAAAAACAAGTGGAAAAGGAAAAATGACAAAAAAAAAAAAAAAAAAAAGAAGAAAAAAAACCTGTAAACTTTTCCTCAGGTGTTACATCATGCACCGCAGCTGTAGGTGTCCTGTTCATAATGTACACAACTGTATTTACAGTTTCAGCCCAGAAATGATGAGGCACGTTCTTCTCATTCATCAATGCACGTGCAACCTCTGCAATGTGCCTATTTTTCCTTTCTGCGACCCCATTCTGCTGTGGAGTATATATGCATGTAAGCTGCCTGCGTATACCATGCATTCGCAAAAAATCTGAAAAATCATTGGAGAAGTACTCTCCCCCTCCATCTGACCTCAATGTCTTGATTTGCATATCTGTCTCCTTCTCAATCACGACTTTGAAGTCTTGAAAGTGACCAAACACTTCACTTTTGTTACGCTGAGTGGCATAAAATGGTAACCATCTTTTTGCAACATTTGTCAGCCTACTCAACGTCCTCTTCCTCATATGTGTATATATTTTTCTATGCTATTAAGTTATCTAGAGAAAATTCCCCCTCTTCGTTTAACCTTTGTGGCGACACATACATTATACTCTTCCCAAAAATGTCACCTTAGTCATATATTTATATTACCACCCTTTTCTTTTTTGCTTTGTAAATAGAATAAGCATACAATAACCAACTATATACCCCCAAACTTTCTTACCTCTTGTGAATTAGTAGTAGAAAAATAATATATCCATCTTCCATCCCATATAGATAAATTCCCATAAAAATCAACTCTCCACTTGTCTTTACCAAAGATTATGGTCCCTCTCTACAAGTTTTCTATGCCCCCTACATAGGTGGCCCAATATCTCTTAAGAATATACGTATAGTTTCTCTCCTTTCAAAAAGACTCCAATTGTATATTATTTTCACAAGAAAATAATATTGGGTCCTCCTCTATTTGTTTAAGCATCATAGCCTTTTGAAAAAGCATGATTCCCCTTGGATGCATACAAGCAAAGGGCCCATACAAGAAGACTTGGAAGCAAAAGGTTCCCTAGCCTAGTGTAGACCTTCCAAACCGAATTCCTTGGTGCATGGGCGTGAAGAATAGTCCAAATTCATACCAAACATGTTGAGAAGGTCAATTTTGCCTTTTGAAGCATGTCATTCCGAGCTATAGGTAAAAAGTTATGGTCAAAATAGTGTAAATCTGTCAGATTCGCAGCAAAAGGGAACTGTAAATCAAGTAAATCAAGAGGGTGAGATCTTATTTTTCCCCTACTCATCTTCTAGAAGAGCAATGAGTGTTCAAGGTCACTTGCATGTGATGGGACCAACCTAAAGATGCTTTCTAAATGCCAAGACAGACAAGTTGAGATACCCCGCAGGAGCCACCCGTAGGGCCTCATGGTGGGGCCCACCTACATTATGCACCCCTATGGAGCCTTCACGGTCTAAAATGATATTTTTGGTGAATAAATAGTCCCTTTTATGTCCAATATTCAATGAGTGGTCAAAGGAAACTTAATTAGGTCTAATCACTTACTCTAATTAAGTGTAGCATAATCCCACTCCTACACAACTATAAATAGCCCCCTTGGAGAGACTCAGGGACACACACCTATATTTTCAACTTCATGTTGTTTCTTGGTCAATAGTAGAGAAAACCCCAACTCTCCCTCTTTCACATCCTCCCTCCTAACCCTCCTCTTTGGAGGAAGTGCAACTCTATTCTCCACTCTTTCCATTCTACAATCTCTTACTCCATCAACCCAATAAATCATTTGTAGCACCTCAATAACTTGTAAATACATCATGATCTCTCTCATGGTTATGTGAATGATCATGAAATCATCTTCAAAACTTTCAAGTGTCGCAATTCGTGATGGTTAGCCAGAGTCTGTCCTCCCCTTAAAAGGTGTGCGAGAAATCAAGTAAGTGTTCTATTTTCAATTTACCATTGGTTTGTTTTTCCACACTTATTCAATTGGTCTAAAGAAATTTCTCACTCCAACTCTCTTTTGCTTCATTACATATGCATGTGGCACGGCATTGCATAGATGGAGATGAGCTCTCTATGCAAAGTGTGTTAGTTTGATGTAAGTGATTCTCTTGTGTGTTTGAGAGGCAAGTCTTGTGCGCATGATTTTTTGATGAGTGCTTGAGAGAGGAAGAGTTTGGATGTATTATGGGTATTCTTATGGGGAGAAGGTGAATGCTATTCCACAAATTGCATATTTCGTTTTGATGCACGGCATTGGGTTGCATAATCGTTGATGGTGTTCAAGTGTCCAAAGTGTATATAGAGTAAAGGAGTTTTCAAAGTGTGTTGCTTGAGTGGGTGAGTGCAAGTGTTATTTTGATTGGTTTCCTTCTCCACTCCCAAAAGAAGGTGGTGCCCCAAGTAGTGTGCGTACCTCTTTACGAACATTTTGTGAGGGTAGGCCCATTGGTTTGGGTTTAGAGGCCCCATTTCAAAAAGCTCGCCCTCAACGCATGAAGTAGACCCATACGTTCCTTGTATGGTCATCAATGAAAGAGACATAATACTTGCAACCATGTATACTTGCAGTATCGGTTGGACCCCAAACATCTGTGTGCACCACTTGAGGTGGCTTTTTACATACATTGCGCTCATGTGGAAATGAGCCCTTTGACTGTTTCCCAAACTGGCATGCTGCACACACTTTATGCATACCATCCACCTTGAATTTGGGCAAACCTTTTACAATCTGTTTTGATTGCATGCTGCGTAATCTCTGCTCATTGACATGGCCAATCCGTTTGTGCCAAATGTCAACATCAGCCACAACACCTGTGCCTTGTGCAAATAATGCAGCTTTTACCTCAGGCATGTCTACATTCAGCGTAAACATTCTGCCCACACATTTTCCCTCTGTGATCAGCTTACAGCCATTCTGGAAATCTTCTACATAATAGCCATTCGGATTGAAGCAAACCTGCAAACCCTGCTCAACCATTTGTCCAACAGAAACAAGATTCTTTGTAATGTTTGGGACAAGAAGTACATTTGCTAAGTACTTTGATTTCCCACTCTTCGTATTTAGAGGTATGTCCCCTACATGAGCAATGGGGTGAGCTGTGTCATCTCCTGTCTGCACATAGCCTGACACATCTGGTTTGCGCATATCTCTAAACCACTCTCCACGAGACGTCATGTGATTAGAGGAACCTAAATCCACATACCAAACATCATCTTGGGTGGAATTCTCTTCAGTCATTGTATTCATTACATACTGCATAACAAACATGCGCTCGTTTTTGCTGTCATCTGCATCTCTGCTAGTAGATGCATAGTTGCCTTGTTCTCTCTTTCCACTTTCTTTTCTCTTTGGACAGTCACGTGACATGTGACCTCTTTCACCACAAGTCCAACATTCTCTCCTATCTGCAGTATGTTGCTGTTGAGGAGGTCCGGGGCGGGCAACAAGAAGAGTGGCCTTTAGACACCCTTCAAGGCTCCCGTGCTGCTCCATGGGGCTAGGGCACAACACAACACAAACCAAAACAACAAACCCACCGCCAAATCCCAACTACACAAGGGACACCACCTAGTTTAAGAGCGAACTAGGACACAAAAGAGGAGAATCGTTAGAGCAACCCACAAACAAGCAAGGAATTTACACTAACCCTAATACCAATGGAATACTCTCACACACTAAAACACGAGAGAGAGAGAGAGAGAGAGAGAGATAGTGCTCGGGCTGCTTTGAAACGTATCGGCAATGATCAAGCAAACACAACTATATATTTAAGAAAGAGAGAGAAAGGGGGAGGGGGTGCTTGTTGCATTAATACCTTCTTACAAATCTGTCATGACAAATCAAAGTGAGATTAGTACTTGTTCAACATAGCTTGCGTAAATTTCACCACAACACATCACAAGAAAAGCCACCCCAATCACTGTCTTAAGGCCAGGGGAGTCCTCTCCACCCTGTCGCCCTCTTACAGTATGTGGGATTTATGGCTAGATTGATGACAACACCAGAGACAAGCTATCAAGAACTTAACAAAAAGAAAACACCAAGTCACTTACGCATCATTGTTGTCCATTACTTCACGTTGGAAGGGAGACAAAGTATCCAAGCTTAGTCCAAATCCACCCTCCTTGATTCAGCGAATGTTGGGCTTACACTAGTAGGAAAAATGATAGATTTCCTACTCTCAATTGAATGATCACTCTCTCTCTTACAATGGCATAGATTTCCCTTGCTAATCCCCTATTACAACACATGCACATGCATAAGACAATGAGCTTCCACTCAAGAGCTCCTTCTAGAGAGGTTGAGCTTGGCTTCTCAAGCTATAGCATAGTGCTCTTGCTTATGGCTCCCCCCCCCCCCCCCCCCCCCCCCCTTATGCTAGCTACACCCTCCTTTTATAGCAATTTTGAAGGCTAGGGTTACTCCTCTAACCATGGTTGGGTTAGATTTTCAGCAATTTATCTAATTTCTTTTGCTTGGAATTATCAAGAAGTTGGTGGGGAAAGAGAGAGGAGAGAAATGGAGGTGATAGGACTTTTCATAGTGGGTTAGTGTTAGTAGAGTTAGTATTAATTTACAAATGGAATTGAATATTTACAATGGGAGTATCCATGTAGGATACAAATAAGGAAGAAAAACTCTTAAGAGGTAAGAAAAGGTGGATTTCTTACAAGGTTGATGCTCCAAGTGTCTTGAGTAGGGCCAATTTTGACGCTTGTTGACGGTCCACTAGCTTTGACGGTACATTTTTTCTCCACTCTTGACCTTCCTTGAGAGACAAGGTAATTGAAGCTGAGTAATCAACCACCATGATGCTGTCTTTTAAGAGAAGAGGCTGAATTTTGTGGTTTTTTGATAGATATGGGTAATTTGGAGGAGGAAAAATGAGACTAGGTGGTCAATTTTGGAATGGAATTGTGTGTGGGAGGTATGAGTTCACCATGGTTTCTCTTATTCTTCAAAGTTGAGGAGAAGGTGAGTAGTGTGCAGAGAGGAGTGGTGAGAGAGATGGGGATGATGAGTGGAGAAGTGTGTGTGAAAGAGGAAAATGATAAAGTGGAAGAGAGAGTGTGGCTGCATAGCATGGGAAAATTGGGGTCCACTAAAAAAATCATAGCTCACAGTTGGTAGCTCCAAAAATCATGAAAAAATTTGAGGTGATTATTCAGAGCGTGGGCTACATTTTCTCTTTTGACCACCGCTCCAAATTCGGAGTGGAGATAGGTGCCAAAATTCTCACCAAAAAGCCTGTTTTTTATGCCTGCAAAAGTCTTTTAGTGGTCCCCTCCTTTGTTGAATTTGTACAATGCATCCAAGAGTGAGCCCCTCCTTTGTCATATTATAATACAAAGCATTCAAGTTGCCCTTGACCCATGCATGGAGGAGGATTATTGGTGAAATAAAAAATATATACATGGTGGGACTAGTGTATGGACTATTCATGGACTTTAGCTCAATGAGCACATGGTGTTAGAATAATGAGTAAAAATAATAATAAAAATATGGAGGAGTTATGGATATGGAAAGATATTGGAATCATATGATATGGTCCCTCCTTGAATTATTTTGGGTGAAAGAGAAAAAGGTATGCAAGTAAATAATATAATAAAAGTGACCAATGAGTAGAAATCAATTTTTTGTTTTCACGAGGGTGAGGGTGAAAATGTGGGAGTGATTTGTATAAAGGAAAAATATGAGGTTAGAGTATGTACATATTGGCAAAAAAAATATAATTATGGTGTAAGAGGATGAAAGAAGGTCTACATAGGTTTAATAAAACACACACCTAAGTAGAAATATTTAAATAAAATACCAAAATAATTATAAAAAATCCCTATATTTAGGCCATATATACAATGAAATATTTACACACAAAGAGGCCATAATATACTTTTATTTTTTTATTTTTTTTATTTTTTTTATTTTTTTTGGCTCACCTAGCCCAGTGACTAGCTAGCTGAGGGTTTTTAAGAAGATATGGGAAAAGTCCCGTGACTCACGCATGCCTATGTACAGTGAAATGGTAGGGATAGCCACAGTGTTTGGGTGATTTTGGTAGGGTGAGGTAACTCACTGTGGCAATTACAAAGAGCCGAAAAAACGGCTATCACTGTCTGCTTGATCCTGCACCACGACCTCTTTGACTCCCCCTTCCTTGAGACTGGTTTCCCTTGCCACCTGTATTGTTTTGATTTGATTGACCTTCTTGAAATTGGGCCCTGCAACCCCTTGGGCCTTGACCACGACCTCTACCTCTACCTCTGTTGGAGTTGGAATAGAAGGCCTGTTCAGAATTATTTCTATCATGAGAAGAAGATGTGTCAAGGTTCTTGTCCTCAAGGATAAGCATAGAAATCAAATCTTGGAACACGGGGATGTCGTCTCTTGTATTCATGGAAGACCTGAAATGTACATACTTATCTCCTAGCCCATCCAAGCATGCACGGACAATGTCATTGTCTTCCACTGAGACTTTAATAGATCCAAGAGCCTCAATGATACTCTTGATCTTCAAAGCATAATCATTGATGGAGAGGTTGTTCCTCTTAACCTGATTTAGCTCCAACTTTAGTTGAAGCTTCCTGGCCTTGGTGTTCACCTCGAACACTCTGCCTAAGTTTTTCCATGCAATGGCAGGGGTTTCAGCATCTTGTAGATAGCCCATCATGCCATCTGTGATGCTCATAGAAAGCCAATACATCACTTTACTCTGGCCTTGTTGCAAGTCCCTCAAAGCTTTTCTTTGTTCTACTGTAGCATTTGCCTCGGGAATCTCTGGTTCCTTTTCATTATCTCCTTCTACATAGTCCCAATAACCTTTTCCTTTTAGGAAATTAGTTATTATGAACTTCCATGCAGGGTAGTTATTTTTCTCAAGCTTCTCAGTAACAATCTTACTGAAACCGTCAGACATCTTGAAGCACTAAGACAAAATAGCTGCAATCTGCAAAAACTGCAAATCTGCTGAACCTGCTATCGTGGTACCTGTAACGCTTTCTACACTCAACGAGTGTCCACAATCAAGCGTACATACAACCATTGTACTTGTACAGTAAATCTCTGTGTACTGCACTTTGGAGACCTGTTCAGAAACTTGTACGAAAAATCTATGTGTACTGCATCTGGTCGTGGATTGCGAACGAAGGGATTGTGATGCTCTTGCTCTCTTAGACTCTCTTGCCTGCACCAGGCTCTAATACCATGTAAAGAAAGAGGATGCAAGAGAGATACACAAGAGAAGCACAAAGCACACAGAGATGAAAAGCTTCTTCTTCTTCTTCTCACAGAAAAGAGAGTACAAAAATGACTAAGTGCTAAAACTGAAAAGTAGCACATATGTACATGCGGTCACTAAGTGTGAACTCACTAGAAGCGTCCTAGGCTGGCACTATAAGTGTAGTCCAGCTGTAGAATCACTGGCAGAGATCCTCCGTGTCGGTCACCTAACGCGCTAGTGAGTAAATGCCGTAAGCGGCGAAGACCCGTAGTGTATGCCAACTCAAGATGTAGAGCTCGACATCTCAACACACCTATGGTTAAAGAGAGTGCTTTCTACTCTCTCTATGCCATATTAGTTTGGTAATCTAGAGAACTTGAAACAATGGAATTTGAAATAACATCGGGGTTAGTTGTTAGCAACATGGTTAGCTATGACTAGTAATGAACCATAATTAGAGGGAAACAACAAAATTAAATAGTTATTTCTTCTTCCCAAGCAAAACGCTTGCTTATGTAAAAATAAGAGCTTAAGCATAAATTTATGTAAGCATGAAAATGTATCACTTTCAAGAAAGTGCAAGAGCATAAAAAGAACAAGAAAACATTACCGTAGTGTGTGTATGGTCTAGCCTTCTTCTTGCTTTGGATGTAGTCGGCTCTTCACTTCGCTTGAAGACCACCAATTTTGGCTACTTGGAATGAGAGAATGGTAAGAGGAAAAGGGGATTCAAGCTATGGAAATCTTGAGAATTAGGAGAGAGGAGGGGGAGAGGGTAGTGTGAAGAAGAAGATCAAGTTTTTGACAAACTTGATTAAGGTTTTGGCCATGGATTCTCTTGGAGAGATGTGTGTGTGTGTGTGTGTATGGTCTAGCCTTCTTCTTGCTTTGGATGTAGTCGGCTCTTCACTTCGCTAGACCACCAATTTTGGCTACTTGGAATGAGAGAATGGTAAGAGGAAAAGGGGATTCAAGCTATGGAAATCTTGAGAATTAGGAAAGAGGAGGGGGAGAGGGTAGTGTGAAGAAGAAGATCAAGTTTTTGACAAACTTGATTAAGGTTTTGGCCATGGATTCTCTTGGAGAGATGTGTGTGTGTGTGTGTGTGTGTATGTGTGTGAAAGAGGTTTGTCTATGGCCTCCTCAAGCTTACTCTCAAGTTTGCAACTTGAGAAAATGAAGGAGAGAAGTGAAAAATAATAAAAGAATACCTCTTTTTATGCACATTCTAGATAAGTGCTTTCACTTATCTTGATAGCTTATCTTCAGTATCTTGATAGCTTATCTTTCTTTGATAACTTATCTTACTCATCAAAACTTTCTCAACAAGTTACTTACTCACCTTATCCTTATCTTCTCCTTTTCTCCTTTATCTTTTTCTGTTTTCTTTTCCCTTATCTTATCTTTTTCTTTATGATAATTTTTTGCAAAATGAAAAGCTAATTTCCTATGCATTGGTTATGTCCATGTTCCCATGGCATAAGCCGGACGTGTCTTGTGAGTATACTTTGGTGCTTAAATTGAGCCCGAATTTCTTTTGAACAATTTTTTTCTTTCTATTTTTTTTCTTTTTCATCTTTTAAGTCGGTGGCTTAGATGTGTTGGCCTTGCGTAAAGGCTAGGAGAAGGCCCTTACAAACTCCCCAACAAAAATAAAGAGTTTTCCTTAGCTCATAACAATAAAGAAAGGTGGTAAATCTTCAACCGCAAGTTACACCTTTAACTTCTAGACAACGTTAATTTGTCCTTCCCTAGCTGGTTCAACTATATAAGGCACAATCTATCCTCATCTCTTACGGTATTACCTTCCTCTTTCTCTTTTCGTTCCATCTCTTTGTCAAGAATTTATTAGGATTATCTCTTTTAACCCTTTTCGCTGTCCCTTTTCTCATTACCTTACTTTATGGATCAGTGGCAAGAGTTGATCTTATATGTGGCCATTCCTTGTTTGCAACAAACAAGCAAATCAGCTAGGAGGGATTTTGTGAATTGGTATGAGTGCCTACTTTTCCCTCATTTGGGAAATTCAGTAGCTCAAACCAAATGGTGGATGTTTTGAGACATAACAAGGATGACACTTTGGGGTCATGATCACTTTTGTAACAATGTCCGCTTGGCTATGATAATTCAAGCAATGGGTTTGGGTCCTTCATACTACTGCGTGATGAGGTCGATGTGTCGTGGGTTCTCCAAGTCTATTTGCTTGCACAATTTCTTCCTCATCAAAAGATATATTTTTACCCTCACTTTGGTCTACCTCTTAGAGGGCTCTTTAACTTCTCACCTCATACTCGAGAGATCAGTGCAGCAATTCACAGAGGATTCTTCCTATGGCTAAAGGGCCTAATATGTGTTCTGCTTGTAATAGTTGCTTTTGTGATCATGTGATGGATGGGCTTATTGACTTGTAAAAAATCCATCTTCGTTACAAGTTTGTTGTTTATTAAGATATTTGTTCTTGTCTTAAATCCTTCTTTCTATGATTTCTCTTGACAAATACAATTAAATTTGTTCTTAGCTTACTATGTTTGATATTTTGCAAAACTCCCTGAGAGAAATAAAAATGTGGCTAACTTTAGTCACAAAGGATAACACTAATCTTGTTATTATGTAGCAAAATACTCAGGTGACATTGCTTGGGTGACACAAATATTTAGTAAGATAGAGCTTGTCGTGGTGAAATTACATGGGCTAGTCGGGTCCATTTTAAGCACAAAAAGAGGAAAGTTCTCATAAAAAAGATGAGAAAACTGAGAAGTAAGGCATTCCTAGTTCTCCGAGTAAGTATCTTCAATGAGATAGTCCTCCCATTGTACCAAAAACCTTCTAAACCATTCTCTATGTATAGAAGCTTCGGCTCCTTCCCGTCCAAAATTTTCCCTAGCTCCTTCCTCATACTCTCCCTTAGCCTCAAGAATGGGAGATTGCTAATTCCTGTCACTAGACTTCAAGGCAGCATAGATGTTGGATTGTTCATCTATCTCATCCTTTACTGAGACAAAGTTTATTGTTGTTGATCTAGGTGGATTGATGGTTGGCCTTTGAGAATGAAAATGAGTGGTAAGGGGAGTTCCTGCTTGGGTTGTATTTCTTCCTCTTCCTCCAAGGTTTTTGAATAGTCCCCCTTGATTGGGTAGATTTTGAAGGTTAACAGGGAGGCTTGAATTACTAGGTTCATTTCCTTAAGGGCACTGGGCCTTCTTATGACCAAATTCTAGGCATTCATAGCACTGAATTTTCCTTCCACTCTGAGTGATTGGAAGAGCATTCACATGTTGGGGTTGGAAAACTGGTCTTGGTATAAATGGTACTTTGGTTGCTTGACAGGGTTGACTAGGGTAGGAAGGAAATTCTTGTTTCCTGTTGGTTGTAGTGCCCCTCTGAAAAAGGCTATCATGCTTTGACTTGGCCCAAATAAGAGCATCTGTGATAGTGGGGCAGGTCAAAGGGACCTTACTTCAGGATCCAAATCTTCTTCAAGCCCAAGGACGAAGCAACTTGCTTTTGTTCCTATGTCATGAGAGGAGCATATGGTGAAAGTGGGACAAACTCCTCATAGTAAGTTTCAACAAATATATTTCCCAACTTGCAAGAAAGAAACTCATTCATCTTAGTGGTGGAATAGGGGAAGATATCTCTCCTTGGGATGATGCTTTAACTCATCCTAGCTTTGAGTCACCTCTGCTACTTGGCGAGATTGGCAATTGAGCTTCCACTAGGTTTTTGCTGGTCCTTCTAACTTAGCTCTTCCCATTATTTCCTAAGCAATTGCATTCTAGCCGGCAAGAGCGAAGTAGTCATCCATCTGAATTATCCATTCTTCTAGTTGAGTAGGCACATCATCACCCATGCCTAAAAATGGACATGGTTGCACATATTTGAGCAGGGCCTTCACATCCTTGTCACGTCCAAAATCTTCTACGAGTGTTGTAGCAAGCGACATCTGATTTGGTACAGAGAAAACTTGAGGTGCTGGTGGCGCTTGTGTATCAAGAAGAACCAAATCTGAAGTGAGCTACAGGCGAGTCCCGAGCAGCTCTATCTCTTGGGAGTTTATTTTTGGGAAGAGTATAATGTATGTGTCGCCACAAAGGTTAAACGAAGAGGAGGAATTTGCTCTAGATAACTTAATAGCGTAGAAAAACATATACACATATGAGGAAGAGGACGTTGAGTAGGCTGACAAATGTTGCAAAAAGATGGTTACCATTTTATGCCACTCAGCGTAACAAAAGTGAAGTGTTTGGTCACTTTCAAGACTTCAAAGTCGTGATTGAGAAGGAGACAGACATGCAAATCAAGACATTGAGGTCAGATGGAGGGGGAGAGTACTACTCCAACGATTTTTCAGATTTTTTGCGAATGCATGGTATACGCAGGCAGTTTACATGCATATATACTCCACAGCAGAATGGGGTCACAGAAAGGAAAAACAGGCACATTGCAGAGGTTGCACGTGCATTGATGAATGAGAAGAACATGCCTCATCATTTCTGGGCTGAAACTGTAAATACAGTTGTGTACATTATGAACAGGACACCTACAGCTGCGGTGCATGATGTAACACGTGAGGAAAAGTTTACAGGTACTGACGGACGCAAAGCGAACCCCGAAACCCGACGGCCTCTAAAACGCCGGGGGCCGAATGACTCGCCTCGAGCCTGCCACGGTAAAGCGAATAGGGGGCACCACCTAGCTTTGAGCGGCTAGGACGCAAAGCCCACGATGATATGAACACCACAAGCCTACACACACACACACACACACACACACACACACACACACACACACACACACACACACACACACACACACACACATAGAGAGAGAGAGAGAAAGAGAGGAAGGGAGAGAGGGAGAGAGAGAGAGAGAGAGAGAACACTCGCAATTGATGAAAACAACCTCGGGGGTGTGAGAGTGAATTATTTCTGCAATATTTACAAGGTGGCATGCCGTGGTGGTAGAGAGGTAGGGGGAGGAGATGGTGCAACCTACTTGGTGTGTTCTCTAGGGCGACTCAATGATTGTGAATACTCATTGCCAAGAGCGTGCATGCATGTGTGCATTGACCATTGGAGTCGAGAGATGGGTGTGGTTCCCTTCGCATGGTGCAATTCCAAGGCAAACCCAACACACAAGACCCCCTCCCCGTGATGGTGATGGTGTCAATCCCTCCTACTACACTCTACCCAATGCTTGGTTCCACATAAGTTGCTCCCCCCTGATAGTGACCTCTCAGTGCCAATTTATAGGTGTTGGCTGCTTGGATTATGGTAATCCCAGTGTGGCTAGGGTAATCTTAATCGGGGAGACAAAGCAAGTGGTGGGCCCGGTGTGGTTGACCCTTGCTTTGTTTTGGGGAAGGTTATTAAAAGATGGGAATCTCTAGGTGGGCCTTTGTCACCATCACCTAGAGAGAGGATATTTACAAAAGGGAAATTTACAATGGCTTGGATGAAAACTGAAGATGATGGTAAAATAACCTAAAATTACTCGGATGGCATCGAGGTTGCATGTTGCCGGCGAATGGAGAGCTGCCGGTGCGTTGGTGTCGAGCGTACTTCTTTTCGGAGTCGGCCGGGACATGCCTTCGACGCATTTTCTATTTTTGTCGTTGGCGGCGCGTGCTTTGGATCCTTCTTCTTTCATTTGTTGATGTCGTAGGCGTTTATGCGTGTGTGTATGTATGTATGTGAGTGTGGGAGCATATATGTGTATTTGCGGGTGAGTGCGTATATGTATATGTATGTGCTCATGCGTGCGTGGGAACACGGGAAGGGGGGGGGGAGTTATATAATGTATATATATATAATATATAATTTTATATTTTTTTTCTTCTTTTTTTATGTGGCGGATGGCGGATTGCTGCGCATGGCGGAAGGAGAGGAGGGGGTAGGATTGGGGTGTGTGTGTGTGGGTGAGTGTGTGTGTGTGTGTGTGTGTGTGTGTGTGTGTGTGTGTGTGTGTGTGTGTTTTTGCTGCCGCAAGGCGTGTGTGTGTGTGTGTGTGTGCTTGGGCTGCGGACTGCGTGTGAGGGTGTGGGTGTGTGTGTTTGTTGCGTATGCGGTGCCCGAGAGAGGGTGTGTGTGTGTGAGTGTGTGTGCTGCAGCGCATGGGAGAGAGAGGGGGGGGGGGGGGGGGGGGGGGGGGGGGGGGGGGGGTTTGTGGGGTGTGTGTGTATGTGTTGCTGCCCGCTAGAGAGAGAGAGACTTGCGCGCTGGCGTGCCGTGAGAGGGAGAGTGAGGGAGAGGGGGAGGGGAGAGGGGTGAGGGGATAAGAGGTAGAGAGAGTGTGTGAGGGAGAGTGAGGGGAAGAGGGGGTATGGCAGGGCATGGGTTTGTGTGGGTGAGAGGGAGAGGGGGAGGGTGGTGTTGTCTTGCATGGGCTTAAGGACGAAGGAAAACTAAGTCAATGGGGGGGGGGGGGGGGGGGGGGGGGGGGGGGAATATATCCGCGGGCCGGGGGGGGGGGGGGGGGGGATGAGCCGAAGGAGGGTGAGGCGAGCGGGTGGGGAAGAGGGAGGAGGGGTCGGGGGGGAGGGAATATTGGCGGGCCGAAGAGGTGGGGGTAGGATAGGGTTGAGGGTAAAGGGTAATGGGAGAGGGGGGGTGAGGGTGAGTGTAAGAGTGAGGGGGGGGGGGGGGGGGGGGGGGAATGAATTTCTGCCTGGCCGGGGAGGGTAAATCGGGGGGGGGAATATTAGGGAAGGGGGTATGTAAGGAAAATGGGGGGGGAGAGAGTGCGAGGGTTTTATCTGATGCCTGTAGGGCGGGAGGGGGAAAATGAGTTACGGTGGGGGGGTACTGAGAGGGGGGGGGGGGGGGGGGGGGGGGGGGGGTGAAATGAGTTTTTTTTTTCTTTTTTCTTTGATTTTCCAAAAGTCGGCTATCATTAGCCCTCTCTCTTTTGGCTAGAGGCATTCATGCTTCTAGCCCTTCAGTTTCTTCAGCTATAGAGTTAGAGGGTTCTCCCTCTTCTGGAATGTCTAGCATGAATTCTGGTCAAACGTAAGAAAGTACCTCTTTAGTCTCCATCCATTGACTCTAGTCTTGTGAATTCTCCCATCTGCCTCCATCAACTTATGGCTGCCGTTGTCGTAGCGTTTCTTGATGATGAATGGTCCTTCCCATCTGGGTTGAAATTTCTTATCCTTCCTGGTATCGAATCTGTTGTCGTATCGCAGCACTAACATGCCTTTTTCCAGTCCTTTCTCTTTAAGCCCTTGATTGAAAGTGAGTTGGCGTCGTTCTGCCTATGCTGCATAGTGATTGATTGCTTCTTCCCTATCTAGTTGTATTCTCTCTAGATCCAAGATGTGGTTTCTAAGGTTTACGATTGGACGGTGGGTCTGGATGGCCAAGACTCGTAAGCTGGCTATTTGTACCTCAATGGGTAGAATTGCCTCCTTCCCATAAACTAGATGGAAAGGGGTGAAACCTAGTGATGTTCGGAACGTTGTTCTGTAGGCCCAAAGAGCTGCCATGAGATGTTTATCCCAATCTCCTGTATGGTTGTTCACCTGTTTTGTGATGATCTTGCAAATCATTCCATTTACCTTCTCTACCAGACCATTGCATTGTGGATAGTATGGTGTGGAATGCCGACGTGTGATGCCTAACTTCTTCATCAGTTCTCCTACCACATCACCTCTGAATCCTAGTCCTCTATCTGATATTATCTCAAGAGGAGTGCCAAAACGGCAAACGATATGCTCAAAAATGAACTTTACCACCTCTTGGGCTGTAATGCGGGTGGTGGCCATTGCTTCTACCCATTGCGTCATGTAGTCTACCCCCACTATGATGTACAGCTTACCTGATTGGGCCTTGGTGAGGGACCAATTGCATCTATTCCCCATTTCTCAAACGGACCATATGAAATGATAGGGGTTTGTGGCTCGTAGGTTAGCGTGCGATCACTGGCCACTTGACAAGCCTTACATGTTTTACACCAATGGTGTACATCTCTGTTCAAACTAGGCCAAAAGTATCCTGCTTGTAGAATCTTCCTACTGGTGATATCTAGAGCAAAATGACCACCGCAGACGCCGTCATGGTAGCTTGAGATTACCTCGGTGATTTCACTGGAGGTTGGCACCCGCCTGAGAATTTGATCTTTGCCCTTACAATACAAGTGGTCGTCTATAAGGCGGTACCTAGTAGCCTTCCTTACCAGCCTTTTTTTTTTGCCTTTGGTGTGTCCTGTTGGACATTCTCCTGTATTCAAAAAGTTGATGATATCGGGCATAGCGTCACTGTCTTGGAAGAGGGGTAGCTTTAATTTGATTGCTCCTATGGAAACATCTTGTATTCTTTCTTTAGCTAGTGCATCTGCCTCTTGATTTTCTGCTCTGGGAATATGGAAGAGCCTTACTGCTTCAAACTTTTTCAGAAGGTTCTTAACTTGGCGAAGTTGACCAAGTAAAACCTGATTCTTGCACTCCCAGGCGCCATTTATCTGCTTAATCAAAAGCAAAGCGTCGCCGAACACATTCAAGCGCTGAATTTTTTGTGAAATACATTGTTCCAGCCCAAGGATTAGGGCTGCATATTTTGCCTCATTGTTAGAGTGGGAGTGTAATAACTGCCCCATGGAGAATACTCTTTCCTTTTGTTCATTGAAAATGACCATGCCTGCTGCAGACTGATCCATTGTTTTCTTGTATGCTCCGTCAAAGAAAAGAGAGTGAGCTCTCTCTAGCTTAGGGATCTCTTTATCTGGTGTTCCTTCCTTTGCTTCCGTGTTGACCTTCAGCTTCTTCTCATAGTGGCGATGAGTGAGAATTCCTGCTAGACTAGCCCTGGTGGAGTTTTCTACTTGCATGGTGTAATCAAACTCTTGTAGTCTAATTAACCACTTTGAGATCCTAGATGAGACATCCATGTGTCTCATTACATAAGGGAAAACTTCTTCCATTGTCAGGATTACAAATGGTCTAGGCAAGAGATAGGAGCGGAATTTCGTGGTAGCAAACATTAGTGCCAGAACCATGTGTTCTACTTCGGTGAATCTTGATAGCAGGAAAAAGAGCAGTGCAATCGGGTGGCCTCTGTACTCATGCACACTCCACAAACCACGCCTCATGCAAACAAGCAAAGAACAAAACAAAGGGGGCACCACCCTAAATTAAGAGGTTTAGGGACCTCACACATAGTGCACATAGGCAAGTGAGACTTCTGGCATTATGATGGCATCAAAACATATGACAAAACACATTGAAATGAAGCTTAGGGACCTTATGTAGCATATATATACACAAGACATCAGCTGAACAATACAATGGCATCTGATCATACATAACAAGGATATAGAGAATCAAGCCAAGGATGGCATAATCCCTTGTCAAAAACAATCAACCCAGCAAGTAGGTATGATCCTATTAGCAACACATCAATACCTTAGAGAATGATGGCGAGGATGGTGGCCATGGAGCATGAGAGAAGACTCCTTATTTAGGTTTTAGGGCTAGTAATGTAGCATACTAGAGGGAGAGAGAGAGAGGGAGAGAGAGTAGAGCTCCATCCATCGCTCCTCGTTGTGAGCAATGTCGTCATAGCTTCGTTACTTGGTGAAGGGGGTGAAGTGTTGTGTTTTGAGTGAGAGAAGGCCTCCTTATATAGGTTTCTGAGAGGGTTTAGGATTAGGGATAAACATGCTTAAATCCGTTGATTGGGGTTACTTTTTGCTTAGGGTGGTCAACAGATTGAGGTCACCTGATATGTCACCATCAAGATATTCTCTAGAGTGATGTGAGAGGGGAGGGTAAATGCTGATTTTTCTGATTGTGACACATGGGGATAAGGCCTTGACCAGCATTTAAGAGCAGGTAGGTGGCTGTTGAAACTGGAGGTTCTGCACATATCAGGGGGGGACCTACTGGGTCCTCCTGAATATCAAATTCTCAAAAAATCCTCAACCATGGCTTCTTTTGACATGTGTTCTTTGAAAAAATCAGCATGTCTCTTTTCAACTCAAAAGTCTTTATCCCTGTTGACTCACCTTTACCATAAGATTTTCCCCTTTTCTCCTCCTGTAACTGCATTGTTGATGCCCAATCACTGCTTCTAGTAACAGTGAACTGTTACTTATCAAATACTTATGGTGCAGTAAAAAATATTTACCATGGGTAAAAAAAGTTATTGTAGGTAAAAAGTGATTTGTATTTACCATGTAGGTAAAAAATATTTACTGTCGGTAAAAAAGTGAAAACGGAGTATGCTGTGCTGTGAGTCCACACGAACATCCTCGTGTAAATTTCACTAGAAATTCACACCTAGAATGGGCTATTCTGTAAGATATAGGTTGTAGGCATGCATAAGAGCTCGTTCCCACGTATCTTCTGTCCATGGCACTTTTTACTCTTTGGTGCTTGTGAAGTAGATTTTTTCTTCTCTTTCGAGATCCCTTGGACTAGAGTATCCTCATCTCCCCAACAACTGACTGTGCCTTTATTGCATCTTCAGAAGGGGTCCTAAAAACCATGCATCAAATCCCTTCTCTGATGGGGTCATGACTCGACTAGAGAAGTAAATAGGGCGCATGAAAGAAGTTTTGGGATCCTTTTGCATTAGCACTGCTCCCAGAGTATCATTTCCCACACTAGGGTTCACATAGAATGGCTCGTCCCACTTAGGAGGTGAAATAGTGGGGAGCTTAGATAGGACTTGCTTTACCTCAGTAAACTGCTGCTCATTCTCTTCACTCCATGAGAAAATATCCCTTTGGGTGAGTTGTTGTAGGGGAAGGACCACTTGAGATAGCAGGTGAATGAACCTGCTTAAATATCTTACCTTCTGAAGGAAAGAAACCAACTGCTTGGCGGTGGTGGGAGATGATAATGATACTAGAGCTTGAATTTTGATGGGGTCAGCCTCAATCCTTTTTGCTGAAATTACATGACCAAGGAGAGTGACCTTGCTCTCACCAATGTGACACTTGTCCACGTTGAGTTGGCCACCCAGGGTTTGTAGCCTGGTTAAGCCATCATAGACTTTGCTTAGATGAAGGGATCGTGAGCTAGAGATGCAAAAATCATCTATGAAAACCCGTATTGATGTTCCAAAGTAGGGTTGGAAAACAAAGGTCACATAGCGTTGAAATGTGGCTGGGGCGTTGGTGAGGCCAAACGGAATCACTCTGTAAGCAAAACATCCCCAAGGTGTGATGAAGGTTGTCTTCTTCTGATCCTCCTCCGCAATGCTAATCTGGAAGTATCCTGAGTAGCCATCGCATACTGTGTAGCATTCGTGACCTGCCACTTCATTGAGTATTTCATCCTGGAATGGGAGGGGAAAATGGTCCCTCTTCATGGCTGCATTGAGAGGTTTATAATCCACACAGACTCTCCATTTACCTTTTTTTTTTGTGTGACTACTACTGGGGAGACCCATTCTGAGTCTTCGACAGGGTAGATGAAACCTGCTTGTAGCAAATTCCTTACTTCTTTAAGCAATGCCTCTTGTTGAATTACTCCAAGTCTTCTGAGCTTCTGTACTACGGGTGTTTGCTGAGGTTGCTTCAGATTGTGTTAATCTGTTTGGGTCTTTAAGAATGACTCCCATTACTTTGATGCTACTGTCACTCCCATCGGTGGTGGTTGTGTCTTCTCCTGAGGTAGACGAGGATTCGCTGGTAGACTCGTCTTCTGAAGCCTCCAAGATCATATTGCGCTACTTTCCAGTCCTCATGCTGTAGAATATGGACTTCCCTTTAGCATCCTTCATCTGGATCATCCCACTGCTCCAGTCTTGTTTTGCTTCCATGGCCATAAGCCAAGGCCTTCCAAGAATGATGGGGTAGCCCTCCCCTTTGTGTGGCATGACGAAGATGTCTACCTCCACTGCCGTATTGAATGCTTTTACTTTGACCGCATTTACAATGCCTACGTATTTTACTCTTACATTGTTTGCCATCTTGGCTCGACAGGGTGCCGGCCTACTTACCTCTAGACCTAGGTGGTGCATCATCTTCTCACTCATGACGCATATTTTCACGCCACCATCTATGTAGACGTTTGAAATCCGCTGCCCTTTGATGTGAGCGTGCATGGTTGGCAAGATGTCATCGAGATCCCTCCCAGAGATAGCCCCAGCTATCCGTGGTTTTGATTTCCTGGTACTTACCATTTTTGTCCATTTCCTCCTCATTCTGGGTGCAAGGTGGAGTAATTGGGGCCAAGTTATCTTCGGGACCTGCATTAACACATCCTGAACTAAGTCATAGGGTTGTGCTTCCTCACCTAGTGAGAAGTCCACTATGTCTATCTTCCGCCGCGGTTTAGCTGCTTGCTTGCTAGACTCGGCTTTCCCTTTCATCTTCTCTTCCTTTTGAGATGCCTCCTCGGGCCTTGCACGTTTCACTCCCATAGCATCCACTTCTTCTACCTTCGCTTTTCCTTTGTGCTTCTCTCGAGTTGACTCTTCTACCTTCGCCTTCCCTTTAGCCTCTAAGCTAATGACACTCACCGCTTGGTTCACCGTAGGTGGTGGGGGTAGTGGCGGAATGAGAGGTTGGGATGGTGGTTGTTGTTGTATAGGTGGTCGCAGGATTTGGATTGCTGGGATTAGTCCTGGCTATCTTGGTGGTGTTGCTTAAGAAGAGAGGTCCTTAAGTAGCCGATTAATGGTTGATTTTGTTAATTATATTCGGGTAAGTGGGACTGGGATCTATTGTTGGTTTCGTTGAGCCCATTATGTGGGATATGGTGCATACCTCGAAAGCTTTGGTCTTAATAATGGGATCTTTTTAGACTTGCCTACGACTTTACCATTATTGAGCCATAAGGAGTCCAAAAGGAGGTATCCCACGGTAATTCTCCTATGTTAGACCCCCTCCACTATTCTCTATAATTAACCAATTTGAGTCGTGGGTGTAGATACTTAAGTGTTGATTTTTAAAGGCTAAGAGGAGTAGCAACTAAGGTTTTGAATTGCGAAAGCATACACTAAGTAAACACATAAGTTTAATTAACATGGCTGACAATAAACAAGAGAGTAGAATGAACATGGATAACTTTGATTTTGAATGTAATGGAAATGGGCTATAAACTTTGAGAATATTGGAATTAAGAGAATTAGAGTGAGCATTTTTGTGAGATTACTTCAAGAACATAGAGGGTGAAATTAATTGATGGTAGCAACATAAACATAGTACTTAATTAACTTGACATGAACAATACTTTTACAAGAGAGAGAGTATTAGAGAACATGACAATAGTTGAGGACCCGATTTACTTGGAGGCGATCTCCCCTCCAAAAGGCATCAGTATTATAGATTCATCCATCGAGAGAGACTTGGTACAATACAATCTTTGTGTTCCTTGTGACCTTGGTGATGCTATGAAGATGGAAAGCTTCATGCATCACGAGCATAACATAAACTTTGCAAAAATCATTAACTATCCCAAGCCTCAGTTCCAAGGCCTCAAACAGCTTGAAGGTGGAAAGAGCTAGTGGGGAATGAGGGTAGGGAAGAGGAAGGAGAATCATCCATAGGAGAAATAGTTCCTCACGTATCATTACTCTTCTTGCTTAGCATAGCATAATATAATAGTAATGAAGATGAAGAAGATGGCAAGCTTAAGCATTGAAGCGTGGCTCTTGGTTGGATTTGCATTCCATGGCCAAGAGTGTGGGTGTAGGCTCTCCACTTCTCTACAAGCTTGGAGAAAGAGATGGAGCTCTTGCACTTTGCATTCCACACAATAAGAGAATGTATGTGTGTGTTTGGGAGAGTATACCCCCCTCTCATGCTTGGTCCACCTCTCTCTCTCTCTCTCTCTCTCTCTCTCTCTCTCTCTCTCTCTCTCTAGTAATATTTAATTATATCATTTGGGACATGTGTCCTCTTTTTCTCTTCGAGAGAAACAACTTAATTATTTATTTTTATGCATTTAAATTCTCATTGGAGCCCTTTAAAGCCTATTCGATAGGATTCAAGCACATCATGAGGGCCACATGTGGAGAATTTTTTGAACATGTATCTTTTATGCTTTTTAAGTCGTTTGGTTTCAGTTGAATACTTCAAGCATGTGTATTTTATGCTTCTTAAGTCATTTGGTTTGAATTGAATACTTCAAGCACTTAGTCAATCAAGCATGGAATGTTGATGCCTCTTGAGAGTTTATCTTTGAACTGAACACTTCAAGAACCTTAGTAATTTTAAGCATAAAAATCACCTCAAGTTGTGGGCAAGGTTCCCACAAACATTTTAAGCACTTTAGTTACCAAGCCGACGAGCACCTCATACTTGGGTTGGATTCCCACCTCAAGGTTAGCCCTAGCTTGCCTAAGGTCAAAGGACTTTTTAACACTAACTTTTGGAGGTTTTTACAAAGCTAACTCCAAGGTCTTTTAAGCTTCCATTAGATGCACGTTGCTCTTTGATAGACTACCTCCTTTTGGACCCCTATTGAGATGTAACCATTTCTCCTCTTGGTCCCTTGCTGAGGTAAATTTAGAAGCACTTATTACACATTGCTCTTTGGTATACCGTCTCCTTTTGGACCCCTATTGAGATGCAACCATTTCTTCTTTTGGTCCCCTGTTGAGATAGGTCTAGAAGCAATATCTATTTCCTAACTCTTGTTCCCCTTTTATCTTCCCATATTAAGTGATCAATTTAATATGAGAAGATCATTTGGTAAAGTTAGATATTATATTTTATGACATTACCTCTCTCTTGAAATCATAGTCGTCCTTGACTATGAGGTAGAGAAGATAAATCCTAGTCATTAGTCCATGTTTCTTAGCAGATAGAGGATCCCTTTTTACCCTACGACATCATTCCAGAATGGATGACTACTCGATTTGGTGCTCGGGAGACTTAGCTGCTGATAGCCGTTTTTTCGGCACTTTGTAATTGCCACAGTGAGTTACCTCACCCTACCAAAATCACCCAAACACTGTGGCTATCCCTACCATTTCACTGTACATAGGCGTGCGTGAGTCACGGGACTTTTCCCATATCTTCTTAAAAACCCTCAGCTAGCTAGTCACTGGGCTAGGTGAGCCAAAAAAAATAAAAAAAATAAAAAAAATAAAAGTATATTATGGCCTCTTTGTGTGTAAATATTTCATTGTATATATGGCCTAAATATAGGGATTTTTAATAATTATTTTGGTATTTTATTTAAATATTTCTACTTAGGTATGTGTTTTATTAAACCTATGTACACCTTCTTTCATCCTCTTACACCATAATTATATATATATATATATTTTTTATTTTTTTTGGCCAATATGTACATACTCTAACCTCATATTTTTTCTTTTATACAAATCACTCCCACATTTTCACCCTCACCCTCGTGAAAACAAAAAATTGATTTCTACTCATTGGTTACTTTTATTATATTATTTACTTGCATACCTTTTCCTCTTTCACCCAACATAATTCAAGGAGGGACCATATCATATGATTCCAATATCTTTCCATATCCATAACTCCTCCATATTTTTATTATTATTTTTACTCATTATTCTAACACCATGTGCTCATTGAGCTAAAGTCCATGAATAGTCCATACACTAGTCCCACCATGTATATATTTCTTATTTCACCAATAATCCTCCTCCATGCATGGGTCAAGGGCAACTTGAATGCTTTGTATTATAATATGACAAAGGAGGGGCTCACTCTTGGATGCATTGTACAAATTCAACAAAGGAGGGGACCACTAAAAGACTTTTGCAGGCATAAAAAACAGGCTTTTTGGTGAGAATTTTGGCACCTATCTCCACTCCGAATTTGGAGCGGTGGTCAAAAGAGAAAATGTAGCCCACGCTCTGAATAATCACCCCAAATTTTTTCATGATTTTTGGAGCTACCAGCTGTGAGCTATGATTTTTTTAGTGGACCCCAGTTTTCCCATGCTATGCAGCCACACTCTCTCTTCCACTTTATCATTTTCCTCTTTCACACACACTTCTCCACTCATCATCCCCATCTCTCTCACCACTCCTCTCTGCACACTACTCACCTTCTCCTCAACCTTGAAGAATAAGAGAAACCATGGTGAACTCATACCTCCCACACACAATTCCATTCCAAAATTGACCACCTAGTCTCATTTTTCCTCCTCCAAATTACCCATATCTATCAAAAAAACCACAAAATTCAGCCTCTTCTCTTAAAAGATAGCATCATGGTGGTTGATTACTCAGCTTCAATTACCTTGTCTCTCAAGGAAGGTCAAGAGTGGAGAAAAAATGTACCGTCAAAGCTAGTGGACCGTCAACAAGCGTCAAAATTGGCCCTACTCAAGACACTTGGAGCATCAACCTTGTAAGAAATCCACCTTTTCTTACCTCTTAAGAGTTTTTCTTCCTTATTTGTATCCTACATGGATACTCCCATTGTAAATATTCAATTCCATTTGTAAATTAATACTAACTCTACTAACACTAACCCACTATGAAAAGTCCTATCACCTCCATTTCCCTCCTCTCTCTTTCCCACCAACTTCTTGATAATTCCAAGCAAAAGAAATTAGATAAATTGCTGAAAATCTAACTCAACCATGGTTAGAGGAGTAACCCTAGCCTTCAAAATTGCTATAAAAGGAGGGTGTAGCTAGCATAAAAGGGGGAAGCCATAAGCAAGAGCACTATGCTATAGCTTGAGAAGCCAAGCTCAACCTCTCTAGAAGGAGCTCTTGAGTGGAAGCTCATTGTCTTATGCATGTGCATGTGTTGTAATAGGGGATTAGCAAGGGAAATCTATGCCATTGTAAGAGAGAGAGTGATCATTCAATTGAGAGTAGGAAATCTATCATTTCTCCTACTAGTGTAAGCCCAACATTCGCTGAATCAAGGAGGGTGGATTTGGACTAATCTTGGATATTTTGTCTCCTTTCCAACGTGAAGTAATGGACAACAATGATGCGTAAGTGTCTTGGTTTTTTTTTTAAGTTCTTGATAGCTTGTCTCTGGTGTTGTCATCAATCTAGCCATAAATCCCACATACTGTAAGAGGGCGACAGGGTGGAGAGGACTCCCCTGGCCTTAAGACAGTGATTGGGGTGGCTTTTCTAGTGATGTGTTGTGGTGAAATTTACGCAAGCTATGTTGAACAAGTACTAATCTCACTTTGATTTGTCATGACAGATTTGTAAGAAGGTATTAATGCAACAAGCACCCCCTCCCCCTTTCTCTCTCTTTCTTAAATATATAGTTGTGTTTGCTTGATCATTGCCGATACGTTTCAAAGCAGCCCGAGCACTATCTCTCTCTCTCTCTCTCTCTCTCTCTCTCTCTCTCTCTCTCTCTCTCTCTCTCTCTCTCTCTCTCGTGTTTTAGTGTGTGAGAGTATTCCATTGGTGTTAGGGTTAGTGTAAATTCCTTGCTTGTTTGTGGGTTGCTCTAACGATTCTCCTCTTTTGCGTCCTAGTTCGCTCTTAAACTAGGTGGTGCCCCTTGTGTAGTTGGGATTTGGCGGTGGGTTTGTTGTTTTGGTTTGTGTTGTGTTGTGCCCCAGCCCCATTGAGCAGCACGGGAGCCTTGAAGGGTGTCTAGAGGCCACTCTTCTTGTTGCCCGCCCCGGACCGCCTCAATTTTGGTGCCCCCACTGAGGACGGCTTGTGTATTTTTGTGTAGAATCAACCTTTAGCATAGTCAAGTAGTTTGCATGAATCACGAAGCTTTGTATGATCCCTTCGTTCCCATTGCAAGGCAAAAGGTACACATAATTGTTAGTACTAAGTTGCAATTTCAACGTGTCATTCGTAGAATTTTAGGTCCTCTTAGGTTGGCCGAGATAAACGCTTCAGTAAATCCTTTTATTTTGCCTCTCATTAGGTACGACCTTAGTTTGGACGTCTATATTTTTGTTTTGTTTTAAGCATTAGGACATGCATAGGCCATGGATAATGGCCCAGGAATAGAGGTTTTTCCCTTTCATTTTACTCCACACATTAGAATAAACGTTGCAATTAGTAGAAAGATCCATTTTCAACAACGAATGGTGTTCATGTTTGGTGCCCAAAGAGCAGGAGAAATTCTTGCATCACCAAACCCTGTCATTCTACCTCTCATCAACTACCACACTTCTTTTGATGTACATGTGTTCATTTTATTTTAAAATGAAGTGCAGCCCGGCAAAGTAGTGTGTATGTTTGTTTTTTCTTTGTCCAAGTTGTTACAAGAAACAAAAAAACGATCATTTGTTCTAACTGGGAATGTGTGTGCAGTGAAAGTTCAATCCTTAGAGATCTAGCTCTATTACCAATTGAGTTGCAGAGCAAGTAGTAAGGCGTCTCCCTCATAACAAGAGGGTGGTGAAGTTAAGACGGAAGGTCCTACGCGTTGATTCCATTTTCCTCTTGTTGTTGGGCACTAAGGAAGACCGCGCATTCATCCAACTAGTGTGTGCCCTAAGATTGGTAAATAGAGTGAAATTTGGCGTTTGGCGAGTGCATTTCACCATTGAGGAAGACTCTTCAGGAAACTTGCGGCCAGAGTTCATGCTTCATAGACTCACATTTGGTGAATTTTTCCCTCATTTGCATCTTATTAATAGTCTTCCTTTCGCTTTCAACAAAGGAGATAGGGAGCTATTCAGAGCTTGTCTTAATAAAGAGAGCATAGAGAAGATTGCAAATTTGTATAAATTCTCATCCTTCTCTACTTTCTATGACACTTTGTTCATAGAGACATTGTAAATCTCTTTATGCTTTTGAATGATTTAACCATAATCCTAAGGAGTTTTTGTCCAGGAATTTTGTAGCACAAGTGGAGTCTTTAAATCTTGCAAACTTGATTGGACTTGATGAGGATGTTCTTTATGAAATTGTGAGAAGGTTGCCTCACTCCGACTGTGTGGAACTCGAAGGAAAGAAGCTCCTAGTCAATTGCTACTTTCTCACGGCCTTCGACGAGCATGAAGATCTAGTTTTTATACAAACCGCTTGTGCATTGGGAATTGTAGAGCAAGTGCAATTTATCACTTGGGACGTGGTTGCTCTTTTGGATCCAGAAAAGGAAGTTCTAGAGATTTCTGTTTATCGCCTTAGCTTTGAAGAATTTCAACCCTTCTTAGAGCTCATCAATAGTCTACCCTTTTGTTTTGATCAAACAAATCGAGACCTTATTGAAGCTTGGATAGCTGAAGAAGAAAACCTAGAGTGGTATTTTCTCACTTCTTCATTTGCAGGCGAGTGGTTCTAGATCTCTATTGTATCCCTTATTGTAACTCGTGTTGTAATCTTTCATAATAATGGAGAGCCAACGCCAAATGTCTGGATATCCTCTTTTCTTTGGAGAGCCTGGAGAGGATGCAGAATTATTTTTAGCAAATTTCAAGATGTCTTGCCGTATCAAGAGGATAGTAACCGATCAAGAACGTGTAGAAATGTTTGAGGTGGTCCTTAGGAAAGATGCTAGTACTTGGTTTGACTCTTTGCCTGAGGAAGTTAAGGGGAATTACACAGAAGTTTTAAATCGTTTTAAGAGATACTTCTTTGATCCCCAAAACACTCAAAAACTATGGCAAGACATTGTTTCTCATAAGCAAAAAGACTTAGATGACTACTACTTGTACAAGCAAGAGTTTCTACGTCTTTGGGCTCTATGGATACGAAATGTTGCTAACCCTGGTGATGGTGCAGAATTTTTAAAGAAGGAGAGGTTCATAGCCGGACTCTTTCCTGACCTTAAGGTAAAAGTTGAGGCGGGTGCACCTGCTACTTTTGATGCAGCTGAAACTAGGGCTGCTGAGAAGTATAGGAAACTCAAGTGCTTAAGGGGAGAGGTTCCAATAGAAGGTCTTAGACCCAAAGGTAAGTCACAAGCATCAACATCGAGGGAGCTTCCTGAGGTAACGGCGGAAGTAATTGAGAAGTTAAACGAATCTTTAAGCAGCCTGTCAATTCACCTTGCACAAGCTGTAGGTCCAAAGGGACAAGCAAAGAAGTCTGAAGAGCGAGATCCACGACCTAGGAGAGTCTTGCAATGTTGGAATTGCGGAGAGTCTGGACATGGGATGTATAATTGTCCTTGGCCCCGTGGGGAGCCAGGGAGGCCTAACTTGAATTACCCAGTGATGAATGCAGGTGAAGGAACTGGTCAACAACCAAGGCTTCTACAAAGGCCAAATGGACCAAGACCACCTCCACAAGGGGTAGAAGGAGTTCCACCTTTGCCAGATCCAAATGTGCATGTGGTAGAGGTGACAAATTCAAATGAGGTTGACATGGAAGCCAATGGAATTAAGCGTGGCCGAGGAAAAGGTAAAGAGAAAGAAGGAGTCACATCACAGAGTGACCATGGACAAGGCAAGAAGGCAAAGGGAACCAAGGAAACCAAGAGGACTCGACGTCGTATCAACCTCCAAGACTTCCCTCTTGGACATGGTATGGCTCCGTACAACTTGTTGGAAGACATGAGAGGTAAGGGTCCTGATATTTCATGGCCTCAATTTCTTGCATTATGTCCACAAGTTAGGAGGGATTTAACAAGGGCAGTTAGCACTAGGAGAAAGGTAAAAGAGAGTGTGCCTGTTGTAAAAATTGCACAAGCTGAAATGAATGAGGACATTACACCGGTGCTAGACTGTTACATCAAAGGGAGATGGGTTAGGAAAGGTCTAGTGGATGGGGGTGCACAAATTTGCATCATGACATAGGGACTCATGCAAAAACTAGGCATGCACATCCATGAGACACCTGAAATTAGGGTCAAGATGGCAAACAATAGCAAGGCTAGGTGCGTAGGCATTTGTAAAAATGTTTTTGTGGAGGCCTTTGGCATTAAGAAGGCAGTGGATTTCTATGTCATGTCTACCAAGGGAAATGGTTACCCATTTATCCTAGGAAGACCATGGCTAATGAAAATGCGAGCTTTGCAGGATTGGGAGAGTGGAAAGCTAATTTGCAGGAATGACAATCACAAGAAGGTTGTCTTTGACATGAAGGAGCAACGCCAAGAGGAGCTCCATGAAGAATCATCTCAAAGTGAGACGGAAGAAGGTTGGACCGATAGCACTTCAGAAGAAGAAAGTAGCGGCAGCATTACTGAAGAGGAGTCTTCCATCGAAGTCATGGGGGTAAGGTTTAAGCCAAGCAACCAAGAGACCTCTTGTCAAGGCTTGGAGGAGGTAGGTCCTCAAGAGAACGAAGGTGATCAAGATGAAGGGATGCTGGAAGGTATGCTATCAACAACACTTACAAAGAATGAAAGAGAGGAGTTCAAATGTGTGCTAAGGAAGTTTCCTAGGCTTTTTGCTAAAGACTACACCAATGTGCGTGGAGTAGATGCTGTTCAACACAAAATTGAGTTGAAGCCAGAGGCCACACCTAAGGCTCAGAAGCTACGAAGGCTAGGAGTCATCAAGGAGCAGGCTTTACTCAAGGAGGTAAGAAAGCTTCTAGCAGCAGGGTTCATTTATCCAGTGGAGAATTCAGAGTGGGTCTCTCCTGTTGTTGTCACTCCTAAGAAGAACGGCAAGTGGAGGGTGTGTGTGGATTACCGTCCCCTCAATGAGGCAACAAAGAGAGATCACTTTCCCCTCCCATTCCAGGATGAGATACTAAATGAGGTAGCTGGTCATGAGAAGTACACTGTGTGCGATGGTTACTCAGGTTACTTTCAAATAGGGATTGCACTGGAGGATCAATTGAAAACAACCTTTATCACTCCTTGGGGTTGTTATGCTTTTAGAGTCATGCCATTTGGTCTGACAAATGCTCCTGCAACATTCCAACGTTTCATGAATATGGTGTTTCAAGCATTCTTTGGAAAGTCAATTAGGGTGTTCATTGATGATTTTTGTATTTATAGCTCAAAATCATTGCATCTACAAAGGGTAGAAGAAGGTTTAAAGAAGCTCTACGACATGGGAGGTCAACTCAACCCCGACAAGTGCCATATAGGTGAGGATGAAGTAATCTTGCTTGGTCATAAAGTTTCTTACAAAGGCATTGAAGTGGATCCTTCGAAGGCAAAGGCTCTTATTGAGCTACCATCACCCAAGAGTCTTAAGGAGGTCATCTCATTCATTCAAAAGGTGAAGTATATGTCACGCTTCATTCACTTAGCCTCGGAGTTACTTCACCCTTTGCAAAAGTTGACACAACAAGTAGAATTTGCATGGTCTGATGAGCTTGAAGAGTACTTTTGTAACATTAAAGTCATTTTGTCAGAGCTACCAACACTCATGCCTCCTTGTTGGGAGTACACATTCTTTGTTAGCTCTAGTGCTGGGAAAGAAACAATTGGTGCTGTGTTGCTACAACAAGATCCCCACAGTACAAGGATGCGACCCATCTACTTTGCTAGTAGGGTCATGAATGCTTTGGAGAGAGACTACACAGAAGCAGAACTCATGATGCTTTCTCTCATGTTTGCGGTGAGAAAGTTTAGATCCTACCTGCTACCAAAACCTTTTGTAATTCTCACTGCAGAAAATTTGTTCCCTTGGGTGTCATCTCAAATGAATCTTAGTACTAGGATCTCAAAGTGGATTATGGAGTTGCAAGAGTTTCAATACTCTTTCAAGGTAGAAGATAGTGTGCGTGCACAATTGGCAGGGATTCTCACTTATAGGGTGCACGAAAAGGAGATTAAGGTGCCTGAAGTAAAGACCCTACCATTGCCATCACCAAAAAGTATTCCTAATGCTTTTACTTTGTTCTTTGATGGAGCTTTTCGTCGAGCCACAGGAAAAGCAGGGGGAGGGCTAGTGTTGCTCAACCCAAGTGGAGAGGTGGTCATGAAAGAGAAGTTCAATCTACCAAGTTCAGCTAGCAACAATGAAGCAGAATATGACACTCTACTTCATGGTTTGAAGATGTGCATTGGCCAAGGGATACAACGCCTCATGGTAAAGGGAGATGCACTTCTCATTGTTAAACAGATTTTAGGCATTTGGGCATGCAAGAATGAGAGCTTACGGACAAAAGTTCATGCCATTCGTAGATTGTTTAATCAATTTGAAGAAGTGCAACTATATCATATTCCTAGGAAACAGAATGAAGATGCTGATTTACTTGCACAACAAGCTGTTGCATGTGTAAAGAAAGAAGTGCAGGTCATCATGGTGGCAGCTGCTGTGAAGCAACCGAGGTACCAGGGATTGGAGTCATTGGCTCCCATCATTGGCTACATTTTGGAGGGTGAGTTTCCACCAGACTTCACAAAAGCTCAGAAGAGGAGACTCATGAAGAAGGCAAGCGTATATCTCTTCCTAGAAGGCTCCCTCTATCAAAGAGGGAAGGATCAAGTGTGCAGACGAGTACCAACTATTAAGGAAATTCCAGCCATTCTAAAAGGTTTGCATGAAGAGGCATGTGGTGGTCATTTTGCCCAAGAATTAACTGTGAAGAAGATTTTGCTTTCGGGGTATGTTTGGCCAAGTTTGCATGTGGATGTTCAACATTGGTGTAAAAGCTGTCACACTTGTCAGATAAATGGAAATAGAAGGTTGGTGCATGGCCCGAGGCAAATAGTGCTTGCAAATGGACCCTTTGAAAAGTGGGGCATTGATGCTATGGGTCCTCTGCCTAGGACAAAAAATGGTAAACTCTACATTCTAGTGGCTGTAGACTATATGACTAGGTGGGTGGAAGCACAAAGTGTGGCAAAGGTAAATGAGAAGACAGTAAGCAAATTCGTCTACACTCACATTTGTTGTAGATTTGGCACACCTTTGGAGATTGTTTCTGATAATGGTCCAGGGTTTAGAAAAGGATTGCTCACAGAAGTTTGTGAAGAGCTTCACATTCTACATCGTCATAGCACACCATACTACCCACAGTCAAATGGTTTGGTGGAGAAGGCTAATGGTGTCATTGCAGGAATCATTAGAAAGATGGTGCAAAACAAGACAAAATTATGGGATGACTTCTTGGATGGTGCCTTGTGGGCGTATCGAACCACATATAGGGAAGCCACGGAGTTCACACCATTTCACTTGGTCTATGGTCAAGAGGCTTTACAGCCAATTGAGCTAAACATTCCAACAATGCGACTTCATGGCAAATCAGCACAAGATGATCAAGAGGTATGGATGGATCGACTTCTTACGTTAGTGGAGCTTGAGTGGAAAAGAGAAGCAGCATACGAGTGCTACAAGAGGAAAGCCACACAAGCGAAAGAAACGCACGACAAGAAACTGAAGGACAAAGGCATCAAGGAAGGAGAGCTTGTGCTAAGGTATGACAATCGACTTGACAATCGTTTTGATGCCAAGTTTGAAACTAGATGGCAAGGGCCATACATAGTCAAGAAGGCTTTCAATTCTAGCTACTATCAGCTTATGGACTTGAATGGTAAAGAGCTCTCCAGGAAGGTAAACGGGTATCGCTTGAAGCCCTATTTGAGTCGCCTTCTACCAAAGGATCTACCAAAGATCTGTCCAAAGGCCGCTGTCTCATGTAAGTATTGTTACATGAAGCATGAGTGTAACTCCAGCCAAAATTATGAGGGGCCAAACAATGAAGATCTCGTCAAGGACTCTGAAGCACTCTCTTTGGAAAAGATGCTCTATGATGGTACATGAATATACCATCATCCAGGGGGAGGGCTAATGATAGCCGTTTTTTTGGCTCTTTGTAATTGCCACAGTGAGTTACCTCACCCTACCAAAATCACCCAAACACTGTGGCTATCCCTACCATTTCACTGTACATAGGCGTGCGTGAGTCACGGGACTTTTCCCATATCTTCTTAAAAACCCTCAGCTAGCTAGTCACTGGGCTAGGTGAGCCAAAAAAAATAAAAAAATAAAAAAAATAAAAGTATATTATGGCCTCTTTGTGTGTAAATATTTCATTGTATATATGGCCTAAATATAGGGATTTTTAATAATTATTTTGGTATTTTATTTAAATATTTCTACTTAGGTATGTGTTTTATTAAACCTATGTACACCTTCTTTCATCCTCTTACACCATAATTATATATATATATATATTTTTTATTTTTTTTGGCCAATATGTACATACTCTAACCTCATATTTTTTCTTTTATACAAATCACTCCCACATTTTCACCCTCACCCTCGTGAAAACAAAAAATTGATTTCTACTCATTGGTTACTTTTATTATATTATTTACTTGCATACCTTTTCCTCTTTCACCCAACATAATTCAAGGAGGGACCATATCATATGATTCCAATATCTTTCCATATCCATAACTCCTCCATATTTTTATTATTATTTTTACTCATTATTCTAACACCATGTGCTCATTGAGCTAAAGTCCATGAATAGTCCATACACTAGTCCCACCATGTATATATTTCTTATTTCACCAATAATCCTCCTCCATGCATGGGTCAAGGGCAACTTGAATGCTTTGTATTATAATATGACAAAGGAGGGGCTCACTCTTGGATGCATTGTACAAATTCAACAAAGGAGGGGACCACTAAAAGACTTTTGCAGGCATAAAAAACAGGCTTTTTGGTGAGAATTTTGGCACCTATCTCCACTCCGAATTTGGAGCGGTGGTCAAAAGAGAAAATGTAGCCCACGCTCTGAATAATCACCCCAAATTTTTTCATGATTTTTGGAGCTACCAGCTGTGAGCTATGATTTTTTTAGTGGACCCCAGTTTTCCCATGCTATGCAGCCACACTCTCTCTTCCACTTTATCATTTTCCTCTTTCACACACACTTCTCCACTCATCATCCCCATCTCTCTCACCACTCCTCTCTGCACACTACTCACCTTCTCCTCAACCTTGAAGAATAAGAGAAACCATGGTGAACTCATACCTCCCACACACAATTCCATTCCAAAATTGACCACCTAGTCTCATTTTTCCTCCTCCAAATTACCCATATCTATCAAAAAAACCACAAAATTCAGCCTCTTCTCTTAAAAGATAGCATCATGGTGGTTGATTACTCAGCTTCAATTACCTTGTCTCTCAAGGAAGGTCAAGAGTGGAGAAAAAATGTACCGTCAAAGCTAGTGGACCGTCAACAAGCGTCAAAATTGGCCCTACTCAAGACACTTGGAGCATCAACCTTGTAAGAAATCCACCTTTTCTTACCTCTTAAGAGTTTTTCTTCCTTATTTGTATCCTACATGGATACTCCCATTGTAAATATTCAATTCCATTTGTAAATTAATACTAACTCTACTAACACTAACCCACTATGAAAAGTCCTATCACCTCCATTTCCTCCTCTCTCTTTCCCCACCAACTTCTTGATAATTCCAAGCAAAAGAAATTAGATAAATTGCTGAAAATCTAACTCAACCATGGTTAGAGGAGTAACCCTAGCCTTCAAAATTGCTATAAAAGGAGGGTGTAGCTAGCATAAAAGGGGGAAGCCATAAGCAAGAGCACTATGCTATAGCTTGAGAAGCCAAGCTCAACCTCTCTAGAAGGAGCTCTTGAGTGGAAGCTCATTGTCTTATGCATGTGCATGTGTTGTAATAGGGGATTAGCAAGGGAAATCTATGCCATTGTAAGAGAGAGAGTGATCATTCAATTGAGAGTAGGAAATCTATCATTTCTCCTACTAGTGTAAGCCCAACATTCGCTGAATCAAGGAGGGTGGATTTGGACTAATCTTGGATATTTTGTCTCCTTTCCAACGTGAAGTAATGGACAACAATGATGCGTAAGTGTCTTGGTTTTTTTTTAAGTTCTTGATAGCTTGTCTCTGGTGTTGTCATCAATCTAGCCATAAATCCCACATACTGTAAGAGGGCGACAGGGTGGAGAGGACTCCCCTGGCCTTAAGACAGTGATTGGGGTGGCTTTTCTAGTGATGTGTTGTGGTGAAATTTACGCAAGCTATGTTGAACAAGTACTAATCTCACTTTGATTTGTCATGACAGATTTGTAAGAAGGTATTAATGCAACAAGCACCCCCTCCCCCTTTCTCTCTCTTTCTTAAATATATAGTTGTGTTTGCTTGATCATTGCCGATACGTTTCAAAGCAGCCCGAGCACTATCTCTCTCTCTCTCTCTCTCTCTCTCTCTCTCTCTCTCTCTCTCTCTCTCTCTCTCTCTCTCTCTCTCTCTCTCTCTCTCTCTCTCGTGTTTTAGTGTGTGAGAGTATTCCATTGGTGTTAGGGTTAGTGTAAATTCCTTGCTTGTTTGTGGGTTGCTCTAACGATTCTCCTCTTTTGCGTCCTAGTTCGCTCTTAAACTAGGTGGTGCCCCTTGTGTAGTTGGGATTTGGCGGTGGGTTTGTTGTTTTGGTTTGTGTTGTGTTGTGCCCCAGCCCCATTGAGCAGCACGGGAGCCTTGAAGGGTGTCTAGAGGCCACTCTTCTTGTTGCCCGCCCCGGACCGCCTCACTGCCACAAGCATGTCTACTCTTTAGTTCACATCATCATACTTCCAAAGTAGAGTGACAAGTTCTACTTGGTTTTTGGGAGACGCCGTCACCACAAACATAATCATAAGCATGCATACTTCTTAAATTTTGTGCACAATAAAAGAAAGAGAATGAGTCTTATGAGACAAAAACATTGTTTATTTTAAAATGCATTTTCATTTGCTTACTCTAGTGTAGCATTGTAAGCATTGACAAGGTTCATATTATCCTTAAGCTAGGTTCTTTGCATCCATCTAGCATTTTTAAAAGAATAATTCTTAAACTTAACAAGATATCATTTGTTCATAACATTACCGTTTCTTAGTACCTTGTCTTCGTGACTGACAAAGAATCGATTCGGGCTGCAACACCTCTTCTTGATCTTCGATCCCTGGCGGGTGAGTCCATTATTGGTTCTTTTGGTGGTTCTCCTTTGTAAGGCTTGAGTAGGCTCACATGGTTAGCATTGTGAATGAGCCAATGGTTGGGCAACTTTAACTAAAAAGCAATCTCATTGATTGGCTTAAGAATTTTAAAAGAAAGTACATAGTATCTTTTTGCTAGTTTAGCATAATACTCTTGGTGGCTCGTAGGATTCTTGCCTGTAGTATGCCTTAGACGAGCCTTGAGAAACTTTAGCAAGACCCAATCATTTTTCTTAAAGGCTAAGGATTTTCTATGATTATTAACAGTAGCCCTTTTGCCTTTGCGTTGAGATGGATATAACCTCTTTAATCTCTGAAAAAGAATCTTGTGAGTCTCGGCTACATTCATTAACAGCGAAGATCTTCCCATGTACTTTAAGTAGTAAGGGACTTTTGGATCTTCCCTCTTTAACCTCAAAAGGTGCTTTCCCCATAGAAGTATGTACAAACTCATTGTATGCATACTCTATAAGAGGTAGGTACTTCTCTCATTGAGAACATTGATCTACTTCCGTGATAAAAGCTTTTAGTATATTCAAGAATCGTTAGATTAGTTATTTCCCTTTGGTCATCCGTTTGTGGATGATAGGCCAAAAGAGAAATTTAATTTACTTCCTAGATTCTCAAAGAGCCCCTTCTAGAAATTACTGGTTATTCTAGGATCTTTGTCCGACACTATGGATGTTGGCAAGCCATGATACTTGAAAATTTGAGATCTAAAGAGGTTTGTTGTTTGATGTGCCTTAATAGTCTTTTTGACAGGCAAAGAGCGTGTTTTCTTGCTAAGCCTGTCGCGGCTGAAACAATCCAAGTTGCTTCCCTCTATCAAATTTCAATTTTTGGTATACCACGCATTTTGAGACATACTCTTGTATGTTTACTTTTCATGGTAGACCAACAGAAATACATTTCTACTCCTTGAAGAGTAGATTATGGAATCCCTCTTTGCCCCGCATAAGGAGAAGCATGGGATTCATACATGACTTTCTTATTGTATTGGTAAGTGACATATAGCCTACTGCCGTTTGGAAGATAACCATCCTTCAAGGTGAATGGTTCTTTTTTCCCTAATGCAAAGGCTGTAATTACCTACTTAAAGTATTGGTCAGTAGCATACTCATCTATCATAAAAGATAGATCATTATGAGTTGCCATAGACACCATATTTACCCTTGGCCGTTGTGAAAGTTCATCGACCACTTAATTATGCTTGCCAGCAATGTGAGCAATATGAAATTTAAATTGCGAAAGAAAATATTCCCACCTCATTTGTTTGTCAGAGAGCTTGCTTTGCGTCATGAATTTCTTGAGGCTTTGTGATCCATTCGTAGGATGAATGGAGCCCCCAAGAGATAGTGCTTCCATGTGTCTACGGCATGTAGAACAGATAGCTTGGTTTGCGTCATGAATTTCTTGAGGCTTTGTGATCCATTCGTAGGATGAATGGAGCCCCCAAGAGATAGTGCTTCCATGTGTCTACGGCATGTAGAACAGATAAAAGCTCTTTTTCATATATGCCCAAGATCCGTTCATTGGCATTGAGCCTTCGGCTCTCATATGCTATGACATGCCCTTCTTGAAGCAAAACTGCTTTAAGTCAATGACCAAAAGCATCACATTGGACCTCAAATGGCTTTGAGAGATCCGGAAGCATAAGGATTGGTTGGGAGGTAAGCTTCTCTTTAAGCTTGTCAAAAGCATTTTGTTCTTTAGCAATCCATGAGTACTTAGCACTCTTCTTTGTTAAGTCATGCAATGGTCCTACTATTTGAGAGAATTTTTCTATGAAGCATCTATAGTATGCACACATACCAATAAAGCTTTTTAGCTCACATAGATTCCTTGAATAAGGCCATGCTTTTATTACCTCCAAATTTGATGGATCCATACATATACCATCTTGAGAGATAATGTGACCTAAATATTAAATCTCTTGTAGAAAAAATTCACTTTTCTTTTGAGTAATGAAAAGCTTATTCTCTCTCACAACTTGAAAGAGTACCTGGAGCTGTCACTTGTACTCCTCAAGAGAATTTGAGTGGCTTGAAGATTTTTGTCCATCGTGAGTTTGAATGCGGTTGGAGCATTTGTCAGGCCAAAACTTGTAACTTATCAAATAGATCTTCTACCCGCGGCACGGGAAATCTTTTTTTTTTTTAGTGATCCTATTTAATGCTCTAAAGTCGACACATATGTGATATGTGCCATCTTTCTTTTGCACTAAAAGTATTGGTGAATAGAATGGAGAGGATCTAGGCCTCACCATTCCTTTTTCCACCAATTCATGCACTTGCCTCATGATATCCTCTTGTTGAGCTTGTGAAACTCAATAAGGAGGTTATTAGGGGGTGAGCTTCCTAGTAAAATCTCTATTGCATGGTCATCATCCCCTTGTTTTGGAGGTAGCTCACTAGGGATGTCACCAATGAAAACATCTTGGAATCCATTTAGGAAATTAGACAACTCTAATTCCTCTTGATTCCCTTTATTGCTAATTGTGAAAAAATTAGAATCATTTACAGATTCTCTAACAAAAATCATATACACAAAAATAGAGCTTTTCGTTGACTTATCAAAAGCAAGCATATTTACCAGGGATATGGTGTTCCCCGAATCATTAGCATCGATGTACATGCTCTTTTTCTTGTAGGTGAAGTAGATTCTCCTTTGAGGGAACTTCATGTTGGTAGCCATGTGGTTGAACCATGGTGCCCTAGGATAAAACCCTCATGTTGGAGACGAGAGATTAAAAAAAAATTAGTTGTCTATGTAGCTTTGGACATGAAGCCTCAACTTCCCAATCAAGGGAGTAACAGAGGCTTGTTATCCCTTGAAAGCTATGTTAGCAGTTACAGTATCTCCCATCTCAAAAGCTTGAATGCCTATCTTGGTGGCCAACTCCGTTGATATGAAGTTGTGAGTAGAGCCAGGGTCAAACAAGATGAAGGCATCATGCTCGCTTACTTTTCCCCAAGCATAGGAGAGTGATGAGCCTTTGCAATGAGTATCCTCTTTTGGAGCTTCAACCATGGAAGCTCTAGGAGTGTCATTGCGTACATTTCTTTTGGGACAAGAACGATAACCATGTCCTTGCTCCACACACTTAAAGCATTTATGGTCTTTACGAAAAGCCTCTAATTTTTTGGGAGAGAGCTTATTTGTACCTTTGTAAGCTCCTTTCTCCTTGGCCTTATTGTTGTTGGTGTTGGTGTTGCCTTGGGAAGATTTTTGATCATTTCTCTTCCCTTTAGCTTCATTTCGATCCTTGTTTTCCATGGGCTTGAAATTTCTTCACCCCTTGTTGGAAATTGATCCTTGAAGCAACCATAGTGTGGTGGATGACTTTGATGATAGTGTTAGGCCGTTGTGAGTTGACATACTTGGCCATTTCTTTAGGTAATACCGCACAAAATTGTTGCTTTTGTGTGGCAAAGTCAATCCTTTGAAGGAGTGTAGCTTTGAGATGTAAATCCCAAAACTTGTCTACATATTTTTGGATAGACTCATTGAAGAGTAGCTTCAAATTTTGCCATTCGGTGAGCACTATGTCCTTAGCATCGCTTGCAAGGAATTACTTCATTATGGAAACTCGTAGACTTTTCCATGACTTTGGGGCTTCGGTGTTCCCAAGGAGGCTAGCCCACCATTGACGAGTAGATTTTTGGAAGTGCATAGCTACATGGCATAGCTTGGAGGACTCCATGAAGCCCTCGTCTCCAAAGGCCACATCAAATTGTTGGATGAAGGCCAATACTTTGTCAGTGGCACCAAAGGTGCCATCATAGGTGATAAAAAAGATACTATTTCCTCCCTCTTTGAATTTCTTGAGCTTTTGGGACCTTTGCCATGCAGGGTAAGTTTTGCGATGTCCTCCCCTCTTGTATTCTCTATGAGAATAGCTATAGCTTTCATCGAAAGAAGAGGAAGGTGAAGAAGAAGGAAAAGAGGGTGACCTGTTTCTTGCCTTTTTCTTCCTTTGTTTCCCCTCTTTCCTTTTGGATGACGAGGATAAGGACTATGGGTTGACCGTCTCCTCTTGGGAGGAATTGGCGACAGTCTAGACCGCCATCTTCGTGGAGCCACATCTTCAGAAGTACTTAGGGATTTGTTTCTTTCTCGCTCTTTGGATTCCTCCTCTCTTATCGGAGGGAGTCTTCTTTTAAGAGTCTCATCAAGAGGCCTCCTAAACTCTCTCTCCTCTTGGAGAGTAAGGAAAATCCCATAAGCACAAAGTTGTTGGGTAACTTCGTCTTACAAAGTAGGGTTGCCCATAGCTTGATGCAACCTAGTAACAAGATAATTGATAAACATGGATGAACTTCCCAATGTGATCCCATTTTTTAGTTTGGCTTTTAGGTATTTATTTTACTTATTTGTCAAAGTCTAGGTAGGGAAATTTATTGAGGTTGCTATATAAGCAACCCTCGACCCCCATTGTATTGTATCAATTCATTGCCAAGGTTGGTTGGTTCAACAGTATCTCTCTCTCTCTCTCTCTCTCTCTCTCTCTCTCTCTCTCTCTCTCTCTCTCTCTCTCTCTCTCTCTCTCTCTCTCTCTTGTGTATTCTCCCCGCATGTGTACGCTTCCACATCAGCGACTTTGACATGGTATCAAAGTGCAAGGCTTGTTGATTGCAAGGGAAGAGAATTGGCGTGAAGAAGAGGAAAAGGAGAGGAGACTTTTGCCAGGGCAAGGAGGAGCACTTCAATAACCGTGGAAGTTTTGACACAAGCAAAAGAAGAAGAAGCGGTGAGGACCTACCCTTGTCTAGAGCTTAATTTTTTTCTCTAGCATTTATAAACGCTAAAGAAAAGTGGCTAAGCATCTTCTGAAAATGTTGTAGTGTTGGAGTTTTGTGAGGCGCTCCATTTGTGGCTGCTATCTATTGCAGGGCCTTTGGAGGCAACCTTGTGCTCATTGAGCACTACCAAAGAAGCTCCCGTGTACTAGCAATAGGTTGCCTTAGCGACACCAAGCTAGGCTCAGTCATGAGCTACAAAAGCTCATCATAGCGGGTGTGCAGCAAGCAGATGAAGGCTTGGGATAAGTTGGGAACTTTTGAAGTTTTGAAGTATGAGAACGCAAACATTATCTCCAGATCTTGTACGCACTAAATGACCCACCCTTGCAAGACTCAAATGACCAACATCAACCATTAGCTATGGATAGGGCATCTACCAACATCCAGTTTAGGAGCCTATGCTCGACGCCAGTTCTCAAGAAAGTCATAAATTTGTTTGGCTCAGGATTGTGAAGCCAAAAGCAAATGGACGAGTTCACTAGAGGTAGAGACAAAACCACGCTTGACGAGGTTGATAGTACTAGTACTCAATTAGTTTCCTCGGTACCCACGAGGTCCAGCCACAATTGTTATAAATGTAACACAAAGCTTTGTTTGGCTTGGGAGTTTGAAGCCAAAGACAAAAGAAAGAACTCACAGGAAGACAAAGTCAAAGGCAAGCTGGACAAAGATTACGGTAATAAAGATTTGACAGAGGAGATTGGCATGGCTCACGTGGTGGTGACCATGATGGCCACTACACCAAACTTTTAGTCAAAGAGCAGTTGTCGCCACTCGCTTCAGCCAAAGAGAAGCTTGTGAGTAGCGGTGAGGGGCAAACATTGCTCCATATAATTAATTTGGACCCTTGTACTAGAGTTCAAGTTATCGATGTTTGAACACGTAGGTTGGAGTTCAAGGCACATGCATCTGGTAGGGAACCAATGAAACATATCTAAAACACTATGGATGAGTGTACCACTCCATTGTTTTTGGTTGGATTATGGCTAGGATGTGTTTCAATGTTCATTATCTGGAAAGTATTTTGGACATGATGTGTTTAGAGTTCACGAATGGGGATTCTGGGATGTAGTGTGGTCTACAGTTCAAATTTCTAAAAGGCAACCGATGCTCAAGATGGCATTCTTTTAAGGAACAAAGTTGAGGATTAGCAAATTGGAGGTGTACCTAGTAGTCTGCAGCTGTTGGGGTGTCCATGGTAGCTTCTTCATTGACTTGGTCTCACTATTGATGTCTACTATATGAGCTGCACAGAGGGTGTTAGAGTTTTGGCATCTCAAGTGAATTGCCCAATGTGATCCCATTATTTAGTTTGGATACTAGGTATTTATTTCACTTATTTTTCAAATTCTGGGTAGGGCAATTTATCGAGGTTGCTATATAAGCAACCTTCAGTCCCTATTGTATTGTATCAATCCATTGCCAATGTTGGTTAGTTCATTAGTGTCTCTCTCTCTCTCTCTCTCTCTCTCTCTCTCTCTCTCTCTCTCTCTCTCTCTCTCTCTCTCTCTCTCTCTCTCTCTCTCTCTCTCTCTCTCTCTCTCTCTCTCTCTCTCTCTCTCTCTCTCTCTCTCTCTCTCTCTCGCGTATTCTCCCCGCAAGTGTACGCTTCCGCATCATTGACTTTGACAGTAGGGAGGTATGCCATCGCATCTTTTATGCACAATGAAAAGTGTGAAAATTCAAGTGTGGCATGTGGAGGCTTTTGAAGCGTGTCTGCAAGCATAGAAGGATCACGAGCGCAATCAATGGGAGGCATGGGATAAAAAATAGCCTAGGTGGGTGACGCACTAGATGGTTTCAAAGTGTCAAAGAGATATACAAGCTGGGGACAGGCTGTAAGTAATACCTTTGATGAAATTATTTGAGAGGTTATCCCCATAATTGGCACCAATACTATTGTGTTTGGAGTGTGGGTTAAAGTCTGGAATGTGGGATATAGTCGAGAAGCAGCTAAAACGATATGGGGCTGCCATCTGCAAGTGACAAGGGTGTGAAAACTACATGGGATCCATAAGAATTTGATAGGCAAATGGATGTGTTAGGTGGCAGTGTACTTAAAGCATAATTCATGGTGTGAGTCTGCATGGAATATGATGTGCTTATTTGAGTGACATGCATAGAATTTTTGAGTCATGCTTTGATGTCCATGCCAGGAGGTAGGCCATCACATCTTGATGGAGATGAAAAATGTGCGGATGTAAGTGTGGTTATATCACATGGGTGATACAATGTGATGAGTTGGCAATGCACTACAACACGTTGCACGGATACCGATGCGTATACCGATGCAAATAAACTTGTTTTAAAATAAAAGGCGTCGGTATGTGGGTCAAAATCGTAGCATCAGTATCTACATCGGTCTATTGTTCATCCGTATACCTGCTATTATAAGCGTCGGTATGTGCGTCTAAATAAGTGCTTGTACAAGGAAACAATATTCTGACTCGTATTCCAAGGTCAATATTGGCGGCCATACCGATGCCAAAACTTGCAAAAAAATTTGAGTTGAGAGGACCGGCAATCTAAGTTGCATTTATTCGCCCGTATATTATAAATTGTACGTATATTACGGATTTATATGTTGTATATCCGTATTATATGTGCATATCCAAATAAAAAGGAGTTCAATCGAAGTATACTTTTGATCGAAGTATATTTTGATCGAAATATACTTCGATCGAAATATATTTATACTTAATAAAAAAGAGGCACCGCGGCAGTTCAAACGAATTGGTGCGATTGTGATTGCTAGAGAGATAGAGACAGAGTTGCTAGAGCTTTAGAGAGAGGAGTAGACAGCGAGCACAGCACATACACAGTAGGTAAATTTTCTTTTAGTGTTTTTCTTTTTTTTTTTTGCAGTTCATTTGTTAACACTATTGTTGTGGATCTTTGCTCGCACCTCAATGTTAGTTTGTATTTTGTTTTTTGCTAGCGTTGTTGCTGTGGAGCTTTGCTCACACCTCAGTGTTAGTTTGCAGGTTTAGACACCCGACCTTGGCTGTGTTGATCCTCGTGACACACTGCAAGGGGGGTTAGACTTTAGACGCTTCATCCTTGACTGTTGCTGACCTCCGTGTCGCACTTCAGGGAGTAGCTTAGGTTGTACAATTAGACTTTCTGTCCCTGGTTGTTGCTGACCACCAAGTCGCACTACAGGGAGGAGTTAGCTATCATGCATCTTTTCTTCCTAGTTATTGTTGAACATTGCGTCGCACTATTGGAAGATTGGATTTAAAAAAAATAGATTCCTCGTCTTTGGTTGTTGCTGGTACAACCATGTCGCACTGTAGGGAGAGGTTTAGGGTTGTCAAATCCATCGTCCTTGGTTGCTCTGCTGACCATCGTGTCGCACTCCAAGGAAATTGGATTCAATAGATTCCTCGTCTCTGGTTTCTGCTGACCATTGTGTCGCACTGCACGGAGAGGTTTAGGATTTTTATATCCATCGTTCTTGGTTGTTGCTGACCATTGCGTCGCACTACAAGGAGATTGGATTCAATAACTTCCTCATCTCTGGTTGTTGCTGACCACCCTATCGCACTGTAGGGAGAGGTTTATGGTTACCAAATCCATAGTCCTTGGTTGTTGCTGACCATCGTGTCGCACTCCAAGGAGATTGGATTCAATCGATTCCTCGTCTCTGGTTGCTGTTGACCATCGTGTCACACTGCAGGGAGAGGTTTAGGATTTTTAAGTCCATCGTTCTTGGTTGTTGCTGACCATCGCGTCGCCCTACAAGGAGATTGGATTCAATAACTTCCTCGTCTCTGGTTGTTGTTGACCACCGTGTCGCACTGCAGGGAGAGGTTTCGAGTTTTTAAATCCATCATTCTTGGTTGTTGCTAACCATCGCGTCGCACTGCAAGGAGATTGGATTTAATGAATTCTTCGTCTTTGGTTGCTGCTGACCATGTGTCGCACTACAAGGAGAAGATATATATTATACATTCTTCAATCCTGAATGCTTTAACCATCACGTCTTTCATTACTGTTGTTATTATGATGCATGAAATTTTTAGATCTTTCATTACTGGAGGTTATTATTGGCCATGAAATGTTTTTGTTTAGATTTATTAACAATCATATATGTCAAATTTTTATCTATTCTGGATTTACCTTACTTATATTTCCTTCACGTATTTTTAGGCTACAGTCATGGTAGAGACAAAGTTAACGCGTCAGCATCGCAAAATTATTAGTGATGCTCTTATTTTGTCTCTCTATGGAGCTTCAGACGATCATTTGCGATGAGCATTTGATCCACTGTAGGCAAAGTTCGATGATTTTGTGATTGAACTTGTGGAACATTAATGGCTGAAGCTGTGCAGTGCATTCCGAGTTTTGTTTCACCCAACTCTGCGCACTAATGGAGTGATGCATAACACAGTAAAGCAATTATTAGGCCAGATCACTAGAAGTTTTGAAAGTATGGTTCATCCAGAAATCAAAACCAAACCTGGAATCAAAGAGCGAATGCAGCTTGTAGCACAACTACATTCAGAATTGAAGAGCAAAGATAAGATCGAAGGCTCTTCAAAACGTCCTAGGATACAAGAGGATGTGCCTCCTTCATCAAGTGCTCAGTCGTCCGTTGTAAACCTGGATGATATGATGTGTCCTCCTATCCTACACTTACTTGGGGAGCATTCCATCTTTCACTTGCAAGCACCCCAATTAGGTGAAGGACATTTTGCAAATGTGAAACAAGTATCAGTGGCTCATCCTCTCTTCAAAGATCCCGTTTATGCGGTGAATATATACAAAGACCAAATAGGAAGCAAGCCGACATTGCAGATCGTGCTAGAGGAGGCAACTGCTACAACTGTTCAGCATGATATTGCCCCGTGCTCTTGTTTGGTATAGCAAAAGACCTATGTTGATCTTCAAGCTTTGGAATGGAAGTCATGTTGAGCAGTGGATTCAGGCATGTCATCATGATGGAAGCAAGCCTGCAATCAAAGAGTTCCAACACACATCTGGAACTGTACACCAGATCACATACAACATTTTGCCAATATGCAATGCTCTTCTACAGACGATTAAATTCATGCATATACATGAATTTATTCACAATGATCTACACACTAGAAATATTCTACTCCATTTTGGCGAGCGAGAAGTGTATGTTGGCATTGCGGACTGGGACAAAGTACACCATCAAACACTTTGGCAACGTTTCCCAAGCTGCCAAATCTCACCCCTCAATGTAGAGCTCAATTTGAGCGAGATTATCCATGGACTGCCCTGAAAATATCAGCACCAATCCTCCTCCATTCACCAAGGCATCTGATATATATAGTCTCTCCTATATTCTTAGGCGCTTGCTTGCATGCATTCCAAACCCCGCCAAAGTTCTCAAGCGTGAATTTTTGCGCAATGTAAACAAACATCTTGCTAGTGGAAAAATCTCCCAAACCATTAGATAGACCTAAGATATGGGATTTAAGCCTTTGTTTGAATGGAAGCCATAATGTTGGCTATCATATTGTAACCAAATCTGGCTTGAGACCTATTGATGATTAAACCAGTAATCAACTTTTTTGGCATTAATGGTGTCACGTGTGCAATGTGTGGTGTCACGTGCGCAATGTTTTTAAAGGTCTTCAAGTTGAAGCTTTAAAGTATTTCAAGTTAGATCGCTCAATTATTTGAACCATCTCTCTTTTTCAAGTGCTAAAACTTGTCTCGCTAAAGTTTATTATTTTGCATTTCAGTTATGGAAGATATTGCTCTCGACCAGAACGCACAGCAGCCTAATTATCCTTTGCTTAATCATGCATTGGCTCAACAAATTTACAAAGAGGAAGAGATTCGAGTGGCTCAAGAAGGAGATCTCAGTGCTTTGGATGCAACCCAACAAGACGAATCAGAACTTCAAGGGGAGCCACTGAATTACAGGCAATGCAAACAGTTATGCCCGAATCACTTCGTACGCAACACATTATTTCGAGTCAGTGGAAATGCTAAGGCTTCTGCTCCCTTGAAGGTTTCAGATCTGCAACACACTGTCCTCGCATGAAATATCCTTGCAAGATATATCCAAGTGTACAGATCGCCACCAAATAATAATCAAGTGGCAATTTACTTTGTGCAACAATGTTATTGCTACTATGTATTGCAGCTCAAAGTTGATTGGAACGATCATCCCACTACAGGAGGTGTTGGGAAAGGGCACCCAGCCAAGAAGATTCATGCACGGGAACCTAATCAAGAAGACCATTCCTTGCAAGAGAGGTTACACATATTTGCCCGAAGAAACTGCGGTTATTGAGCAGCTTGCAACCCAAGGCATGGATTTGGCAAGTCAAGGAGAGACCCCAGCCATGTTGCGTGCTCGTATAGAAGAGCTAGAAAGAAAGTTGGCATGGTACGAGGAAAGGTATGGGCCTGTTATTAATGAAGAAGAGATGGGCAATGCTGGCCCAAGTGATTCAGTTGGCACTTCAGAATTTCGTGTATCTGATCTCTTTGGAGAACAAGCCCATGATTTAAATTAAATCTCCCAAACAACACATAGCTCTTTTTGAATCTTAAATCTCAAGATTAGTAATTAAAACCTCTTTTTGATATGTAAATCTCTGTTTGTTGAAACAAATGGACGTGACAGATGTTGTTGCAATTGTGTAAGTTATGTTCTCTCTACTACCCTCTTTTTAACAATGAGAGAGAGAGAGAGACAGAGAGAGAGAGAGAGAGAGAAGGTATGGATTGTAAAGCTAAACTCAACATAATTTTTGCATTGCAAAATTAATTGAGAATATAGTACAAACTTTACAGCTCATCCGTCCCCTTAATCACAGGCACCATGTCATCAATTTCTTCGACATCTGAACATTCCGGATCAATATTTTTCGGGTTCCATTCCATTCCACCATCAGAGTTGAGCTCATTTGCAACTGCTTCGTGTGTTTGGAAGCGCCCAAAGCTTTATTATGTGGCACGTGTGGCTAACTTCGCAGGCTTATGCATAAGTCGCATGTTACAAAAGACATACACCACATTCACAGCTCGTTTAGGACTTAATTGATTTCGTTTTTTAGTATGCACGAAAGTGAATGAAGAACATTTTCTTTCACAGCTACCACTTGAGGCGGCAACAGACATTACTCTCATAGCCACATGTTGAAGTTCCACTTTTTCTCCACCGTACTCTTTCCACCAAACTGGTGCGCTCATCATCTTGATAGCATCTATATGCCAAGGATCCCCAAACGTTCCCTCTCTACTAGTGTATGCCATCTTCCGTGTGTATGCTACGTGTCCATCCACATTGCCTAATAGTTGAGCACACACTTTCTTGAAATCACTGATCACTTCATTGTTTGAAGATTGCTTGTGCATCTGGAACTTGGGATCCAAGACAAAACCTGCTCCATGTAAAGGAGTATGCAACTGCTCCCATCGTCTTTTGACAAATGTCATCATCATGGATTTCTCTTTTCGTGCATAAGATGTACTATCTTTTAACTTGCGAGTGGCTTCATGCATGTACCAGTAAACCCGTCCAAAGATAGAGGCTTCTTTGTCCACTAATCGTATCAGATGAGTAAAAGGTTATGTGACAGTAACTATTTTGTCTACATTTCTCCAAAAAACAGGAGAGTTTACAAGCTGATAGCATTTGGAAGCAGCAGGTTCATACTTGGGATATTTATCAAGCCAAATGTCCCATCTTCTATCTGCCACTATTTCAACAAGGGCTGCTTTTACCTGCTGCAGTGTGGAGAGAATGTAATATGCTGTTGCAAAGCGGGTCACACAAAAAATCTGTAAATTTTTTGTTGGCGACTTTGTTCTAAACAAAGCATTAGAAAATGAATGCTCTCTTATAAACTTCACCAAGTGGTTTTCATCTAGAAGAGTTTGCTTAATATAAGGAACTTTTCCAAAGTCCTTTAAGAGCAAATTCAAAGTGTGAGCAGCACATGGAACCCATGTAATCTCTGGATACTTTGCTTCAATTGCTTTTTCAGCTGCCCCTGCTCTTCTAATCAAATGCTCATAAACACCAGCAAGATATCCACTAGTTTTTTCTTTCAGGGATGTATCAATTGCTTCAATAAAGGTGGCACCGCTTGGACAAATCAACATCACATTAATCAATGGTTTCTTCTGGTAATTTGTCCAACCATCTAGAGCAATTGTGCATCCATATGTCGGCTCAAAATCAAGAGTTGTGCGTTGTAAAATATTCTCTGATGTTGTTTTTACTTTATCTAAATATTCTGTACGCATCTTATTATAATCAGGAACCACAAAACCCTTCTTCGCCGTGCTCATTAAAGCATCTTTGAAGATAGGATTTCGAATGACATTAAAAGGAATTCCACATGCAACAAATGCTTGAGTCCACTTAAGATGGAGTTCAAGCAGCCATTGTTTCCCAAATGCTTGTTGCAAAGTAGGATCGCTTGGTGCAAATTCTCCTCCACTCCGTGCTTCACTTCGGCTTATGTTAGCAGTAGAGCTTCCGGTAGGCTTAGAGCTACAATTCCCAGCAAAGGATGAATGGAACCCTCCTTGACCTGTTCCTTGACATGTATTAGGGGTCGAGTGAGGGTTTTGATCATTCTCGAGCGTCATCTTGATGTCCCTAGCCATAGATGGAGCCATCATTTTGGGACCTCCCTTTTTTTTGCCCTCAAGAATTCTCTTTGTCTTGAGCGTCCACTCGGGAAATTTTTCAGCAATACCTCTTGGGGGGTATTTGTAAGCTAACACGTTTCCAGGGATTTTGAAAACATGTTCTTTTATCCTGAGCATTTCCACTAAAATTATGGCCGCAGGTCTTACACCTCATCTTTGATGTATTCTTCGCACTGACCAATTCATCTACGTAGTTCCACTCGTATCCTTTCACCATCTTCTTCAGATTTGCAAACTCAAACAGAACTAGTTACTAAAGGCACATCTAATACCATTTACATTACTCTATTCATCAACGTTTTCAACTTCTTTAAATTATAAATACCAAAAATAATTTTTTCTCAAGTGTGAGCTTTCACTTTACACATGAATCATGATAAATGAATCGCTTAATCTATCTCAATAACTTCCAAGTGTGAGTAAACTCTACACAAAGCAATATATTTTTAAAAGACCTATCTAAATTGCCTCCAAGTGTGAGTGTAACTCTACACGTGGCAAGCAATCAAAATTCACTACTCTGTAAATCTCTTCTAGGTGTGAGAATATCTCTACAGAAAGAGAGAGATTATTATTTAATCTACCTAAATTGTATGTAGTGTGAGTGTTACTTTACACATGACAGTCAATCATTAGATAAATCTAATGTAAGTTACTTCCAGGTGTGAACATAGTTCAACACACAACAAGTAACTCTTAATTTTAACTATTTAACTAAAGTTACTTCTAAGTGTGAACATAGTTCAACACAAAGCAAATAACCGCTAACTTTAACTATCTTGAATCACCTCCAAGTGTGAGTTTCCTCTACACAAGGCAAGTAATCATTAACTATCTTACTTAACTTACCTCTCAGTGTAAAATATACTTCACACAGAGCAGAACTCAAAACTCCAAAGCCTATAAAAATAAATATATCCAAGCTCTAAATTTTCACTAGAAAAACTATGCATATTTAAACTAGCATTTGTATATTTTTCTTCGTGTTGTAAGGCTCACCTATAGGTGAGATGAGGAAAGAGAGATCAATGGAATGAGCAAAACAGTCCGTTTCAGCGTATATAAACAAATTTATTTGGATCTAATTAATAGTTCGATCGAAGTATTATTTCGATCAAACTAATATTTCCATCGAAATAATATTTCGATTGAATTGCTGAGAAATTATACGATACGGTGTTTTTGCTAATGTGGCATCGTACAATACGGCCGAATAAAAATGGGTGTCGTATAATATGCCCGTTTAAGGCGTATTATACGTACACCGTATAATGTACAATGCAACTTAGCCGGCAATTGATGCTGCATGTATTGCAGCACCAGAAACCAACCCTCTCTACCCAAAGAAAGAGTGCAAAAGAAACAGCACTCCACCTACATTTTGTGTTGAAGAGCGAGAAGTACAGTTAGTACAGATAAGTAAAATCATAGCATAACAAAACTACAATATCAAAACCATAAACATGACAAGCTTCCAAAAGCATAACCATAACTTTAACCTCGACTCCCAAACCTTAAGCACAATGATATGAAGATTCTCAAATTGTAATTGTAACATGACTTGAAAACCGTAAATTATTGATATGAACATTCTCAAACCATAATTGTGACATGACTTGAATATCGTAACCATAACGATATGAAGATTCTCAAGCCATAAATGTAACATGATTCAAAAACTGTAACCATACTCACAACATAATTGCAAAACCATAACCATAACCTGATTGCAAAACCATAACCAAAGAGCATATCCACAACATAATTACAAAAGAATAACCATAACCTGATTGCAAAACCATAACCAAAGATCATATCCATAACATGATTACCAAACCATAACCATAACCATAACCTGGTTGCAAAACCATAACCAAAGAGGATATCCACAATATGATTACAAAACCATAACCATAACTGATTGCAAAACCATACCAAAGAGCAATTGAAACAAGCATGACCATAACATGAACCCAAAAGCATAATCGTAATCATAACTTGATTTTAACACAATAACCATATCATATTCCAAAACCATAAGCATAAACATCTAACAAAGAGCATAAACATCTAGCCATAAGCATAAAATTCAAAGTGCATACAATGAATACAATCATCAAGATTACCATAACTTCAAAAAAGCATAGATGAAAAATGTCACCCTCATGGTAATGCCTCCCAATTGAGGGTCTCTCCCTCCTCCTGAAGCTGGGTCAAAAGAGCCACAAATCCATGCTTGTACCCATACTTCTCCTCTCAATGTGTTGGAGGACGCTTCATGGCAAGTTTCCTGCGAAATAAACACTTAACCAAAAGATAAATATTAAGATAACATATACATATCCAGAAATAAAAAAGGTATGTATAATACTTACAAACTCATGCCGAAGAGTATCGTAGCCTCCACTCCCAAGATGTGACAATCCAACAAAATCCAAACGTCCTCTAGCTACATCTCTTTGTTGCTGAAATCTCTCAAATGGTCTTGTGTCTCTCGTGCAATTCCGCCCACTCCTCTCCATCCAACCATGATGGCTTTGGTTTGTTGTTCCTGTAATTCTTTCTCTCATAATCCTAAGCATCCCAATGCTCCATCATAGAGTGGTCAAACTCCAATGTAAAGAGATATCGAATCCTTTGTCACATGGCCCTTTTGGGCCATATCCATGATAACAGCCCCATCCTTGGTCCTGTACACCTTACTAGAATCATGCTCATGTGATCCCCAAAGGTGTATGTGGTGTGTATCTTGTTGAACTAGATACTGAAGAGAGGTGTGGACGCTCTCTCGGTGGTGTGGACACACTGGTAGAACCACTACCGCAACAACCACTGCCTCCACAACAATGTCTACCTTGTCTCAAAGAAGAACGACATGTTGGTGTAACTGACACACTCGACAGAGGTGTAAGGCTAGTCGATGTAGGGGGCACACTCGTCCTAGGCATAGGACTGGTTGTACTTGGTCTAGAGGGACCAGCTCCCCAAAGGATCTGTGTGTAAGCAACCTGATTATTTAAAAATGTGACAAAAAAGTACCCATCTGCTCGAGTGGCATGCCAGTCGGAGTGACTCAAAAACTAAAGCTAGGAGAATATGGTGGATTGGCATCGGCCATGTCTACAAAACTTTATTTCCAGCAGAGGATCACACCCACATTTTTGCTCACTCATCATTTTGTAACCATTGATTGTAATAAATGTCTTTCCGACATTGATTTTGAATTGAGCCATTCATTAAGTAACGGGACTCAATTGAGTTTCGAGCTTGTAATCCCGAAGTAATTTCACTTGCTGATGTAATTAGTTAGAGATGTTCTCACCTCCAAGGCTGAGGTATATAAGCCAAAGTTTTTGTAACCTAAGGAGATTCAGATTATTAATCAAAATGAGTTTTTGAGCGCCGTGACTGTGTCTGAGAGAGAGTGAGAGAGAGAGAGAGTCTTATCTACTTGCTACGCGAGCTACGGAGCCGCCATTGGAGAAGCGACACCGCCATTGTGTTAGCAACGGCGAGAGCTACGCACTGATACCAAGAGTGCGCGCTATCGGCTTCTATGTGTGGTAAGTTCCTACGAGCTTCGGTGTGAGTTCTCTTCCAACTCGTGTGTCGGAATAGAGCGTGCAGCATATCTATAGAACCACAACGAGTAGAGCTACGCATTAGTACCATCGGGGTCAAGTTTCGGTCACCTGTATTTTTCGGCCTGTCTTCATACGCGTTTACCGCACGGAGTGATTATAGGTTGATTTTGCAGTTCAAGTCTTAAGAGTGTTGTTCTTACCTAGTGTATAGACTTCCCCTTGAGTTTGAGATCGATTCAATGATTCTAGATCCTGTTTCGTATAGCATTCGTTTGTAGTACGGATTTCAGTCACTTGCGTATTTTAGAACTTAGATTTGATTTCCTTAGTAGTGATTGTCATTAGAAGGTCGAGTAGGTGATTTGACACCCACCTAGTTGTTTCCATGCGCGTGCGGGTCAAGCTTCGTCCTCGTCTGACAAATTCTGTTGTTGGTTGAGTTCTCGCTATTTAGCTTCCGCTAGCGGCGCAACCGCCTTAACATTTGGCGCCGCTGCCGGGGACGAGAGCCCTAAGTAGGTGACCTTAGACTAATCCTACGAGGTGAGTCATATAAACTACTTTGTATACTTTAGTTAGAAAAGATCTAGGAGTGGTGGACTCCTAAGATCTCGAGAGATACTAGGAAGTGGGGTATTCCTGGGTCTTCCGTGTTGACAGTATTTTTAGTTTAGCTTAGATTTGTTTGTTGTTTTGTTGGTGTTAAGTAGTTGTTGATAGAAGAAGAATTTGCTAGTCCGTGAGTGACAGTGGATATCTTTAAAGTCACAATTACCAAACCCATTTTATGATTAGAAATAGCTTAGGTAGGACTTCATTTGATCCTGATCTAGAGCTAATAATCATTGGAGTATTTGCTTGATGTGGTTGATTGCATGTTAGATCACTAAACAGTCGAGTTAGTAGTGAAACTTGCAATAAACAAAAGTCAGAGAAATTTTCTGTGTATCTGGGAGTTGCTGAGCACTTGAGAAAGCTTTAGGAAGGATTCTGTGCCAAAAAACTGGAAATCTACAACTTTAGACATCATACGCGTATGATGTCTCTAAATGACCAAACAGAGACCAAAACAGAAATTTTGACTTTACCAGAGTGTTCAAAAGGGGGGTTATACCCTAATTTCAACTTAAAACAAGAGCATTAACACTCAAAGAAACCCGAAAAGACAAGTCGGAGTCCAAGAAACGCAAAGAATAGGAAATTTTGGATTCAGATCTTGTTTTTACATTCAAACCTGACAAAAACACTTGAAACTCAATTATAAACATTGGAGAAGGCTTAAAACCAAAAATAGTCAAAATCTGGGACAAAAGACATCATACGCGTATAATGTCTTTTGGCACATCCACTGCTTATTTTTTATATCTGACCTAACAAGATTGTTACAAGCACTGTAGGAAGCATAAATATCAAGTTTTGACCCAAATTGATGAAAAAGACATCATACGCGTATGATGTCTTTGACCTAATTTTGGACATATTTTGATACTTTGCTAACACAGATCCATTGTAATAGCTGTCTAGAGGTTATATTTCAAGTTTCATCCCATTTGGATCACAATTGACCCAAAAAATAAGTCAAAAGCGGAAAATTGCCAAGAAAAGCCTAAATTAGCCATAACTTGCTCAAACAGAGTTCAAACTGAATTTTGTGAGTGGAAAGAGCATAAGGGGCCTACTGAGAGTGAGCATAACCAAAATAGTCTAAATCTGTGAAAAAAGACATCATACGCGTATAATGTCTTTTTCAGCATAACTGCAACAAAATTCTCACTTGATGAAAAAGAAGTTGTCCAACTGACAAGATTAAACAATTGACCAAGTATCAATCAGTTTGGATCAATTCTGACCACAAAAACTTGGGGAAAACAAATTGCCGAGACGGAAAAGTTAAAGTCCTTTAGGGAAATTGATGAATTTGAGATCGGGCAGGAACCTCCAGAATAACCAACCAAAACAAGGGGAACCAGCAAGTGTCATATCAACCGAGGGAAGTGTAAACCAAAGTTGGGTGCAACCATTAGAGCCGATCTTTGAAGGAAGTGTCTCTGATACTTCTTCGGAGAGATCTTACGAGATTTTCACCGAACACTTGGAACACCTGAACCTGAACAACAGAAAAAATATGGCAGCAGGATCATCAAGCCCTTCCGCCACAATGAAGCTATTGTTCATAAAATATCAGTACGACAATGAGCAAGGTGCCAAGATCTACAAGGATGGAATGGACCGCTATTATGTGAAGATAGAAGATAGACCTAGTGAGTTCAAGGACTTAGTGCCTGTGAGCTATAGCGAAGATAGATATCTAGATGACGAGGGTACCATGTACTTGGTAGTCCTAAACCCTAACATTGTGGACAAGTGGGGATTGATGGGCACCAAAGCCAAAGTAGATGAAGAACTTGAGGAGAAAGCACCAATAATGAACTTCCCTGATGCGAGGTTAAGAAGAGAGAATGAAACTACAAGGATCAACACTGATAACATCTATGTGGGGCTATACAGATATAATAATGGGGAGCAAGATCTCTATTATAGATGTGAAGAACCCTACACCGGAGAGTTGACAGACCAAAAAAGACTTTATGTCTTTACCTACACAGAGGGATCGGAAGTGAAAATTGCCGCTTACGACAAGTATGGCAGGCAATACTCAACAATGGGCAAGAAAGAATTAGAAGGATATACATACTTTGGGGGACCACTACATCAGTATTATGTTACTTCTAGCTCACAAAGACCAGCACCAACAAATGGAGGGCAAAACCCAATGACGACAGGAGGACAAAGAACTCAGGCTGCTGACTCTTTCAGTCAACCTCAGTACTCGAATCCCGGACCAATGGGATCATTACATTCCAGAGAGTCAATGGATACGAATCGAGGTAGTGCAATTCCAATCCCCACGTATACCACTCCAGGTCCAAGGTTCGAAGCGGAACCATCACATTTACCTCCTAGTAGTAGATTCAGGGCAGGGGAACCGACAAGGGTAACCCATGAAGTCCATGATGCTAGAGAAAGCTTTAGCCGGGACACAGGAGCAATGAGATTGGTAGCAGACCATAGACGTATGAGACCATCTCAAGTAGCGAAGTGTATGCCAAAGAAGTATGGTGGTTCGGGAGATCCGTATGCACATGTGTCACTCTTTAAGCAAGTCTTAAGAGCTGAGCAGATAACAGATTTCCATACACAATACGAGGGATTTGGTCTTACTCTAGAAGGTACGGCATTGACATGGTTTCAACCACTGAACATAGGGGGATTCCATGACATTGACCATTTGCTAAGAGAGTTTGCTGAGGAATTCTCAAAACGAGGGATTAAGCACAATACGGTCTCACAAATATATGCTTTTAAACAGAGAGAACACGAAAAAGTGAAGGAAGCTTCACTTCGCTTCAAACAATACATCGAGAGATGTCCAGTACGTGAACGACCACAAGATGACAGACTATCTGTTCTCTTTATTGAGGGACTGAGGAACGACACTCTCAAGAAGGACTTGCACTTGAAAGCTTGTACAAGTTTCGAGCAAGTGACGAGAGAAGCATTGTACTTAGTGGATAACTGTACGGTTTATGGAGAGGTGTCAGCGGATACAGATTTCGCATCCAGTAGCTCTTCCTCCGTAGCGAGCGAGACTACCACTAAAAAGAATGTTCAAACAACAACCATGCCAAATGTAGAGCAAATGATAGAAGATGCTCTAAAAAGGATGGCACCATACCAAAAACCATTGCCAAAAACACTGAAATGGTGTGCTATTGAACAGAAATGGACAAAGCATCCAACAGAGGAGTGCTATTACAACAAAGGGTATGTAAGGGAGCGTCAGTATGCACCTCCTGCTCAATTAGCACCACCTCAAGTACATCCAGTACCTCGATACCCAACGGGAAATGTGCCAGGACCTATGGGGATAGAAAGACCGCAACCGGTATTGGGACAACAACCACCTTTACCAGGAGCAAGACCAGTAGGCATTAGATATGCACCAACCTTAGAGAATCAGGAAGAACAAGCCCTAGTGCCTGTTCAAACCTATTATGAAGAATCTGGTGCACACATGTCTCCAACTGTGTATTACCCACCAGAAGAACCCAAACAACCAGAACCATGGGGCATGATTGGGAATGTTGGAATACCAACAATTACAAGTGCTTCTGATGAAGAGAGATACAATTTGGACGCAAGAACATTGATGTTCATAGCTCATGGAGGGTTAACAGGACAAAGACCATCCTATCCACAAAGGACGAATCAAATGGGACCAAGACCAGCACTAGGACCCTGTTACAAGTGTGGAGGTGACCATCTGATGAATGTTTGCCCACATACGGAAATCATTAGAATTAACGCTTATTGCACTGAGTGTGGGGTTACTCACTTCATTGAGGATTGTTCAAAGAATCCAAACAAAGTGCAAAAGACGACATTGAATATGCTAGAAACTATTCCTACCAGCAGTGGGTCTGGAAATGAAACTCTGATACCAACGCAAGTTGTTACTAGAGCTCAAGCTAAGAAAACCACTAGAGAACCTGAGAATGGAAAGTTAGCGACTGAAATGGTTAGTCCAGGACCGTGGAGTCAGAAAAACACATGGAAATCTAGAAAAGCACGCATGAAGTTGAGAAAAGAACGTGAAGACGCTATTCTAGCTGAGGAACTAAAGCGAACTAAAGATAGATTAGAAAAACTTGAGAGTCAAAACGGGAAACGAGAGATGAGCCCGGAAAGAACGAAACAAAAGAGTATCAAAGAAACAACGAGCTTAAGCTCAGGGGGATCAGTGCTAGTCGACAAAGTACACGAACCATTGGACGCACTGATGAGAGCTTACGAAGCTAGGTTAAAGAACAACCAAACACAAGAACAGAGGTGGATGACATACCCAAACGCGGAATTGGAAAAGCAGAGACTTGAAATGTGCCAGAGAATGATCGAGACTGCACAAGCCTTATTAGAACCACCAAAAGAAACAATAAATTGTGGAACGGAAAACCCAATTCAGCAAGAGACTATTGTTTCACGGGTAGCTGAAAAGACTCCCAGTGCACAAAAGCCTGAAAATACACACAAGGATGACCGCATAGTGTTGAACACAACCGATCAGGAGATAGAGAGTTTTCATCCAGTCATACAGAGGTCTTACGGAAGAGATGATGATTACAATGAATTTTGGAAACAAGTGAGAGAGGCAAACTTTGCAAACGAGCTAAGTTGCCAAGCTAATCAGAAAAATTGGGAAAAGGACATCAGGAACCCTCCCATAGTGGAATTTGAGGCAGGATCTCAAGTGGACTTGGATTTGCAATCTTACTGGGGAGATGGGGGCTCTGTTAGAACAATGGAGAGCAAACCTCACTCACTGAAAACCTTACCTTCATACTTAGGAGAGTATGAAGCAAAATCCGAGACTAGAGCACTTCCCTCACGAAGAATCTCATCAAAAAAAGTCATGGACTCGCAAGGATTGATAGAGATCTTGTCAACACCACTGACATGCACTATCTCTCTAGCTGAGCTTTTGAGGTTAAGACCACATATGTGGACCACTGTAGGAAAATGCTTGGAAAAATTTGGGGTAAAAGACCCAACATCGAGACTGCAAGAGGGTATACAAGAGCTGAGTAAACCACAAAAGAACGCTAAGCCTGTACCCTTAAACAAGGTCGGAGAGTATTACGAAGGTGAAGAGGGGAATACAACCTTACCAGTTGAATTCCAAGGAGTAAACACGATGGCAATACTAGACAGCGGAGCTGGGGTAGCCATTGCTACAAAAGAAATCTGGAAAAAATGGGGGAAACCAGCAATAAGGAAGACTAGGTTGAAACTCCAATTAGCAGATGGACACATGGAGAAACCTATGGGGTTATTAGAGAAATTTGTAGTGACTTCTTGTGGCATTGAATACGAACATACTTTTGCTATTGTCGATTTTGGCAAGGAGAATAACTATGATATCATACTGGGAAGACCATTCATGAGACAGTTGAAAATGGTCCAGGATTGGGGCTACGATCACATATACCTGAGAAATATGGAAACCACTACACGTGTGAACCTGAAAGACCATAGCTACAAAGATGTGAACCGAACACCGGTGGAGGAGTTTGATTCAGCTACTTTGGCGCGATCCGAATTTCCAGCTTGGTTAGGTAAACCCAAGGAGTTATGGATGTGTGGAGCTTCGCAATGTGGAAGTCTGAAACGAGAAGAATGTGTTTTAGAAAGTGCTATCGAAGACGAAGCTTATATAGGAGAACCCTTTCCAGAGGACACGCTTGAACCATTAGAATGGACACACATTCTAGCAACCCTAGATGTTTGTGCAATTCCGGATGGTCCCACAACGAAATTTTGCGACAAGGACGGGTACGACGTGGTTCCGTACTTCATGTTGAGAACTGTACTCGAAAAAGAAACTGAAAAGAACGATACACTGGAAAAGGAAGATGAAGAGGAGGTGTTTCACGACATTCCCGATCATCCTGAGTGGGGAAATGAAGCAGACAACGAGTCAACGGACAATTCAAGCGGAAACGAAGAAACTATAACGGATGTCCGATTTTATGATTTTCCGAACCAAACTAAACAACGCCAGAAACGCTATAGAGCAAAGAAAAAAACAAAGGGGGTTAGAACCAATCAGATGCCTAGAATAAGAGGAAAAAATCAATTCCTAATGCTAGTAAAGGCGGAAGATTGTGTTAAGGACAAGGTTTCTGGAAGAATGAGAGGCAATGATCAAAAGAGCTTACGAAAAAATAAAAAAGGCTCAAGAAATCAAGTTCAAAGGAATGGAACGAAAACTGAAACTGAAAAATCAGAAAAGAACAAGCGCAACAGAGAACACACGGAGTCCAAGATAGAACGTAGAAACAAGTACAGAGAGCTCAACAAAACTCTGAAAGAAGTTTGGACGACAGAAATTGAGAGTGGAGAGGACGAAAATGCCAAAATCAAGGAAAACATGGATGGACCGGAGGATGCAAAAAAAGTTGATTTAGCAGCTCCAGGTGAGCCACCTAGACCGGTGTACATAGCCACAGATTTGTCTCCAGGCGAGGAAGAGAGACTTTTGAGTCTTCTCAGAGAGTATAGGGATGTGTTTGCATGGTCTTATAAGGACTTAAAGGGAGTTGACCCATCGATATGCCAACACACAATCCCACTGAAACAAGACGCAAAGCGTAGCAGACAGAGACCATACACATATAATGATACTTTTGCTAAGCGAATCAAAGAAGAGATAGATAAGCTAATGGAAGCTGAATTCATATACGAGATTGAACACACCGATTGGGTATCTCCAATTGTGGTGGTACCCAAGAAGAACGGAAAACTCCGAGTGTGTGTCAACTTAAAGAAAGTGAATGCTGCAACAATCAGGGACAATTATCCCTTGCCGATAACTGATCATGTTCTAGAGCGTGTATCAGGGAAAACAGCATACTCTTTTCTTTATGGTTTTTCAGGATATAACCAGCTAGCCATAGCACTGGAAGATCAACATAAAACAGCTTTTGCAACGGAGTGGGGAATTTATGCTTATCGGGTTATGCCTTTTGGTCTAACCAATGCTCCCGCAACCTTCCAGAGGCTGATGACGCATGCTTTCAAAGAATACTTAAGGTTGTTTCTAGAAATATACATGGATGACTTATGTGTACATTCTCTTCTGAGAGATGAGCATCTAGAACACCTAAGAAAAGTATTTGAGAAATGTAGGACATATCGCATTTGTCTCAATCCTGAGAAATGTGTGTTTATGGTCCGACAGGGCAGAATTCCGGGACATATTGTCTCACAAAACGGAATATCCACGGATTTAGAGAAGATAAAAGTTATAGTGGATATGCCTAGACCAACCAATGCGAAACAAGTACAGAGCTTTATGGGACATTGCGAATATTATAGACGATTCATTTACATGTACGCTATAATAGGCCAACCACTTTACGGGCTAATAGTGAACTTTGAATGGACAGAGGAGTGTGAGGAATCGTTCAAGAAATTGAAAGAGGCACTCATTACTGCTCCAGTTTTGAAATCACCAGATTGGGAGAAGATATTCCATGTGCATATAGATGCTTCGGCATATGCAATAGGATGCATTCTGGCTCAGCCAGAAGAAGGAAACATGGATTTTCCTATCTGTTACGCCAGTCGACAACTCAACAATGCAGAGAAGAATTACACCACAACAGAGCGAGAAGGATTAGGAATGATAGTCTGTAGCCACAATGATGTATTGTGCATGAGTCTTATATGCAGGAGGTGAAATGGGTCCGACATAATCAATCCCCCATTTTGCAAAAGCTCTTGCCCCCATCATTGGTCTAAGCGGCATATCATCTCTTTTAAGTAGTACTTTGGTCCGCTGACAGTCATCACACCGTTTAACGTATTCCTCAGCGTCCATATGTAATGTTGGCCACCATATTCCTGCGGCTAAGACAAGTTTTTCCGTCTTATCACCTGAGAAATGGCCTCCACCTACTCCTCCATGAGCTTGCTCCAGGATTATCACATACTCAGACTCTGATGCGCAAATCCTACCGAAGCAAAGGCAACTCAAAAAGCAGATGCCAGGACCACGGCACAATTTTTGTATGAATACGTCTTTGTACGATATGGATTGCCAATAGAAATTGTGAGTGATCGAGACACACATTTTATAAATGAAGTGATAAAGATCCTTCTAGATGAATTCATGGTAATCCATAGGAAATCAGCCCCGTATCATCCACAAGCAAACAGACAAGCTGAAGCAACAAACAAAACCATATGCACGGTCCTTACGAAGATTGTATCTAAGTCGAGAACTGACTGGGACCAGAAGTTGCATTCAACATTATGGGCATATAGGGTAGCATATAAAACATCAATAGGAACGACCCCATATAACATGGTTTTTGGGCTAAATACTATCTTACCAATAGAATTCTTGATTTCAACCTTAAGGGTGGCTAAGGATCTAGAGTGGACAGGGCACGACCTTTCTGATAGAATAGATGACCTGGAAAAGCTAGATGAGCTTCGCCTAAAAGCAGTAGCTTCTATCTACGCTCAAAAAAGGCGACAAAAGGAATTTTTTGATAAGCATGTGCGGACTAAAGAGTTTAAGGTTGGGGACTATGTCCTCGTTTACACTCTGAAACAGCATGCTAAGAAGCTTAAAAAGCGAGGGATGGGACCTCTGGTGATTAAAGATCTATCACCAAGTGGAGCCGTCAAGCTTGCTACATTAGACAGAGAAGAAATGCCCAATTGGATTAGTGGATGCAAAGTGAAAAAGTATCTTTTGCCGCTAACCCAAGACATGCTTCTCAAAATACATCAAGAAGAGCTGCGTGTCCAGAAAAAGAAAAAGATTGTGGAGGAAGCGCAAGCTGAGGCGAAGGAAAGAATGGAGAAAAGAAGACTACTGCGTCAGAAACAGCGCAATGAAGGAGCAATACGAATAAACGCAGTCAGTATAACAGAAATGGATAATGACAAAGAAGAACCCATCATTGAATGCAAAGTAGGAACCAACCAAATCAAAGCCAGAGCACTATTGGATTCAGGAGCTCAAGCTAACCTACTTACACTCAGTTTGTATAGACAATTGACAAATGACACTAAACTACAAACTGCCAAGCAAGAGTTAAAGAGTTACTCTGAGAATTCAATCAAAACTGTCGGATGCACAGTTTTACATATACAGATTAACCAATATGTGTATCCTCATATGTTTTACATGGTTGAAGACCAAGCTACACAACATCCATTATTGCTAGGACAACCATGGCAGAAACAATACAATGCAATGATTGACTGGAGTTCTAAATCAGTGCTTATCAAATACGAAGGTGAAAGTCAATCAGTTAAGTTCACCAAAGGAGCAGAGCCAACTCCAAAGGACGAATCCAAAGACAAAGGTAAACAACAACCCGAGAAAAAGAAGAAGCAATGGCGACCAAAAGTTTCTTTACAACCGAATTACTCTTCGACAAGGAATTCTCAACAGTGGATAAGGAAGACAAGCAATAATATAACAGCTCAACCTTGGGAAAAAACGGAGTCAAAGTTGGTATGGAGACCAAAAAAGGTTGTGCCAGAGAACACAAAGGTGGAAAACAGAGTCTTCAATACCAGACAACAGAGTGATTCCAGACAATCAAGGACAGTGAAACAGATCTGGATTCCAAAGAAGTTCATGACGGCACAAAGCTATAGCAAGCAAATTTGGATCCCAAAGATTTGTAAACAGGAACTCCCTTCAGTACAATCAACGAAAACTCCTAGGTATTTCCAGTCGAGGAAATCAACACAAAGAACAAAGCAGGTTTGGGTCGCAAAGAGTTTGTGGCAAGCACAAGTGAAGCGGAAGCAGATTTGGATTGTAAAAAAGAACAACAAAGTAAAGAAGAATCCATCTACTGATTCTACTACCGAAGTGCCAAAACCAACCCAAAACTCGACCACCAATCCTTCAATCAAACAAAGAGCAGCTTTATTGGAAAGACTGTTGTATCATCGCTCTACAATTGCACTGGGAACTTATGACCAAAACAACTACATTGCTTCGCCCACAGACACTTCATAGTCGTCCGGGAGGACTCAGACTACGAGGGGGGGAGGTATACAGGTATACAGGAGTTACAAAGCAGCTACAAGCACCAAAAACAAAGAAAAACAAAAATTATATTACAAGGGCAGTGTCTTACATGATTTTGCAATTTTTATGTTTGATTGCGGATATTGATAATATTTATGCCCTTATATACCTTGTTTTGCAACAAGAAGAGATCAAGTGATGAATTTGGGTCTCTAAGACGTGTAAATATCACTAAATAAGAGTGTTTTTGGAGCTAAAAAGTGAAAAAACGTGGTAATCCAAGTCCAGAAATCACAAATAAGTGTATATTCATATACACAAGGTTACCAGCTATTTATCGTGTATGTTTGGAATTTTTTGGCTTCAATTTGCTATTTTCCTTTATTTTTTATGATTTTCTTAAAAAGTTAAAAGAAAAATAAAAAAGCGGGTGAAATGAGATCGGAAAAAAGAAAAGAATAGACGGTGATGATCCTAATGACAAGGGCAACCCATGGTAAAAATTGAGTACAATTCGGGAAAAGTCGCGGAAAGCCCGAAATGACAGAATTTTGGCAAAGTGGACAGATTTCTCAGAAACAGGTCAAACGGAGTCCAAATTGAGAAATTTCAAATCCTAAAGTGCATTTCACGACGAGATAGGAGTACATGTCAAATTTGGTAACAAGTGATCCGGGAAGCCCGAAGTTAAGTATTTTTCACATCACTTTCAAGCTCATTTCCACTATTACCTTCTTGGAGAGAGCAAAGAGCACACAGGAGCATCCGACCTTCTACCGCCTTCTACGACTGCTACGAGAGCTCAGAGGACACCAGACATGAGAGGTAGACTCGTTGCCATAAGCTTTTGATGCTTATCGTTAACTTTTGTCACGAAAACTGACCAAAACCAAGAAACAAGAGCAGACGGGGAATGGGGAGGAACGCTAGGTAGGGGCACAACCGCCTAACCAAACTTTGCAAGAACTTAGAGGTGGGTTACCCTAACATAGAAGATGGGTTTCTAACACTCAAAGCTCGAGAAAGAACGACTTGAAAAACCCTAGGTCAACAGAGCCTGCAAGAGGCAAACAGAAAAAAGTTGTCGAAACGACACAAAACTTCTCAGGAAGCTTAACAACATCGAGGGCAATGCAACCATGGAGTATCTCCAGGTTTGGATCACCAAAAGTAGGTTGGAACAACCGATTCGGCTGCGGACACACAAAGCGTCATTTTGGCATAACGGCTAAAATTGACGACCAGATGACGTGAAACTTCACAAGCAGCTTCAAATATACATGGATGACTTATGTTTGCAAGCAAAACCCAAAAAAAAGCTGATTCACTTACCGATGGTGAAAAAGACGCTTTCGGGCAACCAAATGGAGAAAGATGGAGAACGGGGAGCCAAAGTCAAGTTCAACCAGATAGGTGGCTTCACAACATATCCAATGAGCTGGAAATGCAACTCTCGAGAAGAAAAGTTGAAGAAATTCAACTCCAAGGCAAAAAGACGACTTCGGAGACTGAAATGCCTATAAGGGGGCTTTTTAGCTAAACTGATGACTTTTTAAGTTGAAAACTAGTTAGCAGGGCTTAGGGCACTAGCACAAAGCATTCTTTGCACAAAAAGACCAACATTTCAAGAAAAGACATCATACGCGTATGATGTCTCACAGCATGATTTTCACATCCATTTCAACATTTGAGTGCATAGCCTCATTCCACATGTTAATCACATCCTATGAACCAAGTATCATGAGAATTGGAGTTAGAAAACCCAAGGAAAACCAAAAAGACGCAAAGTAAGCCATAAAATTGATTTTTGGTCCTAATTTTGTCAAAATAACTCCAAACTCAATGAAACTTTGTAGGATTGTTGATTAACACATCTATAAGCTATCTGGAACCAAAAAGCACCATTTTGACACAAAAGACATCATACGCGTATGATGTCTATTTGCACTTACAGAGCCAAAATTGCTCATTTGACATCATACATCCATTATATATATCTAATACATGTTACAAATGAATTTTGGAACCATTTGGTCAAGTGGATCACCCCATTAGCCCAATTGAGGGAAAATCCTTCATCCAAAGCCTATTTTAGCCCAAATCCAACATACTCAAGTCCAAACCAAGATTTGAGTAGGGACAGTCCTTCACTAGTACATGGGGAGTCCACAGAACCAATCCCATGAAAAATTGATGAAAAAGACATCATACGCGTATGATGTCTCCAGAGCCATTTTTAGCCCAAAATCTATCCAAACTTCATAAATCCACTGAATAAGCCTATCTAAAGCCAAATCCAAGCTTATAGAGAAATTTGGTCCAAAAATACACTAAAAGACATCATACGCGTATGATGTCTCACTATGTGATTTTGGCACCTCAGGGATTCAACCACCAAACAGAAGTGATCTACATGCCATTTGAAGGTGAACCACCAAGTTTTATCCAATTTGGATCATAAAATCCAATTCCCTTTCAAAATTTTGCCAAGAGCCTGATCTAGACTAAATTGGCCAAAACTTGACCAAATGGGATCCAAACTCAAATCCAAGCATATGATACTCATGTATACACTATCAGCTACAAGCACAACCAATATGAAGTCATTTTGACACAAAAGACATCATACGCGTATGATGTCTCCAGCATGATTTTGAGCCCAGCTTGCATATTTTTTCACCTACCCTGCATCCTTAGGCCCTGAATAGCTCATGTTTCAATTTTCAAGTCATTTGAATAGTTAAAAGCTTCATTTCGGCTTTCAGTACTAAAAATACGCTAACTTCTGAAATTGGAGTTACAGGATCCATGGATTCCGCCAAGTTATCGGCGAAGAGAAAAAGACCGACAATCAAAGATGCTCTTGCAGAAGCGGAACCCTTTGACATTCCAGCAGAAACCCTCAAGCCAACCAAAACTTGGGTGGAGGAAGCAGTACTGGAACAAGAGAAAATAAAGATCTACCAGGGGACTTTCAGAGATCCTCAAGGGCAAGCGGTGGATATACCGATGATCCCACAAGAATTGGTGGATTATAGCAGGTCAGAGAACATCAACAGGTACCTGGAAAGGGCAGACTTGCACAGATTCTTCACCTCAAGACCATCAGGTGTAGATACAAGAAGAGTGTATGAGTTGGCAACCTCCATTCAGAAGGATGGGAAAGCCACATTGACAGCAATAGATGGAGAGAAAGTAGAGATACAGATCACTCCACAGCTCATTGCAGATGCATTGAAGCTGAACAACAAAGGGAGCTCTGTCAGGGAAAGAAGGGAGGCTATAGAGGTTTATGGGTCCAAGAAACAGAAGGCAACTTATGGAGATATGGCAGACCAAAGAGCGGAAACCCTTTGCCGACTGTACAACCAAGTTCTCCATATTTGCAGTAAAAGACCGCAAAAGTATACGACACCGCCCCATGCCATTGCAACTACCATCACATGGGCATTGAAGAGCAATATCCCAAAAGAGGTGAATTACGCTCAACACATCCACGAGCAAGTAATTGCCATGCACAACGAGAAGCCAAAGTATATAGGAGGAGCTGAAGTTCTGACAAGAATAGCTTATGAAGCTATTGGAGCCAAAGATCAATGGCCAAAGGTTCCCTCCCAGAATGAGTGGCTTAGAGAAGCCGATGAGGAGGAAGAACAGCCTGAAGTATCCAAGAGGGCGTCCACAAGAGCACGCAGGAAACTAGAAATAGTTTCAGAACCTGAAGAGAATGTGGATGAGCCGATTATGAAGAAAGCAAAGAAGAAGGTTGCTCCCAAGCAAACCAAAAGTCAGAAAGCGGCAAGAATGGAAAGACTGGTGGAGCAGTTTAGAGCGGAAAGAGCTCTAAAGGGGGACTTTGAAGAAAAGTGGGTTCCAGACCCCACTAAAGTCGGAACTAGCTCAGCCAGGCCACATGTTGATCAATATATTAGAGCTTATGAGGAGTCAGAGGCTATACTGGAGCAGCAACCTGTCGAGCCATACACTGAAGAGGAAGTACAACTTTTAAAAGCTGAGCTGAAAAAGGACAACAAGGGGAAGAAGAAAGTAGATGAGTCTACTGAACCTCAAGAGAAAAACGGGCAAGCAAACAAAGGGAAAGCCAAGATGACTGAGGACAATCAGCCCTCCTTTACTGATGTACCAAGCCCAAAGAAGACGGAAATCATTGTGGAAGAGACCACAGTAGAGATGGACACGGCTGGTATGGAAAAGTCGGAGGCCGGGACCAAGGAAAAGGAGATAGATCCAATTCAGCAAAAGAAAAACGATTATGAGGATCTGGTAGCGATAGGGTACACTGAAGAAGAGGCCCTTGAGGCGGTTTATCGGATCACCCTACAAAAACGAGATGATCGGAGAGGGACAGAGGAAAATACAAAGAGTACAAAAGAAAGTTATGAAAAACTGGACGAGCAGAACGTACTAGAAGAGGCGAAGCCAGTGGAGGTGGTGGCCAAAAAAGCTTTAGAGTTGACAGATGAAGATGAAAAAGACATGCACATGGTGCATGAACTGCTCAACAAGATCAAAGAAAGATCCAAGGCAAAGGAAGTGGAGATTGAGACAGCCAAACAAAGGGAAGCCGAGTTGCAGAGGAAATTAGAGGATGCTATGACTGAATCTGAAAGTCATAAAGCATCACTCTATGATGCGGAAAACGAGAGAGATGGCTTGATACTCCAGCTAGCCGAGGCTTCAAGAGAAGTAACAAGTGCACAGGAAGCAAGGGAGCGGATGGAAGACGACTTGGAGGCGGCTAAAGATGAGCTCATTGAGCTAAGGGAAAGAGTCGAGCTCCAAGAAAGAACAATCACTAGACTCAGGACTACCCCTAGAGCTAGCAGAGCAGGAACCGAACAAGAGGGAGCTCTTGTACCAGCTCTGGAAGACCAGGTCCGAAGCTTACAAAGAGAGCTAAGATTAGAGCAAGTGCAAAGGTTGCACATTGCGGAGGGATCATTGGCAGCAGAGGAGAGGCTCACTTTAGAAAATCAAACACTAAGAACAGAGAATGAGACCCTCCGCAAACAACTCCAAGATCTACAAGAGCAACAAAGAAGAGAGACAGAGACACCACAAGAAGAATCAGGTGGAGCAGCCATAGAGCTACCAGAAACTGGAGAGGCAACCACAATTGAAGATCCAGCCCCAGTTCAAGAGGTGACCTCAACTTCAGGAATCTCTGAAGAAGAAGAACAAAGGCTCCATGACCAAATAGCAAAGTCAACAGAGGAGAGTGCCAAGGCGGAAATGGAATGGGAGAGGAGACTCCTAATCTCCATTAGACTTTAGGGATTAGACACAAAAGTGCTCCATGAAGAGTGGATGCAACCCAGCTTGCCTTTCCCTTTGATGAAGTTTGAAGTGATAAAAACGAAAAAGAGAATAGAGAAGGAGCAGTATGTCACTCTTTACGAAGGCGACATCACAAAAGAGGAACAATCAAAGAAGATTGTAGATTCGCAGCCTAGATGGAGGAAAGGTTGGCTGAACAAATACCCAGCCTACCTCATCTACTTGGTAGAGGCACCAAAGGAGATTCGGGAGGATGCAACCTTCTGCCCGGTGCCAAGAGTCAGAAGCTGGAAAGAGCATGGCAGGATTGCAGAAAAGAAGCCAAATTGGCTTAATTACCCAAGGATGCCAGGACCAAAGGCAGGAGAGAGAATAGGTAAAGCCTACATGGTGAAAACCCTAACGGGCACCATCAAGCTCTTTACTGGCTCTCCTGACCTTTCGTGTCAGATGCTCAAGAAAATTTGCAGGACTCTCTTAGCTTGCATTGAAGTGTTCGCGCCAGATAAAGCCACGACCTCGAGTCTACTATCGACGGCCGACACAGTGACTGATATGATGTATGACCTTTCATTGCAGCCTTCTCCAAAAGTGTTGCACCTCCTATACCAGAGGATTATGTTTTTGCCTAGCTTCCACATGCAAACATTCGAAGAAGCTTTCTACACCGGCTTTTTCACCCATGAAAGCAAAATATTCGGCCCAACCTTGACCATCGGCAACCTGCGATACGAATCACATTTGCAGATGCTCAAGACGACAGGACTTTATTGACCAATCATAAACGTCATGTCAGGGACGACATGAACGCGGAGAGGGGGAGTGTTGAGCCAGCAGAGGATCACACCCACATTTTTGCTCACACTCATCATTTTGTAACCATTGATTGTAATAAATGTCTTTCCGACATTGATTTTGAATTGAGCCATTCATTAAGTAACGGGACTCAATTGAGTTTCGAGCTTGTAATCCCGAAGTAATTTCACTTGCTGATGTAATTAGTTAGAGATGTTCTCACCTCCAAGGCTGAGGTATATAAGCCAAAGTTTTTGTAACCTAAGGAGATTCAGATTATTAATCAAAGTGAGTTTTTGAGCGCCGTGACTGTGTCTGAGAGAGAGTGAGAGAGAGAGAGAGTATTATCTACTTGCTACGCGAGCTACGGAGCCGCCATTGGAGAAGCGACACCGCCATTGTGTTAGCAACGGCGAGAGCTACGCACTGATACCAAGAGTGCGCGCTATCGGCTTCTATGTGTGGTAAGTTCCTACGAGCTTCGGTGTGAGTTCTCTTCCAACTCGTGTGTCGGAATAGAGCGTGCAGCATATCTATAGAACCACAACGAGTAGAGCTACGCATTAGTACCATCGGGGTCAAGTTTTGGTCACCTGTATTTTTCGGCCTGTCTTCATACGCGTTTACCGCACGGAGTGATTATAGGTTGATTTTGCAGTTCAAGTCTTAAGGGTGTTGTTCTTACCTAGTGTATAGACTTCCCCTTGAGTTTGAGATCGATTCAATGATTCTAGATCCTGTTTCGTATAGCATTCGTTTGTAGTACGGATTTCAGTCACTTGCGTATTTTAGAACTTAGATTTGATTTCCTTAGTAGTGATTGTCATTAGAAGGTCGAGTAGGTGATTTGACACCCACCTAGTTGTTTCCATGCGCCTGTGGGTCAAGCTTCGTCCTCGTCTGACAAATTCTGTTGTTGGTTGAGTTCTCGCTATTTAGCTTCCGCTAGCGGCGTAACCGCCTTAACACACAGATACAATACGTTAGTTCACATATCCATAAAAGAACAAATTAAGCAATACAAATAACAAAAAAACAAAGTTGCAACACAAATCTCTATATCTATCCAATGTTGTAGAATAATTAAAATCCGTTATAGGTAAGTGTTCACTGTACAAAAGAGTTCCTAACAAAAATCAGTAGTCAATCTCTTATCTTCTATGAGAGATGATGCACCAAGGATATCTATCTCAATCTGCACTTCTGCATCTTTGTCATCAAACTCCACTTTGACATCGCTCTCCGCATCTAGCTGCGTATCTGAGAGCTCATCTCTAGGTTCAAGCATCTGCTCACCACTGACCTCTAGCTCAAACTCCTCATTTACATCATCCGTTGATCGTGCACTTTGGTCATGAAGCTCTTCGACCTCAACCTCCAATCTTTCACACACGTGTTTGCTCCATGGAGCAACTTGAACAAGAAAGAACCAGCGCAGTTTAGACAAATCATATTCGCCCTTTTCATTCCATAGTGGATCTATTGTGAACACAACTTATTCACAATGCTACAAAAGTACAAATGTATCCCGACCATCTGTCCACACCCGCCTAGATTTCACTTGAATTAGTCCACTCTTATCTTTGTGCATAATTGCATTAGGTAGTCTAGCAATAAATTTGAACCACTTGATATCAAAGATAAAAATATCAAACTTTCTAAAGCTAATCTTCAAGATGTCTTGGATGTAGTCAAAGTATTCAAGCTGTTCAGATTGTGTGTCCTCATCCTTGGCACAACTCCAAATTTTCGGGATGAAGCTTGCCCTAACCCCACTATCAAAGGTGACCTTTCCTTCGTCTATCCATTGCACTCTAAAGTGTCTTCCATGCAACCATAGAGCTCCGTATTTATGATACTACAAGCACATAAATTAAAAATTTTAAATATTACTAAATAAATGTGGTCATATATGTGAGAACAGAGGACTAGAGCATGCCACTTTCCACCCAACCGTGCCCTATATAGTCCCTACCTTGCTAATAATAGGGACCCCGTACTGGAAGTCCATCTTGGCCCTTGGCCTACTGCCTAGTCTTACCCTAGGTTTGACATTGCTCCCCTCTTAAAGAAGTGTTTTTGTCCTCAAAAACCAAAAGTGCTTATATCTTAATAAGAACACTCATGTTTTCCATTGTGGCATCCCTCATGCATCCAATTGTTCGATTGATTGAAACACGGTTCAGTAGGAGGTTCAATGAAATTAAGAATAACATCCTGATTTTCCACATTGTTGTCCCTTTGTAGCAGTCTTGTGTAGCCGGCACATATCCAACATAGCATGTAGACTCCATTTATAACTCACTTGAGTATGCTAATCTATTCATCCCCTTTGGTTAGATGACAATATTGAGGTGTGTTTCCCCATCGTTTACAGAAAATCTTCCAAAATGATTGGTAAATAGGGATCTCAATGCCTTACAACATGGTTGAGGAATCAACAATGTTATAAATAACCATCTTGGATAACTTGAAATATCCATAAGCACCCAAATCAAGCCATGACCTCTAATGGTGATTGTGAGATCTATGTCATTAACCTTGCTCCACACTGGCTAAAACCAAACTCCTTGAGTTCCTATACCATGTTGTATAACATGTGCCAAAGAAAACTTAGCTTATAGGTCCATAACTGTATAATGTAAAAATGCATTTGGGACATTGTGGCCCAAAATTCTTGACTCTTGTATGACCTTGCCATGTCTCTAAAGAGCAAAATGGATGAAATAAATCAAGGTTATTCATCCGACTTGAAAAATTTAAGCAAAACATACTCAAAAGGGAATAAAACCAAAGCATTGCATACCTGGGAGTTGAACATAATGCTCACTTACACGTAGTCACATGCACTCTTAAAACCTAAAACCTAAAACCATAAAACCAGCCTTAAATGGGTAATATATTGGTGATCAATTTCACTAAATTAAAGATTAGTGAAAAACAACATTAGAAACGGGTAACCCTGAGTGTTGTTTTTGCAATCCAAACCCCTTGGTTAGCTTTTGCAATGTCAAACCACGTGGTTAGACTTTGCATGAAAAATGCTCAATCTAGCAGCCAACGTTGACGAACATAGTCTACCATAGTCAAAAGTGTTTGGAATCAACTGAGAAAGTTGAATTTGTCCATTCTCAATTTTAGTGTCCCTCTTTCTTCTATACCATTTTTGTCGTCTTGATTTCTGGTTTGGAAAGTCAAAAAAAAATTCCTCCCTTCCCCTTAAAAGTAGTTGAGCTCTCGTATGTTCTTTTTCGGAATCAACTGAGAAAGTTGAATTTGTCCATTCTCAATTTTAGTGTCCCTCTTTCTTCTATACCATTTTTGTCGTCTTGATTTCTGGTTTGGAAAGTCAAAAAACTTTTCCTCCCTTCCCCTTAAAAGTAGTTGAGCTCTCGTATGTTCTTTTCTGGATCCCGAATCTTCGGAGGTAGCTGAGTGTTCATCCAACTCATCAGTTGCATCGTAATAGAGGTCAGAAAAGACTTATTGAGCTTTCATCAAGTCCTTTGTTTCCTCATCCTTATTTTCAATGTTAAGGGCTGACATCATTTGGATGGGAATTATGTCATAGCCATCCTCATTGCAAAATTGAGTAGGCATAGACGTATTCACACAAACATCCATTGTCGCTAAGATTTGAGTCCACTCGAATGGTTCAAATAAATGTTCTGGAAAGGGTTCTGGTATGTAGACTTCGTCTGTACAGTCCCTTTCTAGGATACATTCCTCTCGTCTCAAGCTTCCATTTTCTGAAGCTCCGCACATCCAAATAAGAGTGTCTTTTTTTAGCCAAGATGGAAGTTTAGTTTCAGCCGAAGAGACTGAATCAAACTCCTGGATGGGTGTTTTCAAGACGTCTCTATAGGTGTTGTCCTTTACATTGACCCTTGTTATAGATCCCACCTGCTTTAAGTTACAGATAGTCGTTTCCCCAATCTTGGATAAGCTGTATCTATCGCATGAAAGGTCTTCCCAATATGATTTCATAGTTGAGTTTTTTTCCAAAGTCTACTATGGCAAAAGTGTGTTGATATTCAATTCCACAAGAGTTGACTATCATTTTTTCTAGCAGCCCTAGTGGTCTTTCAATGTGTCTGTCAGCCAACTGCAATTTCATTCACGTTTGTCTAATGGTTGAATGTCCCGAGGATTCCCATACTGCTTTAGTTGCTATGGCTATGCCCGCTCCGCTATCCAGTATTTCCATGGTTTCAATGTCATTATATTTCACTGGGAGGGTAGTGTTTCCTTCTTCCCCTTCATAATGTTCTCCGACCTTGTTCATAGGAACTGATCGTATCTCTTTGTTTCCCGTTTCATTTTTCTAGTTTCCCAAATTCTTAGAGATTAACCCCGTTATCCCCACCTTTTCTAGGGTTTTCTGTAAATCCTTCCATAAGTATGGCCTGAGTTTCAACAGTTCTCCCAAAGTAAGGGTGCATTGGATAGGTGTAGACATGATTGCATGAATGTTGTCCACTTCTAGGGTCTATTTGGCTCTTTTGACTTGAGTGGTTTTACAAATGATAGATTCATCTTTATTATCTACCAAGTAAGAAGGTAATGTTTTTAATGTCATTGGTTTAGATATCCCTGAAGCCTCTGATCCGCAATCCCCGTATAAGGATTGTATATCCATGTTTATATCAAATAGTAGGTTATCCAACCAGACTTCCTCTATAGGAGCCGACTTTAAAGTTAGGCTCCCATCATTGATCTCCCTTACCTTTTTCCATAAGTGTCCTGGCCAGTCTTCCTCCACGAATGGAATTCCGTCTAAGGCATCTTTACTGTCCGGCACTATGAGCTCTGGTTCATTTGTTTCAAGGTGGGGTTTTGCCACCACCTCGGATTTTGCTTTCGTTTCTTCTATCGCAAGCTCTTCCGGTTTTGCAATAATTTCAAGCTTGGGTTTCTGTTTATCCATCATTTCTTGCGTGATTCTTATCAAATTTTGATAAGCTTCCAGCTTAGCTGCTTCCATGTCTGGGGATGGATAGTTTTTCCATTTGTTTTCCTTGTTTTGGCCTGCTTTAAGTCCTACTTGGAAGGCTTCTAAGGCAGCATTGATAGGATCAAAAATTTTATCAACCAGAATGGATCCTCCAGATTTCACGGTTGTTTCCTTGAATTCACTGCCAGTTTCTTTCAACTTGTCCTGGGCTAGAATTTTTGCTTTCTCTTCGTTTTGAACCCGTTGTTTTTGTTTTCTCTCCTCATATATTTTACTTCTGATCCTTTTGATTCTTTGAGAAGAAACTTTCATGTTCTCCGAATCATCAGAGGAATTGTGTTTCTTTTTCTTTGCCTGGGCTCTAGTGATTACCTTGATTGGAACAATTGGTTCGCTCTCTGATGAGCTACTAGGCATCACTTGGACTACGTTGACTACAGTTTTTCCGTTGTTCAAAGGGTTATTACGACAATCTTCCGAAAAGTGTCCTCCCTTTTTGCAACATTGTATGCAATAGGCTTCAATTGGTTTGAGGTTTTTGTCAGGCTATGGACATTCGTTCTTCCAATGGTCATCAGCACCACATTTATGACAGTTTCCTGTTTTGGGCTTCATCATGGGTCTTCCCATGGGAGATCTGACACCTTGATTAGCTACATAATACATTGGTGCGAGCTCTGGTGGAGCATAAGTCATGGTTTCCTCCATTGGTGACATAATACATTGGTGCGAGCTCTGGTGGACTATACCAATCTCCCTCTACCATTACTGTAGATGGACTGGACTCTGCATAGGTTGTAACAGGCACTAATGCTTGTTCATCTATGACTCCTTCTGAGTGCATGTACTTTACAGGCACCGCATTATGTCCTGGATAAGGAGGTTTTTGTCCCAACACAGATTGAGGTCTCTCCATACCCATTGGTGGTCTTTGAACTTGAGCCATATTAGGTTGATATCTGTACATCGGTTGTCCTGGTGGCCACATGGGCAAGTACTGAACATTCCCATCATACTTTGGTCTGAAGTAGCACTCGTGGGTCTCGTGGTTGGTCCATTTACCCTTGATTGCACACCATTTTTGTGGCCTAATTGGTTGTCCTTGTGGGGATATCCCCTATCCTAGTCCTCTCATAGGTGCTTTTTGCATATTGTTCATCATGTTATTCATCCTTTTTAGCATATCTTCTATGGCTGAGAGTGGTGCCACAGCAGTCGTTCCCACTTGTGCTGGTTTTGTGGATGAAGTCTTCTTGATTTGGTTATCCTTAGGAACATCCCCTTCATTAAAGATCTTACAATTGTCTGCTAGGTCGATAGCATCAGACACACACACCTCTAGGGTTGTATGCTTTTTACTATAGAGTATAGCATGAAGTTCTTTGTTTAGCAATCCCTCCAAAAACAATGATACAAGTCGCTCCTCTACAGGTATCTCCGTATCTGGGCATTTGGCAATGTATTGTCTTATTCGAGTTGCACAATCCCTAACAAACTCACCATGTTTTTGTTTGAAGCTGTAGATTTGAGCTACCGTATTACGTTTAATCCCCGTTTTAGAACAAGCAGCTACAAATCCTTGAGCTAATGTATTCAAATCCATGATTGACCTTGGTGGAATGTTTTGGAACCATGTCAAAGCTTTTCCTTCTAATGTCATTCCAAACCCCTCGAATTGAGTATGGAAGTCGAATATACACTCTGCTCTTAGCACTTGCTTGAAGCTTGCTAAGTGGTCATATGGATCCCCTGACCCACTGTATTTTCTGACCCATTTTTGGAAATCAGCTGGTCTGACACGTCTATTTGGTTCAACTCCAAGTCTTCTAGGAGTTGGTCATGTTCTGAGTCCTTCAAACCAGTCTGTCGAAAATAGTGACTCATGTAGCCCTGGGCTGGCCTTAGTGTCACCCGTTTTTCTACGTGATGAGGTGGTTTCTGGTCTCTTCACATTACTCTCAGATGATCTCTCACGATGTTCATCTCTTGGAGTGGTTTCTGGTCCTTGACCCAATATCCAATCCCGTATGGAATACCCCTAGTATATGATTTGTTCTACTTCCTCAGGAGTCATCATAGCAACATTATTGTTATAACAATCCCTAAACAAGTAAGTCGGTAGATCCGCAGATCCCTTATCTTTGATTTTGAAGATAAAGATGATCTTCATGGCCGTTAATTACCCTGGTCTAGCATGAGAAGTCCACAAAAGATCTTTTATGTTTCTATCTTCCCAACAATAGACTCCGATCCTAAGATTATCCGTACTAAGCCGTTTCAAAGGCTTCAAGTCTACTCGATCGTATCCCTCGAATTCCAAAGTTGGTGGTCCTTCTTTTGTTGACATATCTGGGATTATAGTGTTTACTTCTAAGCCCCATTTGTCTATCACATTCGGATTTTCAACCTGTACATATTGAGTTCCGTTTCGATCTATGTACATTTTTCCTTGTTTGTTTGCCCTAACCTCTTTTTCGAACTCAATACCATGATCATCAATGCGAATAGCATACTCTTCATTAGGATCCAAGTAAACCTGGGCTCCATGACGATTAGTCTTGTAAAAAGATAGTATATGCTTATAGCGCATTGTCGTTCCCGTTTCCAAGTGAGTTGAGTAAGAAGACATTTCGGATGTTGAATCTAAAAAAGTGTCCGAGACTTCTTCAGGAATTGTGTGCAAGGAATTGCCTTGATTCACACTTTCTTCAGTGGATACTCTACTGATGTTTTCCCCGAATAGGCCTTGATTTCCTATTACACGACCGGATCTAAGGTTCATATAGACGTATGAATCCCTGGATAGAGTACTCACCTGGGATTGACTTGTCGTCAATGTCCACTTGATTCAATTGCAACTTCTGTCAAGCCACTGATTCCTTGTCTGCAACCCGATTCCTGTACAAAATTTATCAAATTAGCTATTTTTCTATAAGGACAGTAGAGCTCTTGAGAACTCCAGTGAGACTGGTCTCTGTATTTCACTTCAATTCGTGCTATGGAAGTCAAAATTTTGACTTTCAGATTCAGCTTAGCAAAATCAAAGGTCTAATCTACAATCTGTAAATTGAGTGTATCTGTACCAATTTTGATCCGATTGAACCCAAAATTTCCCTCTGGCCTTATATTATGCTAGTCTAACACTGTATAAGCCCAAAGGTCAAATTTGAAGTCTCTAGATAGCAGAAGTAAATAATCGTCATTATTTATTTTTGTCACTTTTTTCCACTTTTTGGATTGGTTTGGCAAGTATACAACTGGTTATAGCCCTTGGGCAAGTTTCAACAAGTTTGGACAAAATTTGATCAAGTTTATCCACTGTTCCGCGTCCGCAGACTCTGATTTCGAGCATCTGGCTTCAGTCTCACTTTTGTGGTCCAAATTTCACCAAAATTGATTTGTGGGGTCTACTTGATGTGCTTGACCTTGTGGTATACTCAAATTTGCAAAATCACCAAGTTTTGAAGCAAGTGTAAATAATCGCGATTATTTACTCTTGACAATTTTTTGTAAATTTATGTCCCAACTTTGACACAGATCTGTTAAGCACCTTATGTTAAGGTCACTAGCCAATTTTCATCAAGTTTGGATAGTTTTTGGTCAAATGGTCATCAATTATCTGTCCACAGACTAACTTTGCAATTTTTATCACAGTTTTCACTCCAGTGATCCAAATCTTACCAGATTTGGTTTGTGGGCTTATTACAACAGGGTAAAGCTAGTGGTATGCCAACTTGGTCAAAAAAGTTCAAAAACAGGGCAGAAGTAAATAATCGTGATTATTTACTTTTGTCAAAATTTTGCAAGTTTTTAGTCTATTGAGCATATACACATGTTTATCACATCAATATAAGCCTATGAATCAATTTTCAACAAGTTTAGATAATTTTTTCCTCAATTCACACTCAAGATTCAAAAAGTTAGTACAAACTTTAGTTTTCACCCAGTTTTTTGTCAGTTTAGTGATCCAAATCTCTTGGGCCTTGACAAAAGTTGTTTGTACACATGCAATGAGTCAATGATATGAGTCTTGGCTAATTTAGAGCAAAAAGTTAATAATCGCGATTATTAACTTGAGGCTTGAAATGAGCACTTTTTTGAAATTTTCTCAAGGACATTCCTTTTATAATGTGTTTTAAGCCTATGAATCAAGTCAAAACTTAGTTTGGCCTAAAAAGTCGAGAAAAAGTAAATAATCTGAGTTTTGGTCAACTTCTTGAAATTTTTACCTCGAACTGTCCTTGAGCTTACCCACTGGTTCAGACAACTCTTAGGCTTACTGCCCAGTTGGATTGAGTGAATTCGAGTCTTTTCGTGCTATTTCTAGCCGTAGACCTGAAATTCTGCAACTTTACATAACAACTCACACTTGATTCTTTCAGAGAGAGCAATGCTATGAAATCCACCTCGGATCCTACTTACCCTACTCCTAGTTTCTCATGCAATGGGGTTGTGGAAAGTGTCTACAAACACTCATTTTCTTTTGTTTTTTTATGTTTTTCAGAGTCTTGATCTTAAGACTTGTCTCGTCTACCAATTTTTGAGGAAAAAAAAAAGGTCAAATTTTCTAACTCAGACGACAAGAAAAACGAATTCGATGTTGTTTTGCCACCAGTTGTGTTGGGTTTTGCGCAGGTCGACGACGTTCCTCTCTCCTCTACAAGCGGTGGTTCTTGCGAAGCTCTTCGAGTGCAGGCCCTCGAGGAGGCTCTGATACCAATGCTGGGTGCAGCTAGGGTGGATGCAGGCATGCAGAGACCATGGCGAGCAGAACGAGAGAGAGAGAGAGAGAGAGAGAGAGAGAGAGAGAGAGAGTAGTACGAGTTGACAAGAAAATAACACGCGCCTTTTTTTTATTGATATGTTAAAAGCTTTACATATATAGCTTTTAAGGCTAACATTAGACATGCAAAATGCATGCAATCTGGAGATTTAACTCCATGAGATAAAAGCATGTTCCCACGGGCACATGTTGGGCTTGAAAACTTAACAGTGGTGGGTAGAGAGCAACCTAGCATTTTTTCTCCCTTATCTCCACCTAGATGCGCTATGCAAGGTATCAAAAGTATCTAATCCCAACGTTATTCGAACATCGTCTCCTCTCTCCCTCGCAGTGTGAGCCCGCGGGGATGCTAAGCAACAATCAAATATGCAGCTAGGTTGCGCTCTTCCTTTTGCAGTATACTTTTTTGCTCTGTTGCTCCGATCCCTTTGTGTATTTTGTTGATGATTCCTTCTTCTCTACAAATCTGGTTGAGATAGCTACACACACGAGAGGGAGTACGGTGTGTTGGAACCCAAGCTTTGATACCACTTGTAGTGCATGCGTAGCGAAAGTCTACTGCTTCTCTGACAAACATGGCACTAAGAAGGGAGCAGACCACAGAGAGAGAGAGAGAGAGAGAGAGAGAGAGAGGAGATAAGGTGCACGATTGGACACAAAAATAAAGAGAGATATTAAATTAAGTTCTGTGCCTTTTAAAGGCTTGTACAAGGTGTTCACACATCATGACCACCCAAGTGGGGTTGATCCCAACATTTGGGAATGTCAAAGTATTCATACTAAAAGATATCATATAGCCTTTTAGGACAAAACTTCTTCTTGAGAGAAAAGGGAAAAGGGGGAAAAGGGGGGGGGGGGGCATGTTACGCAGTCGAGGCTTGACTAGGCATCAATTCTATGTGCCAAAATGCAGCAGCATGCAAGGTTCATGGGTGAGGGCACCCTCAAGGGGGTTCCCAAGAGGCCAATGTCAAGAAGTGTGCAATGCGGCTAGGAAAGCGTCGAGCCTCTGACTATGAGGGTTCACAACAAAATCAAGCGAGTCGTAGAATATTTGAAGCTAAAGACACATTCAAAAAGAAAACATCTCCAAACATGAAAGCTTCACTTTGAAAAAGAACCAAAATCAACTCAAAACTCTTATGTGTGTGAAGATTTGGTGTAGCCTCGCTCCCAATTGCACAGTTGCAATGCTCGTTCACCCTGATAAAAACCCTAAATTAACACTTTAATCCTTTGTTGTGAAAATTTCATGGAAGCTTTAGAAATTCATTAAAGAAGCACAAGTGATTTTTTGAAGATGGAAAACCCTAATTGGTGGCCTCACAGTCTCAAAGACACAGTGGAACAACGTGGGACTGCACTAGTAGACGATAGAAGCTGGCTATGTATCCCTTCATAGAGAGGCTTCAAGTGCTGATCCTCTACTTCAAAAACATTGCTTCACTTTTCATACTCACAGAATCATTCATGATGTGATATTTTGAGCCAGTTTTTACCATTTTTGGGTCATTTTTTACCATTTTATGACCATTTTGGCCATTTTTAGCCCAAAAATTCCCTTTAGCCCGTAAAGAGCCCAAACGAGCTAGGAAAAATCATTAAAATTGTGGAAAATCCCATTGGTCTCGATTACATATTGAACCTCATTTTTCCACTTGGTAAGCACTCTAGATGCATCATTTATGGTTGCACATGAAACCTGCTATTTTGATCAAAATTGTTCGCACTGAACTTTCTAGGCAAAAGGAGTGTGCCATCCTTATGCGCTTGACATATGTACATTTCTAAAAAAAATTGGAAATATCATTATGTGATAAAACATTCCATAGTGTCACATCTAGGGCCTTGTGCCGCAAGGTATGTACAGAACTACAACCGTGGCATCCATTTTCGTATATATCACACTATGTACATTTCAGCACTTGGTCCACATAATAAAATCATTAGGAGTGAGGTAGATACTTCTAGTTTTATTATGCATGTGCCACGACACGACACAACGGACTAGTGTGGACAAGCAAGCCACTATATATAGCCAGACATGAAAAGTATTCCTATCATTCCCTCTATAGTTGGAAGGAAACAAAGCCTAATATGGGCTCTCTCTCTCTCTCTCTCTCTCTCTCTCTCTCTCTCTCTCTCTCTCATGTTGTAACGGGGATAGAGAAGGAGAGAGTTTGAGCTCTTGCAAGCACACACTTACACAACCAATAGTGCATACTATGGAGACAGTATCACACCCACACACACATAGAAGAATAAGAAGAAGAAGAAGAGAAGTGTTGACATCTTAGGAACGATCCAAAGGGACCCAAAAGATCTTTCCAATGAGTCTTGACCTCAACACCTATTACTCAAGGGGGGACTAGGATAACCAATAGGTTATTTTAGTTTCCTTCTCGTATTCACACGCACACCCATGAGAAAGTTTAAATGCCAAAGTGCAACAATCCCAAGAGATCTCAAAGAGAGACACACAGACAAAAGCCTACATAGAGTAAATAATAGATTATTTGATATATTTTATACCTTTGTTGGGTTGGAATCCTAAAGCACTACACAGATTTAGAGTTATCATGATCAGAGTTCTATGTGGCTGTAAACATAAGGTTGCATCTCTTGTGGCTTGGGACCTGTCAGCTATTTCATATCATATGGGATAATTAGGGTTACTTTATCTCTTAATCCATGGGCATGCAAGAAGCACTATTGTTATTGAAACAAATGCTCAGTAGAGATACTAGCTTGTCAAAATGTGTGTGGCAATTGATAGATGCATCTATTTTGCAATTGGAGCTTGATGGATGGGATAAACTATTTTGTGATACACTCTTAAAACTCAGTTGACCTTCTCAGATGCTTGTTAGATCTTGGAAATATGTATGTTCAATTTTGATATGGCAAGGCAAAGTCGGGTACACTAGGAACTCACTTGGGGCAAAACATGTGTTTTGGAGTATAGAGCCATTTCTTATTTCTTTTGACAGTAAGGAGGCAACACATGTTTCACTTTGGCTTCAATATTTCATGGAACGTGATTTGTGCACATGTACACAATATGCAAGTACATCATGTTGCCAATGTAGAAGACGAATACAAGGGTTGGATCCTGCATGCTACAACTGCCAACTAGTGGACCTCACCCACAAAGAAGTTTTATAGTTTGCTTATCCCATAGAATGTAATATATGTCAAATGGAACAAGGATTGGTCACACTAAGCTAGAAGCATGAGTGGTGGACTCCCAAAGTTAAAATTGTGTGGAACCTTCAATATATTTTTGAGTTCAAAGTCTTATGTTCAAGGATGTTATGTGTGAAGCACTGCTTGTGGCAGTGATGTTTCATTAAAAAAGGTCTGATCGGAAATTTCGTAGTTATGATAAGAAGGAGACAGTCATACATTTTTTTTGTTCATGCTCTATGGTTTTTTAATGGTGGAAATGGTGTCAAGACTAGTGGTCTACTGCTTGGGATATTAAGATTACTAAGTTCTCTATCACTTTTGGAACTACAGTTGTTGAGGATGCAAGAATGTCCATTTGTTTCACATCATTCACGATATGGTTTATCTGGTCAGCTAGAAACCATGTTGTCTTTGATCATTAATTTCACATCCAAACATACATCATTTCCCTATCATTTGATTAAATCTAGGATGTTAGAAGATGTATGTGCTATTCCCTATCTTAGGATGAGGGAATTGGCTCATAAGGTGATGAGTGAGCTATAAACATGACATAAAAGAATATTACATTTCCACCACAAAAAAAGAAGGAGTAAATAATAGAAAGAGAGAGAAGGAGGAGGAGGAGTAGGGGGGAAGGGCATGGATGGATCGAGAGAAAGAGAGGGAGAGGGACAGATGTCATTGGAAAAAGAGTTTTGACACAAAGGTAGTGCTACGTCATGCAAACATTAAAGATGCACTCAACCCATAATCTTAGGTAGATCCAACCCTTGGGGATGAGGACACGTGGTTACACAAGCTTGTGGGTCATGCACTATAGAATGGATCAAGGATTTCTTATTTGTGAGAATCACTTTCTATGCTTGATTTGCAATTTACGATGTGTTTTGCAAGCATAACTTGCTATGCTTAATTTGCAATCTACATATGGTCTAATAGTAGTTTTGGCAAACTTTATAAGTGAAATAGATTTAAGACCATGCGCATTGTCTGATAGACTAATGGATGACTAAACTTGATCGATCATATTTGTGGGTCTTTAAATTTGGCAAGCTATTGAAAGCGTAGATTTTGCCAGTAGGCAATGAAATTCACCCACTTGAGAAAATGTGAAGAAGCTCCTCACATCCACAAGCATGAATTACAATAAGATCCACGCGCTTCTGCAACAAGCATGAGCATTTGGAAGAAGTCCCAAAGTGTGGTGCAAAAACGCTCAAGGACGACCTTCTATACAAGATGATACTTGTGAAGGTCCTATGGCACTTCCCCATTGTATTTAGAATCAAAAGCATGTGGTAGAGCAAGAAAATTTTGAAGATAATGACATGGCACCTCAACTAGGTCCACATATGATGATTTGAGAGTGCAAGTTAGTTGTGAAACACCTGTAAACATATAGTAAACTAGTGGCCCTCTTTCAAGGAAGAGCCTATGGTTGGGCTTGGCAATGGATGAAATACGTCCATTTGGGCTTCAGATCTTCTCATCGTGGACAATGTTCCTGGTAAACTGAATCTTTTGCTAAGGTTGATATCAAGAAGACCACTTGCTAGTGCCTTTGATTGTACCAGGGAGTATAAGGTTAAAAACATAATATGCATATGGCATTGCTTGTGGATGAGCTATGCATGTTATGGGACTTAATTTCTATGAAGGATATGTTCTAGTCCCAAGAGGGAGTTTTGAGTGCAAGAAATACTCATGCGGGCAATGCACGATCCGCCAAGGTATGGAGAATGCTCAGATAATCATTGTGATCCTTGAGAAGTTTTACTTCTATGTCCCCTTAGTGATGTTTTTGAGGTGTGAATAAAGATTCTTTTATCATTGTTAAGGTCTTTCAATATCGCGCTACCAGTTATGTGGCCCAAGTCTTGAAGCACATTACTCAAGAATGCTTTAGAAGATCGTATACCAAGGGCATCATAAATATCTTTAGGAGCACACAAGGCATGATGGGTAGCTAGGTTGAGATCCAAATAAACCAGCTTGATTATTTTGATGTCAAATTGTTCAAAATGGTCACTACTGGCCACAATGTTATTATGCAATCAAATGAGAGTGAACTAGTCCCAACTTAGCTCTAAACAAATTTATAGACCTCTTTGGGGACATCCTGTTGCAGCTACTACCATTGGCACCTTGCTACAAGTGCAAGAAATCCCTACCTACATTGCCCCAAAAGAAATTCCACTCACGGTCACTAATAACCAACACCCCTCACTTATCACAATGCTCATACTATCAAGGATACTGACATTCATACCGGTGTTTGCACTGACACATAAACGAATGTCTATTCCAAGGATATGATCTCGACAATTTTTGGGCTCATTCACTTGTGTCAGTATAAGTAGAGGGTCCCCCCCCCCCCCCCCCCCCCCCCTCCCAAAAAAAAAATTAAAAAAAAAAGATTTGTTACATGCATATATGGTGGTGCAATGTACATAGAGATCCACATAACTCTATCTTAGTCATTCTTGTACTTGTTACTTATAAGCATTAACAAAGCTTCTAGTTACTTAGCTTCTTAAGTAACTTTTTGTAGCTTCTGCAAGGTGAAATTTTTGTGTCTATGGATTTGTTTCCTTTGCATTGAAACACAATTATATTGCAAGATTTTCTCCTCATTTTAAGATTTTTCAAGAAGAAAGAATCTTCTTCTTACATCCATGGATTCGCCATAATTATAGTATCCATTCTAGGCATGTTTTTGAAAATCATTATTTGTGACTATCTTATAACTATAGTAAACCCTTTCTTGATTCAATCAATATAATCCCTTTCGCATAATCCTTTTCTTTCTAACCAAAAAAAACTGTGTGTCATGATTACTTAGAAAACAATGTCGTATCATTCTTGTCATGCCAAGACATGCTCAAAAGAGCATCGCAATTGCCTAACTTCACAATGTGGAAGTCTTCTTTTCCATGGTACCCTTGGATAGAGACTGGAAGAGAACCAATGAGCGGTACAATCTTTTGAGTTTTCCATGTGGCTAACTCAGCTTTAAGCTCTCTAGCAAACTGACCATACTTAATGTAGCAAACTAATCATACTAGTCCATTTGCTTAAGGAAGTCTCGATGGATGAAATTCTCGATAGCTCTCAGGCTAAAGAAAATAAGTGTGTTTAAGCCTTTGATTTTTCCATAGGCTTTGCACAATTCACTAGAACTTAGAAGATTTATGCGAGAACAAGTTCAACCGCAGCTTTAACTCTTTTAGCCGGAGGTTGTCATGAGGTTCTATCTGCCGCTGTTTGAGCAAGAGTTGGCTCTAAGGGTCTATCGGCTCTTTGAGGACATGTCTAAAATTTATGTCCTATTTGAAAGCATCCAAAACATCAGCGTTCTTGCAATAGAGTGTCTCGTTGTTGTGGTGTCAAACAAGGCCTTTGTGTTGGAGTTTCACAAGAATCCCGAGGATTTGTTCATTGTGGTTGAGGATTTTGATTATTTGCCGGTTGGTTTTCTGTAGTAGACTCTAGTCTTCCGTTCATAAGGTTGTATTGGACTGCAATGGTCCATAAGTTCTTGCATTGTAGCAACTTGTTTGGATAAAATAGTATTCATGTAAAGGTGATGGCGGCCAAGTCCTAACTTGTTTTTTTAAAGCAATATTTTTTGTTTTGTTGTTTTTTGTGTAGAAGTTTTTAATAGCAGCCTTGTTGGAAAGCAACAGCAAAATGCTCGCAAGGTGAAGCCATGAGAGTCGAGTAGCCTTTTGTAGGAAGACCAGAGCAATGTTCGCACAAAACCGGCTTAAGTATATTCTTAACAAGCTAAAATTGCAAAATCCAAGCTGGATTATGAGTTTGCCTTCAAGACAGCTGGTAAAAATTTTGTCTAAAAACCGGCAAATCCTTCAAATTTTGACCTAAAACCCGGAGGAGTTTTAAATATGACCTTTTCCTTTCGAGTTGGGAAATAAGTTTTTGGTGAGCCCTTGACCAAAGAACAGCCTGTAGCCGCCGGCATAAGTAGCATAGCAATAAAAAAGAGCAGCAAATGCCCTTCCTAGCATGTTGGGAAAAGGTATGAAAGAAGAAGAGAGCATGATAGAGAGGATGAAGAGAGAAGAGATTGATGGTGATCGGAGGACTCATATAGAGCATGATGATTGCATGGACAGATACAATCGATATGCTGGTAGTGACGATGATGATGAACGCAAAGACCAGAGCAAGGGAGATCAGAATGATGGAAACCCACAATTGGCCAAGGGTCCAAGCTATTGATAGAGGACCAAAGACAAAGTCTTTCAATTTACAAGCTTAAAATTTAACTGGTCCAGGAGAACCTAATATTAGTTGTGCTTGGAGAAATCAATTCAAGGAAAAGGACACATGCTGGCGTGACAATGATGATGAAGACAGACACTAGAGTGGGAGAAGAGATGTAGATGGCAATCCTAGTAGTCATGAACAACACGAACATGGAAATCACTATAGAAATGATCAACATGAGAGAAGGTATGGAAGATGTACATACCCGCACATGCACACACAATACAGCGGGAGCAATTGCGAAGATATTGACATGCAAAAGTATTTTATCCTTCTTTCTTGTTCATCTAACTAAATGGTCAACTAGTTGAGGTTTTTTATCATTGATAACTAAGTCCCATAACTCACACAAACCTATGTATAGTAGCATTAAGGGAGAGAATCATCATGTCATAGTGCATGGAGGACTCTTCACCGAGCTTTTGTGACAAAAGCAGCTCTTGTAAGGGATGAGTTCTAATTTGAGAATTGAGAAGTCATCACTCAAACATTGTACAAAATTACACAGAAAAAGTGAACTCACTGTTGCTCCTTATAATTTCAAAGGTTTCAAGGTGCTACATGCACTCTCTCTCTCTCTCTCTCTCTCTCTCTCTCCAACCATTCAGAGTGTCTGCTTTGTTGTTTATGCATCGTCATGCCGAGCTTCACGTTCACAAAACCCTCGGAATGTTCCAGTACCCTACGATTGTGTTCGCATTCAGCAACAATCACAGATACTTGGTCCAGTTTGTGACCTTGATATATTTTACCTACATTCTTTCAGATGGTAGCTCCGATGACTTTTCGATGATTTTGAGAGAAGAAACAGGAGCGTCTAAATGACACCAAGCAAATTTCCAACCAACAGACCAAGAAAATAGTGGTGATCCAGCCAAGCAAACAGCCTGCAAATTTCCATGGATTGACGATGGAGCGGGCCAAAGAAGGGAATAATGGTATGAACCATACAAACTGAGGGAGAGATAGCTCAGGCAATTGAGAGAGAGAGAGAGAGAGAGAGAGAGAGAGAGAGAGAGAGGTGACTGAAGCATATAGTGGGTTTAGGCCCAAAAGAAATACAATGTATGGAACTAGGCTAGAAAGGAAGCAGTCTCTCACAAAATATAAACGATAAATTAAAAGCGAAATGGGCTTCCTCCCCCCAAGACCAATACAGGGAGCAACCACATGTGACAATATTGACCAGTCTAGCCAGCCAAATGACAAGCTCTGAGAATCAAGACACAACTTACCAAGTTGACAGACACAACCAATCGAACTCGACAGACACCAATGTCAATCATATTTACTATTTAAATTAACCATCCAGCCCAGGGCCCCTTACTCATAACGGAGCTTTTCAGGCTTTCCAAGCAGAGCTCAAAATTTACAAATGGAAGGCAAGACTTCCAATGGGGAACTTTACATACAGTAAGCTCGCATCAGAAAACTCCTTGATTCCAGCATAATTCCCATGGTAGATCTATCCTCTTCCAAGCTCAAGCTCAGTAATCATACCATTGCCACCAATCCTCCAAATGGAAACAATTTCTTCGGAACCCCGTTATCGCAAAGAATTATTTTCTTGACCTATAAGTGTAATGGTAAAGAATTAAAGAATTTTGTTAAGGCATACTTCGATGCCAACCTGCAAAAGAAGACGTCATTTAAGAGCACGGATTCTCCTTCTGTAGCATACTGCTACTGCTGGCATGGCTGCAACCATCTGCTTTGACGAGGTTGCCAGACTAGCCCAGCACCCTTGAACGGAAGTTCTAAACTTCACAATCCCACCCACCTTGCCCAGCTGAAAAATTTTGCCAGTCTAGGAGGTAGAGAATAGTCCTTCACTACTGCTGGCTCTCTTCTTGCAGCCCTTGGCTTGGACCAAACGTATGTCCCTCTTTCATGCCTACTGCCAGGAACAGTGTTGTCGAGGACAAAAGCCACCAAGAAGGCTATGACCATGTGCATTGAAAGAACCGTATTCAGCAAGAAATCGAGCTGAAGGACATCATAAACAACATGAGAATTACATTGTCTCAGATTACGAAACCAAAAAAGTGGGGAAAAAATACAGCAATAAATAACTAGTAAAATGGAAGGCTTTTCCCACCCCTTCTATTCCAGTTTGTATCGGACCATGTGCAGCTACAGTGTACGGCTGAAAATAGCTTGCTACTGTCGCAGGTAATGCGCCTGCTGCATAGTGCTGAAAATAAACCGGCACCGATAGAGAGAGGAACAGAGAGAGCCCCACGATGATCACATTTCGTGAGCTCCCTGTCTCACTGTATCTCAGGTTGGATAAGCCAAAGGCCGTGAGCATAGTCCACATTATGCAGAGTACGCCAGCAACAATAACTTGGGGTATAGAAGCAATAAACGCACCAATCTTTCCTGCACAAGAGAACACCATCCTTCAGCAGTTAATCTCAATCACAGAGATTGTCTGTGTTGAAAACCATGGTCCCTAGAAGAAAGCATCAGGTTGATGTATAACAATATCTGTTTAGTAATACTTCATGGTTCCAAACTCCAGTTAACAACCCATAACATGGAATGCATACGTATGCATGAACAATCTGATGAGGTTCAAACAGTGTGGATTTGTACAAGATGTTCCACACTGGCTTAACAACGCCCTTCCCCCCCCCCCCTTTCAGCAGTTCATCTCAATCACAGAGATTGTCTGTGTGTTGAAAACCATGGTCCCTAGAAGAAAACATTAGGTTGATGCATAACAATCTGTTAAGTAATCTTCATAGTTCCAAACTCCAGTTAACATTAAACAACCTATGACATGGAATGCATACCTATGCATGAACAATCTGATAAGGTTCAAACAGTGTAGATTCGTACAAGATGTTCTAAACTGTCTTACCCCCCCCCCTTCAAGATCAAAATGTAGTACAAAGGAAAAAGTAATTCTAGTTTTAGCTCATCCAAGAAAACGACCTCAATATGCTAAAGGGTATATTGTCTTAACTGGTCAAAATCATCGCAACTCCCCTTCAGAAACATGTCATAAACATCAGATTATGCAAAGTTCCAAAGACTAAGAGACCGAAAAACATTTCTCTAGACCTTAATTACTGTAGTAAGACCTACATGCATAGCTTGCATCCAACAAAAAGTTGCTTGTCAAGGATAACCTAAACTTGTCAAGTTCCTAACTGGCTGTGGAGATGTAAGAAGTTGAAAAACCTAGTTCAGTTTGAGTACAATAAGTGATAAAATAGATTCTTGTCTCCTGCCTTCATATGCTACTTATCTGCTTCAAAAATCTTGTCCTTAGTGCTCAGAATCGGTGGAACCTTTACGACACCCTCCGATCTCAGATGGCTCCTTCTCCGTAGATGTGTGAACCATGTTGTTGTATAAGCAAAAATCCACAAAAGGTAAGTACTTCTCCCGCTGAGTATTATGATCAGAGATATAGCACTTCAACAAGTCTAAAACCACTAAATTGGCCATCTCTGATTGCTCATCTGTCTGTGAGGACGAGAATTTAAACCAAGTGCCTATTTTCTCCATATTGCTCTCCAAAACAAACTCCTAGATCAAGGATCTCTTTAGACACTATAGTTTCATGAATGCCATGTAATCGAAGAATCTGAGAGAGAAACAACCTCGCCAAATGATTGGCCTTTGCTGTCTTCTTTACCAGAATGACATGAGTCCATAGTTGCCGTGAAATTTCGAAACGTTTCATATAAAATGAGTATAGAAACGGTTTCACTGAACTAAGCCATAAAAATGCACATGCACAACTTATTCTTATGACATCTTGATATGTAGATTACTTATAAAAGACTAGGAGAGCGTCTAAAACCCACCTTGGGTTGAGTACGCAAAAAGTAAGTAAAATCAATCTAGTAAAAAGCATATCTACCTTTGTTGAAAGGACGCCCTTTCAACAACGTTTCCACAAAGATTCCTCGAAGATTCTAAAGATTCCACATGAAGATAGTGATGAAGTAACGAAGATGAAGATGGATGCTGCAACATGAAGATACGAGTTCATGGACGTCATCGAATATCCCGTTATTATTATTTTAAGCCATTACGACCACTTTTGTAATGTTTACGGGAACCTCATATTTTAAATCGGTACTTGTATTTTGGCCGCAGATGCTTGTATCATGAGTAAAGCCAACTCAGTTTCTTGTAATTAAGCTCTGTAGAAGCCTAAGGACAATTCAGGTCATTTGGCCGGCCATTAAGTTTGAAGGCTTTGTATATAAGCTGAAACCTAAGGCTTTGTAAAAAACACATTACGTTATCTCAATTAATATACAGTCGTGGGTTCTGCAGCACACAGTAGTGAGCTTCACGCACACACACCATCGCGCACACTAATCACATTGCAAATATGAGAGTAAGAGCGTGTTAGCATCGAGGAGCTCTCCGCGTCGACGCAAGCAATGCAAGCCGAGGACCACATCGCAAGCCCGCCTGCTACGAGCTATATTTGGTCGTAAGTACCTCAAACGACATCCGTTTTGAATGATCGAGTAGTCGTTAGAATCAAGGAGAAGCTCTTCGTGTTGATGTCTTTGTAGATCAGTTCCGGACACTTTGAAAATTGCTGTTTTGAGTCTATCGCGATAGTGATTAGAGGTCTTACAGTTATGGTTTTCAGGGTTTAGGTGTTTAACCATATAGGACATGTCCTTGTGAGTCTTGCCCTCCGATTTCGAGTAATTCCGATATGATTTGAGACTGTTTCGAGCTTGTAGTGTTTCGTAGGATGCGTTGTCTGTTTCTTTGCTTTATGGTAGTGTTGTGGTAGGATCAGTGACTGTAGAGTGTTGTTCGTGTCTAGCTCAGGGTTAACAACCCAGAGATTGCCTCCATGCCCTAGTCGGGTCAGCTACGTCCTCGGATTGACAGTTTGTTGGTCTGTGTCCTCGCTGTGCTCCATCGTTCGTTGCGGCGTACCCGCTAACAACCTTTGAAGGGTTCCAAGAGAAGATTCCCGAACCTAATCTACTATTCTAACGTATGTCATCTGATCAGCCGATTCATTATAACTAAGATATATGGCTGAATAGAATCTTGGTAGCTCCTCGTCCTTCATAGTAGGGATTGCATACATTAGTACTCGTGAGTCTGGTATTGCCTCGATGTAGCTGAGGATGATCTCATTCTCTTGTCGCATCATCTTTTTCACAAACCTCACCAGATAAAAAAGACTTTCCACAGCATTCTATTGCCCTCGAAGGGTCATCTGAGCCTTGGGCCTCGACTAATGGATACATTGTTCTCCAATAGAGTTGTGACCCTGTGATCCAACAGTCATCTCGCTATCTGCATATTCAGAAACATTTCGTAGGTTGCTAAATTTTAGAAACGAGTTTCTGGCAACCATGAGTGAGTCTGCTTGCTAAATCTTTCGCCTATTGTCCAAATGCCATCATACCCACTCTAAGTCTTAGGAAGATCGAATCCATTGCTATACTCTCCCAAGGTCGGTGTGGAATAGGTAAAAGCTGAAGTAGCCCTGGTGCTTTGTGTCTGTCAAACTTGACATTTTGGCACACCAAACACAAGTGCATACAAACTCATCCACATTTGTCTTGAGTTGAGGCTAGTAGAAATACTTTCACTCCTTTCAAGGTACTTTAGATGGCTCTATGCACATCAAAAGGCGAATTATGGTAACAATTTGAAAATAGAACTACGAAAAAATGTCACAAACTGGTGACGTGGTAGGCCCCCGGACACACACACACGACAAGTTGACGTGGCCGCCAGTATGGATGCCGGAAAATGCTCCGACAAGCTAACGTGGCAGCAGCGTACGGAATCCCGCTTTTTCCGATGGCTGTACGAAAATTCCGTGATTCACAAACAGCTATACGAAATTCCGTTTTTAGTGCTTGCAGCTTTTGGGACAATTGCTTTTGATTTTTAAGATGCTTTTGGGGCTCTACTTTAGCAACCTTTTGTAAACTGTTTGAAAGTGGCCTTAGGGGCTCACTTCTCAGAGCATCTAGATGCAAAGTTTGAGAGCGAGCACCCGCCGGCTCGATTGTACTTTGCGTCCACATGCTTAGAGAAATGAGCTTCTAAGGCCACTTATAAACAGTTTACAAAGGGTTGCTAAAAGCAGAGCCCCATAAGCATCTTAAAAATCAAAAGCAACTGTCCCAAAAGCTGCCAGCGCTTTTCCCGTAGAGATGTCCGTAAAACACAAATTTCCGTACAGACAGGTAAGAAGCGGGATTCCATACGAAGTTGCCATGTCAGCCTGTCGATGCATTTTTCAGTGTCCGTACTTGCGGCCACGTCAGCCTGTCGTGTGTGTGTGTGTGTGTGTATGTGTGTGTGTGTGTCCGACTGCCTGTCACGTCACCAGTTTGTGACATAAAAAGTGAGATTCCGTACACTGCTACCATGTCAGCTTGTCGACGCATTTTCAAGCGTTCGTACTAGCTGCCACGTCAACATGTCGTGTGTGTGTGTGTGTGTGTGTGTGTGTGTGTGTGTGTGTGTGTGTGTGTGTGTTCAGGGGTCTGCCACGTCATCGGTTTGTGACACAAAATGTTCCCCCATCTCATTTGCTTATCAAAAAGCTGCTTCTGGGACAAGATATATCAAACATGCATGATCTGTAAACACTCTGAAATCTGCTCCAAGTAGGAGATGTCTCCACTGTGTCAGAGCGTGCATCATTGCTAATAGCTCTTTCTCGTAGACCTGTGAAGCCCTCTCTGGTAACATTCTACTCTCATAGGCTTTGACGTAGCAAATCTCGAAATGTTTCTACAAATCTAGTAAACCTCGAAATGTCTTTGCAAATCTAGTAAAATCAAAACAAGACTAATTGTCAACTTTTCCTTGATGCAGGTTCTGAGGGTCCCCAAGCAAACAGAACCTCTTTCTAAGTCAAGGTATGCAATGGAAGAGCAACCCTCTCTGGTATAGAAAACATTCTACTCTCATAGGCTTTGACGTAGTAAATCTCGAAATGTTTCTACAAATCTAGTAAACCTCGAAATGTTTTTGCAAATCTAGTAAAATCAAAACAAGACCAATCGTCAACTTTTCCTTGATGCAAGTTCTGAGGGTCCCCAAGCAAACTGAACCTCTTTCTAAGTCAAGGTATGCAATAAAAGAGCAATTTTTGAGAACTTTCTAATCAACCGCCTGTAATAAGAGCATAAGCTCAAAAAGCTCTTTATTTCAATCTGGCCAATTCTGTATGATTTCTATCTTGCTCGGGTCCATCTGTTCACCCTTTGCTGGGCGATGTGTCCCAAAAAAGTGTATCTTTGGTAGTAAACACTCGCTCTTTTTTCCATTGACCACTAATTAATGCCATCGTAGCGCCTCAAAAACTAGTAAGTAATCTGCTTCACTCTAGGAAAACACGAAAGTCATCGAAGAAGGTGTCCACAAATGACTGTACTGAATAAAAAATCATATCCATCACCCTGTTGAACGTTGCAAAAGCATTTGTGAGACCAAAAGACATCAACAAATACTCGTACAATCCAAAGCATGTCCTGAACGTGGTCTCGTATACATCTCCGAGAGCAATCTTGATCTGATGATAGCCACTTTTCAGGTGAATTCTACTGAAACATGTAGAACCCTGTAGCCTGTCAAGTATATCATCAATCCTCGATATTGAAAACTAGTTCTTGATGGTGATTTTATTGAGAGCTCTATATTCAATGCACATTCTCCATGATCCATCTCTCTTAACACTAGACAAACACAGTGAACAATAAGGTGATGTGCTTGGCAGGATTAGACCCTTTTCAAGTTCTTTTACTGGGTTCATAATTTCCACATTCTAAGCTCTGGCCGGTTCCGTGGCGAATTGGCGAGAATCAAATCAATCGTGTGATCTGTAGGTCTTAAAAGAGGTTACTCTCGAGGCAAACCCTGATAGAGACAATCAACTTGAGCTTGCAAAAATTCTTGTCAATTTTTTTTTCATGTCTGACAAATTTGACTTCTTATTTTCATCAACTTTATTCAAGTAGATCGAGTGAACAAAGAGACTAGAGTTCATAAATTTAGAAATGGCAAAAGACGATACAAGTGGGACAGACTCGCTCTTTGACTATTGTGATTTCTTTGCCTTTCTTGTTCTTCAAAGTGGCCTTTCTTGCCCCATAGTCGACCACGATCCAATTCTTGTGGTACCAAGGGATCCCCAAAAGGACATCGCAGCCCAGAGCATGATGTAGAAGATCCCGTTCCTTAGATACTCCTCGCAATGCAACCGAAGTTTGCCTATGACAGGTGTAATGGCGATATCCCTTCCTGGTGCCACTAAAACCGCCTCCATCGGTGGCCCCATTTCTTCATGCGTTATTTCCAGTCAAGCTGCCAATTCAAGTGGAGCTCCGTATTTTCATCTATCTCTTCTTGACTCGCTCCCACAACTGAAGCTGGCTGAAATCTGAGAGCTGACCTAGGACTGAATTCTGCAACTGTTGGCGACGACGACGGTGACGAGGGCGACAATGAGGCTATGCTGAAAACTTATGGGCTGAAATCTGAAATTGTGGATCAGAATCTGAAACGCTGGCTGAATTGATGACGCTTGCGGAATCCGGCGAGAAATCAGGTGCGGAACGGTGTAGTACCGATAGGCTAAGGCTGATCTGCTGGGCAAAAAGCCAATGGCTGAAAACGCTGATCTGGCTCTTGGAAACGCGGGTTGCTGCTGAAAACGTTGAGCTAGCTTGAGAAAAACATAGGGCCTATTGCTCGCACTGTGCTCTCTCTTCAGGTCTTCTGCCTTCTCCATGCGCCCCTGCCCTCCCTTTATAGGTGTCAACAAGTGGGTCGAGCAGCCTCCATGATAGCCCCACGATTCATTAATTAAAAAGTCACTTTAATAAAATGACCCTTTAAGAGATGGTTCATATGCACTGCAACTTGGGCTCATGTAGTGGTAAAAAATCTACCCTTGTGAGCCTGTACATTGTACATAGGCCGTGCATGTCCACGCACTTAGAGTAGCTGCATACCCTCTGATTGCACACCTAGCATGAGTATTTTTTACCACTACATGAACCCAAGTTGCAGTGCATATGAACCATCTCTTAAAGGGTCATTTTTTGAAAGTGACTATTTAATTAACGAATCGTGTGGCTATCATGGAGGTTGCTCGACCCACTTGTTGATTCTTTTATTAAAAAGTCACTTTAATAAAATGGCCCTTTAAGAGATGGTTCATATGCACTGTAACTTTGGTGCATGTAGTGGTAAAAAATGCTCATGATAGGTGTGCAATCATGATATGCAGGTACCCTAAGTGCCTAGGCATGCACAGCCTGTGTACAGGCTCACAAGGGTGCCAGAACAGTTCCTAGGCTTCCTAAACCCTAGAAATAGGAACAGTTTGTCCACATGCACATAGGGTTATATGTGCACGTGACACAACGCCTCGAAGTCACTAGGAGGAGTTTTGTAAGTTGGTAAAACTTCTTCTGCATTGTTGTGGACCATGCAAGGTCATCACTTCGTGACATATCCTCCTCTTGAAAGAATTATAATCGCCCTCGATTACGCCTGCAAAACAGACATAGGACAAAAACTAATTCAACAAACACTGACTCCTAAGTATCAACGTACTAGACCACATATAACTAACACTTTCACGTAGACGACAATCACTGAACATTCACATCCCTATCCTCCTCTTGAAAGAATTAGAATTGCCCCCCTTGATTACGCCTGCAAAATAGACATAAGACAAAAACACAGACTCTAAGTACCGACGTAGTAGACCACATATACACAGCACTTTCACGTAGACGACAATCATTGAACATTCATATCACTATCCCCATCGATGAGAATCATGATCACTGTAGCAATCACATCCAGATCGCGCTGATCTTTTCACGGATGTCTTAATCTACTAAATATTACTATCATACCCACATCACCCCTCAAGTGAACAAGACAAAATGTTGCAGTCATTTCGTCTTTCAAACACCCACTTTAACAATACACACATGAGAGAGCATATGTAACAAATTCATCTTAGGAATTTCCATTTCAAAATACTTCTTTACATAAATTCATTCAGCAAAATACTTTCAACCAATTAGTATCCCTGAAATCTCTGAAGAAATCAATGAGTTTATTCCATAGAGGTGACCTGTGACAAAGCAACGGAGTAACTCCCCTCTTGTGCAATCCACACCACACCAAATTCATCAATAACTCTTAGACTAGTCGATGCTAAACCAAAACCTTCAGAGTAAAGCTCTAATATCTAAGGAGTATCTGCTACATCCTCCTCCTCCATCCACTTGGCATCCACAGCCGGATAATTCTTGAACTTGACCAAATACAGACAGATCAGCTTACCTTTCACTTTCCTTTCTTTGTGAGCCAGGACCTGTTTCGAAAGGAGGACCTCCTTTGTCGATTCCATCTCGCCCTACTCATCTCTATGGCTCCCTATCCATTGGCACTTCACCTTGGAAAGGTCGCAATAGACTCGCATGCAATGCCTTGTGAATCCCCCAAGTACCTGGTAACTTCAATCTGAAGGATACATCATTTGTCTTTCTTGGATTTGGAAAGGTCCATAGTATCGCATACTTAGCTTTGGAATAAGCCTCTCCTTACCCTTCCATTCCCATAGGCATGCCTTCTAAAACCGTAGTAGCACCCAATCATCTTCCTTCAATTGCAAGTCACGGCCATGCTTACCTGCTACCTTCTTATGTCGTGCTTGAGACTTCTCCAAAGCCTCTCGTACCTTGGCAAAAGCAATCTCCAGATCCAGATCCAGATCCAGATCCAAATTTCTCTGTCGAGGTCATAAATCTGACCATACGTTCATTTGACCAATCCCAGATTCGATTCCCCTAAGAAGGTGGTATATCCCAATCTCTTAACCAAAGGCACAACCTTGAGTGCGGTGAACAGTTAATCCTATGTGATTTTTGCATCTGTGTCCACTTGCATGGCATTAGGACATCTAAGAGCTCGGCGAGTCATGAACTAACTTGACTGTGTTTGGTAGATTCAGGCCAAGGGGCCTAAAACTCAGAGAAAGGAACGAGTATCAACTAATAAGTGTCCATCGAGGTGCCTAAAGGAAAGAAGCCCAACTTACAAAGTTCTGCTAACAGGGCCTAAAATCTATTGGCGGGTTGATTGTCCGGATTTTCGGCGTTCTGCGTCAACAGCAAGTCTAGACAGATTTGGCACAAGCTTTTTGAAGGCAGATGCTTCTCGAACTTGATGTTTTTAAAACTTATGCTTTTGGGACTCTGTCTTTAGCATCCCTTGTACTCTTTATAAGTGCCCATTGGGCAAGTCTTTGAGGCATCAGCACACACAGCTTGAAGAATTGGACCCACCGAGAGTTATACCAAGGTTGCTCCCGTACGTACGTATTGGTCCGATTCGTACCGCATTGCCATAATGTACGATCCATACAATGCGGATCGATCCGTACAAGTCTTTTTTTGGTTGGGCAAATAAGGCTATCGAGTGATTTTGTGAGGGTTTCCGAGCCATTTCGTACACAATATGACAGTACATAGACATCTTGTAAAACATGTCTTTAAATGTCTCTAAAAGCTGATGCAGGTAATCTTGTTTTAAATAGGAAATGTCCTAGAAAGTTCGGTAAATTGAGGTTTGTTTGCAAGAGTACATATTTTTACATACATTAAAATATTTTATTAATGGAACAACATATAGTACGTACATATCCGCCACATACATACGTTTGGAAGCACCTTGACACTATTGTACCGTCTTGAAGCAATGATAAAAAAATACTAAAAGGAGCGCCTGTTTTTGGGGCCAACGCGTCTTTGGCTCGGAACTCCGCCAACCGTGTCATATCTTTCTCTGTTTCTTTTTGTTATTTAAGTTGTTTTAAGTACTAAACAAGACCAAGTGCATAGATTCTCTCTTTCCGTCCGATCACTCGCCGAAAATGATTACAATGGTGCTTTTCTAAAAGCATGTCAATCCTTCAAGAACGGACAAAGCATAGTCAAGAATCTTCGTGCATACCGGTCTTTCAAGAGCAGACAAAGCGCAATCATTTTTTTTTTCTATCAAAGAATCTTTGTGTATACCGGTCTTTCAAGAGAAGACAAAGCGCAATCATTTTATTTTTCTATCAAAGAATCTTCGTGTCCTAGCCACTCCCACCCTTGGTCGGGCGCGCTCTCACCTTCATTGCTCTCTTTAAAGGATAATAAATTATGAAGAGCCCACCTTGCTTCTTTGCCCTCTGAAATCAAAGCACGATTCAATCGACATGGACGAAGAGCAAGTCAACCACACTATTTAAGAAGGGCACCCTCCCAATCCCTCTACACAAAGGCAACCGGATGAGACACATGGGTAGTACGTGGTTTGACAATGGTGTACTTGGCAGACAAATAAAAAAAGAACCCAACACATGACCGAATTGATTTAGAAGCCCTGCACAATTACTTGGTCTCTTAAAATCCTCCGGTGGCCCAAATCGTCCGTCGATAGGCCTCCCACATACATCCTCTTGTATCCCAAAATCCACTTGTAGCCTCTTCCCGAAAGATTTCTGGAGATGTCTGTCAATTTTTGGGAGGGATTTTTAAGAAAATGACTTCAAGAGAACGTTCCTATGCTGCCACAAATCCTCTTGTTAGGTGCAGCGGAATGAATGTTGTATTTTCTCAGAATTAGTGATCTTTATTGCTCAAGGTTCCTTTTAGTTTTTAGGGAAAGAGAGAGCTTTCCGTCTTGTAGAGTGATGTGGTCACGAACAAAGTGAGTGGATTGTGCGTACAAATGAATGAGACTGAGAGAAGGAGAGAGAAGAGATACGACACCGAGGGGTTGTAAAAAACCCTCCTCCGAAGGCCCCACTCTCGTCGGCGAGAGTGGTCTACTTGATTGCACAACGGTGTACAATGCAAATGCAATGGACAGATGCAATGGCACTATGCCGATGAAGACGACAGTGATGACGACGGCGACTTGGGCTGAAATCTGAGATCTTCTAGATGCTGAATTTCTGGGGCTGTTTCAAGGCTGAAAATGGACTGTTTTTGGCTGCGGTTATGGCTGAAAATGATCTCTTCCTTCGGGGTTCATGCTGCAGATGAAAACGCTGATGCTTTGTACCTGCTGTGCTGCATTTTAGGGCAGATCTGCACCTGCTGAAAACGCTGCCGATGATGAGGAAGACCTGCTGAAAACTGATAATCAAAACGCTGATTTTCTGGGAATGAAAACGCTGGGATCTGCTGCAGGTTGCTGGCGTTTTTGCGGTGAAAAACGCTGGATGAAGGCTGCTTGGGCGACCATGCAAGGGAAGGGACGCGGGGGATTTCTGTGGTGGGAATCGCCAAGGCAAGGGATGGAGATGGCGATGATGTACTGCGCGAGGGAGGTTCTGCTGAGAAGTTGCTTGTTGAGCGGGAAGCTCCTGCTGCCCCTTCTGCCAGACAGTGTGAACTTTGGTTTGCTTATATATTAACTTAGCAAAACTGCCCTACCTACTTTTGTAGGAAAGTCACTTAAAAATAATAAGTGAAAATCCCAATAAATAGGAAAATAGGCTAGATGCACTGGAAAATTCCCCTAACTGATGCTAATGGATTCTGATGGGAACTCCGATGATCATGTTGTGTGCAACCGGAGGATATACATCTATGCTAAGTGACTGGGCATGCACGGTCTACGAATAGACTCAAAAAAGTGCCAGATCACTGCTAATCTAACTTGATTGAACTGACTGAACTCTGCTGTGGTGTAGCTTGTCCATGGACACATAGGGTTGGGATGCGTCACGTGACACCTCTACCCCCTTTACCCACAAGACCCTCACCTTATACTACCCCCTTTACCCACGAGATCCTCACCTTATACTCCCCCCTCCACCACCACCCACTACTCAACTCCCACCTACATATGCGACACATAGGTAGCACCACCATTATTACTACTATGATGCATCTCCAACAACGGACGTTGGTTCGAAACCCTTTAAAGATGGGGATGACACAGTTAAGTTTTTTGCATTCTCAGGCGGTCAAGATTCTCATAATGCTCTCAAGTTTTTACAACAATTCGACATTCTATTCGATAACGGAAACTTTACCAAAGACACAAAGTTGCTCAGAGTCACATCTTTTCTCAAGGATAGTGCATTGACATGGTGGGCCGCCATGGCATGATCGCCCCAAACCATGGATCCACTTCAAGTTAGCATTCTACCCAAGCTTTCCCCCCCCCCCCACCCCCCCCCCCCCCCCCCCCCCCCCTCTTTCCACGTTCAATTGAATGATGAAGAGTATTTTCAAAAAACATTGAGATTTTGTTTGCACTTTCTTTGACAACTTGATTATCTTCTCCAAAAATGAAAACAAACAACGACAACATCTTGCTTTGGTATTTGGGGATTCTGCAATCATAAATTGGTTATTGATGGCAAGAAAAGTGAATTCTTCATTAAAGACATTCACTACCTCTGTCATATCATTTTTGCACAAGGGGTTCTCGCATGGATCCAAACAAAGCGGTATGAGTGGCCCCATTTAACTTATGTTCATGAGGTTAACAATTTCTTGGGCCTTGACTCTTATTACCGATGTCTTATTGCACACTCTACATCTATATCCGCTTCGCTGCATGATTTAACCAAGAAAGGAGCTATCTTCAAATGGACCTCTACAGAAATCAGAGCTTTCGACACACTGAAGCAGAAACTTTCCAAGGGGTTCACATGGATCCAAACAAGACGATACATGAGTGGCCACACTTAACTTCTGTTCATGAGGTTCACAATTTCTTGGGCCTTGCCTCTTATTGCCGATGTTTTATTGCACACTTTGCGTGTCTATAGCAGCACCACTGCATGATTTAGCCAAGAAAGGAGCTACTATCTTCAACTTTCGACGCATTGAAGCAAAAACTTTTCACCAATCCCCTATTGATTCTTCCCGATCTACAAAATCTTTCGTAGTCAAATGCAACGCCTACAGTACCAACTTGGGAGCAGTACTGGAGCATGATCGGCATGTGGTAGCCTATGAGAGCCGGTGCTTATGGCTTGAAGAAAGGTCTGGAAACGTTTACGAAAAAGAATTATTGGTTCTACTGCATGCTTTAGTATCTTGGAAGCACTATATCATTGGTGCCGAGTTTGTTGTTAAGAGGGATCATCTGAGCCTCCGTTACTTTATGGATCAAACCAAAATCTCTGAGAAGCAAATGGCAAATTTCTTGTCTCTTTTTCACTTTCATTTTCACATCAACAGAGTTATCGACGGGAAGAAAAGTGAATTCTTCATTAAACACATTCACTACCTCGGTCATATCATTTCTACACAAGCGGTTCTCGTATGGATCCAAACAAGGCAGTACATGAGTGGCCCCACTTAACTTCTGTTCATGAGGTTCGCAGTTCCTTGGGCCTTGCCTCTTATTACCGATGTTTTATTGCACACTCTACGTCTATAGCTGCTTCACTGCATGATTCAAATGGACCTCTACAAAAATCAGAGCTTTCGACACACTGAAGCAGAAACTTTCCAAGGGGTTCGCATGGATCCAAACAAGATGATACATGAGTGGCCACACTTAACTTCTGTTCATGAGGTTCACAATTTCTTGGGCCTTGCCTCTTATTGCCGATGTTTTATTGCACACTCTGCGCGTCCATAGCCGCACCACTGCATAATTTAGCCAAGAAAGAAGCTACTATCTTCAGCTTTTGACACACTGAAGCACAAACTTTCCACCAATCCCCTATTGATTCTTCCAATCTACAAAATCTTTCATAGTCAAATGCAACGCCTACAGTACCAACTTGGGAGCAGTACTTGAGCATGATCGGCATGTGGTGGCCTATGAGAGTCGGTGCCTACGGCTTGAAGAAAGGTCTGGAAACGTTTACAAAAAAGAATTATTGGTTCTTGTCTCTTTTTCACTTTCACATCAACTGAGTTGAAGGATAAAAAAACAAAGTAGCAGACGCTCTTTCACGACGACCATATGCCGCTTCGGTCACTATTGCTACCCACCTAGAGCTCGATGCCTTGAAGGATCTATATCCTTCGCATCCCGAGTTTGCACATACCTTTGAACGGCTAACATCTGGATTCTCTATTCCAGGCTACATAATGAAGGATGGTTATCTTCTATTCCATGGAAAGCTTTGTATTTGCGTGCTCTTCAACACAAGATCCTACTTTGAATCTCATGCCCCACCATATGCAAGTGAAACCGGCCTGTTCAATCCAAAAAGGGCGGTAGACTTTACTTTAAACCTTGATTTAGCTTTCACCCATTATTAGTCGTCTATTTTACCTGTACTTTCAAGACACAACAAAGGGGAGAGGGATACAGGCTGCTAGATTGCACCTGTATGAGTGGACAGACACCAGATTGGCCCCTAACTTAGGCGCCCCTTTCGGTATTTCTTTATTGTTCAAAAGAGGGAATAAACGTTGTGGATCCTACAAGCTGCCCCGCACAAACTCGGCTGAATTTCCACTGTTCCAGCCCGATTTCGACAGCATAACTGTACTAGAACCCTTCACGGTCAGTATTCCCACGCATTGACCGACTTTCCCGACGCATACGGGCACTTTGCAAAACCTGGCGAGAATCTGCAGCACGCTGAATTCTCTGTTTTCAGCCCTGAAAATGCGCCAGATCGCCTGTACAGCGGTCCCCTTGCGTCCCCGAACCTCCTGGGGGTATTAGGGTCCGTTTAGGGCCAAAACCCTAAACCTGCAAAAATACACAGCAGGCTGTAATTCACTGTTTCGGGCTCCGTTCCGCGTGCCGGTCGCATCCCTAGCAAGTCCTCGAGCTCCCGCACCTGTAGGGCTACTTGCCCTTTGAATCGGACGAGATTTCTGGCGTGAAACCTCTCCGAATTCACCTGTACCTGCGGGGGGATTAGCCGCTAGCTAATCCAGTACCTGTGCAAGAGGCTCTTGCCTCGGCAATCGCGCATGAACCCACACAACTGTACATTGGTCAAATGAAAAGCCCACTAGAGGGGCATAACATACTGCCAAAGGGGAGAGAGAGGGCAGTGCGTAGCGTGCAGGGCATCACTCCTGGCACCGCACTGTGCATAAGAGGGAAAGCAAGCACTCCATAGCTCTTAACCTGTGACAAATCTGAAAATGAGGCCTTCTTCCCTTCAAATTCAGCGCCACTTCTTGTTGCATAAGGCAAGTGCACCAGAAGGTGCCACTTGGCACTTTTACAAGCATTTTCCCGTTTCGGGGTTGCCGCCTAAAAATATCCCAACCGGTTGCCCAGTTGACTTCACGGCAGAGTAAGAAAATGTTCCCTTTGTCATTCCGGAGGTAATGACGTCAACACATTTTCAGGTCCCAAAATAGCAGTTCCCTAAATTTTAGGAGATGCTGCCATTGTATCTTTCTAGGTCATCCGACCCTCTTTGTACACTGCGGCCACATCCAGAACTGAAATGTAGCCTCTGTAGCAAAGGATTCCACTTTGGCTAGTCAATGACCCCACTTGGCTAACCATAGTCCTTGTCCAACCTTAGTGCTCTCTTGCCCTCAGGCCTGGACTCCCTCTGGACAGTTCCACACTAGCTATGCAATGCAGGGCAGTTAGATTTCCCGAGGGGTGTTTCCAAATAGTGAAAGTAAATAGATAATAAGAAAGAAATCAACAAAAAGGATAGATAGTAGTCACACGCTGGTGACATACCCCCCTCTTGAAATCTCAAACGTCCTCGTTTGCATCTATGTCGTATATGCTTACTGTCAACACTAATGTATTCAACACCTGTCGACACATATACGACACATACATGCTCATTGTCAACCCTGGTGTATTCAACACCTCGTCGACTCATGTATTGCCTGCGTGTGAACCCTGTCCCAATGACATAGTGGTAGCTGCGCACTCTGCCATTGCTTTGAGTCACTAACTTTCCAATGACAAAATGGTAGCTGCTCATTTTGCCACTGTCTTATAGTACACGTTGGATCCCGTAACACTTTCGAGCATACCCAAACCGACAGTTTAAGAATGCAGTTACACATGTACTCCTGAATAGAAGCAATCATTGTATCCTTGACAAACTGACAAGAAATACTCACTTCTATAGCACTAACCAAACTTTTGGACATTCCATAAGAGCAATTGCCAAACTGACAATCTGTACAGCTCTAACATTCATGTAACAGGTATTTGATTTGAGCTCACTTTAAATACCATGTACATCATTTGTTTCAGAAGCCATTGTCACACTGACAATGCATGTAGCTTTGAAACTCAAGGGGTCAAGGTAGGTTGCAAATCGAAGGCTTCCAGGTAAAGTGATAACACAGTTGGTGACTCTGCAAGTTCACCTTCTTCCATCCACTTAGCATCCATTGGTGGATAGTTTCTGAACTTTACCAAGTAACGCCTAGCAACCTTGCCTTTCACTTTCCTTTCTTTGTGTGCCAAAATCTGTTCAGGGACCAAGATCTCGTCAAGTTCCTCGACTTCCGGCTGATCTTCAGCTGGCATATGTTCTGGCACATCACCCACATAGGGTCTGAGAAGACTCACATGAAACGCATTGTGAATCTTCCAACTGTCAGGCAATTTCAGCCTATATGCAACATCACTGATTATGTCGCACACTTGAAAAGGCCCATAGTAACGCATGCTGAGCTTTGGAAACAGTCTTTCCTTGCCCTTCATCTTCTTTAACCTTGCCTTTTCAAACCGTAGAAGCACCCAATCACCAAGTGAATATACCACTTCACGACGGTGACGATCAACTGCTTTCTTTTGCTTTGCCTGAGTTCTTTCTAAGGCCACTTTGACCTTCTTGTACATTTCATCCATGTCTTGAACATACTTATCTGCTTCAAATATCTTGTCCTTTGTATGCAGTATGGGAGGAACTTTCTTGCCACCTTCAACTATCTCAAAAGGTGCCTTGCCAGTTGATGAATGCACTGTATTATTGTATGCATACTCCACCAATGGCAAATACTGCTCCCACTTTCCTTTATGCTCTGACACGTAGCACTTCAGCAGATCTAGGACAGTAGAATTTGCCTCTTCTGACTGCCCATCTGTTTGAGGATGAAATGACGAAGAGAATTTGAGCGTGGTACCCATATTCTCAAACAAGCCTTTCCAGAACAAACTAGTCATGCGTGGATCACGGTCGCTAATAATCGACTGTGGCATGCCATGATACTTGAAAATATTGCTCATAAACAAGCGTGCCATCTGATCTGGCTTTATCTTCTTCCTGACAGGAATAAAATGAGCCTGTTTGCTGAATCTGCAAATAATGGTCCAAATACCATCATTTCCTGTCTGCGTTCTCGGAAGATCAAAGATAAAATCCATAGCAATACTTTCCCATGGTTTATCTGGAATAGGTAGTGGTTGCAATAACCCTGGTGCCTTTTGCCTGTCAAACTTGACCTTTTGGCATATTAGGCATCTCGCACAAAGGCATCCACATCCCTTCTCAATGTAGGCCAATAGAAGAATGTCTCTACCGCTTTAACTGTAGCATCGATACCACGATGCCCTGCATACGGTGGGACATGACTCTCTTCCATAACTTTGCGTCGCAATGGCTTTGTGACACACAATCTGCCATGCATCATCATGAACCCGTCTTTAAGAAGATAGTGTTCATGACGTTGTCCATCCATTAGTTGCTCGAAGACCCTTGCAAAATCTTCATCATTTACATACTGTTCTCTCATATCATCAAGTTCATGATGATAAGGAATCGACACAGCTGAAATTTGTGGCTTCCTTGACAAGGCATCAGCCACAACGTTCTTCTTGCCTTCCACATGCACAATCTGAAAATGGAACATGGACAAGATATTTGCCCATCGCATATGCTTCTCAGATAACTTTGTCTGTGTCAAGAAGTATCGCAAGGTCTGATGGTCCGTTTGGACAACAAAGTCTGCACCTAGCAGGTAGTGTTTCCAACTTAAGAGCGCATGAATCACAGCCAGTAACTCTTTCTCATAGACCTGCATGGTCATCTCTGGCCCTTGCAAAATTCTGCTCTCATAGGCTACTACCCTGCCATCTTGCATTAGCACAGCACCAATGCTACTACCGCAGGCGTCACACTGGACCACAAATGACTTCCTAAGATCTGGCAACAGAATGACTGGATCTGAAGTCATCTTTTCCTTTAAGAGATTAAAAGCTGAAATCTCTTTCTGTGTCCATCTAAAGGTGACTGCCTTCTTTTGAAGAGCATGTAAAGGTGAAGCAATCTCAGCGAAATTTCGGATAAACCTTCTGTAATAGGAGCATAGTCCCAAAAAGCTTCGGACATCATGCACCGTCTTCAAATTTGGCCATGACTTGATCGCTTCGACTTTTGCAGGATCCATTCTGACACCATCCTTTGAGACAATGTGTCCCAGAAAGTGAATCTCTTCCAGAAAAAACTCACTTTTCTTTGCATTGATGAGCAACCTATGACTGCGTAGCTCTTTGAACACAATGGCCAAGTGATGCCTATGCTCCTCTTCATTCTTTGAGTAGACTATCATGTCATCAAAGAATGTACCAACAAACTGCTGGTGTGGACGGAAAATTCTGTCCATCATCCTATTAAACGTAGCAGGAGCATTTGTGAGACCAAAGGGCATCACTAAAAATTCGTAAAGGCCAAACGTTGTTCTAAAAGCAGTCTTGTGCACATCCTCTGATCTAATGCGGATCTGATGATACCCACTCTTTAGATCTATCCTGCTAAACATAGCTGCTCCTTCTAATTTGTCCATAATATCATCAATTCTAGGTATAGGGAACCTATTCTTGATGGTATTCTTGTTCAGTGCACGGTAGTCGATGCACATACGCCATGAGCCATCCTTTTTCTGCACCAACAACACTGGAGAACAGAATGGAGATGAACTGGGCTGAATCAGCCCCTTTTCTAACAACTCCTGTACTTGGCCCATTATCTCTTTCTGCTGAGCCGCACTAACCCTGTACGGAGGCTTGTTTGGTGGGCTACTGCCTGGCACCAAATCTATCGCATGGTCCTCGGGTCTCTCTGGCGGTAATTGAGATGGTAATGAATCGGAAAAACAGTCACTATACTGTTGTAAAAACATTGACCTTTCTTTATCTAGCACAGATAAATTTGATTCATCACAATCTGACACTTCACGTGCAAAAATCAAGTACGCAGAAAGATGCTTTTTCATTACAGAAGTAATAGCAGAAGCTGATACAGTAGGAATAGACTCCCCTTTAAGCTTTACATCCAGAATATGAGTCTTTCCCCTGCTCTGTACAGTGATCTTTTTGTTGTAGGCATCCATGATTCCCTGTACACGAAACAACCAAGGAATACCTAACAACGCATCACATCCGTCCAGTGGCATGATGTAAAATTCTTCAGCATCTACATAGGACTGGATATGTAGACGCAACTTTCCAATGATGGGTGTCACAGCCTCTGTATGGCCAGGACATGCCAAACCTGCCTCTGCTGTATACCCCATCTCTTCAGGTCTGATTCCCAACTTTGAAGCCAATTCTGGGGAAATAAAGTTGGCTTTGGCACCTGGATCAAAGAAGATAAGCACTGTTTGATCCCTAACCTTTCCCCATGCTCTGCAAAGCTCACTTGCATCTGAATTTGGCTTGTCGCCCACCATATCTGGCACTAGACCAGCCATGGGCTTCTTTCCCTTCCTGTCCTCCTTGTCTTCAGAATCAACTGGCCTTTTCTTTGTAGGACAGTTGTAAGCAATGTGGCCAGGCTGCTCACATATAAAGCATTTGTTCTCTGTCCTCAGGACCTTCTTTTGCTCTTCTGACTTGCGAGGAAAACGTCTTTTCCATTTCTTTGCTGGTCCTTTTTCTGATTCAGCCGTAGCTTTGTCTTTCCCTGCATTGGCTGACTCCTGAGTCCCTTTAGGAGCCTCATTGGGAACGTGCTTCTTGGCTGAATTTTTCTTGCCTGATCCTGCCTTGACGCCAGTGTTAAATTCACAATCTTCTCCCTTGAGCAAACCATTGCCAGTGTTTGCTACCTCGATGAGCTGCGTCAAAGTAGTGACTTTGGTCTTCGTACAGTACTTTCTCAATCCTTTAGGTAGGCCACAACAGTATTTTTCAATCTGTTCTGTCAATGGCACAAACCTATAGGTAGTTACTGGAAGTAGAGCTTTCCAAAACTTCCGATTGTAATCATCCAGATTTCTGCAAGTGGCAGCATTAAGCTGGTGCCATTCTGTCATGACATCTGCTTCGAAATCATCAGATAACCATGCTGCTGCAAAAATCTGCTTGAAGTAAATCCATGTGGACGGAGCTTGCCCTTGAAGCAATAAAGTTGTCCACCATTGTCCCGCATTCCCTGTCAAGAAAGTGGCTGCCTTGCGGACCTTTGAAGCCTCTGTAAAGTTTCCCCCTGCATAGGCCTTATCAAACTGCTGGAGGAATGAAAGAGCCTTCTTCCTGTCATCAAACCCTGTAAAGGTCGTGAATGACACACCTTTGCCACCTTCTTTGTACGGAGTTGGCCTCTCCAGCGGCGTTAAATTGTCATATGGAAGTGACTGAAACATGGGAACACTATTAGGGTTCATCTGTGTTCCTTGGCCGCTATTAACTTGACCTGGAAATGCCATATTTGGCTGCTGATTTGTAATTCCAGCCATACCAAAATTTGCCTATGGCATCCCGAACTGGCCCTGAGTGCTTTGAAACCCTGGTTGCATACCCATGACACTGTACATGGGGTTAGGCATCATCGTTTGAGCACCCCCAAACACTGTTCCTGGCGTATAAAACTGATTTCCAGGTGCATGACCAGCCATGCTCTGGAATACGGATCCACCTCCAAAATAGCCAGGGTGTACTGAAGGTGGTGGGAAGACCTGTTGCATAGCCTGTAAATTGCTTCCCTGCCCATTAGAACCAGCTATAGGCTGTTGAAAGGTGGCGGGCTGAATTGGTACAGCTTGAAAAACTGGCATCTCAGCCACCTGTTCTTGCACCTTAGGCACAGGTTGTGGAGACTGCATGTTCTCCGTCAAGTGTACAGGTGTTTCCATTGACTGTGCGGTATGAATCACCTGTGCTCGAGCCTTAACAGGCTTTTGAATATGATCCAGTGACCCAACTTGCTGAGACGGAACAGGAGGTTGCAGAAAGGCTAAAAACCTCGGATTCTGCATTACTTGTGTGAACATAGCCACAGCAGTAACCAACTGGGTCCTGAATATATCATCATCAGTCTGTGGTGGTCTTGAGGACTCACCCACTTCATGTGTCTGTTGACCCTGTGAAGAGGAAACCTCTTCAGTCACATCATCTGGTCTGTCAGCCATAATTGCAATTCCCTGTGTCTGGTCTATGATCCCCTGTGTCTTCAAGTCCAAAACTGACCAAGGCTCACTTCTATGGGAAAAAGTGATTTAATCCCGTCGATGGAACCATGAAACCGGCCTGTTCAATCCAAACAGGGCGGTAGACTTTACTTTAAACCTTGATTTAGCTTTCACCCATTATTAGTCGTCTATTTTACCTGTACTTTCAAGACACAACAAAGGGGAGAGGGATACAGGCTGCTAGATTGCACCTGTATGAGTGGACAGACACCAGATTGGCCCCTAACTTAGGCGCCCCTTTCGGTATTTCTTTATTGTTCAAAAGAGGGAATAAACGCTGTGGTTCCTACAAGCTGCCCCGCACAAACTCGGCTGAATTTCCACTGTTCCAGCCCGATTTCGGCAGCATAACTGTACTAGAACCCTTCACGGTCAGTATTCCCACGCATTGATCGACTTTCCCGACGCATACGGGCACTTTGCAAAACCTGGCGAGAATCTGCAGCACGCTGAATTCTCTGTTTTCAGCCCTGAAAATGCGCCAGATCGCCTGTACAGCGGTCCCCTTGCGTCCCCGAACCTCCTGGGGGTATTAGGGTCCGTTTAGGGCCAAAACCCTAAACCTGCAAAAATACACAGCAGGCTGTAATTCACTGTTTCGGGCTCCGTTCCGCGTGCCGGTCGCATCCCTAGCAAGTCCTCGAGCTCCCGCACCTGTAGGGCTACTTGCCCTTTGAATCGGACGAGATTTCTGGCGTGAAACCTCTCCGAATTCACCTGTACCTGCGGGGGGATTAGCCGCTAGCTAATCCAGTACCTGTGCAAGAGGCTCTTGCCTCGGCAATCGCGCATGAACCCACACAACTGTACATTGGTCAAATGAAAAGCCCACTAGAGGGGCATAACATACTGCCAAAGGGGAGAGAGAGGGCAGTGCGTAGCGTGCAGGGCATCACTCCTGGCACCGCACTGTGCATAAGAGGGAAAGCAAGCACTCCATAGCTCTTAACCTGTGACAAATCTGAAAATGAGGCCTTCTTCCCTTCAAATTCAGCGCCACTTCTTGTTGCATAAGGCAAGTGCACCAGAAGGTGCCACTTGGCACTTTTACAAGCATTTTCCCGTTTCGGGGTTGCCGCCTAAAAATATCCCAACCGGTTGCCCAGTTGACTTCACGGCAGAGTAAGAAAATGTTCCCTTTGTCATTCCGGAGGTAATGACGTCAACACATTTTCAGGTCCCAAAATAGCAGTTCCCTAAATTTTAGGAGATGCTGCCATTGTATCTTTCTAGGTCATCCGACCCTCTTTGTACACTGCGGCCACATCCAGAACTGAAATGTAGCCTCTGTAGCAAAGGATTCCACTTTGGCTAGTCAATGACCCCACTTGGCTAACCATAGTCCTTGTCCAACCTTAGTGCTCTCTTGCCCTCAGGCCTGGACTCCCTCTGGACAGTTCCACACTAGCTATGCAATGCAGGGCAGTTAGATTTCCCGAGGGGTGTTTCCAAATAGTGAAAGTAAATAGATAATAAGAAAGAAATCAACAAAAAGGATAGATAGTAGTCACACGCTGGTGACAGCAAGACATCGCGGTATTCACCAAACCACCTTCGGCATCGAGACATTTTTCTATTGGCATACTCTCCGCAAAGATGTAGAAAAGTATGTTTCTGAATGCATCACTTGCTAGAAACACAACCGTCAGAAAGCTTCCAGATTGTTGCATCTTCTTCCTATACCTACTTGACCTTGGGAAAGCATTGTAATGGACTTCATCTTCGATTTGCCAACTACATCTTCGGATTGCAATGGAATTCGGACTATATTGACCGCTTCAACAAACAAGCCCATTTCATTCCCATCAAGAAAACCATTAAAGAAGAAAGAATGGCAACTCTATTCTTACAGCATATCTTTCAATTGCAAGGGATGCCTCAATCAGTGAGACCGCGGTCCACGAATGACAAGTCTCTTTTGCAAAGCTCTCTTTGACACCATAAACACTTCATTGAAGTTCTCATCATCATTTCATCCAGAGGCAGATGGCCAATCAGAGAATGCAAACTCCATCATACTTGTCTCAAACTCAAGGGATACCTCAATCAATGAGACCACGATCCACGAATGACAAGTCTCTTTTGGAGAGCTCTCTTTGACAACATCAACACTTCATTGAAATTCTCAACATCATTTCATCCACAGGCAGGTGGCTAATCAAAAAATGCGAACTCCATCATACTCCATCATACTTGTCTCGAACCATAACAACTAATGGGAGAAATAGTTACCACTTATTAGATTTGCTTACATCAACACCATACACTCTTCAATGGGAAAGGCACCCTTCAAGATCATTGAGAGAACTCGTAAGGTTCCACCGATTCTGCTTACAAAGGATAAGATTTTCCAGGCCGACAAATTTGTACAGGACTTGGATCTTGCATACACAAAGGTGAAAGAAGCTTTACGAAAGTTTCGAGACAAGCAAAAGCGCACTGCTGACAAGCAAAGGAAGCAACTCGGTATCAATATAGGTAACTGGCTCATGTTTCGATTTGAGAAAGCAAAAAGGAAAAAGAAAGGCAAAGAAAGGTTGTATCCCAAGCTCAGTCAACGATATTATGGGCCATTCCAAGTCACTGAGTGCATTAATCATATATCCTTCCGCCTAAACTTGCCTTCTCACTGAAAATTTTACAATGTCTTTCATATCGACTTACTCATTCAAATGAGATTTACCAACTGAGCCTTCAGACGACGCTCAATCGAAGGTAGAGGAACTTGAAGAGATTTTGATCCCGGAACAGATAAAGATCGCACCACAAGAGGAAAAACAACACGAAGATTTCTAGTGAAGTTCTGGAACTACCCACCAATGAATGCCCAATGGATGAATTTTGAGGACCTAAAAGATGAGAGATCATGATGATCTGATACAATTGTAGAAAAAAGCTTTTGGATTAACTTGAGTTTTGGATGTATAAACTTTGACATGGTATAACTGAAAACGTGCTTCCGTCATATCATGAGGCAGATGTTCACTATATGCGATTCTCCACAGACTTTGAAAGAACGATCGCATCCATAGAGACATCAGCTGGGAGCTTGCCCTCTCATCAAATCCGATGTCATTTTATATCCATTGGAATGGTGCACACCCATGCCATACTCTCCATATTTGGAAGTACGATGTTATTTAGTTAGCCATTTGGAAGATTTATGTGTTTTTTTAACATGATTATTGGAAGCATTGCATTAGTAAGCATTCATGACTGATAATTGTTTGATTTGTTAAACACTGCAATAAAGAAAGATTGCTTTGATTTAAGAAGGCGATATGTGACGGGTTAGGGTTTCCGTGTCAAACTCATAAACGCATCTAATCCATGCATTCATTTGACCAATCAAAGATTCACTTCCCCTAGGAAGGTAGTTATACCAATCTCTTGATCAAAGCCAGAACCTTTAGTGCACTGAACAGTTAATCTTACGCGATATTTACATGTGTCCACCTGCATGGCACTAGGACATCTAGGTGACCAGGGTCATGAACTAGCTTGACTCATGAACTAACTTGACTGTGTTTTGCAAATTCTGGCCAAGGGGCCTACAAACTAGAGGAAGGAACGTTGAGGTGCCTAAAGGAAAGAAACTGAAGTTTACCCAACTTATAAAGTTATGTCCACAAGGCCTATAAATTAATTGGGCCCCTAGAGAATTTAACAAATATAAAATTTGTTGGCCGGCAAACTGTACAGATTTCCGCGTTCTGCGTTGATAGTGCCACGTGACAACATATGGAATTCTACGATTTTCGTTGACAAGTGTAGGCAGATTTGGCACTAGCTTTTTGAAGACGGATGCTTCTAGAACCTTATGTTTTTAGAACTTACGCTTTTGGGGCTCTGTTTTTGGCACCCCTTGTACTCTTTATAAGTGCTCGATGGGCCAGTCTTTGAGGCATCTAGACATAGAGGTTGAAAAGCTAGACCCTTTGGGAGTTGTACGGTCTTGAAGCAATCATAAAGAAATACCGAAAGGGGCGCTAGTCTTTGGGGCCACCGTGTCTTGGCTTAAAACTCCGCAACGCCGTGTCGTCTCTTTCTCTATTTCTTTTTGTTATTTAAGTTGTTTGAAGTACTGAACGTGTTGCCAAGTATTAGATTTTGTCTTTTTGTCTGATCACTCCCCAAGTCTTTGGGGCCAACGCGTCTTGGCTTAAAACTCCGCCACGCAGTGTCGTCTCTTTCTCTATTTCATTTTGTTATTTAAGTTGTTTGAAGTACTAAATGTGTTGCCAAGTGTGTAGATTTTGTCTTTCCGTCTGATCACACGCCAAAAGTGATTACACTGTGTATACTAGTCTGCTGCAAAATTCTTATCTTTGGTGCTCAAAATAGGTGGAACCTTCTGGATCTGTGTTATTGTAGGCAAACTCCACAAAGGGCAAATACTTCTCCCATAGAGTCTTCTAATCACAAATGTATGGTGCAGCGGAAGTGAATATTGATATTGCTCAAGATGAGAGCTCCGAACTGTCCTCAAGGGTTCCTTTTACTTATGGAAGGGAGAGCCTTTCGTTCCATTAGAGAGAGAATGCAATGATCACAAACAAAGTGAATGCTACTGTGAATGAAGGTGCTGAGACTGAAAGAAGAGAGAGAGAAGAATGCGACACCAGAGGTTCTCACCCTCCTCCAAGGGCCCCCCTCTCTATGGCAAGAGAGGTCTATGCTATAGATTGCACAAATCTGGTACAATGGTCTAGATGCAATGGACTTGCCGACGATGTCGACGACAATGATGACGACGACGAGGACGGGCTGAAATCTGAAAACGTTGGCTGAACTGCTGAAATCTGCAAAAGGTTGACTTTCTGCTGAATATTGACATTGTCGACGGAGGACGGCGATGGTGACGACGATGCGTTGAAAACGCAAATGCTGAAATCTGCGGACAGCAGGCTAAATCTGAAAACGTTGGCCGACTCGACGGTACAGCGAGGATCTGCTGCAGGTAGATGAGATCTGCGAAGCTAAGGGCTGTATTTGCGGTGTCTAAGTGCTGAAAACTGAAAACGCTGATGTGTTGGGCTGATCTGACGCCGGAATCTACAAACACTAGGCTAGGTCTGCAAAACTGGAAAACGCAAGGCTAGATCTGCTATTGATGAAAAACGTTATGCTGAATCTGGTGCTGAAAACGCTAGGGGAGGAAATCCCAAAAACGCTATCAGTTTCTGTTGACTGAAAACGCTAGACCTCTTGCCGGTCTTGCGAGAAGGTGCACTGCAAGTTGTTGGAACTTCTTTTGGATCTTTTGCTGTCACAAACAGGAGCGCATAACAATATAAAATACATTCGGACAAATAGAATTTATCACTTAATACTGAAGCCAAAGGATATAGAGAGAAATAAATAGAGAAGAGAGAGTGAGAAGATCGACACAATACTGGGGACCAAAAGATGAGTTGGTCCCCCCCCCCCCCCCTTAAAGAGAATCCTTTATTAGGGAGAATCTTTTTACAAGCACAAGAACCGGAGAAAACCCCTCCGTTCTAAATCTCTGACTCGATGGTCGACGAGCTCTCAATCCTTTTTCCATCTGTACTCGAGTCGAGACTCCACAGACAATTTCCAAATTCCGTTCCGGAATTCCCAAGCGTAGGCCGAAGCCTTCTCGCTTCTCCTTCGCGATGAAGAACCTGCAAAAACACACGCAAACACGCGACAACAATTCGTATGGCGAATCCACAATAGATATTGTCGCTCTTGCGCGGGAAAAGCGACTTCCATGCTTCGTAGTCTCACGATCTCTTGCGTTATCTGACGGCAGAGTCTTCTCTTGCTAACGTTCGTAACTCCCTTTCAATGAGGGCATGTGGTGCTTTTATAGCTCCTTCGCCACGGCACGAATAGTAACTCGCGTAGAGATCGCGTTGTTTTTTTTTTTTTTTTTTTTTTGGCTGTTCTACTCGAAATAGGAAGAGAGAATTCGCTGGCTAGTTTTACTGCTTTATTTTCTAAGTGGCGCATTATTTTAAAATTGATTTGAACCTGCCCAAAAACTCAATAAAACCTTTTAAGTTTAAAACAATGCTTTTCACAACACTTTCCAGGCGTCCCTGGATGCAACCACATGCACAAATGCAATGCAGACATAGATTCCTCGCGGGACAACGTTTGCTCTTCCCAAAAAACTCGTTAAAATATTCCGCTTTTTAAGAAAAGCTTCTGAGAACCCATCTTTATTCTTGTGCTTGCGTCTTTTACGCGTATTCCTCTTTTCAGTTCGGATTTCCTCTCGACTATGGATATCCCCTTTCCGATGCACCAGTCACCAACCTTGTGACGCATCACGAATACCCATCACCTAGTCCTTTCCTACCGAACTTTCGGTACAATCTCCTTCACAATGCTCTATGTCACCCATCCTATGACGCATCAGAGATGTCCGTTCCTGGATGGTCAGATACTTCTTCCCGATGCTCCCTGTCACCTAACGGATGTGACGCATCAATACCCATTCTTGGTGGCCTTATAGATATTCCCGTTCATAGTGCTCCCGTCATTACTTGCACTAGGAATACTCTGTACTCGGATATCTCCAGTGAGAAAAACCCTCTCGCTTAAAATTCCAATAATTCATTTAGAATTATTTTTCCTTGGTGTTCCAAGCGAGAAAACCCTCTCACTTATAAATCCAATAATTCATTTAGTATTATTTTTCTGTCAGATAAAGCAAATTTAGCAACATTTGTCAGAAAGTGCTAGCGCTAGGTTTCTTATATAGTGACTTAGCGAATTTGCCCTACTCACTTTTTCAACAAAAGTCACTTAATTAATAAATCAATAAAAAATGTGTAATTTGGGAAAAAGGGTTCTATGCACGGTAAAATGCTCATGATGGGTACTAAATGTCGTACTGATGATCATTTTGTGTGTAACCAGAGGATATGCAACTACTCTAAGTGCCTTGACATGCACGACCTACGCACATGCTCACAAAGGTGCCAAAATACTTCCTAAGCTGACCAGAACCCTAGACCTGAAGTAGCTTGTCCACATGCACATAGAGTTAGTTTTGCATGTGACATCCCGTCCTTTTCAAAGTGAGGTATTCGTACTGTAACAGACTTGGACAGTCCAAGTCAAGAATCAACCGCGACAGCACCAAATAACCACTTCAAAACAAGTCACAGATCACAATAGATGTACATTGGCCCGTCGGAGTTCCGTGCCTAGAGATATTGGCCCCAAAGACTGGCGCCCCTTTCGGTATTTCTTTTTATATTAATCAGATCAAAGTACAAGAGAGTGGCTAGGGTTTCACTCTCAGACTCTGCGTCTAGATGCTCTGAGAAGTGAGACCCTCACCACTTATTTCAAGGTTACAAGGGATGCCCAAAAGCAGAGCCCCAAAACCTTCAAATCAAAAGCAATTGCTCTCTCTCTCTCACAGAGAGTCAAAACTTGAAAGCAAAAGTATTCTCTCTCTCTTTCTCATTAGGTAGAGAAAAAGCAAAATTTGCGTCGCTCATCTTTCTTTTTTTTTAAAAGTTAAATATAATAATAATAAGCCTTTGCGATTTCCGAAAATTAGGGTTTCTGGCAGAAATCAGGGTTTGCAAGAATTTTAGGGTTTCTGGCAAAAATTAGGGTTTTTGTTGTCCGCCACGTCATCACTTTGTGACATACCCCCCTCTTGAAAGCATTGTAATCGACCGCGAGTACGCCTGCAAAACCGACAAAAGCTATAAACCGTCTTAACAGACACTGACTGTTAGTAGCTACGTACTAGAAACACACATCTAGCACATGTACAAAATCGACAGTCACATCACACAACATCACCAGACATCACAGGACATCACATGACATTCAACATTCATTCGGATCTTAGACCATGATTTATTGGCAATGTAGCTAGCAATCGCATCTAGGTCCAATCGGGACCTCATCGATGTCCGATTGACTAACCCCTATTGCAACCATGTCTATTCGAGATCAATCAGGCCAAAATGCTGCAATCATTTCGTCTATCAGTTCCTGCACTCACAAGATGTCAAGAACAAATCAGTATCATTACCAGGAATTCCATTTCATAAAGTCATACAGCACAATACTGTCAGCTCTCAGTATCCCTGAAGCTCAAAGAGACATCGTGACTCTAGTATCTAAATCAAGGCATCTGTTGACAAAGGAGTAGAGTGACTCCCCTCTTATGCATCCCACTGTACCAGATCTCCGGCCAAGCTGAATTCTGGGTTCCGTTTGGAGTAGACTATACTAAACCAAAACATCGAGGTAAAGTTTCACAATCCGAGGAGTATCTGCTAGGTCCTTCTTCTCCATCCACTTCGCATCAAATGCAGGAAAGTTCTTGAACTTAACCAAGAACCGCCTTCGAACTTTAACTTTCTTCGTATCATTATGTGCCAAAATCTGTTCACAAACAAGGATCAGGAAGGATCCTTGTTGGATCTAATCTTCGTGCTCAGGAAGGATGGAACCTTCACAGCACCTTCGACAATCTCAAATGGCACCTTCCCCGTCGACGAGTGTATCGTGTTATTGTAGGCAAATTCCACCAAAGGTAAGTTCTTTTCCCATTGAGTCTGCTCATCCGAGATACAAGACTTCAATAAATCTAAAACCACTGAATTGGCAATCTAAGATTGCCCGTCAGTCTGCAAGTGGAACAATGACGAGAACTGCAACCGCGTGCCAATGTTCTCCCAAATTGCCTTCCAAAACAAACTCATAAATCTGAGGTCTCTGTCGGAGACAATCGTCTCAGACCTGCCATGTAATCAGAAAATCATCGTGATCATTCTGTGTTCTCGGGAGATCAAAAATGAAATCCATTGCAATACTTCCCAGGGGTGGGTGGGTATGAGTAAAGGCTGTAACAATTCCTGTGCCTTATGCCTGTCAAACTTGACCTTCTGGCATACCAAGCAACTGCGCACAAACTCTTCCACATCCTTCTTTAGTCTCCGCCAAAAGAAATCTCTCTCTACCCCTTTCATGGTGGTAGCAATGCCGCGGTGACCCGTAAAAGGTGGACAGTGGCAATCAATCATAACCTTTTCCCTCAACGGCTGTGTAACGCACAACATAGTCTTTTTCATCAAGTAGCCTTCCCGAAGGGAGTATCCAGCTATTGTCTCCCCATCCCGTATCCGTGTGAAAATATCTGCAAAATCTGTATCCGTGGCATACGGATCGACCATATCCTCGAAGCTCCTATGATGTATCGAGGAAACAGCCAGAACCAACGGTTTCCGAAACAAAGCATCTGCCACCACATTCTTCTGTCCCTGCACATGGACAATCTGGAAGTGGAACTGTGACAAGATGTTCGCCCACCGCATCTGCTTTTCCGAAAGCTACTTCTGTGACAAGAGGTAGCACAAACTCTGATGGTCTGTAAAGACAGTAAAATCCGCTCCGAGTAGGTAATGCCGCCACTGAGTAAGAGCATGGATAACCGCCAAAAGCTCTTTCTCATAGATCTGTGCTGTCATCTCCGGCCTAGAGAACAAACAGCTCTCGTAAGCTCTGACATGGCCTTCTTGCATCAAGACCGTACCCAGACTACGACCACAAGCATCACAATATACTTCAAATGACTTCTGCAAGTCTGGCAAAGTCAAAATAGGTCCCGTAGTCAATTTCTCTTTCAATGTCTGAAAGGCAATCACCTCTGTGGGTCCCCACGAAAAAGGTACTCCTTTCTGTGTCAAGGTATGCAAAGGGGAAGCAACCTCTGCAAACTTTCGTATGAACTGCCTGTAGTACAAAACAGTCCCAAGAAGCTTCTCACTTCATGGACATTCCTCAAATCGGACCAATCACCGATAGTCTCTATCTTAGCCCGGTCCATTTGCACTCCAGCTGTGCTGACACAATGTGTCCCAAAAAGTGTATCTCTGGTTGGAAAAATTCACTTTTCTTTGCATTAATCAGATGATCTCTGTGTTCTGCCTCATTCTTGGAGAAAACAATGATGTCGTCAAAGAAAGTGCCAACAAATAGCCTGTACTCTCGAAAAATCTTGTCCATCATCTGGTTAAATGTCGCAAGAGCATTGGTTAAGCCAAAAGGCATCACCAAAAACTCAAATAACCCAAAAGTCGTCCGAAAAGCCGTCTTGTAGATATCTCCTCGCGCTATCCTGATCTGATGATATCCACTCTTCAAGTCAATCCTGCTAAAGCACGAGGATCCCTGTAACCTGTCGAGTATATCATCGATCCTAGGAATCGGAAATCTGTCTTGATGGTGATTTCGTTGAGAGTGCTATAATCGATGCACATTCTCCAAGATCCGTCTTTCTTCAAAACCAACAACACTGGAGAGCAATACGGTGAAGTACTAGGCTGGACAAGACCCTTTTCCAAGAGGTCTTTCACTGGGTTCATAATCTTTTCATTCTGTACTCGGCTCACACGATAAGGTGGCCGATTCGGTGGCGTGCTTCCAGGTATCAGATCAATGGTTTGATCTTCAGGCCCTCTGAAAAGCAATCGGCATGAGTGTGGAGAAAAATCTTGGCGTTCTTTTGATCAGGTCAAAACATATTCAACCTTTATCCATCGTTCAGTTCTCTTCCAAAAGAATGAGTAAGAAACTGAAGTTCATCAAGTACAATCTCTAAGCCCTGCATTTATCAAAGTCGCTTTCTCGGCCCGATAGTCAACCACGCGTAGTTCTTGTGGTACCAAGGGATTCTGAGTAGACCGTCACTCGCGTGCCTTGAACACCCCTGTCATTGCAAACGAAGTTTGCCAATCATCGATGTAATGGCAACATCCCATCCGGGTGCCAGTCGAACTACCTCCGCCTGTGGCGTTAGTCTGTCCGGCGTAATTCCAAATCGAGCCGCCAATTCCAAGTGAAAAGAAGTTGGCCTTGGCTCCTTCAAAAGAGCTTCCTGATCCTTTACTTTGCCCCAAAAGCAGCAAAGTTTGTACTTTCATTCATCAGATTCGGTGCAGGTCCCACGCCATGTGCTACCAGTTCTGCTTTTCTATCTGCCTTTTCTGCCACGTTTCTCAACTGCTCTCGAACTCTCAGGCCTGTCGTCGTCTCTATCATTTTGTTCTTTCTGTGCCTTTCTAGGGCACTTCGCGGAGATATGTCCATGTTCCCCGCATCCAAAGCACTTCCCCTCTCTGATGAAGAGAGCTCTCTCCTCAAGAGTAACCTTGGGTCGTGCATCCTTTTTCTCTAGGTTGCTCTTTTTCTTTCTACTTTCATTCCCAGAAGTCTGTTCGGCTCGTTGTGTCATGGCCTCATCTGTGGGGTAGATCAGACTGCCAGAGTCAATGGCAAAGCCCCGCTTCGCATGACTCATCAACTCCTGAATAGAAGCCGACTTCTGTTCCAAGCAGTGATCTCGGATCTCTATAGGTAGACCCAAGGTAAACCGCTCAATCTGTTCACTGAACGAGATCTTCTTGAATGAAGAGGCAGGTAGAAAAGAGCTCCAGAATCTTTCACAGTAAGTATTTACTGTATCGCTCTTGGTCATCCGAAGATGGTTCCAAGAAGCTCGTATATCTCGTTCATATTCTTGCGTCAACCAAGAAGTAATAAAAAGCTTCTTAAATTTCAGCCATTTAACTGGCGCAGTCTTGTTTAAAAGAAGCGTGGACCACCAAGTACGAGCATTCCTCTTAAAGTAATATGCAGCACTTTTAATCTTGGAGTGCTCTGAATAGTGTCCTCCCGCGAAAGCGATGTCAAACAGTTGTATAAAAGACAAAGCCTTCGAAGCATCTGAGTATCCTGAAAAAGTATCAAACTTGATCGAGTGGCCACCTTCCTTAAACTCTCGGACTTTCTTGCTTTCATCTTCGAGAAAGTCATACTGGTTGGCTTTGTAAAAATTCTTCTTGTTCGCATAAAAGTTTCCATGATCAGAATCTGAGCTGTCTGTAGACAAGTCCTCAGTAGAACTGTCAGTCTCTCGGCGAGATGTAGCCTTCTTCTTACCCTTTCCGAAGCTTTGTTTCTTGCTTCACTTTTTACCTTTTCTGTCTTCTTCGCTCGAATCTGAAGAGCTAGAAGAACTGTCAGAAGAAGAAGAAGAAGAAGAACTGGGTACTCCTTCAAATCGAACACGCTTCTTTTGTTTCTTTGCCTTGTCAAATGTCGATTGATGACCCAAATATCCCAGGAAGTCAGCGCTTTTCATTTGCTTTTTTGCGGTGCTTCTTGGCTTTCTTTTGCGCGTCAAAAAGCTGAGCAATCCGTGCATCAACCACGTTCTCCAGTTCCTTCTCCGTATATTTCTTGGAGGCAGAAGGTTTCTTGAGAGCAGGTTTCGGGAGTGGTGTTGTGGTTCTTGCCACTCCATCTGTACCTCTTCCAAAGAGGTCTGCTTCATATATTTTGCCATCTTCGAGTCCTTGGCAAAATTGAGCATCATCTTTGTTGCATCGCCAATTAATTGACAACGCTCCATCTCTTGCCAGTCCCGCCTAAGTAGGCCAAGGCGGGCCATACTCCCTGCCGGAATCTTCGTTGTGATCCCTGTCTGCATCTCCAGATGCAGAGGGAGTCGACTAATCATTGCCTGAAGCCATAGGTGCCGCGGAAAAAATAAATTTGGGGATCGGATTTCCCGTAGAAGAGAAATCGGCCGTGCTCTGATACCATTGTAACAGACTTGGACACTCCCAAGTTAAAAATCAATCGCGACGACACCAAATAACCACTTCAAAACAATTCATAGATCACAATAGATTTGCACTGGCCTGGCGGAGTTCCGTGCCTAGAGATATTGGCCCAAAGACTGGCGCCCCTTTCGGTATTTCTTTTTAAATTAATCAGATCAAAGTACAAGAGAGTGGCTAGGGTTTCACTCTCAGACTCTGCGTCCAAATGCTCTAAGAAGTGAGGCCCTCACCACTAATTTAAAGGTTACAAGGGATGCCCAAAAGCAGAGCCCCAAAAGCTTCAAATCAAAAGCAATTGCTCTCTCTCTCTCTCACAGAGAGTCAAAACTTGAAACGTCAGTCTGTCGGGCGTAATTCCAAATCGAGCTGCCAATTCCAAGTGAAAAGAAGTTGGCCTTGGCTCCTTCAAAAGAGCTTCCTGATCCTTCACTTTGCCCCAAAAGCAGCAAAGTTTGTACTTTCATTCATTAGATTCGGTGCAGGTTCCGCGCCATGTGGTACAAGTTCTGCTTTTCTGTCTGTCTTTTCTGCCACGTTTCTCAGCTGCTCTCGAACTCTCAAGCCTGTCGTCGTCTTTATCATGTTGTTCTTTCTGTGCCTTTTTAGGGCACTTCGCGGAGATATGTCCATGTTCCCCGCATCCAAAGCACTTCCCCTCTCTGATAAAACTTTCCGTCGTCGGAATCTGAGCTCTCTGTAGACGAGTCCTCAGTAGAACTGTCAATCTCTGGGCGAGATGTAGCCTTCTTTGCCTTTTTCTTGCCTTTTCTGAAGCTTTGTTTCTTGCTTCGCTTTTTACCTTTTCTGTCTTCTTCGCTCGAATCCGAGGAGCTAGAAGAACTATCAAAAGAAGAAGAAGAAGAAGAACTGGATACTCCTTCAAATCAAACACGCTTCTTCTGTTTCTTTGCCTTGTCAAAAGTCGATTGACGACCCAAATAACCTGGAAAGTCAGTGCTTTTCTTCTGCTTTTTGCCGTGCTTTTTGGCTTTCTTTTGCGCGTCAAAATGCTGAGCAATCCGTGCATCAACCATGTTCTCCAGTTCCTTCTCTATATATTTTCTTGGAGGCAGAAGGTTTCTTGAGAGGGGGTTTCGGGAGTGGTGTTGTGGTTCTTTGCCACTCCATTTGTACCTCTTCCAAAGAGGTCTGCTTCATATATTTTGCCATCTTCGGGTCCTTGGCAAAATTGAGCATCATCTTTGTTGCATCGCCAATTAATTGACAACGCTCCATCTCTTGCCAGTCCCGCCTAAGTAGGCCAAGGCGGGCCATACTCCCTGCCGGAATCTTCGTTGTGATCCCTGTCTGCATCTCCAGATGCAGAGGGAGTCGACTAATCATTGCCTGAAGCCATAGGTGCCGCGGAAAAAATAAATTTGGGGATCGGATTTCCCGTAGAAGAGAAATCGGCCATGCATTGATACCACTGTAACAGACTTGGCCACTCCCAAGTTAAAAATCAATCGCGACGACACCAAATAACCACTTCAAAACAATTCATAGATCACAATAGATTTGCACTGGCCTGGCGGAGTTCCGTGCCTAGAGATATTGGCCCAAAGACTCGCGCCCCTTTTGGTATTTCTTTTTGTATTAATCAATTCAAAGTACAAGAGAGTGGCTAGGGTTTCACTCTCAGACTCTGCGTCCAAATGCTCTAAGAAGTGAGGCCCTCACCACTAATTTAAAGGTTACAAGGGATGCCCAAAAGCACAGCCCCAAAAGCTTCAAATCAAAAGCAATTGCTCTCTCTCTCTCACAGAGAGTCAAAACTTGAAAGCAAAAGCATTCTCTCTCTCTTTCTCATTAAGTAGAGAAAAAGCGAAATTTGCGTCGCTCATCATTTTCAAAAAAACAAATCTTTTTTTTTTAAGCCTCCGCGATTTCCGGAAATTAGGGTTTTTGGCAGAAATTAGGGTTTGCAGGAATTTTAGGGTTTTTGCCAAAAATTAGGGTTTTTGCTGTCCGCCACGTCATCACTTTGTGACACTCTCCCAGACTTGGTAAATTGGCCAAAGAGTGCCACTTGGCACTCATGCATGCAATTTTCCCGCATTGGGCTTCTTGCTTAAAAATCTCTCAACTTGTGCATCAGTTGACTTTGCAGCAGAGTAATAAAATGTTTCCCTAGTAATACCGAAGGTAACGACGCAAACACATTTCACGACCCAAAATAGCAATTCCCTAATTTTTAGGAGATGCTTCCGTGGGCTCCCACTGGTCATCTGACCATCTATCCTCATTAGGACCGCATCCAAAAGTGCAATTGGCCCAACTGTCGGATACTTTCTGTTGGTGATCTCACCTTGACTTTATGCCTTTATTGAGTTCACTTCCTAGTATCCACCAACTTGCTAAGTACCACGGGGGTACCTACATGATCTTGAACTGAGCCTAGACATCCTTTTACTTTACGAGTTCCAGTGCCGACCAACTTCTCGTCTACGGGTGAAACTACCGTTCACATTGGCCATACAATGTCCGACCATTTGCAACTTCAAAAAGAGGGTCTCAAAAATTAAACAAAAATCATTGGAAAGAAACCAACAACTAAGGTTAGCAGTTGCCACGTCCTCGTGACAGCTAATAACACACTGAGTTCTGCTGCTGCAAATCACTGCCTTGTTGGTCATGCTATCCTTCAAAACGTTGGTCATGCTGTCTCTAAAAACGCTGCCCTTGCTGCCTTTGAAAACGCTGGCTGCAATCCCTAGAAACGCTGACTTGCTGGTTGTAAAAACGCTATGGCAGCAGGCTGGAAATCGCTGAACTGCTAGGCTGAAAACGTTGGGAAGTCACTGCTGAAAACGCTGAGGTTTAGGGCTGAAAACACTTATGGTCTAGAGCTGAAAACGCCAAGGGTTCTTTGGGGGAATCTTGCTTGAGAAGGTGCTCCAGAGGGCCTGCTGCACTGGGTGTCTGTTGCTCTCCTTTCTCCTTCTGCCAAATAAGCCTAGCACTACGTTTGCTTATATATTCTCTTAGCAAAATTGCCCTACCTAGTTCCCAACACAGTCACTTAATAAATAAGTGAAAAATATCAAAAATAGAGAAAATAGGTTCTGTGCACTGGAAAATACTCCCGATGGGTTCTGATGGAAGTCTGATGATCATGTTGTGTGCAACCAGAGGATATGCATCTACTTTAAGTATTTGGACATGCTCGGTCTGCGAACACTCACAGAAGCGCCAGATCACTTCCTATTCTAGATTGACTTGACTAAACTGAACCATGGTCATGTTGTAGCTTGTCCACGAGCACATAGGGTTGGATGTGTGTAACAGACTTGGACACTCCAAGTCAAGAATCAACCGCGACAGCACCAAATAACCACTTCAAAACAATTCACAGATCACAATAGATTTGCACTGGCCCGGCGGAGTTCCGTGCCTAGAGATATTGGCCCCAAAGACTGGCGCCCCTTTCGGTATTTCTTTTTATATTAATCAATCATCAAAGTACAAGAGAGCGGTTAGGGTTTCACTCTCAGACTCTGCGTTTAGATGCTCTGAAAAGTGAGGCCCTCACCACTAATTTAAAGGTTACAAGGGATGCCCAAAAGCAGAGCCCCAAAAGCTTTAAAAATCAAAAGCATCAGTTCTCTCTCTCTCTTAGAGAGTCTTTTCTTTTTTTTTTTTTATAAAAAAAAAAAAGCAAAAGCAAAATTCGCGTCGCTCATCATTTTCAAAAAAAAAAAAAAAGCAATAATCCGCCTCCGCGATTTCCGGAAATTAGGGTTTTTGGCAGAAATTAGGGTTTGCAAGAATTTTAGGGTTTCTGGCAGAAATTAGGGTTTCTGCTGTCCGCCACGTCATCACTTTGTGACATACACCCCTCTTGAAAGCATTGTCATCGACCGCGATTACGCCTGCAAAACTGTTAAAAGCCATAAACCGTCTTAGCAGACACTTATTGTTAGTACCTATGTACTAGGAACACACATCTAGCACATGTACAAAATCGACAGTCACATCACACGACATCACAGAACATCACACGACATCACAGGACATCACATGACATTCAACATTCATTCGGATCTTAGACCATGATTTATCGGCAATGTAGCTAGCAATCACATCTAGGTCCAATCGGGACCTCATCGATGTCCGATTGACTAACCCCTATTGCAACCATGTCTATTCGAGATCGAGTAGACCAAAATGCTGCAGTCATTTCGTTTACCAGTTCCTGCACTCACAAGAAGTCAAGAACAAATCAGTATCATAATCAGGAATTCCATTTCATAAAGTCATCCAGCAGAATACTGTCAGCTCTCAGTATCCCTGAAGCTCAAAGAGACATCAGTGACTTTAGTATCAAAATCGAGGCATCTGTTGACAAAGGAGTGGAGTGACTCCCCTCTTGTGCATCCCACTGCACCAGATCTCCGGCCAAGCTAAATTCTGGGTTCCGTTTGGAGTAGACTATGCTAAACCAAAACATCGAGGTAAAGTTTCACAATCCGAGGAGTATCTGCTAGGTCCTCCTCCTCAATCCACTTCGCATCAAATGCAGGAAAGTTCTTGAACTTAACCAAGAACCGCCTTCAGACTTTACCTTTCTTCGTATCATTATGTGCCAAAATCTGTTCAGGAACAAGGATCTCCTCGTTTTCTTCCACTTTGGGTTGCTCATCAGGCTCCCCATCATCAGGCACATCACCCTTAACAGGGTTCAAGAGACTCACATGCAATGCATTGTGAATCCTCCAAGTATCTAGCAGTTTCAATCAGAAGGAGACATCATTTATCTTGTCAGTAATCTGGAAAGGTCCGTAGTATCACATACTAAGCTTTGGGAAAAGCCTCTCCTTTCCCTGTTTCTTTCTTAGGCGTGCCTTCTCAAAAGTAAGAGAACCCAATCATCCTCGTTCAGTTTCCAGTCGCGACGATAGCGATCCGCTGCCTTTTTCTGTCGTTCTTGAGACTCCTGCAAAGTCTCGCGAACCTTGGAAAAAGCCGTATCCAAATCTCGCGAATATTCATCCGCTTCAAATTTCTAATCTTTCGTGCTCAGGAAGGATGGAACCTTCGCAACAGTTTCAACAATCTCACATGGCATCTTCCCCGTCGAAGAGTGTATCGTGTTATTGTAGGCAAATTCCACCAAAGGTAAGTTCTTTTCCCATTGAGTCTTCTGATGCGAAATACAAGACTTCAATAAATCTAAAATCACTGAATTGGCAATCTCAGATTGCCCGTCAATCTGCAAGTGGAACGATGACGAGAACTGCAACCGCGTGCCAATGTTCTCCCCAATTGCCTTCCAAAACAAACTCATAAATCTGGGGTCTCTGTCGGAGACAATCGTCCCAGGCGTGCCATGTAATCGGAAAATCATCGTGATCATTCTGTATTCTCGGGAGATCAAAAAAACTGAAATCCATTTCAATATTTTCCCAGGGGCGGGTGGGTATGGGTAAAGGCTGTAACAATTCCTGTGTCTTATGCCTGTCAAACTTGACCTTCTGGCATACCAAGCAACTGCGCACAAACTCTTCCACATCCTTCTTCAGTCTCCGCCAAAAGAAATCTCTCTCTCTACCCCTTTCATGGTGGTAGCAATGCCGCGGTGACCCGTAAAAGGTGGACAGTGGCAATCAATCATAACCTTTTCCCTCAACGGCCGTGTAACGCACAACATAGTCTTTTTCATCAAGTAGCCTTCCCGTAGGGAGTATCCAACTACTGTCTCCCCATCCCGTATCCGTGTGAAAATATCTGCAAAATCTGTATCTGTGGCACACTGATCGACCATATCCTCGAAGCGCCTATGATGTATCGCGGAAATAGCCAGAACCAACGGTTTCCGAGACAAAGCATCTGCCACCACATTCTTCTGTCCATGCACATGGACAATCTGGAAGTGGAACTGTGACAAGATGTTCACCCACCGCATCTGCTTTTCCGAAAGCTGCTTCTGTGACAAGAAGTAGCGCAAACTCTGATGGTCTATAAAGACAGTAAAATCCGCTCCGAGTAGGTAATGCCGCCACTGAGTAAGAGCGTGGATAACCGCCAAAAGCTCTTTCCCATAGATATGTGCTGTCATCTGCGGCCTAGAGAACAAACGGCTCTCGTAAGCTATGACATGGCCTTCTTTCATCAAGACCGTACCCAGACTACGACCACAAGCATCACAATATACTTCAAATGACTTCTGCAAGTCCGGCAAAGTCAAAATATGGTCCTGTAGTCAATTTCTCTTTCAATGTCTGAAAGGCAGTCACCTCTGTGGGTCCCCACGAAAAAGGTACTCATTTCTGTGTCAAGGTATGCAAAGGGGAAGCAACCTCTGCAAACTTTCGTATGAACCGCCTGTAGTACGAACACAGTCCCAAGAAGCTTCTAACTTCATGGACATTCCTCAAATCGGGCCAATCACGGATAGTCTCTATCTTGGCCGGGTTCATTTGCACTCCTGCTATTGACACAATGTGTCCCAAAAAATGTATCTCTGGTAGGAAAAATTCACTTTTCGTAGCATTAATCACTAATGTGTGATCTCGTAATGCCTGAAAGACTTGAAGCAGATGATCTCTGTGTTCTGCCTCATTCTTGGAGAAAACAATGATGTCATCAAAGAAAGTGCCAACAAATAGCCTGTACTCTCGAAAAATCCTATCCATCATCCGGTTAAATGTCGCAGGAGCATTGGTTAAGCCAAAAGGCATCACCAAAAACTCAAATAACCCAAAAGTCGTCCGAAAAGCTGTCTTGTAGACATCTCCTGGCGTTATCCTGATCTGATGATATCCACTCTTCAAGTCAATCCTGCTAAAGCACGAGGATCCCTGTAACCTGTCGAGTATATCATCGATCCTAGGAATCGGAAATGTGTTCTTGATGGTGATTTGGTTGAGAGTGCTATAATCGATGCACATTCTCCAAGATCCGTCTTTCTTCAAAACCAACAACACTGGAGAGCAATACGGTGAAGTACTAGGCTGGACAAGACCCTTTTCCAAGAGGTCTTTCACTGAGTTCATAATCTTTTCATTCTGTACTCGGCTCACACGATAAGGTGGCCGATTCGGTGGCGTGCTTCCAGATATCAGATCAATGGTATGATCTTCAGGCCCTCTCAAAAGCAATCGGCATGAGCGTGGAGAAAAAAAAAATCTTGGCCTTCTTTTCTTCAGGTCAAAACATATTCAACTTTTATCCATCGTTCAGTTCTCCCAAAAGAATGAGTAAGAAAACTGAAGTTCATCAAGTACAATCTCTAAGCCCTTCATTTATCAAAGTCGCTTTCTCGGCCCGGTAGTCAACCACGGCGTAGTTCTTGTGGTACCAAGGGATCCCGAGTAGAACGTCACTCGCGTGCCCTGAACACCCCCGTCATTGCAAACAAAGTTTGCCAATGCTCGGTGTAATGGGAACATCGCATCCGAGTGCCAGTCGAACTACCTCTGCCTATGGCGTCAGTCTGTCGGGCGTAGTTCCAAATCGAGCCGCCAATTCCAAGTGAAAAGAAGTTGGCCTTGGCTCCTTCAAAAGAGCTTCTTGATCCTTCACTTTGCCCCGAAAGCGACAAAGTTTGTACTTTCATTCATTAGATTCGGTGCAGGTCCCACGCCATGTGGTACCAGTTCTGCTTTTCTATCTGCCTTTTCCGCCACATTCCTCAGCTGCTCTCGAACGCTCAGGCCTGTTGTCGTCTTTATTATTCTGTTCTTTCTGTGCCTTATCAGGGCACTTTGCGGAAATATGTCCATGTTCCCCGCATCCAAAGCACTTCCCCTCTCTAATGAAGCGAGCTCTCTCCTCAGGAGTAGGCTTGGGTCGTGCATCCTATTTTTTCTCTGAGTTGCTCTTTTTCATTCTACTTTCATTCCCAGAAGTCTGTTCGGCTCGTTGTGTCATGGCCTCATCTGTGGGGTAGGTCAGACTGCCAGAGTGAATGGCAAAGCCCCGCTTCGCATGACTCATCAACTCCTGAATAGAAGCTGACTTCTGTTCCAAGCAGTGATCTCAGATCTCTATAGGTAGACCCAAGGTAAACCGCTCAATCTGTTCTCTGAATGAGATCTTCTTGAATGAAGAGGTGGGTAGAAAAGAGCTCCAGAATCTTTCACAATAAGAATTCACTGTATCGCTCTTGGTCATCCGGAAATGGTTCCAAGCAGCTCGTATATCTCGCTCAAACTCTTGAGTCAACCAAGAAGAAATAAAAAGCCTCTTGAATTTCAGCCATGTAACTGGCACAGTCTTGCTTAATAGACCAAGTACGAGCATTCCCCTTAAAGTAAGAGGCAGCTCTCCGAATCTTGGAGTGCTCTGAATAGCGTCCTCCCGCGAAAGCGATGTCAAACTGCTGTATAAAAGACAAAGCCTTCGAAGCATCTAAGTATCCTGAAAAGTATCAAACTTGATCGAGTGGCCACCTTCCTTAAACTCTCTGACTTTCTTGCTTTTATCTTCGAGAAAGTCATACTGGTTGGCTTGGTAAAAATTCTTCTTGTTCGCATAAAACTTTCCGTCATCGGAATCTGAGCAGTCTGTAGACGAGTCCTCAGTAGAACTGTCAGTCTCTGGGCGAGATTTAGCCTTCTTTGCCTTTCTCTTGCCCTTTCCAAAGCGTTGCTTCTTGCTTCGCTTTTTACCTTTTCTATCTTCTTCGCTCGAATCCGAGGAGCTAGAAGAACTGTCAGAAGCAGAAGAAGAAGAACTGGGTAGGTCTTCAAACTTGACGCGCTTCTTTAATTTCTTTGCCTTGTCAAATGTCGACCGACGACCCAAATATCCCGAGAAGTCAATGCCTTTCTTCTGCTTTTTGCCGTGCTTTTTGGCTTTCTTTTGCGTGTCAGAAAGCTGAGCGATCCGTGCATCAACCACGTTCTCCAGTTCCTGCTCCGTATATTTTCTTGGAGGCAGAAGGTTTCTTGAAAGCGGGTTTCGGGAGTGGTGTTGTGGTTCTCTGCCACTCCATCTGTACCTCTTTCAAAGAGGTCTGGTTCATATATTTTGTCATCTTCGGGTCCTTGGCAAAATTGAGCATCATCTTTGTTGCATCGCCAATCAATTGACGACGCTCCATCTCTGTTTGCTCCGCCTGAGTAGGCCGAGGCGGGCCATACTCTCTGTCTGAATCTTCGTTGTGATCCCAGCCCGCATCTCCAGATGCAGAGGGAGTCGACTGAGCTCTGATACCACTGTAACAGACTTGGACACTCCAAGTCAAGAATCAACCGCGACAGCACCAAATAACCACTTCAAAAAAATTCACAGATCACAATAGATTTGCACTGGCCCGGCGGAGCTCCGTGCCTAGAGATATTGGCCCCAAAGACTGGCGCCCCTTTCGGTATTTCTTTTTATATTAATCAATCATCAAAGTACAAGAGAGCGGTTAGGGTTTCACTCTCAGACTCTGCGTCCAGATGCTCTGAGAAGTGAGGCCCTCACCACTAATTTAAAGGTTACAAGGGATGCCCAAAAGCAGAGCCCCAAAAGCTTTTAAAATCAAAAGCATCAGTTCTCTCTCTCTCTTAGAGAGTCTTTTCTCTTTTTTTTTTATTAAAAAAAAAAAACAAAAGCAAAATTCGCGTCACTCATCATTTTCAAAAAAAAAAATTATTTTTTTTTTTAATAATCCGCTTCCGCGATTTCCGGAATTTAGGGTTTTTGGCAAAAATTAGGGTTTGCAAGAATTTTAGGGTTTCTGGCAAAAATTAGGGTTTCTGCTGTTCACCACGTCATCACTTTGTGACATACCCCCCTCTTGAAAGCATTGTAATCGACCGCGATTACGCCTGCAAAACCGACAAAAGCAATAAACCGTCTTAGCAGACACTGCCTGTTAGTACCTACGTACTAGGAACGCACATCTAGCACATGTACAAAATCGACAGTCACATCACACGATATCACAGGACATCACCAGACATCACAGTACATCACATGACATTCAACATTCATTCGGATCTTAGACCATGATTTATCGGCAATGTAGCTAGCAATCACATCTAGGTCCAATCGGGACCTCATCGATGTCCGATTGACTAACCCCTATTGCAACCATGTCTATTCGAGATCGAGTAGACCAAAATGCTGCAGTCATTTCGTTTACCAGTTCCTGCACTCACAAGAAGTCAAGAACAAATCAGTATCATAATCAGGAATTCCATTTCATAAAGTCATCCAGCAGAATACTGTCGGCTCTCAGTATCCCTGAAGCTCAAAGAGACATCAGTGACTTTAGTATCAAAATCGAGGCATCTGTTGACAAAGGAGTGGAGTGACTCCCCTCTTGTGCATCCCACTGCACCAGATCTCCGGCCAAGCTAAATTTTGGGTTCCGTTTGGAGTAGACTATGCTAAACCAAAACATCGAGGTAAAGTTTCACAATCCGAGGAGTATCTGCTAGGTCCTCCTCCTTCATCCACTTCGCATCAAATGCAGGAAAGTTCTTGAACTTAACCAAGAACCGCCTTCAGACTTTACCTTTCTTCGTATCATTATGTGCCAAAATCCATTCAGGAACAAGGATCTCCTCGTTTTCTTCCACTTTGGGTTGCTCATCAGGCTCCCCATCATCAGGCACATCACCCTTAACAGGGTTCAAGAGACTCACATGCAATGCATTGTGAATCCTCCAAGTATCTAGCAGTTTCAATCAGAAGGAGACATCATTTATCTTGTCAGTAATCTGGAAAGGTCCGTAGTATCACATACTAAGCTTTGGGAAAAGCCTCTCCTTTCCCTGTTTCTTTCTTAGGCGTGCCTTCTCAAAAGTAAGAGCACCCAATCATCCTCGTTCAGTTTCCAGTCGCGACGATAGCGATCCGCTGCCTTTTTCTGTCGTTCTTGAGACTCCTGCAAAGTCTCGCGAACCTTGGAAAAAGCCGTATCCAAATCTCGCGAATATTCATCCGCTTCAAATTTCTAATCTTTCGTGCTCAGGAAGGATGGAACCTTCGCAGCAGTTTCAACAATCTCACATGGCATCTTCACCGTCGAAGAGTGTATCGTGTTATTGTAGGCAAATTCCACCAAAGGTAAGTTCTTTTCCCATTGAGTCTTCTGATGCGAAATACAAGACTTCAATAAATCTAAAATCACTGAATTGGCAATCTCAGATTGCCCGTCAATCTGCAAGTGGAACGATGACGAGAACTGCAACCGCATGCCAATGTTCTCCCAAATTGCCTTCCAAAACAAACTCATAAATCTGGGGTCTCTGTCGGAGACAATCGTCTCAGGCGTGCCATGTGATCGGAAAATCATCGTGATCATTCTGTATTCTCGGGAGATCAAAAAAAATGAAATCCATTTCAATATTTTCCCAGGGGCGGGTGGGTATGGATAAAGGCTGTAACAATTCCTGTGCCTTATGCCTGTCAAACTTGACCTTCTGGCATACCAAGCAACTGCGCACAAACTCTTCCACATCCTTCGTCAGTCTCCGCCAAAAGAAATCTCTCTCTACCCCTTTCATGGTGGTAGCAATGCCGCAGTGACCCGTAAAAGGTGGACAATGGCAATCAATCATAACCTTTTCCCTCAACGGCTGTGTAACGCACATCATAGTCTTTTTCATCAAGTAGCCTTCCCGTAGGGAGTATCCAACTACTGTCTCCCCATCCCGTATCCGTGTGAAAATATCTGCAAAATCTGTATCTGTGGCACACTGATCGACCATATCCTCGAAGCTCCTATGATGTATCGCGGAAATAGCCAGAACCAACGGTTTCCGAGACAAAGCATCTGCCACCACATTCTTCTGTCCCTGCACATGGACAATCTGGAAGTGGAACTGTGACAAGATGTTCACCCACCGCATCTGCTTTTCCGAAAGCTGCTTCTGTGACAAGAAGTAGGGCAAACTCTGATGGTCTGTAAAGACAGTAAAATCCGCTCCGAGTAGGTAATGCCGCCACTGAGTAAGAGCGTGGATAACCGCCAAAAGCTCTTTCCCATAGATCTGTGCTGTCATCTCCGGTCTAGAGAACAAACGGCTCTTGTAAGCTATGACATGGCCTTCTTGCATCAAGACCATACCCAGACTACGACCACAAGCATCACAAAATACTTCAAATGATGTCTGCAAGTCCGGCAAAGTCAAATCTGGTCCTGTAGTGAATTTCTCTTTCAATGTCTGAAAGGCAGTCACCTATGTGGGTCCCCACGAAAAAGGTACTTCTTTCTGTGTCAAGGTATGCAAAGGGGAAGCAACCTCTGCAAACTTTCGTATGAACCGCCTGTAGTACGAACACAGTCCCAAGAAGCTTCTAGCTTCATGCAGATTCCTCAAATCGAGCCAATCACGGATAGTCTCTATCTTGGCCGGGTTCATTTGCACTCCTGCTGTTGACACAATGTGTCCCAAAAAGTGTATCTCTGGTTGGAAAAATTCACTTTTCTTTGCATTAATCACTAACGTGTGATCTCGTAATGCCTGAAAGACTTAAAGCAGATGATCTCTGTGTTCTGCCTCATTCTTGGAGAAAACAATGATGTCGTCAAAGAAAGTGCCAACAAATAGCCTGTACTCTCGAAAAATCTTGTCCATCATCCGGTTAAATGTCGCAGGAGCATTGGTTAAGCCAAAAGGCATCACCAAAAACTCAAATAACCCAAAAGTCGTCCGAAAAGCTGTCTTGTAGACGTCTCTCGGTGCTATTCTGATCTGATGATATCTACTCTTCAAGTCAATCCTGCTGAAGCATGAAGATCCCTGTAACCTGTCGAGTATATCATCGATCCTAGGAATCGGAAATCTGTTCTTGATGGCAATCGATGGACATTCTCCAAGATCCGTCTTTCTTCAAAACCAACAACACTGGGGAGCAATACGGTGAAGTACTAGGCTGGACAAGACCCTTTTCCAAGAGGTCTTTCACTGGGTTCATAAGACTTGACGCGCTTCTTCAATTTCTTTGCCTTGTCAAATGTCGACCGACGACCCAAATATCCCGGGAAGTCAGTGTCTTTCTTCTGCTTTTTGCCGTGCTTTTTGGCTTTCTTTTGCGTGTCAAAAAGCTGAGCAATCCGTGCATCAACCACGTTCTCCAGTTCCTGCTCCGTATATTTTCTTGGAGGTAGAAGGTTTCTTGAGAGCGGGTTTCGGGAGTGGTGTTGTGGTTCTCTGCCACTCCATCTGTACCTCTTTCAAAGAGGTCTGGTTCATATATTTTGCCATCTTCGGGTCCTTGGCAAAATTGAGCATCATCTTTGTTGCATCGCCAATCAATTGACGACGCTCCATCTCTGTTTGCTCCGCCTGAGTAGGTCGAGGCGGGCCATACTCTCTGTCTGAAACTTCGTTGTGATCCCAGCCCGCATCTCCAGATGCAGAGGGAGTCGACTGATCATTGCTTCAAGCCATAGGTGCCGCGGAAAAAAATTTGAGGATCGGATTTCCCGTAGAAGAGAAATCGGCCGTGCTTTGATACCACTGTAACAGACTTGGACACTCCAAGTCAAGAATCAACCGCGACAGCACCAAATAACCACTTCAAAACAATTCACAGATCACAATAGATTTGCACTGGCCCGGCGGAGCTCCGTGCCTAGAGATATTGGCCCCAAAGACTGGCGCCCCTTTCGGTATTTCTTTTTATATTAATCAATCATCAAAGTACAAGAGAGCGGTTAGGGTTTCACTCTCAGACTCTGCGTCCAGATGCTCTGAGAAGTGAGGCCCTCACCACTAATTTAAAGGTTACAAGGGATGCCCAAAAGCAGAGCCCCAAAAGCTTTTAAAATCAAAAGCATCAATTCTCTCTCTCTTTTAGAGAGTCTTTTCTCTTTTTTTTTTTTCTTTTTTTTTAAAACAAAAGCAAAATTCAGGTCGCTCATCATTTTCCAAAAAAAAAAAAAAATTAATAGTTCGCTTCCGCGATTTCCGGAAATTAGGGTTTTTGGCAGAAATTAGGGTTTGCAGGAATTTTAGGGTTTTTGGCAGAAATTAGGGTTTCTGTTGTCCGCCATGTCATCACTTTGTGACAATGTGTCACGTGACAACCCTTGAGTAACACACAACATTGTCTTCCGCATTAAATAACCTTTCTTCAAAGAATAGCTTGCAATTGTCTCCGAACTCTGCAAATGGTCAAAGATGTCTACAAAATCTCAATCATTGATCAACCATATCTTTAAAGGTCTGATGGTGAATTGCCGAAATAGCGATATTTGAGGCTTGCGAGACAATGCGTCTTTACCAAGTTCTTCTCTCTCATTTTTGTTTGTCTGAGAGCTATCTCTAGGACAAGAAGTATCCCAAACTTTGGTGATCCATGAACAATGTAAAATCTGCTCCGAGTAGAAAGGACACCGTTGAGTAAGAGCATGGATGACTACAAATAGCTCCTTTTCGTAAATCTATGCAACCCATTCTGATCGCAAGAACATTCTACTCTCATAAACTACAACATGGCCCTCCTGTTGTCACAAACTACCGACGTGTAAGCCACTAAAGACCGGAGCAACCTTCAAATCCCGACCAAGAAGCCTCAACCCTAGAAGCAACAAAAAGTGTTTTACAAACTTGCAAAGTCTTCCCGAGGGGGCTAGAGAAACTGAACTAGGGGGGGGGGGGGGGGGGGGGGGGGGGGGGGGGAGAGAGAGAGAGAGAGAGAGAGAGAGAGAGAGAGAGAGAGAGAGAGAGAGACGACTCGACACAGCAATGACCTCAAAGATTGGCGCACCTTCACGGAATATCTTTATTTATTAAGATTCAGTAGACCTCAAAGATTGGCGCACCTTCACGGAATATCTTTATTTATTAAGATTCAGTAGGTACAATGTCTGAGGGTCATCTCTTTGGCAAGCTCCCAAGCTAATCTACCCAAAGAACAAGCCATGGCACACTTTTAAAGGCTCTTGACCTTACTCAAAAGCAGTTACATGAAAAGCAGAGGTTCTAAAAGCATCTAGTGCCCCAAAAGCTAGCGCTCCATGGGTTGTCCGTACGCCATGCCACATAAGCATTGTCAACACGTTTTGCGGCATAAATTGCGGACGTGTGTATAACCTACCATGTCATCAGCTAGCTACAAAAATTTTATTCTTGGATGTCCTCTTGCTTCCACTTTAGTGTCTGCCTGGAAAGAGATTACGATTCATCTTTCATGGAATCCTCGACAGAAAGGTGATTCGATTCGTTTGGAGAGTCTCCACTAGAGCCGAGCATTCTCTCTTACTTTGGTCGACCGCTCCCCTCGCCAGGCAGGCTTTCTTTTTGGTCGTGGTATTCGTGTGGTTGAGGATGTAGTCAATGAGGCTGGATATACTTTTGAGTTTCCCTTCGCCGCTCACCGTTTTGGATTGGGCATGCATTATCGTCAGTTTTGGAGAAAAATTCAAAGTATGCTGCTTGACTTTTTGCAAGTTTCACCTTTACCTGATGGTGATCGCATGTCTGATTGGGATCTTCGAGAAACGCCTTTTCGAGATATTTCTGCAGATCTCTGGTGGAGGAAGCTTCTCTCTGCCTTGTGGAAAAGCCATTTGCCTTTGAAGGAGCGACTGTTTCTTTGGCGCAGTTTGCTTGGAGTGCTTCCTACTGGCACTTTTCTTAGGGCGCGTCATATTTGCCCCTCCTCTTGCGTCCGTTGATCCATTGCAAAAGAGGATATTTGCCACTTGCTGTGGGATTGTTGCATTACTAGAGGCTTCCTTCGCCGTGTATCGGCCTATATGCGGCTCTGCTTTCCTCGGGTTTTTTCACAAAAGGTTTTGGGTATTTGGCATGTTCTCACCGACACTACAGCGTTTTGCGGTCTTCTTTATGTGGGTCAGATACTGGGCTTATTGGACCCTGTGGAGTCGGCGTAATGCTTACATGTTTCATCGTACTCATGCAGACCCGTTCCCACTCTTCAAGCTTTCCCTTAGGCATCGTTACGGTTTGCTTTGGAAGTTGGTGACATCACCGAAGAGATACATTGGCTTTCCTATGAATGTTTCTAGCTACTCTGTACAGCTGAGTAGTTCTGTGTTCTTCCCCTTGTACATTACCCTTTCGGTGGGTTTTCCTCGCTTTGAGGTTTCCCACTAGTAAATTAATCAAATAGATTTACAAAAAAAAGTGTGTCCTGCTTTATTTATTCTCTTTAGATCACTTAGGCCCTATCAAACGGGGTTCCATAAGTTGGCGGGAACTTCTTTAAAAATAGACCCACTCAACGAGGGTCTGTAAGTTGGTGAGAACTTCAACTTCTTCTGCTGCTTCTAGGGTTTAGGCACCTTGGTCGGGATCTGCAAGTTAGCTCCGTTCTTCAGTGGCTTGACACGTCAATAGTTTGTGATAGTGCATATGCCTATACGTGTCATGTGCGCACTGTAGTTGCGCCATGTGGACAAGCTTCTACTACAATCGAGCATCAGTCTTAGTTTAGCTTAGGACCTAGCATGGCACTTTGTGAGCCTCTAGGAGGACGAGCACGCTCAGGCGGATCATAGTTGCATACCCTCTCTTGCACAGTACATTCAGTTCAGCATATAGGCATAAGAACAATCACCTAACTCTAGCCTGTGAACTATTAATAAGTGACATTTTAAGCAGAATTTGTCAAGGTCATCTCTATCATTGTCTTCAATTCAGTTTCTCTTTTCAAGTGAAGTAAAGTAGCCTTGTGTGAATACTAGATCCAAACTAAATCTTTCCTTAAAACACTTTCGCTGCACCTGACAATATGCGTAAGTGATTGTATTGTGCAAGTGAGGGTATGCAACTATGGCTTGTTTGATCATGCATGTCCTTCTAGAGGCCCATGAGGTGCTAGGCTAGATCTTAAGCTAAATAAGACTAACACTAACCTGAAGCAATAGCTTGTCCACGTGGCTCAAGTTCATTGCAAGCGCGACAGAACGACTGGAACAGATATAGCAACCAAAAGTTGGGGTTGAGGAGGCACCGACTGTGGTAAAGATTCCAAACATCTTTAACCTCCTACATAAGGTACATAAGGATTCAAAATAGTAGCAGCCTATAATTCTCAAACAAGGTCCAATTCACAATCAACAGCAATTTCAGCATGAGCCTCAAAACAAGAGAATCCTATGACTAGACAGGGTTTTGTGAAACATGAGGGGTTTGTAGAGCGGACGGATCTAGTTTTCTAGGGCATCCCAAGTAATTTGACGATCCCCCTGACCACAAGGGAGGCACTGCTTGCCCCTCTTGTGATGGAGATCACATCCTCATTCCAATAGGTCTCTCTTAACAAGACATATGGAGTCAAGAGATCTGACTTATGACGCATCATCGTTACCTTAAATAAGACGTTCATTGCTTAATTAAAAGCCATGCAAAACACAACCAAGAAGTGGATAGAGACTCTAGCTTATCTTCGTCCTCACAACCGCAATATATAGACTGGTATTGTATTAAGCGAGGGCCTCCTCCAATAGCTGGGCGTGGTGGAGGAGGATAGAGGGTCGCCAAGCTCGAGCCAATCAAATAGCTTGTATACTTCGGCTATGCCACAAAGACAGAACGTTTTCGTATTTCGTAACCTTTGAGCCGAGGTCAAGATTCAAGAATGAGCTTGACTTCCGCATTGTGGATGCCATCTTTCACTTTGTTTGAGATACGAGACAAGATTTTTGAACCTAGCCGTAATGTGTAGCTAGCTTATCTTTCTATCCACGTGGCCACCACTGCACATGCCTCCACGACTACATGTTTATTAAGGAGGGCGATCTCTCTCTCTCTCTCGTCTTTTGTTATTAACCTGTTATGGAGTACGAATGCTTAGATTTTAGAGGGCAATATGTGACACGTTTTACGCTTACGATTTCAGCATCAAGGTTGAAGACACAACTGATCATTGTGCCTACACAAACACTCTCTCTAGAGAGGTGATCCATTCCGAACTCTTTGTCAAAGTAAGAATCCTTTCAAGCTGTGCATTTCTCTAGATTCTCTATAAAGCAAAGATTTTCTATTTGTAAACCTGAGATACTGACTCTCTCTCCTCTAGAATCTGCTGATTTTCTCTCTCTAGAAATTAAGAAAAGAATTCTCAATAAAACAAAGTGTTTCTCTCAACGGAACAAAATTTTATTTTCTAGCTTTAAAGAGAGATTATAAGCTCTCTCCCTCTCTTTCTCTAATCTAAAAGCTAGCCCTCGGGGAGGTGGAACTGAGTGTGCTGCAAGCTTCCATGGGCTCAAAGTTATGTCTCAATCTTCAACCTTAAATTAAAATCCGTGTTTATCTGACCGGCTACCACCAATCACAAAATTTGGTACAAATTTTGGGTCCCCTTGTCAAGCTATTTTAAGAACTGGTTGAAATGTAAAGAAACTCTTTTTTTATGAAGTCAACAATTGCTAATAAGCATTGACAGAGCATTCTCATTTTTTCCCTTTGTCTCCTAGCTCTACAATCAAATTTTGGGTACCCTTGGCGAGCTAGTAGCAAATGATGACTTCATACAACACAAGAGATTTCTTTACATTTCATCCAGTTGATAATAAGCATTGACAGAGCATTCTCAATTTATCCCTTTGTCTTTTTTCTAGAATCAGATCACAACCACATGAGCAGGCTCAGCAATTGAGGACCTTTGGTATACGTGCAATGCCACCCTAAGCCATTGGAAGCCTAATCCTGAGACAATGTAATTTGTCCAAGTATCTTGTTCACCCCATTGCTACAAAACTGGTGAAAAAACAAATGCTCATTAAATGGAAGTCTTACCTACAAGTGACATTAATATAAGTACACAAGCCCCAAACTCCACTGCTCGTCGACTTCCCATTTTTGTAACAGCAATAGTGTGTACGTTCTCGGTAAGGGTACTTGCACCTGTGCCAATACCCCATATGCCGGCCAGAGTGCTTGTCAGACCTTCAAGCCCAATGGCTCTGCTTACAACCCCAGGAGTTGGAGCCCTTGCAGCCACAAGTAAAGAGGAGGCATGGTATGAACCAACCTGGAGATAAAACCAAGACAAGTATGTGTGAGCTTCACACTAACTATACAAATATCACTGAGTTTCAAAGACTCACCGAGTCTACAGTTGCAACAATAGAAGCTACAATCATGAGGCAAGCAGTCCTCCAGTGAAAGCTAGGAATTCCCCATTGGAAAGGATATGGAAACCTGAACCATGCGGCTGTTTTCATGGCTACCGAGGCATCTGTTCGGCAATGCATCATGGTAAAAACATGCCTTCTACATTCTTCTGAGATGATGTTTGATGAGGGCACATGAACACTGCACCCCTTGTAGTTATAAGCCCCAGCTTCTGTGAGAAGGAAAGCATAAGCCCACACAATCCCAAGCCCTAAAGGCACCTGGATAAAAGGGCAGGAAGATAAAAAAACAAAATCAATTCGGAAGGTACAAGAAAGTGCTGTTGTAGAGCACGTCAAATGCAGGAGATTGAAAAGAAAACTATGTGCAATCGAGCTAGAACAGACAACTGTGCTTAAGCTGTTGATTAAATGACTAGATAATACAAAACAACAGAACACTAAATGCAGCAAAGAGGAGCAGTCTACAATCACTTATTGATTAACCTAACCCTCACCCGAATGTCTGTCACTAAGCACGACTAAAAGTGTTGAGCATGCATCTGCTGTGACAGGTGCCATTACCACCACCTATGGCACCGTCAAGCACAGTTACAAGCCCTTGATTGATTTCACACAATTTTTGAACTCCACACAGCAAATAAGATGCTGCCAAGTCTTCGATATGTGTCACTTACTGAGCAAGAGCTTGTCCTTGCAGGAAGGACACAACAAATATATCAAAGTAGCTTCAACAATTTATCTGGAGTAACTGGCACCCATCTTTAATCGAAGTTCAATAGTAAGTTACAGGTGAAAATATGTAGATATTCAGGTCACTCATGAAACCTTATTTGACTCAACGTCAAAGCAAATTCACAAGCTAAGAGAATTGTCTGACAAAGTTTAGAAGTCATCAAAATCTAAAAGGCTTTTTCTTTAAGTTTGATAGGATGAAATAAAGAAGAGGCCAAAAATACAAGACAAATGTGCACGCCCTAGTCTGGTTTAGACAGACAAAACGTAATTGTCAAGAATACTCACAGCATAAACTTGAAATATGCGATGACCAAACACTGAAATCTTTCGCATATACTGCAGAAAACACAAAACTATCTATTCAAACATTGCAAAATAGCAATGATGGCAGGGAATAAACATATCAAAATTGTCATACCAATGCAAAGAAAACTACTACAAGAATCTGAGGTATGCCAATCTCCACACAAGACCCAACAACCGGAAAACCATAGGTAAAGAAGGCTAGCCCCACTGCAGCAATTGTTGGCGTAACTACAACAGGGTTTACAAGCCTGCAAAGGCATTTACACAGAGTTACCGTGAGCTACAACACCAAAACAGACTACCAAATCCAAACAGCCTACCATACAAAGGCAATAAAACTAAGCCAAGCAAATGTACTGAAGTTTGCTGAAACCTCTTTGAAAATCAAGGGTGATGAGTTGTCGCAAACCTGAGCAGTACAGACATAAGCCCACTGTAGCCCAAAAGGACTTGAAACCCTGAGGAAATGATAATTGCTCCTTGCAGTTCACGCATTGTATGCTTGAACCTCTAGATTCGAAATAGAAAAGAAAAATTGAAAATCACTTAGCCTGTTTCATTTTTTTATTTAAACTGAAACCAAAGGAATATGGTGGAAAGAAATGCATACATCAGTAGATATGCTCTGAAATTCCTTAGAGTTAATAATAGCTAAGGCTGGAGCAAGGTAGACAAAAGAAGGTCCTTGGATCAAAGGTAGCCTTGACCCAAGAAAAGTGTGCATCAAAGTTGCCAACCCCGTAATCAAAAGAACCGTGGAGACAACGCGTGCAGTATCTTCCTGGGCACAATAAGAATAAATATGGGCTCTTAATTACTTCCACAAGGCAATAACACAAAAGAGCTGTGAAAGAAACTTACATCACTCCCACCCATAGCTGGAACTATCACTAGAGGAATGAGGATAATTGAGCCAATTATGGAAAGGTAATGTTGAAGCCCATAAAACACCAGAGGCACTGCAAGACATTGGTCAACTAAGTTCAATCCATCCAAGACCAAAGACAGCCTTGCTTATCTCAACATTTAAGCATAAGTTTATGAACTCTACTAACCAATGCCTGGGTTCTCCCTGATTTCATATTTCATATGAGATTGCCGAGCATACAGCACATCCTCTGTATCTAATGACTGGGACAACATGTCTGCTTGGGAGTCTTTGGATCCTCTATGAGGTTCCATCCTGATTTGATGAGCTCCAACCTGCTGATCAGGTTCGGGAGCTTTTCTATCAGCACCCGCTGGAGGCCGCAGAGCTGAGGGTGCATCAACACTAACCACATTGGTAGCCTTTGATTTAGGATTACCTTTGGGCACATTTGCAGGCACTGTTGCCTTCTCCGCACCTTTGGGTCGCAGTTGGCTCAGAGGTTTCGGCAACGAGCTATCTGCATTGCTGATCTCTACATCACTATTTGAGCTAGCTGCAGTCTCTCCAGAGACTGTGCTTTTGTAACCTGTCCGACGAGCCCATGATTTGAGAACTTTGGGGTTGTGGCCATGGTCAGGAGGTAATGGTTCAATGCGAGGAGGCCACGGGCCAGGTCTCCGCCCTGCGGCGGCACTTTCTGGATCCGCATCAGAGGCCTGACCCCCTCTGGGTGGCTTTAAACCTGCATTTGTAGCCATCCGTCCGCCAGAGTAATGTACAAGGGCTATGAACAGATCTACTCAAACCGACATATCTGTGCAGGTGACCCCATCCACATGCCCGAGCGGCGGTTTGCAATGCCACTCCACAAAAAACCTGCAATGTACGTCCTACGAGAGGGCTTACCGACCTGCTTAGGACTTGAAGCTCCTGCGGTAAGAACAACCATCGTAGAGAAGTGGGCAGTCCAGGGACGCGCACATGAAGCAACTATGGATGTTTGAAATCAAACCCCTCTCTCTCTCTCTCTCTCTCTCTCTCTCTCTCTCTCTGCCGATACGCCTTTCCCTCTCACAAGCATTAACACAGCTCCGCTACCTCTCTCTGTTCACTTCCATAAAAGGGGTAGAGAGAGAAAGGTAGACGGCTCCCCACCTGATGAGGGTGATGACACTGATGAGGCAGATTACAGAAGTCCTGAGCTAGATGTGTAGAGTAGTGTCCTCCAGGGTGTGAAAGGGGACCCGCTTTTTCACATCCAGACTTCCGTTGCAAGTAGCAGACAACCCAGATACCACGGTAACACCTCTCTCTTCTCTCTACTTGGCGCCCGTTATACCCGCCCCCCAAGGATCCTTTTATACAGGCACTCAACGTACACACACTGCCGCGTCACCCTCTATTTTTAAGCGACAAGTAAAATTAGGGCTGGGCCTTGTAAGGGAGAAATGAGCCATTTTACTGGAGATTTTGAATATTAGGGTACGTTGATGCAATTTAAATAGGGACTTACTGAGCCAGTTTAAAAGAGATTCCCTTGAGTGAGCCACCTTTTTTTTTTTTTTTTTTTGGGGAGGGGGGGGGGGGGGGGGGAGCGCTTAAAGAGCCACTATATTAAAAGAAAAGGACGGCGGCAAGCTAGGCATTCCCATGCAATGAGCGATAGGTGGCTTAAACGGAAAGTTGACGTTCTATGCAGCCCATTGTAAAAGTGCACAGCAATGGAGGTCGGGGTTGTCGGAAAAGGACGGGGCCGGGGGGGGGGGGGGGGGCTTTCCTCAAGCATGCCCAATGAACATGAGCCATCGTGCACACGCACACCTTATCGTCGCTCCATCTAAACCTAGCCATAAAGAAGGGGTTGAGCCAATTTAGGGCACATTTGTATACGTGAAGTTATGAATATCCACATGTGTCTTTTAGTTCTCACTAGGCTCTAAAAATTGAATAAAAGAGTTGCTACAATTTTGCCATCCAATAGGCAACGATGGCTTGGATATCCCATTGGATCCTAAAGTGTAAGGTCTTGTCTTCGAAAGCCTCGGATGTTCAAAAGTGGAATGCAACGCAAGGTCTTGTGTTCAAAAGCCTCTTTTGTTATAGGGCAGTAGGCTACACATCACCATGGAACTTCTTCTTGCAATGAATGACCGCCACATGCGCTACACATCCCTTCCTACACTTTTACTCCATGTCATATGAACCCAGCCTAAGTTGTGTGAACCCACATACAACGACACACAAATTGATTACACAATGCTTGTCTCAGTTGTGCCAATTTCTTATACTCGAAGAGAAATACGTTCTTCCCCTCTCCACACATCCTGTTACCAATGCTTGGGAGAAAGAGCTCACTTTGGAAGTTGCTTTGATTTAGTTGTAATGCCTTAGACCAAAGAGTCAAAGTGCATTTCTACAAAAGAGCGGTCACTTTTGTGACATTTACTGCTAAACATTCTATGGTGGATTGGCTACTACTTAGATCCATGCAAAGGTTAAGTGTTACGCTTCGAACCCCTAACCTATGGAGGTTTGTTTGATTTAGTTATAATGCGTTAGCACTTCAACCCTTTGGTCTAAGAGATGACTTTAACTTACTTCCCTTCACACAATGGACATTTACCGTTTCTCCTGAGAGAAATTTGAAAATTTTGCAAAGCTCTAGGCTTGGCCAACACAATTTATCAAGTTATGAAGCCAATTCAGAGTTTTTTACACTACTAGTACAAGTGGGATCTATATAGACTTTTAACAATGTTAGTTTGAATAAAAGGCTTCCAAGAGTCCCTTTTCTTCCACACTCCAGTCCTTGTCACTACTGTTTGATTATCTCTTGTAAAAGGACACCTTATCAATTCTATGTGTGCTTTTGCTTCATTCATCTTCTCCAATATATATGTCCATGTCACTTGCTTTATCTTTTCATGTGCCTTCTACAATCTACAGTGTCCTCTTAGATTTTGTTTATTAAGCTATATAGCGTCATTGACCTTGACTACAAGCATAAGATTTATGTTTGTTACCCTTTAGCTAATTCAAAGGGCCATTGCTATAGAGTGGGGTCCCTTTTTTCTTGTTGAAAAATAAGAGAGAGATTTTTGAATTCTAAAAAACAAGTCTATTGGTAGACAGTCACTACTCTGGGGTTTAAGTTCATTGTATCAACTTGCACAAGCTCTCTTTTGTGACACCCTAGGCTCCCACCCCTTCTTGTGAGTGTTTTTAGCCTACCCAAATTTGTGCTCTAGATAAAAGTAGTACGAGTTCCATTTTTTGTTTGCCTAAATTTTTACTTATTAATATAATCGTTGATGATTTGTAACACTAAATTGTTTTTTGGGTTGTTAAACAAGGTGAGGAGTCACGATGGTATGTTGAAGGTAAAGGAGGGGGAAGATCTATCGGTAGTAGGTCTCGATCAATGTTGCAATTGTATTGTTTTAAAATAAAATTGTATTGTCCATATACACATAATTACAAACTAGCGGTTCCACTGTCTTCAATGAAGGATTATGGATATGGGAAATGCACTTTCCCGTCGTCCCCAATCCCCCATACACAAATGCACACATCTACATAGAGATGAAAGGGTCAACAGATAGTGAGGTTGAAATTGGTATAAATGTAGAAAGAAAATGGGAGTTTTTTTATGACCTTCAAAATGAAAACTTGAGGTTTTGCCATTTTTCCCAAGCTCCATAAATAGGTAGTAGAGATGCTCTGTCTTTTACGATCGGCCCACTTAAACAACAAGGTGCAAAGATCATTGGCATTTTAAAATAAAATAAAATAAAGAAAAGCAAAATAAAAACAACAAAATAAAGAGATCCCAATACAAACTAAAAAGTAGATTTAATGAGCATAGACAATAATAAATCGATTTCTTTTAAGAAGTCCTTAAATATTCTTTCACAATTGAGGTATTGGAATATCTCACATCATGGGATCAAACTTCTATGAATGCCCTTCATATTTGTCTTGTTCTTTAAGGACTTCTTTAGCAAGAAGATAATAATTTTTTTGTAGCAATTCGGCCATTCCCGCCTAATTGAACTAGGTCTAATTTGAATCTCATTAATTAATTCGTCATCCAGATTCGGTCCGTATAAACCTTTTTAAGCTTTTCTAACCTTACACACAATCAAGGGGTTGTTCCCACCATTCGTCATCTACCCTCGCCTTCGTGGACCAGAGATGACGACTCTGGTTCTTGGCCGTATTCTGCATCCACTGCCGCCTTGGCACAACAGCGCTCCCTCTCTATGTCCCTTGCCTCTCACACACACCATTGCTATAAAGTTCTGTCCTCTCACCTGCGAGAGTGCGACCGAACCCCTCTGCACCCGCATCCCAACCCCGCCCCCGCACACACAGGAGAGCTCCTTTCCCCAGAACGAGCTGTCGTAGGAGGGGGGGCATAGCACCGTGGTCTCATTCTCTCTCTCTCTCTCTCTCTCTCTCTCTCTCTCTCTCTCTCTCTCTCTCTCTCTCTCTCTCTCTCTCTCTCTCTCTCTCTCTCCATCCTTGAAGTTTGATGCTGCCCAGAAACACGCTTTGTTGTGTTTGAGCCGCCATGACGTGCTGCGCAGTCCTGCGAATGCTTGGTTCCGCACCTGCCTCAGTGCAACAAGCCTACTCTCGTCCAACCCTCTTCCTTCGCCTTCCCGCTCGAGCCGCCCTCATTCATCAATCTAGCCCACTCCAGTCTCCACGTGCCAACCCACTTAGCACCTCTGACACATGCGCCAACCGACTCACCAGCACTGGTCATGGGATTTTATCCCGCAAGTAGGCACAGACCTATTTTTCCATTTTTTTGAAAATTTGAGGGGCATTTTGAGAATCTCCACAAAATGCAATTTTTCCAAAAGTAAGGGCACACATCAAGCTGTCTCGGTTTCTAGGTGAAATTCCGAACCTTTTATCGGTAATCACACTAAAAATCTCAAAAATATTTCGGGTTTCTTCAAGGCAAGCTCAATACCTAATCAGAATTGCTTTTTTTCTAACACTACCTTTCTCTTCACTTGCCCTCGGGCAAAAAAAACTCACTCTAGCACACGTGTCAAGACCCTCTCCCTGTCTTCTCGACATTCCATGCACAGTGCCCATATGATGCACCCCCCCAGTTCCTTTTTCACTTACTTTAGCTTTCATCCTATTTTTCACAAAAGCATCTCTAAAGATTCCTATAAAAAGAAATGAAAAGAACGTTTTGGTCACCTACTTGAATAGAGAGGTGTACCTTCAGGCATCAGTTAATTGCAATCGAACCCATAATATGGTTTACAAAGATCGAATGCTCAACCAACTGAGCTAGCTCCTGTTAAGACAGCCGATAATATTTTAATTCCTTCATAAGAAAATGTAGGTTTAATAATAAGCATAAGAAATAAGAAGACTGTTTCATGAAATGTCTTTTAGAAGGTCCTTGAATGAAAAGATTCTTTGAAAAACCAAAATATTGCAATATTTCACATCATAGGATGAAACTTTCGTGAATGTACTTCTAATGCTTTGTTCTCTAAGGATTTTTTAAGCAGTCCAAATAAACAAATAGAAAAGAAAAAAAACTCAAGAGAGCTTTAAGTGTAGGACCAAGTTACAATGATAGAAAGACCCATTTACAATTTAAAAAGAAGATATAATCTTTACAAAACTTTCATTTTCAATCCAGGAGGATACGTGTTCACCATTGGCAACCTCTGCAGAAAAATTGCACCATTTCTCCACCTGTCCTATGGCCTTCTTCAATCCAAAAAGGCCTTAGAGATCAACGCATTAAGGAATGCATTCATCAAAGTTTGATCCCGTGATATGAAATATGGATTCACTTTAATATTTAAATTTGTGAATAAGTTTTTTCATTTAAGGACCTCTTGAAAGTCCGTTTCATTTGATTGTTTTATTATAATTTATACATATTAAAATTACCTTCTTTTTATCAAAGCATTACAAGATTCTTTTGTTTTAGTTTGTCAATAGATCTTGTTTTACTTTCTTTTCATGTTATTTTGTTTTTAAATGCCAATTTGAGCTTTTCACCTTGTTGTTTAAGTGGAGCCCTTCATAACATATAAAGCATTTGTGATAAAAATGTATAATGGACAATACAATTTTATGTTAAAAACACAACAAAAATGATATGTGATTATATATACTCATTCATACCTACTTCCCATTAACTTCAATGAGTCTTTGTAAGTCCTCATCTTGTTCCTTTCTTGACAAGATATGACAATACGGTAATGATGAAAGTTGAGGAAGCTTGTGTGTGTGTGTGTGTGCACGCGTGAGAGAGAGAGAGAGAGAGCCTACTTCCCATTAACTTCAAGAAGCCTTTGTAAGTCCTCATCTTGTTCCTTTCTCGACAAGATATGACAATACGGTAATGATGAAAGTTGAGGAAGCTTGTGTGTGTGTGCGCGCGCGCATGAGAGAGAGAGAGAGAGAGAGAGAGAGAGAGAGAGAGAGAGAGAGAGAGAGAGAGAGAACGGGGTTGCCACCTCATCCATACCAATTTCAAATGTATTGAAACTTGACCACCTAGGCACTCATTCCCCAAACCAGTAACGAGCCAGTTAAATTTCACAAAAGATAAGAGATATATTACAGCCCAAAACGGTACATACAAAGTATGAAGGGCAACAACCCATCAAATAAGTAAGCTAAACTAAGAGAGATTCAACCATCAAAATGGAATACTCTGTAACCAAAAACTAGTGCCATAATCCACCAGACTCTTCACCCAATGCAAGCATAACCAATCCAACATATGCACATTGAAATCCTCAGAAGGATTAGTCATATGCACTCAGTTCTCATCAAAACAAAAGGATCTGTCAGATGCACTTAGTTCCCAACAAAAACTAGAAGAATCAATCATGTGCACTGAGTCCCCTGCAAAGGGATCAATCGTATGCACTGAGTTCCTCACAAACCATCTATAATAACATTATCTTATTATATGCTAGGGCAGTCACCTAGTATGAAGTTCAAGGTAACCATAGTCAATATGTTATAGCCAGCCAATTTTGGCAATGGGACCTATTTTGGCAAACCTCATGGGAAGACGGATTACCGACTATACTTTGCTAGTGAAAGATTCAGTACAGTAGAGCAAGGATATTCCACAACTGAGAAATAGGCATTGGAAAGGGTGCTTAGTGCAACAAAATTTAGACATTATCTATTGGGAAAATTGTTTCACTTTTATGTGGACCATCATGCATTACTCTTTTTTATTAACAAAGTAACAATTCAAGGACGATTAATGAGATGGATGATGTTTTTGTTTGAATTCGAATTTGAGATTTTCCATAAGCCAAGAAAAACTCACTATGGTGCTCACGTCTTGTCTAGAAGCACTAAGGGAATTTCAACTACATCATTAAGAGACGAACCAATGGATGCTAAACTTTTCTAGACAATGGCAATGGATGGTCGAGATCTAGAATGGCAAGATGTATATGATTTTTTCTAGTATGGAGGTTTTCTAGGGGATTGGTCCCAGTCTAGTAAAAAGCATATGATTATCAAAAGCTTGAAATTCACTATCATAGTTGGATCCCCATACAGGTTAGGAATTGATGGAGTTCTAAGAAGATGTGTGCTAATGCAAGGTGGAAGGCAACTTGTCACTAAGGCTCATAGTGGAAGCTCAAGAGGACATTCTTCCATTGATATTACTTATAAGAAGATTTTGTAGGTAGGGTTATGGTGGCAAAGCATGATGTCAGATGTTAGATCTTTTTGTAAGACATGCGATATTTTCCATAGAATGGGTAGACCAACCGCAACAGACAATGGTCCCCTAGTCTCATAATGGCTATAGAACATGATATAGACTACAATTCAACATTGAAGAATGGATTGGATGAGCTACTAAAGTTATATGAGATCATACAAAGAGCAATGCTAGAACAAAAATTAGTACAACAACAACGAAAATACTGGCGTGATAGCAAATTGAAGGTAAGGGAGTTTTGAAAAGGTGACTTTGGTATTACTTGACCATTCAAAATGAGGCCCAAAGAAACCCAATCTGAAGATAGCATGGTTAGGACAATATGAGATGGATTCAATTTTCTCTAATGGCATAGTTAGATTCGAGATTTTAATGCTATCTTGGGGTCTATAATGGAGCTAAGATCAAGTTGTGCTATTCTGGATGAGAACCTCCATTACCAAATATGTAAGACAAGGAAGCATCTGATTTTGAAGATTCACAACTAGATCTGTTCTTTATCACACTAGAAGGGGTCATAATAGTTGAAAAAATGTATTCAAAGAATGATATGAGGATCATCAAACTTCAAACTCAAATATCAGATAATCAAAAGGCATGTAAAGTCCATAACGGTCATTGGCAGTGCATTAAAGTGCGTATCTTTTTTAGTATCCCATCGATAATGATTATAAGATCCAACCAATGCATGAACCCCACATAAATAATGGTTTCTATACTCTCGAGGCACGAAAAGAGTGGAGCATTCATGGTTTGAATTAGAATAACTATGAGGAGGGTGCACAATCCCACAAGCATCCACCTACGCTTATAGAGTTCATTGCTTACAATCGTTCCTCCTTCTCCTTCTTCACCTCCAGTTACATGCATTGACATGCTCACACACTCACAATTTCCTTTGTCATCTTCATCAAGTGAGTTTTCATTCTCTACACAAATACTTTCATAGGGCTCAAAGATGGTGAAGCATGGTACAATCTTTGCTCAAGCCATGCAGGTTGTACTTGATAAGAAAAATTGGGCCATAGACGATCTTAAGCAAGGGCTAGTACCTACAAAATCATAGCCGATCTCAAGCAAGGGATAGTACCTATAGAACCATAGCTCATGATACCCCATCATCCAATTGGAAAATATGTGTTTTAGGAAAGAGAAAGAGAGCTCTTGTGGAGTTGGGGTATGATGGTGTTACTGGAAGCTACGAAGCTGACCATCAATGCCAACATCATAGAACATGCCATATAGATTTGATTCTGACACTGGTACAATAGTGGTCAATGTCAAAGATCTTCAGATAACGACTACAACTATTTCCCACATCTTTAGACTACCATTTGACTAGAAAACACAACATTGTAGTGTAGACATAATTAGAATTTTTTTTGAATGAGACGGCCCATACTAAAAAGAAAGGAAAATAGATGACCAAGAAATTCCATTGTCTACCCTAGAGAACATAGCAATTATACAAGTTCGCAGTGGAGGCCATTAATAGGAAAAACAACCCCACTTATGTTTTTGATAAATTATTCCTGGCAATGTCAATTTTAGCAAGACACCCATCAATCTTAGTTTGAGTTTATTCAATAGCAGTATAGTGACTGAGATTGCTAAGTCAAAGCTCATAATTTTTTCAAAGCGTGGTACATTTGGCAACATCTTTACTGGGAAACCAGTCTCCCACCACATGTGAACGAGTAGAACATTTGTTGAATCTGAGTGGGTCTATTGTTCCCAAAAATAAATGGTGGGTCTGAAGACCTAGACAGAGCAGACAACTCTTGTGATAGTTGGAGCAAAGAGAGATCTAGAAAAGGATGTAGTAGGAACATCTGAGCCCCCAACCAAATAACAAAAACTTACTAAGGAGGGATCAACTTAGTGCACGAACTAAGAAATCAACACCCACAAATGTTGAGAAAAAATCAGAGCTAGCATCTGAACAAACTCCACTTTATAATTCAACAGTAACTACCTTATACACTCCAATTGAACTACCACAAAGTCTAGAGTAGGCAAATATGGATGTACAAGCCACAACAATTACCTCCACAATCATTGACATATTACAAGCACTTCAGAGGAATAGGCTGTTCGGGAGTTTGGTGATGGATTCATCGCATAAGTTACTAGTACCCTACAATGTCCCTATGCTCACTTATAGAACAAAAAAGACTGATTTGGAGAATAAGTGATGGTTGTGTAGCTCCCATCCAGATAGGGTGACTATGGCTCGAGCGGGAGATAATGAAAGCAGAGGCTGAAAGAAAGGAAATACTTTCACTAAAGAATATCTAATTGATGAAGAATGTCGAACGAAGAAGAGCTTAAAGACCATTGAGGAGCTCCAAAAACAAGTGGACCAATTAAAGTTGTAGAACTCTAGTCTTAGTGCTGACAAATGGAAGTCAACCAAGGAGATGGTTGCACAAAGGTTACAAGTAGATAAAACACAAAGACTGCAGTAGTCCAAAATGAAGTGCACTATGTTCTAATATAGTCCATCTTAGAAAAGTATATATGTCAATCCTTGGTGGATATGTCTAGTATTAAAGAAAATTGGACTCTCAATCTTGAGGATCTACAAAACCTGATAAGCACCATAAAAGATGATATGGAGGAAAAGAGCTCCTTCTACACTAGTACAGCAACCAACCAAGGCCCCATTGAATACCTCACTACGAATGTGTATGAGGATAAGGATGACGAAGAAGATAAGGGCAATGATCCGGAGTCTAACAATGGAGGTCCATTAGACAAGGATGATGATGATGGTGGTGATGAACCTCCTCCTGCACTCCCTCTAGCTCTTGACTCTGCTCACAAAGGCCATCAAGCTAGTTTAAACCCATTGTAGTCAATTCAAGGGTCCATCCAAATATCCAACCGACCGCCGGCCGGCGGGCTGAGGAGGGGCAAGGTGAAGTTCCATCAAAACAACAAACAATTGCCCAACAACAATAATGAATGATACTAACTAGAAAAGAAAAAGGAAAAGTGATACTGACAGGCTAAGATTTAGAGCATAGCTTGGGCTTTTCCAACTAGTGTTTAAGTCTTAACAAGAGCCTACGTTGGGAGAAAGCTCTCTAGATCCGAACTTTTTACTGGCTGATGATGTCTATTTGGATTTAGAGAGGTATCAAATGCAATATGTTGGGACTAAGTGCATGATACTTTTCTCTCTCGCGCACACACAAGAGACCAAAAAAACAAACAAACAAACAAAAACAAAAAGTCAAAAAACAATTTTTTTGTTTTGTTTGCTTTTCTTTGTTTTTTTTCTCTTCATTGCATTGCACATGCATCAAACATCCGCAACATACCGGTCACACGCATTTAAGCATGAATAGACGCATTTAGAGCTTCGAGAGTCAGATTTCATCCGAAATTGTCCGATTTTGTTGATTTGAGTTGTTGTTCTCCATGACTTCCTCCCACCGCTTTTCCGTCCATTGCCTCTTCCATAATTTGCTGAGGGGGCTACACCAATTAGCCTCGTGCCAAAATTGATCCTCCCGAGTTCACGGTGGTTTCCTTGATTTCACTTCCAGTTTCTTTCACCTTTTCCTGGAATAGCTTCCTTGCTTTCTCCTCGATTTCAGCCCTTTGTTTTTTTTTTTCTCATCTCATACCTCTTGTTTTTGCTTCTTTTGGTCTTTTGAGAGGAATTTTTTGTATTCTCCGAGTTATCAAAGGAGTTATGTTTCTTTTTCTTAGCTTGGGCTCTGTTGATTACCTTGATTGGAACAATTGGTTCACTTTCAGGCGAGCTACTAGGTATCACTTGGACTACGTCACTTCTTTTTTACCCTTGTTTAAAGGATTTTTTGGACAATCTTCAGGGAAGTGTCCTTCCTTTTTGAAACATTGTATGCAATAAACTTCAACTGGCTCAAGATTCTTGTCAGGCTATGGGCATTGTTTTTCCAATCATTATCTACACCACAGTTATGACAATTTCCAGTTCTTGGCTTAATCATGGGTCCTACCATAGGAGGTCTAACACCTTGATTAGCTACATAGTACATTGGTGCAAGCTTTGGTGTAGTATAACTCACAGGTTCTTCATTTGGTGGTGGATGTGAACTATACCAATCTCCTTCGACCATTATTGTAGATGGAGTAGGATCAACATAGGGTGTAACAGGCACTAGTGCTTGTTCATCTATCACTCCCTCTGGATACATGTACTTCATAGGTACTGCATTATGTCTCGGATATGGAGGTTGTTGACCCAACACAGGCTGAGGTCTTTCCATATCCATCGGTGGTCTTTGAGCTGGGGCCATATTTGGTTGATATCTGTACATGGGTTGCCCTTGTGGTCTCATAGGCATGTATTGAACATTCCTATCACAATCTGGTCAGTAATAGCACTCATTGGTCTCATGGTTGGCCCATTTTCCCTCGATTGCACACCATTTCTATGGCCTAAATGGTTGTCCTTGTTGAGGTATCCCTTGGCCTGGTCCCCTCATAGGTGCTTTTTGCATGTTATTCATCATGTCATTCATCCTTTTGAGCATGTCTTCTATGACTAAAAGCGGTGTTGTAGTAGCCGTTCCCATTTGTGCTGGTTTAGTGGATGTTGTTTTTGTGCTTTGGTTATCCTTAGGGACATCTTCTTTGTTAAAAACATCACAATTGTCGCCTAAGTCAATAGCATCTGACACACACTCTTCTAGGGTCGTATGCTTCTTGCTATACAGTATAACATGAAGTTCTTTGTTTAGCAGTCCCTCTAGAAAAAATGATACTAGTCTTTCTTCTACAAGTATCTCTAGCTCTGGGCATCTTGCAATGTATTGTTTCATTCGAGTTGCACAATCTCTAACAGACTCACCTTGTTTCTGTCTGAAGGTATATGATTTGAGCTACCATATTGTGTTTGATCCTATTTTGGAACAAGGAGCTACAAATCCTTGAGCTAATGTATTTAAGTCCATGATTGACCTTGGTGGAATGTTTTGGAACCATGTCAATGCTTTTTCTTCTAGTGTCATTCCAAACCCCTCGAATTGAGTATGGAAATCAAATATGTGTTCTGCTCTTAGCACTTGTTTAAAGCTTGCTAAGTGGTCATATGGATCCCCATATCCACTGTATTTTCTGACCCACTTCTAAAAATCAGCTAGTCTAACATGTCTATTTGGTTCAATTCCCAATCTTTTGGCAGTTGGTACTGTTCTGAGTCCTTCAAATCAGTCTGCTGGAAATAGTGACTCATGTAACCCTGGACTGGCTTTAGTGTCACCCGGTTTTCTTTGTGATGAGGTGGTTTCTGGTTTCTTAACATTACTCTTAAAATATCTCTCACGATGTTCATCTCTTGGAATAGTTTTTGGTCCTTGGCCCAATATCCAATTCTCTATGGAGTACCCTTGGTATTTGGTTTGTTCCACCTCCTCATGAGTCATCATAACAATGTTATTGTTATAATATTCCCTAAATAGGTAGGTTGGTAGATTTGTTGAACCCTTTTCTTTGATTTTGTAGATATAAATGATCTTCACGGACGGTGTTAGGACCGGGTGTGAAGAGGACGGAATGGGCAGTGCAATCGTGAGTCTAGTTTATAAGCTATATCCTGGTCCACAATTTTGTGGGAATAGTTTAGCACACTTTATTTGTTTCATGGTCTTTGGTTGTGCACAAACCTTTAAGAAAACAAAATCACACAATAGGTCATAAGGTCTTCGCCCACCAAAGTAAACGTGCAAGACTTTTGCACAACCCTTCTCTTCCGTAGCCCGTAGAGACCTTCCGAACATTGTCCTATGCTTAAACTCCTTCAACATTTCCCTCCACGCATAAGCAAATGGTGTCACATAGAGACCTGCAACATGTACCTGCACTCTGCTGCTAGCTAATTTGTGTGATTCTTCATTCTATTGTCTCTTGACATGCTTAAACTAGAACTCTTCAAAAAACATCAAATGCTTCTTAATGGCAAAAAACCAATGCTTAAGGGAATCTCTCCTTACTTGCCATTCGCCTAGCAAAGCATCACCTTTGACTACTAGCTTGGATATACCAAACTCCATACACTGCTTCAAACCCAAATGAAGAGTAACGTACTCTGCCTCATTGTTGGTGTGGACATCTTCAAGATCATAAGCTTTTGAGAAGATGACTCCACCCTGTGTGTCCTTTACCACCACACCACCTCCTACCTTTTGTACCACTCTTTGATATGCCCCATCAAAAGAACATTCCATATCCGGTTCTCTTTAGCTTTGTCTCAAACCACCCTTGGATAAAACGGAAAATCAACCCCCTTATTGACCAAAATATCTGCCAAGTAGGACCCACTCGTACAGTCGATTCTAAACTCAAACTCAAACTCCTATAGCTCCATCACCCACTCCATAATGCACCTCCCAAGCTTCAGATACAACACCACCTCAAGCAATAGATTATTAGCCATCAACATGTAAAAATTATGCACAATAAGATGCACTTTGAACTTCCTACAAGCAAAAACTAATGCCATCACCCATTGCTTTTCTTCGGTATAGGCCATTTCCCTGGGACTTATTTCCCTTCTTTTAAAGTAGATAGGCTTATAGCTCCTTCCTACCTTCTACAATAGCACTATACCGATAGCTATGGTACCAACCATCATAGCAATATAGAAATCATATTCACAATTTGGACGACACACAGCTGGAAACTATAGAGAGCTTCTTTTACCCTATCAAAAGCCTCTTGTGCTTCTCCATCCCACTCAAACCATGCACCTATCGAGCTCTCTTTTGGAGAGGATACACATACTACAACAAAATCCAAACAAATGCGATAGATCTACTTCAACTTATGCACAAACAAAGACAAACATTGAGCATTTGATGGCTGCTCCATCAATACCAACACTTTCACCTTATCTAGAGCCTCTTCAATCTCATTTTGCAACACCATGACCTAACATATGAGCTTGGTTTTGTGCCAGCTTGCGCTTTTTAGGGTTGAATTGACCACATGCCTCATCAAGATTTTGGAGACACAATTGTGTTGGTGGATTGTCGCGATCGGATGATGTAGACTAGAGAGAACTCAAACCAACATAAATATGTCAATCCGAGGACGTGGCCAACCCGACTAGTGCATTGAAACATCAAATATAATTCTTGAGTGACAAAACATAGAGGGGAGAGGTGTCACTCTTAAGCAAGGAAACAAATAAATGAGTGAGGAAAAATGTAATTTTGCTAGCCCATATGGATAGGCGTGATTGGGATCCTTTGCTTTGACACTTCCCCCTCCTGGCTTCTTGTCATCCTTGACAAGATTTTAGTCCTTTAGCACAGGATTTCTTTGCTTCTACTTGTCAATATACTGTTGAAATGTCATCATCATTTGTTGCACTTGGTCTTCTTCTTGTGTCTTGTAGATTCTGGTTAAGGGGTTTTCATGTTCATGTTTTTACAAACCACAAGCCGTTATCGAGGTCTTTGTAGAAGGGCATGGTTGTGGAGTTCATTTCAAAATAGCCATGTAGAATGCCTCTTCAAAGGTCTGCATGTAATGGCTGGGTAGGAACAAAATACTTGAGAATAGGCCGTAGATCACCTTCACCTTGGGGGTATCATCAAATTGAAGATAAGACCCTTGTAGACCTCCAAGAATGAACTCCATTTTACTTTAGTGGCCTCTGTATTTTTGAATGTGCTGATGCAGGCTAGAGCATATAACATATTTTACTTTAGTGGCCTCTGTATTTTTGAATGTGTTGATGCAGGCTAGAGCATATAGCATATTTTTAGCTTCAATTTACATGCAATATCCGGCTTCCCTTGAACCAGGTTGATCATTTGCTTTATGGCCTTCCTCATGTAGGCGAGTAAAAGTGCCTCTCTTGGTTTTGGAAACACTAGGTAATTCAGCCATGTGATCAACCCACCTTATTCTTCGGATGATTGGGCAGTAAGCCGGGTCTGAATGTGGGTGGGAGCAAATGAATTTACTGTAATTGATTGCTTGTTCTCCCCCATAAATTTCTCCTTCCATTGAGGCCTTGATTCTTTGATTTGTTCAGTGGGTCCATTCTCAAAGATCTGCATCTTTATAGCTACCTTTGGCATCTGGTAGAATTGATGGAAGTAATTGTTTCTTTTTCTCTATTGTTATTCATTTGAGTAGTGAATAAGAAAGTTCTGGCTCAGGATCCTCCTCTTGTAGCTGTTTTGGGGCTATGTAATTCAATAAATCTGATCTTAATAGATGATGCTCATAGTGGAGGTTGTTGACCACAACTTCCTTAATCACTACCCAATGCTCCTCCGGAAGATGTGAGTACTCTTGAGGCAATTTGTGGGGTTCAATTGAATTACCCACATCTATCGAGCCTTCATACTACCTGTCCTCTTGCTCCATTTCCTCTTCTTTTTGCTCAAATTTTAGCTGTATTTCCAGAGTTCCTTTCTCTATAGGTGGGAGGTTCTAAAACTATTCTACTGTTGACAATTGCTTCCTTAACTCCTCGACCTCCTTCATCAACATCTAGATACTTTTTCTTTTGCTTTACTTTCCTCTACCATGGCCTTGCTCTTGGTGTGCAGAGCCTCTTCTAGAGTGATTCTCGTCGTTTGAGAAATTTCCAAGGCCTCTTGTAATTTGGCTATTTTCTTTTTATAGGTATCACTCTCCTCAGGATTGCTTGTTGGAATAAGCAATGGATCTTATGTGAATGCTTTGAGCTGTTGATTTTGATTAGTTATTTGATCTTTCAGTACGTCTAGTAAGATCCTTTGATTCTCTGCTAATGTTGTGGCTCCTTGGCACTTTGGTGGGCCTATTGGTATTGCTTTTTCTTTTGCTCCAAGGCACGCTTGCTGCTTTGCACCTTGCCCTCCTGCACCTGCCTGGCCATCTTCTCTTTTCATACATTTCTTTATATTTTTCCCTCTCTCTGCTGACATACGCTAGTTGAGAGTCCCTTCGATGGAGGTTTTCTACTAAGATAGTGTTGGTTGGAACCAACTCCTTACTTTTAATCTTTGTCTTCTCCATATCCTCTTGTATATTGACCACCGCTAAGCTGAGATCTACGTTGTTTTGTTCTTATCTCTCATATTTGAGAGTTATCTATATGACCTCTTTGTTTAAATCCTCGGCTAGCTTGGAGATTAGTGCTGCTTTGGCCATAATAGACATTGATTTGTTGATGATTGGCCCTTGATCAATAGCTTGTGCCGTCTCGGTGGTGGTTTTAGGGGTAGACTCCTTGCTCTTGCTTTTCTTGATAAGTTTGATTTTTGCCTGATTTTTGGTGGAGCGGAAGTCTCGATCCCTTTCTCTGTCTTGTCTTCATGTGGAGTCTCCTTAAGAGAATGTCTGGGCAAGGATTTTAGTCCTACTCTCTGGTGTTTTCTCCACATTTCTTGTATCTTTTAGATTGCATGGTTTATCTGTTGTTGTTGAGATTCTAATGAAGTTGGTAAACCAACCATCCCAAGGTTTTCTTGCATTTTTAGCAACCCTTCAGGCTGGTTCACTCTGTCTTGTACCTGTTCTTCATTTTTTGAGTCCTATTTTGAACCGATTGTCACAGGGTTTTCTTGCATTTTTTGCAAGCCCTCTGATTGATCCTCTTCTCTTATTGTTTGGTCTGGTGTTTTTGGCTCTTGGATGGGTTCTTTTAATAAAGAACATGGTAATTCTACCGTAGCCTAGGCCTCTTCTTGGCTGTAGCCTGTCACTAGCAGATCTTGGATGGTCCTTTTGGCCTGTTCTTCTTCGGTGAGTTTCCCATAAGGAACTTCCTTCTTCATGATTTCTAGGTAGTCTTGGATTGTCTGCTTGTACTAGAAGCCTGCGTTGGTGCGTGGATATTCCATGTGGATTAAGTTTGTAGACTTAAGGCTTGGTATTTTGGTTTCTTCTTGGCTTGGAGTCTCCTGTTTTTTCTTTTGCCTTGCTTGTTCCTCTTGCTGGTAGATATGATCCATCATATCTATGATGTTGTCAAAATCTACAACCTCTTCCTTTGTTGTGGTTTCAATAGTTGGTTGGCGATCTAGATTCCTTTTTGTTCTACGCTCCCTTGTAGAGGTATCTTCCTCAAGCTGATCTTGAGTCTTCATTCTCTTTGGTTCCTCCCCTTTTGCTTTGTCTTTTGCTGGTCTTGTCATTGTCTGTCCGCTTTGTTCTTTAATTTTGGCCCTTATCATATCTGATAGGTTTTGGACTTCCTCTTCCTTTTTGGTCTTTTTTTTTTGGCATCTTTTCTTCCTTGGGTAGCCTCTCTTTGTTTTTGTTTTCTCTCTTCCTCTTCTTTTAGCTTTATTTCCTACTCATTCTTTGCCTTCTGTTCTCTTTGCTCCACCCTCATGGTGGTGAATGCCAACACTGGCTTCCTTTCTTGAGTAGTGGGATCCAATTGTCGGAGCTCAATTTTATCTTTGTTGGGCTCTGATCTAATTGATTTACAACTTTTGGCCCCTTTGGCTTTCACATATTCTGGTTAAGTTGACCTTGTAGCTCTGGTGGGCCTTGCAGAATTGGATGATGATACCTCCTTCTTGGTTTTTGGTTACCATACTCTTTCTACCCATTCATTTGATTTTGGGGCATCTTTTATTGAATCTCACTCTCCGAATAAGCAAGCCACTGAGGAAAGCTTTTCCATGCATGGGAACCCCCCCATATATTTTTGCCCTTTTATCAAAATATTTCCCATTATATAAGTTACTTTTGATTTTTTCTTCCTTTTTCACAAACGTTTTAGCCTTTATTAAATAAATAATACTTATGCTAATCAATCACGATGTAGCATAATAAGTAATCTTTTTTTATTGATCTCTCTTTTGACCTTAAAAATATTAAATATATATATTCTAGTATTTTCTAATATATTTTTTTCATGTATGTATATTATTCCACTCTACCAAATATTTTATTCACTAGTTTTCATTTTCAAACCTCAACCCCACTTTCAAATTTCAATAATACCTCCATCTAGATGATTGCCAATCTTTTCAACACTCTAGGTCATGTTTTCATACACATGAAGGAGCTTACACTTGAAGGCAAGAGAGAAGTCCACTCAAAGGGGACCACCAAAAGACTTTTGCAGCCACAAATAATACATTATTTGGCTGAATTTTTTAAGTAAAGAAGAACCCCGAATCTGAAGGAGCGTTCAACATGAAAGATGTAGCTCGTGATCTCAACTTTTAGCTCAATGTTTTTCAGAATTTTTGGAGTTATGAACACGGAAATATGATTTTTGTAGTGGACCCCAGTTTTCTCATGTAATGGTGACACAGGCCATCCCCACTTTTCTTCCTTCTAGAATGGCTATGGTTCTACAAGTCTTCAAGCATGATTACAAGAGACAAGGCTCTTTTAATGAGGTCTTGGCTAGTCTAGAGTAATTCTATCACCATTTTTGGAGGATCCATCCTCATCAACAAATATCCACCTTCGACAACCTCTCTTATAATTTTCTTACCTCTCTCTTCTCTCCCTAATAAGCTTATGTCTATCCAAAGCTAGACTATTGTAAATATTTCCCATCCTCCACATCCTACCCACATTCTCTCTTCTCTCTCTATTGACTCTGGTATTTTAAATAATGAGGAGACAAGATGGGAGCCACAGTCACATGCACCCCCATTTCCTAGTCACCAAAGTGGGACACTCACCTCAAATAGAAATATTGCTAAATCCTTCCCTCCTTCCCTATATAAGGAGGCCATGAGAGCTCACTTGGGGGGGAGAGAACACACACACACACACACACACACACACACACACACCTATCCATACACACTCTTGTGCTACATGCTTGTAGCATGAACCCTAATCACATAATCACAACACCATCATCATCACCATCACCATGCACAAAAGAGGAGCACCACACCTCCACACCACTTGTAATTAAGGGTTGAAGGCACAATTTCAAGAAGAAGAAGGGTGGACACACTCATGATATTCCTCGCCATCAACTCCCATCTCTCCATTATGCCTCCTACGATCTTGTTCCCTTCTCATTTTCCTGCCGTACGCTACCTATTGTATTCATCTTTTGCAAGCAATCAACACACTCCATCTTGGTGCCATACTTTGTGTCGCTTTGGATACATCTCATTGTGAGTATGGTATATTCTTGTTCCTTGCCATTTTTTTTTCGGCTTATGTTAAGGTGTGCGGATTCGCCACCACACACACACACTCTCTCTCCCTCTCATATTCCTATCATCTTGCTACTTCCATCTTAAGGTGTGCGGATTCGCCACCTTTTGTATGAGAAGTGAGCATACTTGCATGTATCCCTGACCTCGTTATCTTCCTTACTACATGCACGCGTAGCGAGCCCATTCTCACTCACTCACCACTCCTCTCACCTTATTCTCCGACCACCCCATTCCACATTTGGGCGTGGATCTTGAAATTGTTTTCTATGCATGCTTCATTGTGTATATGTATGCGTCCTAGCCGCATATCTTGCTAGGTGGTGCCCCTATTGTGTATTCCCCATGATGAGGCCATTGTGCATAGTCTTGGTGTAGAGGCCACCGGGTCTATTTTTTCACTTCCGCCTCTCATTTGGTGCCCCCACTGAGGAGGGCTCTTGAAACCCTTTAGTTTACAAGACTGAAAACCCTAAACTATTGTGAATGGATGAATGAGTATGAAGGATTTTCTAACTGGACGACAGAAGAAGAAGAGCTCCAAGCACAACTAGACGAACTCCGCATCTCCATCGAAGCTCGAGTGCCAGGCGTAACGGTAATCGATTTGAAGTGGGAGAGTCAACCAACGCACCAAACCCAGTGGATATACATAGGCCAAGTGCCAAGAAGAAGAAGGAGGAGGTGGAAACCATGTTCGCAACCTACAACCAACCAACAACAACAAAATAGAAGGAGCTCTGCACAATAGAGAATCAACACTATTCTACTTTGAGAATCGGGTAACTCAAGTCACCGAGGTAATTATCATAGTCAGTTTTCAAGTCGCACCTGATGCTGCAGCACAGATAACAGAAGCATTGGCTCACACTAGAGAAACTAGGGATCTACTGAGTTTGTTTCAGGAAAGAACACCACCCTCTCCTACAAGCTTGGACAGTGACTAAGCACCTCTAAGCTTCACATGAATCAGGACAACCTACCTCAAGACAGATCACACATACCAACACGTGTACGCTCAATCAAGGTAATATTGGACTTGAAGATTCACTACCAGCACGTCATTGACACCATGCCGGGTGGGGAGCGATTTTTTGAGGTTCTGGCATCAGATCAGCCATTTGTTTTACCTTTGGTACAAGGCAATGTACCGTTTGAAGTTTTAATCTATGTCTTAGTATAAAAGGGTATACACGCCTCCTTGTAAAGAAGAAAAAAATTTTGCAAGTTAAGAAGTGTGTCTTTCTAGCTCTCTCTCAGTAATCATGGCAAGTGTAGCATTGCCAACCTTTACTGGTAAGGTGGGCGAGGATGCTGCAAACTTTCTAGACAACTTGGAAATAACATGTGTCATCTCTGCGAGAGATGATGATGCTTCGCGCTTGCGCATCTTCCCACTTTTAATGAAGGTGGAGGCAAGATCATGGTACAACGCCTTGGCACAAGAAACCAAGGAACGGTGGGACTTATTAAGGGCAGCCTTTGTCAAGCGTTTTGGAGAGGGCACAACATCAGAGAAACTATGGCAATTGTTGACAGAGTTGAAGCAGGGCAATATGCTGGAATACGCATCATATGAGTCAAAGTTTGTAGATTTATGGGGGCGATGGGTTGCATCGCTAAGAGAGGATGAGGGGGCACCTGATTTCTTAAAGAAGGATCGGTTTGTGGCTGGGTTATGGCCAACTCTTAAAGAGAAGGTGAAGGGAAGGTTTCCTGCTACGTATGAGCTAGCAGTTGAAGTGGCCCGCCTTAAAGACAAGAAGTTGCGCCTACAAGCCAGGAATATCGATGGAGAGGAAGCCGTTAGGACCCCACCACCTCTAGCACCACCTACAACAGTCGCCCAGAGGATTCAACCACAAGAACCAATTGAAGATCAGCAAGACCTGCTCAACCGAATCACCAATCAACTTGAGAATCTCTCAGTCCATTTGATATAACAAGGGCATGCACACAATCGCAACCAAGAGCAAGGGAGAGGACAACGAAGGCAAAACCAAGAATACCACTGCTACAATTGTGGGGAGGATGGTCATGGCATGTACTACTGTCCACAACCAAGGAGGCAGAATTTCAACAGAGGAGCCATACAAAACCAGGTTTCACCACCAAGAGAAAGACCACCACCACCGAGGGCACCACGACAAGCACCACCCATGCAAATCTTACAACCACCGATTCAACCACAACCACCACCACCACCACCACAACCTCTCATTCCACCCTTACCCCCACCACCAGTTGGCAATCAAACAGTAAGCGTCATCAGTCTTGAAGGTAAGGGAAAGGAGAAAGTGGAGGAGGATAAGACCAAGGTTAAAGGAGTAGATGCCATTGGGGTAAAACGCGCTAGGCATGGTGAATCTTCTCAAAAGGAAGAAAAGATGAAGAATAAAGGGGAATCTAGCAAAAAGCCGTCCAAGTCATGACGTAAAATTGACATTGTAGATTTCTCTTTGGGTGAATGTTCTAAACCATATGATTTGGTTCAAGATGTTTCTGTGCAGGGCCCAAAAATCACCTGGCCCCAGTTACTCCACCTAGCACCTAGGGTGAGGAGACAATGGACAAAGATGGTTAACACGAGGCGACCAAAGCCAAAGATAGCTGGGGCTATCTCTGGGAGGAATCTAGACGACATACTACCAGTGATGGATGCTTACATCAAAGGGCAACACATCTCCAATATCTACATCGATGGTGGCACACAAATATGCGTCATGAGTGAAAAAATGATGCACCGTTTGGGTTTAGAGGTGAGTCGGCCGGCACCATGCCGAGCCAAAATGGCAAATAATTTAAAAGTTCAATGTGTTGGTGTCATAAATGTAGTTAGGATAAAGGCATTCAACACCGAGGTAGATGTGGACATCTTTGTCATGCCACACAAAGGGGAGGGCTATCCTATCATTCTAGGGAGGCCTTGGCTTATGGCTATGAGAGCTAAGCAGGACTGGGACACCGGCATAATCCAGATGAAGGATGCAAAAGGAAGGCCAATACTTTACGACATGAAGATAGGTCAACAACGCGACATGGATCTAGAAACCTCCGAGGATGAGTTTTCTAGTGGTGAATCTTTAACCGCTTCAGAGGAGGAGTCAACCGTGAGTGAAGAAAGTGACAGTAGCATTGAGGTGATGGGGATCATTCTCAAGGACCCTAAGAAGATGGAGCAACCTGATGCCTCATCATCAAGCCAAGGGGAGACACCATGTATACAACCTCAGGTAGAAGCAAGTAAGCTACATCAAGTGCTCTCTAGTGAGTTGTGTGGGAAGGAGCGTGAAGATTATATTTTGATGCTAAGTAATTTTACCACATTGTTCATTGATGAATATGATAAAATCACTGGCATCACAGTAGTTCAACATCACATTAAGCTCAAGGAGGGAAGTAAACCTGTAGTGCAGAAGCTGAGGCGGCTAGGAGTAATTCAACAAGACGCCCTACTCAAAGAGGTGAGGAAATTGCTAGAAGCCGGTTTTATCTATCCTGTTGAAGACTCGGAGTGGGTTTCTCCAGTGGTAGTCACACCAAAGAAGAATGGTAAGTGGAGGGTTTGTGTTGATTACAAGCCTCTTAATGCAGCCACAAAGAGGGACCACTTTCCTCTTCCTTTTCAAGACGAAATACTCAATGAGGTAGCAGGACATGAGCGCTACACGGTATGTGATGGCTACTCAGGCTACTTCCAAATTAGCATCGCTAAAGAAGATCAAAAGAAGACAACCTTCATCACACCATGGGGATGTTTTGCTTACAGAGTTATGCCTTTTGGTCTCACTAATGCTCTAGCCACTTTTCAGCGATATGTGACATTTGTTTTTCAGCCATTCTTTGGAAAATCAATCCGTGTTTTTATTGATGACTTTTGCATCTATAGCTCTCGCTCTCTTCATTTGGAGAAAGTTTATGAAGGTCTAGCTAGGCTGCAAGCTTTGGGTGGCCAACTCAATGTGGAGAAATGCCACATTGGTGAAAGCAAGGTTACTCTTCTTGGCCATGTGATCTCGGCCAACGGCATTGAAGCTGACCCAAGCAAGGTTCAAGCCTTGGTGGCTTTGACCTCTCCCACCACAACAAAGCAATTGGTCTCTTTTCTTCAAAAGGTGAGGTATTTGAGTAGGTTCATTCACTTGCTCTCCCAAGTGGTTCTCCCTTTACAACAAGTTACCCATCAAGAGATCTTCACTTGGAGTGAAGAAAATGAACAACAATTCAATGAGGTAAAACAAATTCTAGCTTCACTTCCCACCATAGCACCTCCAAAGTGGGACGAGCCATTTTATGTAAACCCTAGTGTTGGCAATGACACACTTGGGGCTGTATTGATGCAAAAGGATCCTCAAACTTCTTTCATGCGTCCTATCTACTTCTCTAGTCGAATGATGACCCCATCAGAAAAGGGATACACGGCAGTGGAGCACATGGTGCTTGCATTAATGTTTGCTACCACCAAATTTCGCTCTTATTTATTGTCTAGACCATTCATAATCTTAACAATGGAAGAAGTATTTCCTTATGTAATGCAGCACATGGATGTTTCTTCTAGGATTTCCAAATGGCTCACAAGGCTACAAGAGTTTGACTACACAATGCAAGTGGAGAACTCCACAAGGGCCAGTCTAGGAGGTATTCTCACTCATCGCCACTATGAAAAGAAGCTAAAGATAAAGCCAAATGATCAAGATATTACACCCGTGCTGGAAGTCCCTAAGGTAGAGGAGGCTCACTCTCTTTTCTTTGATGGAGCCTACAAGAGGAAACTGGACAAAGCTGCAGCAGGCATTGTCATCTTCAACGAGCAAGGGACAAGGTTTTCTCCATTGGGAATCTCTTGGATTCTCACTCTAACAATGAGGCAGAATATGCAGCTTTAACTCTTGGGTTAGAGTGGTGTGTCACACAGGGCATTCAACGGTTAAATGTATTTGGTGATGCCATGCTTTTAATAAAACAAATACAAGGAACTTGGGCTTGTAAAAATCATATCTTGCTAGGCCATTTGCGCAAAGTCAAGGAACTTTTAGGGAAATTTCAAGTTGTACAATTACATCATGTCCCTCGAGCAGAAAATCAAGAAGCAGATGCTCTAGCTAGAGAGAAGTTGCAAGATGTTTCAGTGGTGGGTGCTATCAAGTTGAAGCTGCCTCTCTTCCAAGGTAGCGATGCTATGCCTGACATCATGAGTTTCTTGGACACAGGAGAGTGTCCTAAGGATCTTACTAAGGGCCAAAAGCAGTGGCTTGTGCGCAAGGCAACAAAATACCGCCTTATCAATGACGACCTCTACTGTAAGGGTAAGGATCAAATTCTTAGGCGTGTACCTCTCTCTAGAGAGATCACTGAAATCATTTCAAGTTGCCATGATGGTGTTTGCGGAGGACACTTTGCACTTGACATCACTAGTAGAAAGATTCTACAAGCCGGGTTTGTATGGCCTAGTCTACATAGGGATGTGCATCATTGGTGTAAAACATGCAAGGAATGTCAAAAGGCAGGGGATAGGAGGCTCACATATGAGCCACAGACTCCTATAATCTCATATGGACCATTTGAGAAATGGGGAATTGATGCTATTGGGCCTTTGCCAAGGAGCCAATCAGGTAAATTTTATATCATCATGGGTGTGGACTACATGACCAGGTGGGCTGAAGCAGTTGCCACCACCAGGATTACAGCTAAGGAAGTGGCTAAGTTCGTATTTGAAAACATTTGTTGCCGTTTTGGCACTCCTCTTGAAATAATTTCTGACCGGGGACCAGGTCTTAGAGGAGACCTTGTAGGAGAGCTAATGGAGAAGTTAGGTATCTCACGACGACACTCAACTCCCTACTACCCACAATGCAATGGTTTGGTGGAAAAGGTAAATGGTATGATCTGCAAGATCATCACTAAGCATGTAAACAATCACAAAAGTGATTGGGACAAGCATCTTATGGCTGCACTTTGGGCTTATCGCACTTCATTTCGCACATCCCTTGGGTTCACACCATATCACTTGGTGTTTGGTAAGGAAGCCATTTTACCCATTGAAGTACAATTGGCTAGTCTCAGGGTGCTAGCTGGGCAGGTGGAACGTCCTAATGCTCATCTCCACAACCACATTCTTGATCTAGAGAGGCTTCAACTAGACAGAGAAGATGCTATCAACTATTATGCAGCACAAGCAGAGCAACGTCGACTTACCTTCAACAAGGGACTTAGGGCAAAAGGTCTCAAGAAAGGTATGTTGGTCCTACGGTATGATAACAGGTTTGACACTAGGAAGGATAAAAAGTTTTCACCCAGATGGGAAGGGCCATTTGTCATTAGAAAGCGCTACGCCAATGGCAGTTACCGATTGATGGATACAGATGGTAGGCTCCACAAAACACGTGTCAATGGATGGAGGTTGAAGCAGTACTTTTTGAGATTTGATCAAACACCTATGATGAAAATCCCCGAGGAGGGAGACTCCTTCACCTCAATTGAAGAAGAATCAGGTACAACGCTAGAGGCATGAATACCTCTAGCCTTAGGGGGAGGGCTAATGAGGAAAGCTTTTCCATGCATGGGAACCCCCCCATATATTTTTGCCCTTTTATCAAAATATTTCCCATTATATAAGTTACTTTTGATTTTTTCTTCCTTTTTCACAAACGTTTTAGCCTTTATTAAATAAATAATACTTATGCTAATCAATCACGATGTAGCATAATAAGTAATCTTTCTTTATTGATCTCTCTTTTGACCTTAAAAATATTAAATATATATATTTTAGTATTTTCTAATATATTTTTTTCATGTATGTATATTATTCCACTCTACCAAATATTTTATTCACTAGTTTTCATTTTCAAACCTCAACCCCACTTTCAAATTTCAATAATACCTCCATCTAAATGATTGCCAATCTTTTCAACACTCTAGGTCATGTTTTCATACACATGAAGGAGCTTACACTTGAAGGCAAGAGAGAAGTCCACTCAAAGGGGACCACCAAAAGACTTTTGCAGCCACAAATAATACATTATTTGGCTGAATTTTTTAAGTAAAGAAGAACCCCGAATCTGAAGGAGCATTCAACATGAAAGATGTAGCTCGTGATCTCAACTTTTAGCTCAATTTTTTTCAGAATTTTTGGAGTTATGAACACGGAAATATGATTTTTGTAGTGGACCCCAGTTTTCTCGTGTAATGGTGACACAGGCCATCCCCACTTTTCTTCCTTCTAGAATGGCTATGGTTCTACAAGTCTTCAAGCATGATACAAGAGACAAGGCTCTTTTAATGAGGTCTTGGCTAGTCTAGAGTAATTCTATCACCATTTTTGGAGGATCCATCCTCATCAACAAATATCCACCTTCGACAACCTCTCTTATAATTTTCTTACCTCTCTCTTCTCTCCCTAATAAGCTTATGTCTATCCAAAGCTAGACTATTGTAAATATTTCCCATCCTCCACATCCTACCCACATTCTCTCTTCTCTCTCTATTGACTCTGGTATTTTAAATAATGAGGAGACAAGATGGGAGCCACAGTCACATGCACCCCCATTTCCTAGTCACCAAAGTGGGACACTCACCTCAAATAGAAATATTGCTAAATCCTTCCCTCCTTCCCTATATAAGGAGGCCATGAGAGCTCACTTGGGGGGGAGAGAACACACACACACACACACACACACACACACACCTATCCATACACACTCTTGTGCTACATGCTTGTAGCATGAACCCTAATCACATAATCACAACACCATCATCATCACCATCACCATGCACAAAAGAGGAGCACCACACCTCCACACCACTTGTAATTAAGGGTTGAAGGCACAATTTCAAGAAGAAGAAGGGTGGACACACTCATGATATTCCTCGCCATCAACTCCCATCTCTCCATTATGCCTCCTACGATCTTGTTCCCTTCTCATTTTCCTGCCGTACGCTACCTATTGTATTCATCTTTTGCAAGCAATCAACACACTCCATCTTGGTGCCATACTTTGTGTCGCTTTGGATACATCTCATTGTGAGTATGGTATATTCTTGTTCCTTGCCATTTTTTTTTTGGCTTATGTTAAGGTGTGCGGATTCGCCACCACACACACACACTCTCTCTCCCTCTCATATTCCTATCATCTTGCTACTTCCATCTTAAGGTGTGCGGATTCGCCACCTTTTGTATGAGAAGTGAGCATACTTGCATGTATCCCTGACCTCGTTATCTTCCTTACTACATGCACGCGTAGCGAGCCCATTCTCACTCACTCACCACTCCTCTCACCTTATTCTCCGACCACCCCATTCCACATTTGGGCGTGGATCTTGAAATTGTTTTCCATGCATGCTTCATTGTGTATATGTATGCGTCCTAGCCGCATATCTTGCTAGGTGGTGCCCCTATTGTGTATTCCCCATGATGAGGCCATTGTGCATAGTCTTGGTGTAGAGGCCACCGGGTCTATTTTTTCACTTCCGCCTCTCACCACCATCTTGGTTAAGAAATTGGCTCCCTCAATGTGTGGGATGCTAGATGGTTTAGCCCACTGCTTTTCTCTATTGTTGCTACAAGTTGGTTGAAGCCCCATTTGGCCAAATCTACATGCGCATAATTGTGTTGTGGTACTAACTTGTGGAATGTCAAGGCTAGATTTTTGTCAGGCCTTGTGTATCTGGTTTGTCTATCAAATTTGTGAAGGAATGGATTGAAGGCATGTGTGTGTGCAACGAAGATGGAGAGAGAAGAGAGGAAGAGAGAAAGAATGACACAGGGAAAAGCGGCCAAACATAAGCGACTTTATTCAGTGTGTCCAACATTGTCTTTCTCTTCCTTTCCATTGGGATCCTTCATGCCCGCATAGATAGCAAGCACTGCAAGTGACTCATCTTCTTTGAGTAGTAACGTTTTGGCAATGTTGTCAAGCAATAGAAACTGACGATCATCCACCACCACTGGATACAAAGTGCGAATTTGGAGGTCTGGGACCTCCTCCAGCACCTCATCTCCCTCTATCATTCGATCTTCCTCCTCAGTGTGGTGTTGGGATCTTGCAAGAGTACGAGTGCCATAGATGCTTCGGCCCGCTTATCTATCTCTTCGAACCATAAGAAGCTACCTCTAATAAGCTAGCCCTAAGCAAGCAACTAGTCAAACACTACCCTAACCGGATTTGGAGTTGCCAAACCTAAGAGGCTTCACACGGCCTACCCCCTTACTGTCCAAATACGGCCATCTATTAGCGGCCAAATCAAAAGTTTCTCACCCTAAGTGGCTAGCCCTAAGCATGCTAAAATAGCCAAACGCTACCCTAACCCAATTTGGAGTGGGCAAATCTAAGCGGCTTTGCATGGCCTATCCTAATCCTCCAAACATTGCCATCTATCTCTTGCGACCAAACCAAAATCTGCTAACCCTAAGAGTCTAGCCCTAAGTATATTGAAATGGTTAAATGTTGTTCTTATCTGATTTGGAGCATCCTAACCTAAGTGTCCTTACACAATCTACCTTAATTGTCTAAACTTTGTCATCTATTAGAGCGGCCAAACACTAAGTCACTAACCTTAAGCTTCTAGCCCTATGCAAACTGAAATGGAAAAACTCTACCCTTACCCAATTTGGGATGTGGGGTGGAGCTTCCAAATCTCACTATATGAGCACAATGTGAGAATGAGTGAGAGCTCCTTATTCTTTGTATGTATGAAGAATAAGGAGATAAATGTGAATGGCCGAACTCTGGTTGGTGGACACGGGCAAAGCACGGTGAGGCATACCGCCTTTACCTAACATTCTCCCACTAAAGGCTGTGTGCCAATAGGTGGCGAGAAGACTAGCCTATAACTAGTATATACAAGAGGTGAGAGAAGACGACTCTCAACCTATGCCCACTGGCTCACTCCAAACATGTGAGTGCATTTGTAACCGCTCTAGTGTAGATGCAACATGCATACCACTAGGTTTAAAGCTACGATGACACTCCTGATGCAGGTCTCGAGTGATGACCTGTATGGCTCCACAATGCACAATGCCAGTGTCAGTCATCGCACAATTGACAACTCCCACTGTAAATTTACCAATGACATAAGGTATTGAGACAAAAAGGTTAGACATGAGAGACCCAAAAGCCGATGAAACATGCACATATATGTGCCAACTATCCCTGTCAGCAATCTGAGTGCCATATGCATCCTTATCCAAGAACCACTTGACTATTCATCACCATGTCAGCATCATTTGGCAAAGGCATATTTGCTGAGAATGACTACAAAACCAAAAAATGAGCACCACTGCAATCACAGACAGCTTTCTGAAGGACACTGTCACCCTCAAACATATTAGATGCATCATAGAACAATGCATCGGTCTTTGGCTCAACTAATGTCACCTCAACTGATGACTGACCAACCTGTGCATCCCCAAAGATACCATTGTCTGTGTGAACATCACCACAAGACAAATCCACAACCTTCTATCCACGTAGCACATCCGCAAAAGAGACATTCCTTGTCACTCCAAACATGGCTGCAAATACACAGAGACTACACCGCCTCGTGTGTCAAAAATATGCAAAGGGTATACTAGACCACTCCTAGCACCTCTGGCTATCACCAGTGATCCCCTTATCCATCTGAAATGACCGCTCTCCAAGCAGTACACAATGTCCTACACAACTGATGCACTAAAATGAGACTCTGGCTTAGTCCTGGTACATAACATACATCTTGTAGCATAAGCAATGCATTGCTAGGTAAAGACATGCATACATCTCCATCACCCTCTATGTCATATGCTGAACCATCAGCAAACTGCACACAACCAAGTCTCCCACTAGAGAAAGAGCAAAACAAATCACAATGTGGCATCACGTTAAAAAATACATGCTCGACTAGTAGAAAACATTGACAGCCGGTTTTCAAAACCGCGACCACGAGAACCAAACCCCAAGAAGGGGAGAGCATATTACCAAGAGAGAAAAAAAAAAGTTTCTTTAGCATTCACCACCCCTAGGCTTAACCACTAGAGGGGCGCCACCAATTCGGCCACATCTCCCCATTAGCACCCAGGCCCGCTCTCTCTCTCTCTCTTACTGCTCGTCTCCGCCAACCCACTCTCTCTCACATCCTATCGCTGCATCACCCGGCCCAATGGGCACATAAAAAAACATTTCCTATATTCCCTAGCGGGCCGCCAGTTTTGTAATATCTCTCTCTCTCTCTCTCTCTCTCTCTCTCTCTCTCTCTCTCTCTCTCTCTCTCTCTCTCGTCCATATCCAAGCCCGGCGGGCCGCCATACCTCACCCCTCCCTCTTCCCTCTCATCCACACCCCCTCGGCTCCACTTTCCTCTCTATTCCCCCCCCCCCCCCCCCCCCCCCCCGTTTTCCTCCCACCGCCCTATCCTCCCCCCTATCTTCTCCTCCCTCAATTAGCTCTCACTCTCTCCCCCCTTTGAGTGAGCGACCCCGCGGGCATAGGAGAGAATCTCTCTCTCTCTCTCTCTCTCTCTCTCTCTCTCTCTCTCTCTCTCTCTCTCTCTCTCTCTCAATACATTCCCTCCACATAACCTCTTATCCTTTCCCCCCCCTCACTCACACACTCTCTCTTACTCTCTTCCCCACGGTGGGAACCTGCCACAATGTATATACTCTCTCTCTCTCTCTCTCTCTCTCTCTCTCTCTCTCTCTCTCTACAACTACTATACCCCCCCTCTCTTTTCCCCTCCGTTGAGACCACGCTCACCCCCCCCCCCCCCCCTTCTCGCTCTCTGTAGGCCATGGGCCACCCGGCATTGCACTCCCTCAGACTCTCTCTTGCGCTCTCTCTGCCACCATAGCCCGAAGGTGCAGCATGGCACCAGGTCCCGCTCTCTCTCTCTCTCTCTCTCTCTCTCTCTCTCTCTCTCTCTCTCTCTCTCTCTCTCTCTCTCTCTCTCTCTCTCTCTCTCTCTCTCATCCACCCTCACCGCCACCCGGCATCGCGCTCCCTCACTCCACCCTCTCTCACTCTCTCACCCTGTGTCGAGCGGACCCGTGCGCAGTGAAACAATATGCTACTCTCTCTCTCTCTCTCTCACCACACACACACACACACACACACTCTTTCCCCCCCTCCCATCTGTCCCCAACGCATGCAGGTAGCTTCTCTCACTTTTGGCCCATGCGGGCATAGTGCACACACACACACACACACACACACACACACACACACACACACACACACACACACACAACTCAATTCCCTCAGCATCCTGCCATTTCCCCCCCCCCCCCCCCCCCCCCCGCTCACTCACGCTCTCTCACCCTCTTCCTCGCTCTGTGCAGTCGGCGAGCCAGCGAGCCAGAAAAAGGACTTTTTTAAAATATATAATATATGATTTATTACACCCTCATTCCCACACAAACTCTCGTTCACACACACTCACCCACATGGCACACACAACCCCAAGCTATACACACACATACACACAAAAATTTACATATGCACTCACATATATAGCACGCACGCCTACACATGCACATATACACATACACACACACACGCGTATACGCACACACCAAAAAAAATATAGAAAACTGAAGGACATTGACGACATCGACAAAAAGAAAGGAGGCGGCTAAATCGCATGTCACCAACATCAAAACAAGCAAAGGCGCCAAAGGCATGCCCCGATCAACCCCAAAAGTGACGAATGCGCTACATCGATGCACCAGTTAGGCCGCCATTCACGGCATCGCGTCCACAATGCCCTCTTCAGTAAAACCCGTAGGTTGTCGTCATTTTTCCAGTTTCAAACCAAATCTTGTAAAAAAATCCCAAATTTGTAAATTCTCATCTCTCTAGGTGATGGTCACAAAGGCCCACCTAGAGGTTTTCCTTATAATATTTCCCAAGACAAAGCAAGGGTCAACCACCCAGGGCCCACCGCCTTGCTTTGTCTCCCCTGATTAGATTACCCTAATCAAACCAGATTACCCTAATCAAAAGCAGCCAGCACCTATAAAACGGCACTGAGAGGTCACTATTGGGGGGGAGGGGCAAGTTCATCAGAGATCAGCACTTGGTAGTATTTTGGTGCGAGGGATTGGCAAACAATTGCCTCACAAGAGAGGGGACTTAGTGTAGCGATTTTCTTTGGAATTTGTACTATGTAAAAGGAGCTATGTCTACATCTTGACTCCAACGATCGATGCATACACACTCATGTTAGCAAGCTTTCGTGTCAATGAGTCATCTCTAGAGAACGCACCATGTAGGCTCACTATCTCTCCCGCTATCTCTCTATCACCATGATGTGCCACCTCGCTGGAAATAAGGTTGCTTTAAATATTGCAAGAGAATAATTCTCCCTCACACCCCCAAGGGTTTTCATCACCTATCTATTATGTGTGTGTGTGTGTGTGTGTGTAGAGTCCGTGATATTTCAAATCACCGTTGTCTGCGTCCTAGCCGCTCAAAGCTAGGTGGTCCCCCCCCCTTGTTCGCTTCACTGTCAGCTTGCGGCGTGCATCAGCTCCCGGTGTTTGTGAGGTCGTCGGGGTCCGTGTCACGCTTTGCGCTCTTCAACACGTATACAATGTGCTATCCCAATACACAAAGTAGTTTGAAGGCAAGCTAGGCGTAAAAGTGACATGCCCATCACATGCATACTGTTTAGCATCTGTCCTCATAGTAGCACCATGCATCTGCCTCTTCTGCTGCCTCATACACCTGAAGCAACAACACCTAATATGCCCATCGTGGCCGTAGTGCCAACATGTCAGTCACGATCATGAGCGAGAATTGCCTCTAACGTGAAGCGTCTCCATATCCATGCGAAAACTATGGCAAACAATGCTCTAGATCACAATACTCTCCTACCCAAGAGAAAACCACTATCTCAAGCAAAGAAGATGAACAAACGGTCAAGCTCACTAGCCTCTGTGATAGGCATACATATCTGGCAGAATTTTGGTAGAGTCTCCTCTGTAATAAGTGGAGAAAAAAACTCAATAGTAAATCGCAATATAGACAACAGCAAATGCCCAAATGGCCAATCCGGGAATGTACTCATCGGAAATCACCTCAGAAAGTCATACACAAAGCAAACTGCTGTAGCTAGAGTATCACTCAATGGTGCCATAAATGACATACATATGTGAGTGAAAAACTGCTGCCAAAATGTGTCAATGAATGAACAATGTGCCAAAAAATTGTAGCATACACAACTCCTCACTCCTGCAAGAGAGGGTACAAGAACACCAAATTGTGTCCAAACGGACAATACCTATCAAAGTGAGAGTAAACACTCGATCAATGTCAAAGTGGGAATATATTGACCACTATACCATCAGAGAGAAAACTGCAAATATGCATAAACCATGGCGAGAATCTGGGAAAAATCCGATAGAGTTTTCCCTGAAAACTGAGCAAAAATGCAAGTACAATCTCTACCATAAACCATGACACTACTCAATGCCAATGAGTAGAAATGCCAAAATGGCTCCACGGTTTCACATACAATGGAAATCCGCACTCAATGTACATCAACAAAGTGACTACGCATAAGCAAGCACCAAAAGAGTTGCAATCAAGAAACTTGATCAATCCGAAAAAAATGCCCTCAAGAGAGCTCACCGGCACTTGAAAGTGCTCGCCAAAATGCATGTACAATGGGCATCAACCATGTGCCATCACCATATGCAAACCATCTGCAAAGACCATGAATCCAAGCACAACTGTGGAAACCTGTGAAAGAAGCTTCAACTGTGTGCTCCTAAAACCGCGTCTCTCAAGAGATGGCTTTGATGGTGTGTAAATGCCTTCGTACTTCGTTGCCCAAATCTACCAAAAACCCTCAAACCACAAGCTCTGCACAAGCTCAAATTGTATTTTCAGCTCAGCATTCATGTGCCTAATTTTGAGAACCTACCATGCTTTCAAAAGTGCATCAAACTCGCACACTATGCGAAATCAGAAAACCTGTAATTTCTGTATACAGTCAGTCTGAGCTCAATATCATAAAAAAGGTGAGAAATTTGTAGAAATTTTCTTATGCAAAGCTCTAGACCACGTCGAAATAGACTGGGATCGTAGGTAGAATATTCAAACCTGTCTTCTACAAGGAGAAAAACAAATCTGAAAATAGTGCTGTTGCGAACACAGTTTTTAGGGCAGCACCTTCACTTGCACACAATCTTCCACACTCCTTTTTGAGCTTCCACAAGAGCATACATCACTCTCAACTAAGCTCACAAGCTCCCATTGCATTCTCACAAAGCTTCCAAGCTTTCTCCAACTCTCCACCGTCCAGATTGAGCGGTCTATCACCTCGAAGCTCTTAAAGCCGTCGTGCTCCCTGCCATCGCCAAGCCGTAGCTCTGATACCAATTGTGAAGGAACGGATCGAAGACGTGCGTGTGCAACAAATATGGAGAGAGAAGAGAGGGAGAGAGAGAGCATGACACAAGGATGTGGGGGGTGGAGCTCCCAGATCTCACTGTATGAGCATAGTGTGAGAATGAGTGAGAGCTCCTTATTCTTTATATGTATAAAGAATAACGAGAAAAATGTGGGTGGCCTAACACTGGTCGACGGACACGGACAAAGCACAGTGAGACACACCGCCTTTACCTAACAAAAGTGGAGGTGCTGATGTAGAATCCTCATCAATTGTTCTGTTCTTCTTTCCTTGATGTTGCTTAATGTTGGTAGCTTCATGGTAGCAAAATCCTCGTTGGCATAGCCTTGAGGCTTAATTGGTTCTTCCCTTGGCAATTTTGTGATTTCTACTATGGAATCCGGGGTGAATTCTACTGTGACCTTCTCTCCATCGGCCTTGGTAAGAGTTGCTATCATTCTGTCTTCATCTACCTTTTGTAGAGTGGTGATCAATTCATGAGCTCTTTTGTAATCAGCTTGTAGGATTGGTTTAAAGAGAAAATCTTTAGTTCCTAGCCTTGATGTAGCTCTGTTGGCATTTTGAGGTGTGTATGTAATGATATTAAAGTTTTTGGACATCTGTGGTGCCTCCCACCTCTTTCTCTTTACGTCCTTCGATACGCCATTGAAAATATTGAGGCCATGCTGAGTTTGAATGGCATCATCGACATAACAATCTCTAGACCCCGTGATGTGATCCCATGATGACTTTGGTAGCTTTCCTTCTCCTCGAGCTTGTAGATGCTTTAGTTTCTCATTTTCTTGGAAGTATTTGATGGTGTGGTAAACAAATGATAAAAATCAAATTTTTAGTTGGATAATCATCAAATGTTGGGCATTTGTGCAGTTAGTGCTCTTGGAAGTTGGTTTGGTCAATATCTTGAACTCAGAGTGTCCAATTTTGACATGTGAGGTGTCATTGGAATCCCCTTGAGATGTACTTCATTATGGTCAACTCCTAGCTCCAAATTTTGACAAATGGTAGATATTGTGGTAGGTGTCATCTGTGTCAAATCGGACATTTCTTCTCATATTTTGTATGTTCACCTTTCCCTGATCCCATCCATGCTATGCATAATCGATTTGGACACCTAAAACTTCAAGTTAGGCCCAAAAAGCTTATGGACCCCTTTTAACTTGGTCCTTCTAGGGTTAAATTGGAATTTTTGACTTTTTGACTTGCTTTATGACCTCATTTTTGCATTGTTCTCCTCAATTAGGTTCTTTGGAATGGCAACATGCTACAGTTTGTCAACTTGCCTGGCTCAAGTGCAATTTCCTAGTCATCTGGCAGCAACCATGATATCTGTCATCTGTGAAAAATTGCACAACTTTGGTACCCTTTTATTTCTCTTGATGTGTGGAGCCTATTGCCACCCTGCTTGATCAAGTTGGATCACTGGGTTCATCACCACTTAGTTTTCCCTCTTGTCAGGATTTTGGTTTGTTAAGCAAGCCCTAGTTATGGTTTGGCAGTTGGGTTCAACCCTTCCTTGTAGCCTCCTATGGTCATTTATGTTCTACTCGAGCGCTTGATTGTAAACTTTGTCCACTAGACTAGCTACTTTGCCAATTTAAAAAAACAAACACACTGAAATAGCATTTTTTGTGATAACTTGAACTTCAACCAATTTTTTGCCCCATTCCATATGGAAAATTGTTCTTTATGCTTAGATTGAGCTTATGGTCCAAAGTTTCGAGGCTTTTGCACAAGTTTCGCCAAGTTTTGCAGTTTTTCTGCTTGTCAAACTCTGAAACCTATAAATCTTGAGTGGGGAATTCCCTATTGGTCTAAATTGAGCAAATGAGGTGTCATAGGGACCCTCTTGGCATGTAGAAACTTTTGATGCCAGATTTTACCTTCTCTGAGCCTTGTGGCGACAGCCGCGGTAGCAGTTAGTAGGGTCCAAATTGCACAAGTGTAGTATGGTTGGGTTCTCTATGCCCTTTGGGCCATGCATGTGTAATTTGGTCACATGTTCTCTGATTGAGAACTGTTTTTGAGATCCTGGGCACTTTTCCTATTTTTGATGGGTGTTATATATCCAAATGAGGTGATCATGGCTTCACTGGAATTCTCTCATGATGTACAACCTTTGGGTATGAAGTGTTCCTGTTTTAGTGCCTGGTGGAACCTACCGCGGTAGCTGTCACTGGGACCTGTAGCTAGCTTGGGTCATATCCGTGCCTTCCCCATGCTGTGTGGAGTCTTTTGATGCCTTGCACCTATATTTTGAGATCCTGGGCACTTTTCCTATTTTTGATGGGTGTTATATATCCAAATGAGGTGATCATGGCTTCACTGGAATTCTCTCATCATGTACAAACTTTGGGTATGAAGTGTTCCTGTTTTAGTGCCTGGTGGAACCTACCGCGATAGCTGTCACTGGGACCTGTAGCTAGCTTGGGTCATATCCGTGCCTTCCCCATGCTGTGTGGAGTCTTTTGATGCCTTGCACCTATCTTTTGGACATACCTACTATATGTAGTGCCCAATTCTCTATGTGACATGCCTAGACCCTATTTTTGTGTTTTTGGTGGGTGGGTTAGTTGTTTGCATACATACACATGTTCTATGAGTAGTTCAAAACTTACCACTAGCTCCACTTGACATGGGAATTCCTGATCTGTTCGTATAGGATCTTTGAACAATGCGTGTGCTCGCTCGCTCCCTCTCTCCTACAATCACTAGATGGAAATGACTAGAAACTTTCCTTAAGTTAGCATATGTGCCTAGTGCTTCTGAAAACCCATTTTTCTTTTTGATTCCATCATTCCCTGTGTGTACCATACATCTATATGAATTGTCAATAGTATCCATAGTGTCCCATGAAAGATTGTACCTATTTGGAATTGGTTGGTTGTGGAATTTTCACAATCACCTTGATCTTATCAAGATCCATAGACATACCACTATTTGATACATTGTGGCCTAGGATTCTGCCTTGTCTTACCATGAAGACACATTTTTCAGGGTTTAGGTAGATTCTATAAGTTTTACATTTCTTGAACACTTTTCTAAGATGCCCAATATATTCATCCCTAAGGAGAGAGTGAACACAAAGGTCCATATATATTTCCAAGAATATTTGCAAGTATTCTTTGACAGGTGCATCATTAGCCTTTGGAATGTTGCTAGTGCATTGGTCAAGCCAAAAGGCATTACCTTATAAGTGTAGATTCCCCATGGTGAATGCTGTTTTGTATTGGTCTTCTACCGCGATAGCTAATTGGTTGTATCTTGAGAACCCATCCAAGAAAGAGTAGGCCTATTTGCGTGCCACTTGTTCCATCACATGTTTTGTGGTTGGTAAGGGATAGTTATCCCTTATGGTTGCAACATTCACCTTTTTGAGATTCACACATACGTGTAAGTTTCCATTTTTCTTGGGGACAACCACAATAGGTGACACCCAATCAATGTGTTTACTCTTGTAGATAAATTTTGCCTCCTTGAGCTTATCATCTCCTCTTAAATTTGTTTGGCAAATGTGTCATTATAGGTATAGGGGCGTTGTCTACTGGGTTTAGCATCATGTTTCAAGGGAATCATGTGTTGACATATCGATGGATCCACCCCCTTGAGGTCCTTGTATGACCATGAAAAAACATCTCTATACTCCTTGAGGAGTTGTATGAGCAGCTCTTCTTTTGTGCTCAAATATGTTGCTATGTAGACTGGTCTTTCAACCTCTCCAGGTTCTGCTTGGTTTATTTGTTTTTCATTTGTTGGTCCATCATAGGACTCATTTCCTATTTTCTCTCTGATTGACTGAGTCATCACTATTTTTCTATCTTGGATGGTGAATTTTTGATAGTGGGAAGGGACATTCATATCTACCATCTCAATGTTTTTTTCTTCTTCACTTTGTATCTTTGTTGTCCATACTTCTTTCAAGGCTCTTTTGAGTTCTTGGTATTTCTTTTTACGCTCAACCTTGGTCCATTTGGCTCTCTGAATTCATCCATCCCAAGTTCCTTTGGTTTTTTCTGTTTTGTTTCTTTTTCAGTCTTTTGAGCTTGCTTCATCAAGCTCCTAGTAGTTTCTTTTGTTCTTGTGACACATATTTTTGTGAACTAAACTGAGATTTTGTCTTTTACACAATCTTCTGTCTTCAAAAGCATTAAATATTGTGTTTTCTCTCTTATTCTTGGCATTCGGTCTTGTCATCTAGGTTTTTGATTTGGAAATCATAAAACTTGACATCACCTATGGTTTCTTCTTGGTCACTCAGGTTGTCAAGAGCGTTCGTCAATCTGCATCATTCTCATACTTGAATTGCTATGAAGAGTCATAAAACAACTCTTCTTCCCCGTCTTGGTTTTGTTCTTCTATTCTGGGTTCTTTTGAGGTTTGATTTGCTTCTTCTTCCTCAACTACATTGACCATGTAATATGGGATCACATCATATTACATTGACCATGTAATATGGGATCACATCATATCCGACTTTATCACAAAACTTGGTTGTGGGGCCATCAGCCCCACGGCATTAACATCTTAAGTTTCCAAAATGTGTTCCCATCCTAGAGGTTCTAATTCTTCTTTTGGAAAGGGCTCTGGGATGTAATCTTTGTCTTCTAAAACCCTTTCTAAAATGCACTCCTCACGCTTTAAGCTTCCATATTCTGAAACTCTACACATCCGTTTGGACTTACCTAACCATGCTGGAAGATCTAATCCTGCTAATGTAACTAAGTCAAACTCCTCAACTGGTGTTCTAGTTACATCCTTGTAACTGTGGTCCTTTAGGTTAATCTTGGTTGTTTTTTCCATGTTTCTCAGGTATATATGGTCATACCCCCAATCCTGGACCATTTTTAGTTGTCTCATGAATGGTCTTCCCAATATGATGTCATAGTTGTTCTTCTTGCCAAAGTCGACAAGAACAAATGTATGCTCATATTCAAATTCGCAAGAGGTAACAATTACTTTCTCTAGAAGCCCCAGGGGTTTCTCCATATACCCATCTGCAAGCTGCAATTTCATTCTTGTTGCTCTAAAAACTGGTTTTCTCCATTTTTTCCATGTTTCTTTACTAGCAATGGCTACCGCAGCTCCATTGTCAAGAATTTCCATGGTGGTGACACCTTGAAATTCCACAAGAAGAGTCATGCTTCCATCTTCTCCAAGTTTGTAATATTCTCCAACTTTGTTCAATAGTACCGGCCTGGTGTAGTGAAGTGCATCTTTTTGAGTTCCTTGATCCCCTCTTAAATTCATGATGAAGGATTTTTTACACCAAACTTTTCCAAACAACTTCCCTATATCATCCACATGTTTGGTCGTATTCGTAGTAGGTCAGCTAGCGTTCTTGTGCATGTCACAGGTGTTGATAATATTTCTATTAGCCCCTTCAAGTCGATGACTTTCTTGGAAGAAAGTCTCTAAGATTGGACTACCACAACATCTCACTTGGCCTCATGCTCTCCCATATAGGACGGTAGTGTTCTTAGTGATTGGGGCTGGCTTTCTATAGATTGTACAGATCCTTGGTCACCCCAATATGATTGCATTTCTAGATTTATTTGAGATCATCCTCAAATTCCTCTATCGGTGGAAGAAACGCTCCTCTTCCATCACTGGTCTGGTTTACCCATTTGCTTAGTTCACTGGCTTCATTGGCCTCTCTGACTTGCTTCAACAATTCTTCAAGACCCTCTATTTCTTTACAACCCTCTAGTATAGCTAAGTGAAATCCCTCAAAAGAGTTATGCATGGTATTCAATGCTATCCTTGGTTCTAATGCTGGGTCTTTGAGCTTTGGTTCATGCTTGTGACTAGGATCTGGTTCTATCTACTCCTGGTTTGGTGGGACTATTGGTGCTAGTGGAACAAGAGCCATATCCTTAAGTTTTCCAACTGGTGGCTCCAACAAAGCTTGGGCTCTTTGAATCATTTTTTGGCACATTTCAAGCCTTTGCTTTTCAAGTTCCACACAGGGATATGTCATCCACCTTTGCTCTTGCTTGGTTGTTTTGAGACATGCTTCGTAAGCTTTAAGGAGGGCATCTAATGGCTCATTGACCTTTTCCAACATTATGGATACTCCCAAACTAATGCTCTTGGGATTTTTGACTAGGTCTAGCCTAGTACTACCCCAAGGGTTCCCTTTTCTTTGTTTGCTTTGCCTTTGAGTTTTCTTAGTTTTTCCTTGGTTTGTTTTAGCTCGTCTGCTAAGGAAGTTTGTTCTTCTTCCTTCCTAGATTTCCAAGTGTTTTGACTTTTTTGCTCAATGCTAGGTGATCGGTTTTTGGTTCTTCAATGATGGGGTTGCCTACCCCTTTCGAGCTTGGGCTCTTATGATCACCTGGATTGGTATCACCGCTTTATTCTCTAACCCATTGCTAGATGGTATTGCCTCTAGTATATTCAATGTTACTTTGATCCTTTGTTTGGGTTCTTTGGGAAATCTGGGATCAAATGAGTGATTCCACACTCTTGGCAATATGAATTTATCCTAATGATTTTGTCATGAGGGAAATCTCTCATCAAGTGGTCTCCACCAAACTTATAGCACAGTTCCTTGGGTTGTTGAGGTGCTCCTTGAGCAACCCTTTTTTTATAAGAAGATCTTGATCCCGCTAATCCTCCATTTTCTATGAACAACAATGTGCATTTATCCAAGCTTTCTTGTAGCATGCACAACAATTGGTGGTCTAACTGATCCAATCATGCTCCATGGTTATGACATTTTTGGTTCTTCAGGTGGATAGTATCCTGGTTTTGACATATATCCACTAGGCTCTTCATAATATGTTGGGATTGTCTCTAGGGCTTGCTCCTGAGGTCCTTCTATTGTTGGTGTGTATCTAGCTTCTACCGGTCTTGTCCCTAGAAGTGGGGGTTGTTGTCCCAAGACAAGTTGTGGTATTTCAACTCCTATTGGACCTAGAAGAATCCCTATTTTATATTTAGGCACTAGATGACCTTGTGCTGGGACTATTTGGGCTTGTGGGGTATATTGGCATTCCTTTATGTATCCCTTATTGTAATAGCACTCCACAGTTGCATGATTTGCCCATTTCTGCTCTATCGCACACCACTTTGGTTGCTTAGCCTACAGTTTAGCAAATGGATTGATCCTCTTGAGCACTTCTTCGATGAGTTTATTGGAGATTTGGATTTTTATAATGACTTGGTGGATTTGGAGCCACTATGCTGTAGGAAGCGGAGAAATTACTAAAAAATGAAGATGGAATAGTGATCCATACCATTGAGAAATCTGAGATGGAGCTAATGACAATCATGTTCCAAAGTCCAAACGTTTCTTTAGGGCAACCGCTGAAAGAAAAAAACAAATTGCCATTACTCAATTAGAGGCAAGTGATAATCAAAATTAACATCTAATCATAGAGCTCCGTGAACATTAGAGAGCTGACCTTACCAAATGAGCTCCTTGAACATTAGAGACCTCACCTCATCGTACTAACCACAATTTTCCAAATCTGTCAAGGTCGAGGGGCTACAAACTGCAATCGTACATCTACCAAGCTTTCCTCGTCGGAATTTAGAGTTGCAGCCGTCAGATCCAAGACAAGTCAGCACCTGGAATCCAAAGCGTGAGTGTCCAATCAAACACTAGCAGGTTAGCATTGGGAATTCTCTGAGCTGTTGACACCTCAGCAGCCAGAATAAATGGATATTGCTCTGCTTGCTGCATACCTCTCTTCCAATGGGCATGGCTCCAAGTCAGCAGGCGGAAATTGTTTCCTGCACACTTTGGTCACTTATCTCTAATCGTTTTCTTAAATGAGTGGTTTCTCTGATTGCGTGAATCTTCATTAGCAGCAGCTATCTGCTCCTGCGCATTGCAGCTCATGTCCTTCACCGGTAATTCGTCAGTTGTTGCTGGTAGTGCTGGCCCCCCTCCCTCCGACCCTTGACGGCCGGAAATGGTCACCAAGTGACCATTCCCCTACATTGCACATTCCCACATGGCTCCTGGCCTCCACCGATTGCCATGCAGTCACCTGCATTACAGGGAATGGTCACTTGGTGACCATTCCATACCCCGTCAAGGTCCGAGGTCGCGGGTGAGGTGATTTGGGTCGTCCAAGCGGCTAGCTTTCCCTGGCGGAATTGGGAGCTGCAGCCGACGGATGGCAGCTAATTAGCTTGAATAAGGGAAAAATGATGTCGTTGGCTTCATCTTCAGCAACACGTGCCACCTCAGTGGACGGAATCTCTGCCACCTCAGCATTAAGTCTCCAATCAGACTACAACACGTCAGCATAGGGAAAGTGATAAGGTGCTGACATCTCAATGTGCGTAATGCAGATTCTAAGCTCCGTGCTGTTAGGTGAACACTACAACTGCTCAGAGCAGCCTGATTGAGTGCAGCTGATCCTCCTTCCTCAAAAATCATGTTACGTCTTATGGGCCCCCTCCCTCGCACCCTTGATGGTCGGGAATGGAAACTTAGTGTCCATTCATTCATAATACCTACTCCCACATGGCTCTTGACCTCCACCGATCGCCAAGGGGTCGCTGGCATCATGAGGAATGGACACTAAGTGTCCATTTCCTAACCTATCATTTCAGAGCCCTTCCATAGAGGCATGACCAAAGATTTACATGTGCTCTTTACTTTTAGATCGCCTTTCAGGTGGCAAGGACAGATCGATGGTTGACAAACATGAGCCACTTCACTCACTACATTTCTAACTGCCAGGCCCACTAATTCCTCATCTGCGTAGTCTATGCTCATGGAAAGAAGAAAGGGAACCACACCTGTTCATGGAAGCGTTGGCAACAATTCTTCATCAATATGTTTTTTGGGCGACAGATTTAAACACTTACTACACAATTTTCTGGGTTCAAGTTAGAGGTTAAGCACTAATAACGAACAACATAAACATACGAGATCTCTCTCTCTCTCTCTCTCTCTCTCTCTCTCTCTCTCTCTCTTTGTGCATCCATTGAGCTAACTTAGCAAAAAATAATGTCGCTGGCTTACAGGCATTCAAAAACCCATGAACATTTCTACAAATTTGATAAGCACAAGAGCCTTTACTTTCATTAAAGGGAAGGGAATTCCAGAGAGTTGTGTTCCTCATTGCCAAAGCAGCCTTACGGCATAGCGCTATCTCCACACATAACTGTTGGAATCTCTCTCTCTCTCTCCCCCCCCCCCCCCCCCCCCCCCCCCCCCCCCTCCCCCAGTGTGGTAGATTGGTTATGCCATTTCCCTCTTGAATAACAGGTCATGAGTTCAACTCTCCTCGTCGACTAGTTCTTTAAGGTCTCTTGGGATAGCTTCCTACAATGTTAAAACTCTCTTCTTCTTCTTCTTCTTCTTATTCTCTCCGGGCGTAATGTACCTGCACGCACGTGTTGATTCACCCCAGCGAGCACTTTACAATCTCGCACAGAAATAAAACCCTAAATGACTTGAAATTGAACTTTAAAATTTACCAAATATTTTTCCCACATACGATTTACCTGTAAAATTTCCATATCTTAGGTTTACATTGCGCTATAAGAGTCCAACAACCACCGGAACTTTAGAAAAATCTTACACACCAATCCAAATAGTTTACATATTGTAACCAAATGGACATAGGGAGAATCAAAGATCCACAAAAGGAGCTTGAGCATGAGTCTAAGTTGAAAGAAGAGGAACAAGTGGTGATGGTAGACATGATAGCAGATGTGAACGTGACAAGAGGGATCGAGACCTGGCCAAAACCCCAGCTTTAAGGTCGTTAACCACAGAAACCCAATTTCTTCAATGTTTATCAAGGTAGGGTTTCATGTGCCATGGATAATGACTGCTTTGTGCAACTTGTAAGCTTTAAGGAAGGGATTGTGCATGTGTCACAAATTGCCACCCATATGACTACTTGTTGTGAAGAGAGATCAGGAAGTATGGGTTAAGGTTGTTTCCAATAATGGGAATAAATTTGCCTTTCCATGAGGGATGTGGACTAAAAGACAAGGCAAGATCTTTTATTGATGTAAAGAATATCTTGGGGTCAGTAATCTAATCCCTCTAGTATGATCGGTCTTCAAATGTCGCAAAGGGATTTCTATGATTATCATGACAAAGGAGGATGAAAATGGCTTTTCTATGCGACCACTAAACATAATGAATTCACGCGACAGATGGGAGGTTAAGTAGCTAATAGCATTAGGGTTTTTGGAAGTGAAGGATTACCCCAAGTATGATGTTGATTATTCTTGACTCTTTTATCAAGACTAAGGAGTTGAAGAGGAGCTTGAAATTGTATCTCTCTCCTCTAAGCTAGCTACTATGAATTTTTAACTAGGTGAAGGCTTTCCTTAACCAACAAACGAGTCCTCCACATAATAAGCTTTTCATAATTGGGTCTCTTGAAATGTAGATCCAAAAAGAGAGATCTCATGCTTAGCACTTCGGCTTGTTTGAATTTAAAGTTCCATTGCCTTCTATCGTAAGAACATGAAGAGGAGGATCTATTTTTGTGTGTTGGATTTGGGGATGATGGGGTTTGAAGTTCCCCCTCTAGACAACTGCTTAAGTAGAAGGGGTGTCCCTACTTTGGAGAGCCCATAGGTGCTATTGAGGGAAATTCTGCTCTCTAGGATTTAGACTTCCCAAGGCAGTGATTTGAAATAGATAAGCAACTCATTATAGTTTAACCAACACTACTCCAATGATTCCAAAGGGGTGATCAACTTTCGACCTTGAGGCAATATAGAAGATGTCGAGGACTTCCCAAAAGAAATGGATTGATTGATTGTCAATGCCGAATAGGGCATTCATATCATCGATAAACTGAAAAGGCATGTTTCTTCCCATGTAGGAGAAGAATGCCTTTGATTAATCTTGTGTTATTCTTTGTCCGGTAGCATCAACGAGATGGGATTCATTTGGCATAACCTTGGAGTGGTCTTCAAAGATATTCAACTTTGCTGCTTGTTTTGAATCATAATCTATATAAGAGAAGAAGTTGAACAACTGCTCAAAGTGATCCTTTATCAGCAGCTTCAGTAGTTACTAGTCAATAATTATATAGTCGAATGTCCAATCAAAACCTATTATGGGCATTTATAAATTTGAGCTCCTACTACTGTCAGTTGGCCTTCTTGTAATCTAGCACCCAGTGCAATGTTATTTGTATTTTTGACTTAGTAATTAGAATATCCAAATTCTAGTTGTCTCATTTTTCAATATTTGATTCTATTCTTTTAGTGCAGCTTGCTTGCGAGCTTTCATGATCGAAAGGAATAGATTGTGCATGTGTTGCAAATTGCCGCATGCATGATTGCTAATGCAAAAGATGGTGTGAAGAAAGATCATGAAGTCTGCGGTTAAGGTTGTTTCCTTGACTAGGGATAAAGTTAGCCTTTCCATGAGGGATATAGACTAAAAGACCGGGCAAGATCTTCTATGAACTAAAAGAAGCTCTTTGGATAAGGAATCTAATCCCTCTGGTATGAATCCAATTTCAATAGGTCACAAAGGGCCTTTTGGGATTATCTTTTACTTGAGAGATGTAAGGGATTACCACGATCATGATGGTGATGGATATGGGCTCTTGTATCGAGATGAAGTCCTTGAAGAGGAGCTTGAAATTGGATCTCTCTCCTCTAAGGTAGCTATTTGAATTTTTAATCACATGACGACTATTTAAGAGCAACACACTTCTAGGATGAAACCAACAAGCACTGGAAACCTTCTGAAGATTTAGCCGATTAACTTCAGCTAAATGGCATGGAGAAGATGCTTGTCTGTAGATTTCTTAAAGGCCTGAACAATGGTCTAATGCCAATTCAAGACATCACGTTTGAGTGGAAAGCCTGAAAATGGCGATAGTTCTTTTTTCAAACCCCAAACCAAGATCATATATCAGGAGCTCATGCACAAGGACGACTGGTTTACCCCCTTAAACAAACAGTGGAAGATACAGTGGACAGAAGCTCGGTGGGCTGAGGTCACCTTAAACATTTGGAAGCCACAGTGGCCCCACTTCATGAAGGTGTTTTTATGGAAGGTGCTTTGGGGAGCCCTGCTGACGGGCGTCAAGATTGAGGCACGAGGTATAGGATCTGATAGATCCTCTGGCTGCCGGGGGGCTAGTGAAGACCTGTCACACCTTTTTATGGAATGTCCAACCATAAGAGGTTTGGCAGGGAAGGTGTGCAAATGGATTCAAAGAACGTAGAAGATTGGTTTCTTCAAGAAGGATCTTTCTCTTGGAGGAAAATGGCTTTCGGAGTCCTGCCCTTCTTATCTGTACCCAAATTGTTAGATTTTGCTTCTTCTACAATATCTAGAAGGTCAGGAACTGCCATGTCTTCAATAATGAAACTGTGGCCAGTTTCTCAGTATTATTCAAGAAAGCAAAGAATTGATATATACGAAAAGTAAAAGTCATGACTCGGATGATTGGATTTGGGCAGCACAAGCCATTCCATCAAAGCCTTTATGCTTGTAAAGTCTGATGTAATATCCGCCTCTCAAGGCTCGGCTTAGGCTTGAGATTGATCTGTAATTTTCTGTTCTCTTTCTAATACAATCATTCACAATTGTGAGTTTTGCCAAAAAAAAAAAAGAGCAACACACTTTTCTTGAGCACTAGGACTCCAACTTATTGTGAAGGTTCTCGTTAAAACAACCTTCTTGTAAGACTTAAGTGTTGGGGTATAAAGCCCAATGTGGTCGCCCAGGTAAGTGGGCGGGCCGCCAGGTATGTACACATATTCTTTTGTAAAAACCAAATAAGAATTCACTATGCTCTACAGATTACAGTAGAGCGAGTTCACCATATCGTCGTGCTCTTCTTCTCGCACTCTCTCTCGCGTCGCACTTCCGCTCGTACTCCTTCAACTGGTATCAGAGCTCAGATCGAGGCTCAGGGCAGCACTGCAGGAGGCTAGAGCCACTAGCTCAGATTGGAGTGAAATTCGACAGGCGAAGCCATTTTCGACTACGTGGTCTCAGCGGGTGTAGATCCGACTTTGAAAATTTGGGGTTTTCGGCCTATGACTGCAGGTGCTGAGGATATTGACACTCCCAGAGTGTTGATTTGTGGCTGTCTACACATCAAAGGACGGCTCACAGTTCTTGGAGGCGTGTCACATACGACACGGGCGCATCTACACACAGACTGTAGGCGACATCCACTAGTTCATCAGGTAGCTTGTGTTTGCTGCTTGATATTCCAGATTTCATCTTGACATTGCAGGTACTTCCACATGGGATGTATTGTCAGAGATGATGTATGTCTGCTGAGGGTTTGCTGGCTGTGAGTCACGCAGCAAACAACCGCCGCAGCGGTTATAGCATACAGTGGGAAATTTGTGGATGTATGACTTTGTGGGAAGTCTATGTACTGTCAGATTTACTGCAGCCTTTGTTGAGGGTCGAGTGAGGTTTTATTGAGCTGGGGGATTCTCGAATGTTGAGATCCTTTCGGTGATACAGGTCTTGGAGCGATCCCTCGAGCACCCTTAGATAGGCAGCTAGGATGTATTGACTGTGAGTTAGACAGTTGGGATTGCATCTTTGCTTTACTGCCGTTGAGGCATTGTCGCAGTCTATGCTTACAGGACAGTGACAGGACAGTCAGAGACAATACAGGTGCAGGACAGGTTTACCCGCAGCTTACAGTGTCAGAGAGACAGTGTTTTTTGAGCTGTTTTTTGGTCTGTTTTTTAGTACACTAGAGCCATTTTACAAAGGAGACTCTGCCAAAATTTCTGCAAAATCTGAAGCTTTCTTGGTTCATTTGACAGGTTGATATTAGTTCAGAGGTCAGTCTACAGGGGAAACTCTGCCGAATTTTTCCCAGGAAAGTAAACCACTGTGAAGCGTAGCTATGGCTGGATCACAGGACACTGCTCTTTACAATATCAAGAAGCTGGATGGAACCAATTTCCCATTGTGGAAGAAGCAGATTTGGCAAGTGTTGGTACAAAAGAAGCAGATAAAAACTATAAAGCTCAAGGGGATAAAACCAGAAGATATGGACGAAGATGAATGGAGCGAAATGGATGAATTGGCACTTTCTACCATTATGCCGACTTTGGCAGAAAGCGTTTACTTCAATGTAGCAGACGAGATGTCGGCTTATCAAGCATGGATAAAGCTGAGTGATCTTAATGAGAAGCAGAGTGCAGCTTCACAGGTATACTGGCTTAAGAAGCTTGTTGACTTGAAGATGAAAGAAGGGACACCTATGTCCAATCATCTGAATGAATTCAACACAATCTATACACAGTTGTCAGCTCAAGGTGTCAAGTTTGATGAACCTGTTAGATCTATGTTCCTATTGATCACATTGCCGGAAAGTTGGGACACTTTTCGCACAACTTTGAGTAATTCTGCACCTCCAGATGGTTTGAACATAGCAGGTGTAGAAGGAAGTCTGCTTACTGAAGAAACCAATAGAAAGACAATGGACAAAGGCAAAGGAACAGCCTTAGTTGTCAGGGGAAGGACCAAAGAAAAGTACAAAGGTGGAAAGAGGAATCAGTCTCGTAGCAAGTCCCGCAGTGCTAAAGGCAAGAGTGACATAGAATGCTACCATTGTGGCAAGAAGGGTCACATGAAAAGAGACTGCAGAGAATGGAAAGCAGAAAAAGGCAAAGAGAAAGCTGAAGACCATGGTGAGAAGAACAAGTCCTCAGTGAAGATTCAAGAAATAAATGTGACAAACACTGTTGCAGAGGATGACAGTCTAGTGTCAGGAGACATCTACTTCTTGAAGAATACGATGGACTCAGCTCTTCTTACAGCATCTGATGGAAATGCACTGAGTGACTGGATTATAGACTCAGGGGCATCACTTCATGTGTCTCCAAACAAGGAGTGGTTTACCTCTTATGTGACCACAAAAGATCATGTTCGGCTAGGCAATGGCCAGACATGTGAGATCTTAGGTGTTGAAGATGTTCAATTGAAGTTTTAGAATGGCTCTTCTTTCACGCTGAAGAATGTGAGACATGTTCCCGCAATTACAAAGAGCTTGATCAGCACAGGTTTACTTGATGATGCTGGCTACGTCACCATTTTTGGACAGAACATGTGGAAGATATCCAAGGGTTCTATGACAGTAGCACATGGAGTAAAGTCTGGAGGACTTTACATGATTTATGTATCAAATGTCTCTAAAAATGTAATCAATGTAACCGAGCAGCCGAACGTTTCTTTGTGGCATAGCCGGTTAGGACATATGTCCAAAAAGGGAATGGAAATCTTGTCTCGTTCTGGTTATTTGCCTGGCTTTTCATTTAATGATTTTGAATTCTATGAACATTGTCTGTATGGTAAGCAAACACAACAGCCACATAAGCATAGAAGCAGTAGACGAGATACACAATTGGCACTTGTTCATAGTGATTTGTGTGGACCTATGCCTGACGTATCTCTAGGGGGAGCTTCTTACTTTATGACATTTATAGATGATTACTCGAGGAAAGTATGGGTTTACTTTCTCAAGCACAAGGATGAAGCGTTTCATGTTTTCAAAACGTTTGTGACACTTGTGGAGAATCAGAGTGGCAAGAAGCTTAAATGCTTACGCACTGACAATGGTAGAGAGTATGTTTCAAAGGCCTTTCAGGACTTTTGTGAGTCAAAAGGTATAAAACGTGAACTTACTGCTCCTTACAATCCTCCTCAAAATGGTGTTGCTGAGAGGATGAATAGGACCATACAAGAGAAGGTCAGAAGTATGTTGTCTAATGCACAGCTGCCAAATGGGTTTTGGGCTGAAGCTGTATCAACAGCTGTTCATCTTGTAAATAGATCTCCTAGCAAGGTTTTGCAGAAGGATTCAGTGCCAGAGATGGTATGGTCAGGCAAAATTCCCTCATGCAAGCATCTCAGAGTCTTTGGCTGTGAGGCATATACTCACGTTCCAAAGGAATTTAGGAACAAACTTGAGCCAAAGAGTAGAAAGTGCATCTTTCTAGGCTATGGTAATTCTGGTGAGATGGGGTACAGACTTTGGGATCCCAAATCCAGAAAGGTTGTCCGCAGCAATGATGTTCACTTTAATGAATCCAAATATCATTCTAAACCAGAGAGGGTTGAGGAGATTAGAAGAGTTGTCTTCCAAGAAGATGGACCTGCACGTGCAAGACAAAATGTCAGGGCTCAAGAGGAGCAAGGACAGGATAGAGTGGAACCACAAGTTGTGGCTGAGCCTGAGCCACCTATTGTGCGTAGATCTGGACGTGTCACGCGACCTCCTGATAGGTTTGTTCCATCTATAAACTATGTCATGTTGACTGATTGCAATGAGCCTTCATGTTACAAGGAAGCAGTGCAAATGAAGGACTCCGGGAATTGGCAATTGGCCATGTAGTCAGAGATGACAGATCTCCATAAAACCAGACATGGAAGCTAGTTAAATTACCACAGGGCAAAAAGTCTCTACCCTGTAAATGGGTTTACAGGTATAAGATCACCGCTGATGATAGTCAGCCAAAGTACAAAGCAAGGCTTGTTGCCAAGGGCTTTAAGCAAGAACAAGGCATTGACTTTGATGAAGTCTTCTCTCCGGTGGTCAAGATGACTACATTTAGATGCTTTCTTGCATTGGTTGCCATATTAGATTTGGTGTTGCACCAAATGGATGTCAAGACAGCGTTCTTGCATGGTGATTTAGATGTGGAAATTTACATGCAGCAGCTAGAAGGGTTTGTTGAGAAAGGCAAGGAAGATTGGGTATGCCAATTGTTAAAGAGTCTTTATGGCTTAAAACAATCACCGAGGGCATGGTACCATAAATTCCACAAGTTTATGCTTTCTCAAGGCTACAAACGTAGTGAGTTCGATCACTGTCTATATACAAAGAAGGCTAAGGATGGTAGTTGGCTGATCCTTATTTTGTATGTTGATGACATGTTGATTGCTAGCAAGCACTTGGAAGAAATTTCAGCTTTGAAGTCAAAGATGGCAAAATCGTTTGACATGAAAGACATGGGTGAGGCAAGTCATATACTTGGTATGCGCATTGAGAGAGACAGATCAAAGAAGTTGATTTGGTTATCTCAAACAGAGTATATTGACAAGGTTTTGCAACGTTTCAATATGGAGAAGGGAAAGGCATTGAGTGTTCCATTGCCACCATATGTGAAACTTAGCAAACAAGATTGTCCTGTGTCTGAGGAAGAACAGGCTGAAATGGATAAGATTCCATATGCGTCTGCAGTGGGTAGTTTGATGTATGCAATGATTGCTACTCGCCCAGACATTGCATTTGCAGTGGGAGTAGTAAGTCGATACATGTCAAACCCAGGCAAGAAACATTGGGAGGAAGTGAAAGGAATATTGAGATACCTGAAAGCTACAAAGAGTATGCGTATATGCTATGGGAGTCAGGAGCTAAGTGTAAAAGGTTTTACAGCTCAGATTATGCAGGTGACTTAGACAACCGAAGGTCTACGTCAGGGTATGTCTTTACATTGGCTGGTGGAGCAGTATCATGGCATTCTAGATTACAAGATTGTGTTACTCAGTCTACTACAGAGGCTGAATATGTTGCAGCATCAGAGGCATGCAAAGAATCAATTTGGCTTAATCGACTAGTAACAGATTTGGGAATCAAAGAAGAGATTCCTGTGTTATATTGTGATAGTCAAAGTGCTATACAATTGGCTCGCAATCCAGTTTATCACTCAAAGACAAAGCATGTGGATGTGAAGTATCATTTCATCAGGGAAATGCTCGAGGATAAGCAACTTCAGCTTGTCAAAGTTCACACCACAGAAAATCTTGCTGATCTACTTACAAAAGGATTTCCCTCAGAGAGCTTTGCGCATTTTCGCAAGCAGTTAGGTGTAGGGTAGTACATCACTTCTCTACATCTCTTGTATATTAGCTTGTATAGTAGCTTCTCTCACACTTAAAGTACCACATTGGACTTTAAGTGGGAGGTTGTTGGGGTATAAAGCCCAATGTGGTCGCCCAGGTAAGTGGGCGGGCCGCCAGGTATGTACACATATTCTTTTGTAAAAACCAAATAAGAACTCACTATGCTCTACACATTACAGTAGAGCGAGTTCACCATATCGTCGTGCTCTTCTTCTCACACTCTCTCTCGCGTCGCACTTCCACTCGTACTCCTTCATTAAGAGCACCTCTATAACCAAACCACCACACTACAAATGGGCACACAACAAAATGGACAAAGGTGCCCCCCACCTAGCCTATATTGCAAATGAATACTGGGTTGGGTAATGTCCACCAATAAAGCACAACAAACTGAAGGAGAGGAGCCGGGAGCATAGCGGAAGAGGAGGATGAATACACACAAACACACACACACACACACACACACACACACACACACACACACACACACACACCACCACCACCACCACCACCACCACCACCACCACCACCACCATAACCGCACACATAGGTTGGAGGGGGAGAGCCGACACACACTATCTTCCCCCTTTCTTTTTTTAAAAATCTGATGCACTTAGACACAATACACACTCTACTTTGTGTTAGTGGCTCACACAAGTGTATAACTGTACACTTAGGGTTAGTAGCAGTTAGTGATAGGCGGTCAGGCACATGGCCATTAAACCTAACATTCTCCCACTTGGAGGCCAATGGGAGATCATAAGAATGGAAGAGAACCACACTTATCCAATGCCCATCAACTCACAACAGTGCTGAAACTGATGGCTGGAGAGACTTTTAGTGTGTGCATCCACTGTGTCTTTTGACGTAGGAATCTTCACTAAATCAAGGCTCTTGTTTGTCACGCATTCAGGACTGAAGTGATAATACACATCAATGTGTTTCATTCTGGAATGAAACACTGGATTGTTAGCCAAGGAAATAGCACTCTGATTGTCACAAATGAAGAACTGGTGTACACTGCTCCAATCCAAGATCTTTCACTAGGCGAGCAAGCCAAATAGCTTCTTTGCATGACTCACTCAATGCAACATACTCTACCCTTGTCGTAGAAATGGATGTACAGTCTTGAAGAACAGATCTCCAAGAAATAGCTTAACCAACAAATGTGTGAATCCAACCTGTTGTTGATTTACGACTTTCAACAAAGCTTGCATAATCACTCTACAAAGTCCTGAATGGATGACTCTCCATGACCATAACATAACTATCTATCTTCAGTGCCACTCAAGTATCTGAGAATCGACTTAACAACATCCCAATGCTTTTTACTGGGGCTAGGCATATATCTGCTCACACAACTCCCACTATAGGTGTAATGTCAGGTCTTGTAGCCACCATGGCATATACGAGACTACCACAAGCTGAAGCATAAGGAACCTTAGCCATCGCAGCTTTTTCCTCAACAGATTTGGGACAATTTTTCTTGTTAAGTGTCAAATATGCAAGCAATGGAGTACTCCAAGCCTTCCCCTTCTCCATGTTGAAATGATCAAGAACCTTGTGCACATACTATTTTTGAGAAAGGTACAACAATCTCTTCTTACGGTCACGAGTAATGCCCATACCCAAAATGTGATTGGCTTCACCCAAATCTTTCATGTCAAATTGATTTTTCAGCTTGGTTTTAGAGTTAGCATTGTCCTTCTTGGAATGACCAGCAATAAGCATGTCATCTACATAAAGGATAAGCATAATAAGATGTGCATTGGGTTGTGTTTTCACGTAAAGACATGGATCCTCATTATTGTGCTTATAGCCTAGGGAACGCATAAATGCATCAAACTTTTGATACCATTGTTCGGATGATTGCTTCAAGCCATATATACTTTTCAGAAGATTACAGACCAAATGTTCCTTGCCCTTTAGCACAAACCCTTCAGGTTTGTTTATATAAATCTCTTCCTGGAGATCACCATGTAAGAAAGCTGTAATTACATCCATTTGATCAAGCTCCATATCTTTAGTGGCAACCAAAGCAAGCAACATTCTCAGTGTGGTCATCTTGACCACTAGAGAAAAGGTTTCTTGGAAATCGACACCATATTCTTTCTTGAAACATTTGGCCACTAAACGAGCTTTGTAATTGTCAATCTTCTTCTTGTAAACCCATTTACAAGGCAATGCTATCCTACCTTTTGGAAATGGAACAAGTTCCCATGTTTTGTTCTTTGCAATATTGGACACCTCCCTCTCCAAAGCATGTTCCCATTGAACCTTATCATTCGCTAGCATGTGTTACATATACATGTGGTAGTGATATGTGCAAACACACTTAGGACTACCGGGGCATTTTTTCCCTCTTTAGGAGAGTTTTCCCCCCGTGCATTGTATATACATCCATTCATTCTAGGTCTATCTATCTTTCCATTTCACACTAAGTAATATACTCCTAGTTGTGTGCCTTGATCTTCCTTCATCTTCTCCACGCTGTGTGCGTTTCTCTGCAATCCTAATTCCAAAAATTGGTATCATAGCAGATTGCGTCCTCTCGGGCTTAGTCACTAGCAACTCCAGCACACGCCTGCTCACTTTCTCTGATTCCAATGAGCTTTGGCCAGCTCAGGTCGACAAATTTTTTTTGGGGAGCTCGTAGAGCTTAGTCTGCTCAGATTTTTGATTCGGGCTCATTTCAGCCTTCGTTTCCACTACACGCAGTACTACACAAGCTATTTCATCATTTTGTGCATAATTTTTGTCAGTACCGTTTTTTGCATAGCAGGTCCCTTACAGTCTTCTACGATTTGTGCTACATAGCAGGTGTTGTTCCCGCTTTGTTTATCCTCTTTTCAGGAAGTTTCCACATTACCATGGTTGACAACAACACAGGTGTGTTCAAGATGTTTGTTGCTTAGGACAAGTTGGATGGGGACAATTACCCTATGTGGGCTTACATGATGCAACATGTTCTTGTGTCAAAGGGTGTCTATAATATTGTGCAAGGCATTGATATAGGTCTTGGTTCTAAGGATGAAGGCAACTTTGAGGATGTTGCAGTTCTTACTGCAAGGATTGTTGCTCTTGAATTTGTTTTTCCTACGGCAGAACAAGCTTGTTCGGATATAAAGGATGCGTAGGCTCATGCATTGATTGCATTGTTTGTGAAGTGCACCATTACTCCTCACATTCATTTAGCAAAATCTACAAAACATGCTTGGGATATTCTCGCTGTTGGGATCGGAGAGCACACACACAGAGAGCCAACACGAAGAAGGAGATAGACACAGTGTGTGGTGGGGCGGTACTCACACTGCAATGTGTAGTTATGAGTATAGTTATTATGAATGAGTAAATGAATGGCTGTACATGGGTGGCTGAACAACGGGAAGCCGGGCACACGGGCCTTTAACCCAACAATCTCCCACTTAAAGGCAGTGTGCCTTTAAAGTGGCCAAAGTACAGCAAAAGAAGTCAAGCCATACCCATCAGCGATCTGCAGTGTGCAAACCGCTGTGAGGCTAACGACTTCGTGAGTAGATCAGCAGGGTTATCGTCAGTGTGTACCTTGACAAGCTCTATGCGCTTGTCCTCTAGCACCTCTCGTATGAAGTGATACCTCACCTCAATGTGCTTTGTCTTCGCATGGAAGACAGGATTCCGTGCCAATGCTATGGCACTCTGGCTATCACAATGTAGAATCGGAGCATCACAAGCCATACCAAGATCTCCCACTAGTCGTGAGAGCCATACGGCCTCCTTGGCAGCCTCAGTGGCAGCCATATATTCAACCTCTGTAGTGCTCAAAGCAACGCATGGCTGTAAACGTGATGCCCACGAAACCGGTCCACCTGCAACTGTGAACACATAGCCGCTAGTAGACTTCCTCGAGTCCACTGACCCTGCATAGTCTGAATCTGTATATCCGCAAACAGACATATCCTTCTCACCATAACATAGGGACAACTCTGAAGTCCCTCTCAAGTATCTGAGAATACCTCTCACTGCATCCCAATGACGCTTGCCCGGGTTAGACATGTACCTGCTAACCACACCAACTGAATGAGCAAGATCTGGACACGTAGCCACCATGGCATACATCAAGGAACCAACAGCTGACGCATAGGGAATCTGAGACATCTCTGTAGTCTCCAAATCTGTCTGAGGGCAGTCATCATGGCTGAGTTTTACATATGGAGGCAACGGGGTACTAATGGCCTTCCCCCCTTCCATATGAAAACGCTCAAGCACCCTGTCAATGTACTCTTTCTGACTAAGAAAGAGCATCTTGCGAGAACGATCACGAGTGATCCGCATACCCAAAATATGACTGGCATCCCCAAGATCCTTCATGGAAAAGGTCTCATGTAGCCTATGTTTCAAGGCATCCACATCAGAAATACACTTCCCTGCGATCAACATGTCATCCACATACAAAACCAAAACAATAAGACTACCATCTGCAGCCTTGCGAGTATAGAGGCATGGGTCCTCATAACTGCGTACATAACCCAATGAACTCATGAATGCATCAAACTTACGATACCATTCACAAGATGATTGCTTCAGCCCATACAAGGTCTTAAGAAGCCGGCATACCATCTTCTTTGAACCATGAATAACAAACCCACTTGGTTGCTCCATGTACAAATCCTCGTGCAAGTCCGGATGTAAGAAAGCTGTCTTTACATCCATTTGCTTCAACTCCATGTCTTCTGTAGCTACCAAGGCAAACAACATACGCAAAGTAGACATCTTCACCACTGGGGAGAAGATCTCGTCAAAATCAATGCCCTTCTGTTGCTTGAATCCTTTAGCCACAAGCCTTGCTTTGTACCTAGGCTTTGCATCCATTGAACACAATTTTATCTCGTAAACCCACTTGCATGGTAGTGCCTTCTTACCCTTTGGCAAAGGAGTAAGCTCCCACGTTTTATTTTGGATCAACGAATCCATCTCTGACTGCATAGCCTGCTCCCACTTGAGCTTGTCAACACTAGACATGGCCTCATCATAACATGATGGCTCCCCGCAATCAGTCAACAATACATAATCCATAGAAGGCACAAAACGCTGAGGCTGTCTTGCACGCCGCTCTGAACGCCTCAAAGACTGTGCAGGAGGTGCATCTGGCTGTCCCACATCTACATGATCTCCCAACAAGGGCTGATCTCCCACTTGAGGGTCAATGGGCTGCCCACGAGCAGCCATGGGACCATCATACCGATGACCATCCTCCTCAAATATCACACGCCGAACCTCAACCGTTCGCGGTGATGCTCTATACATAGAGTCCTCATGAAAAACAACATCATGGCTGCGCACAATCTTCCTGTCAATAGGATCCCACAATCGATAACCCATCTCACCAGAGCTACCATAACCCAAGAAGATACATCTCTTGCTCTTTGGATCCAATTTGCTGCGTTTTGCCTTAGGTACATGTACATAAGCTTCACAGCCAAAAACACGAAGGTGACCATACGAAGGTGGCAAACCTGTCCATACCTCTTCAGGCACTTTGAAGCCCAAAGGAACACTAGGTGAACGATTTATCAAATGCACAGAAGTGGCAACAGCTTCAGCCCAAAATCCATTTGACAAACCAGCCATAGAAAGCATACTACGGACTTTTTCCTGTATAGTCCTGTTCATGCGCTCTGCCACACCATTTTGAGGAGGTGTATAGGGAGCACTAAGCTCGCGCCGTATACCCTTCTCAACACATAATGTTGTGAAAGCATGAGACATAAATTCACCCCCATTGTCCGTACGTAAGCACTTCAACTTACAACCTGATTGGTTCTCAACAAGAGCCAACCATTGCTTAAATATATCAAACACCATATCCTTCTTACGAATGGGGTATGCCCATACCTTCCTGCTAGCATCATCAATGAACGTAACAAAGTACATAGCACCTCCAAGAGAAGCATTGGGCATCGGCCCACATACATCACTATGCACCAAAGCTAGCTTTTCCAAAGATCTGTGTGGAACACTTTTCTTATGAGAAGACCGAGCATGTCGACCATAAAGGCAATGCTCACAAAACTCAAAACCACCAAAATCTGAAACGGGAATGTAATCCGCACGTGCCAACAACTTCAAACCTTTTAGTGACATATGCCCCAAACGCTGATGCCATAAAGAAGCAGGAGGTTGCTCAGTGATCCCCACAATGTGATCAGCCACACTAGCTACACAAAGGGAATACAACGTATTCCTCTTAGCACCTTTAACCAAAACAAGGCTGCCCTTAGTGATCTTCCAACCTCCATCACCAAAAGATACATTGAAACCAAGTGAATCCAACTGACCCACACTAATCAAGCTTTTTGCAAGAGCCGGCACATGACGCACACGCTGCAAGACAAGCGTAGTAGAGTTTGGCATAGCCAAATGAATATCCCCAATGCCATGAATCTGCATAGAACGCCCATCGGCAATCCTGACAGTACCTATGCTCGAAGCATCATAGTCATGAAACCACGACCTATGAGGCGTAACATGAAAAGAAGCACCACTGTCAATGACCCAATCCATAGGCATACTACGCTCATGAGTGAGAAGAAAAGCGTCATCAAAATAGGATGCAAGCAACACATCACCAAGCTCTTCACTAGTAGCACTAGTCGGAGCACATACATGGTCATCTTGAGAGCTACACTCTCCCTGTGTTGCATTTAACTCCTCAATCTTGACATTGGATTTAGGCTTGTCCTTAGCATCATGGTCTTTCTTCTTACCATCTCCATTTTCCCTTTTCCACTTGTAACAATCCTTTTTGAAATGGCCTTTTCTACCACAATGAAAACATTCCACATCCTTTTTACTTGTGCCTGCACGGGACTTGCTTCTAGATTTACCCCTGTTGGACTTATACTTGTCCATAGTCCTGCCTCTGACAACCATTGCACTAGAAGACTTACTACCTGGATTATTCTTTCGATTAATCTCTTCCGTGAGAAGACTAGACTCCACATTAGTACTTGTCAACTCATTCGCAGGAACCGAGTTACTTATGGCTGTCCTAAATGTGTCCCATGACTCAGGCAACGTGACAAGTAAAAACATAGCTTTTACATTTTCCTCAAACGTAATTTCCTGCGTAGCAAGTTGGCTGAAAATTGTATTGAACTCATTCAAATGCGAATTCATGGAAGCACCTTCCTCCATTCGCAAATCAATAAGCTTTTTAATCCAATACACCATAGAAGCAGCCGAATGCTTATCATACATATCGCAAATCCGCTGCCATAGCTCATAAGCTCCACCCTGTGCATCTTTCACATTGTAATAAACAGACTTTGAAAGGGAAAGCCTAATGGTAGACCTGCACATCTCATCCAACTCCTCCCAATCATCCCTCTCCATGTTCTCTGGCTTAACTCCCTGCAACTTTAGAGGTCGAATCTGTTTCTTCTGCACCAAGACATCCCAAATCTGATCTTTCCAATATGAGAAGTTAGCACCATCCAACTTCTCAATATTGAAAACTGTGTCCTCTTTAGTGCCCATTACAACAAGAATGCAACAATGAGAAACCTGTAACCAACCAACAAACTGCCACAACAAAGTAGTGTTGCAAATCTGACAACACCTGCTGCTCAATCAAAGAGCAAACGCATAGAGTATAAATCAGCCCATAATATGGTCAAAAAACGTACGTAGAAATCCACAAACAAATGCATAAACCCGTGACACCTGTAACTCAACCGGCCTAGGCAAACTGTGCCACAAAATGCATCAACAATGAGCTGTCATAGAGGCATAAACATACTCCATGTCTGAATAACCACAATAGAGACATAAGCTGACCAAGCTTACACAAATCCGTGAGCATAAATGGATCCAAGTGAGCATATAACCAATGCACAAGCTCAACGAAGTCCAATCTCTACTGTCAACCAAGTACCTATCCGTACTCAAACCGCAACACTGCAAGCAAGAGCAAACCCGCTCTATGTATAAGTGAACCAAATCTCCACAATATCATGCATAAAGAGTGTCTGTCAAACTGCCATATCCACATCCATCAACATACATAGATGATGTAAACCTGTAGCTCAAGAACACGCATAAACAGACTGCTGAGAAGAGTAGAAGCTCCCACTCAAACCACAACCATATACATGGCTGTCCCACAATCAAAATACACGTTTTGTAACCACAGAAGAGACCTGTATCCAAAGCTCCCTGTAACCTGTAACCTGTACCCGTACCTGTACCTGTACCTGTACCTGTAGTCGAAGAAGACAATGTTGCCAAAACTCCCACTCTTTCTGTGTGTATGAGGCCACTCCAAGAAGAGGCTACACACTCTCAAATGAGCTGTGGGCTCACGTAAGTGGAAGACACTACAACAATGGCACCTGTAATGGCTATGGAAGCTCTGGCAGCAGAAAACTACCAAAGAGAGCTGAAAAACGCAGCTCCTAGTCTGTAGCTCGGATGGGATTTCTGATGGCACGAATGGCTCCGAAAGGGGGGTTAAACCCCAGGACGCCTGTTGAAAATACTCGCGGAGTGCTGAACCTTCCAATGCCAAGCTCAGAAAAACCTTCTGCTCTTTAGAAATGCGCGCGTGCACGAAAACCGAAAAACGGCAATGAAACAGCAGCAAGTTTCAACACACTCAACAATGATGATGAAGCTCTCAATGCTCTCACTACCAAGCTCTGATACCACTTGTTGGGATCGGAGAGCACACACACAGAGAGCCAACACGAAGAAGGAGATAGACACAGTGTGTGGTGGGGCGGTACTCACACTACAATGTGTAGTTATGAGTATAGTTATTATGAATGAGTAAATGAATGGCTGTACATGGGCGGCTGAACAACGGGCAGCCGGGCACACGGGCCTTTAACCCAACACTCGTTGGTATTTATGCAAGTCGGAATGAGGCTAAAATTGCATTGTTCCATAAAGAGCTGGATTCGAAGATTATACACGAGGAAGATGACCAAACACTTCCCTTGTGCAGTTGTTCTTGATGCCTTACCAGATTCTTTTCAAACTTTTGTGAGTACTTGGAGACTTGTGACTGAAGGAAATCCTGAAGTTGTCAAGTTTGATGCATTATGTGTGAGTGTGCGGATGCAGTGCGCGTGCAGAGAGTGCAAAGGGGAGAGAGAGAGAGAGAGAGAGAGAGAGAGAGAGAGAGAGAGAGAGAGAGAGAGAGAGAGAGAGAGAGAGAGAGAAGGACACAGGATGTGGGGTGGAGCTCCCAAATCTCACTTTGTGAGCACCATGTGAGAGTGTGAGTGAGAGCTCCTTATTTTTTGTATGTATAAAGAATAAGGAGATGAATGTGGGAGATCGAACATTGGCCAACGGACACAGGCAAAGCACGGTGAGGCACACCGCTTTTACCTAATATTCTCCCACTAAAGGCTGTGTGCTGATAAGTGGCGAGAATACTAGCCTACAACTAGTATATACAAGAGGTGAGAGAAGACGACTCTCAACCTATGCCCACTGGCTCACTCCAAACATTCTCTAGTGTAAATGCAACATGCATACCACTAGGACTAGAGCCACAATGACACTCCTCATGCAGGTATCGAGTGATGACCTGCATGGCTCCACAATGCACAATGCTAGTGTCAGTCATCGCACGACTGCCAACGCCCACCGCAAATGCACCAACCGCATAAGCAAGATCAGGTCTCGAGACCAAAAGGTCAGACATGAAAGACCTGAAAGCTGACGAAACATGCACTATGTGTGCCAACCTATCTCTGTCAGCAACCTCACTGCCATATGCATCCTCATCAGGAACCACCTGACTATGCATCACCATGTCAGCATCATCTAGCAAAGGCATATCTACTGAGAATGACTGTAAAACCAAAAAATCAGCACCACTGCAATCACACACAGTTGTTTGAAGGACACTGTCACCCTCAAACGTATCAAATACATCATAGAACAATGCATCGTTCTCTGGCTCGACTAATTTCATCTCAACGGATGACTGACCAAGGTGTGCATCCCTAGACATACCACTGTCTGCATGAACATCACCAAAAGACAGATGCACAACCTGCTGTGTCTCACAAGAGCCTGCCTGCTCTCCATACAAAACATCTGCAAAAGAGACACGCCTCGTCTCTCGCTCCAAACATGGCTGCAAATACACAGAGACTACACCGTTTTGTGTGTCAGAAATATGCAAAGGGTATACCAAACCACTCCTAGCACCTCTGGCTATCACCAGTGATCCCCTATGCATCTGAAATGACCGCTCTTTAAGCAGTACACAATGTCCACTACTCTGTAACTGACGCACTGAAATGAGACTCTGGCCGAGTCCTGGTACACAACGTACGTCTCGTAGCGTAAGCAATGCACCCCTAGGCAGGGACATGCAGACATCTCCAGCACCCTCTATGTCATATAATGAACCATCAGCAAACTGCACACAACCAAGTCTCCCACTAGAGAAAGAGCAAAACAAATCATGACGTAGCGTCACGTGAAAAACTGCATGCTCGTCTAGTAGAAAACGCGTAGACAATGTGCTATCCCAAAACACAAAGTAGTCTGAAGGCAAGCTAGACTCAAAAGTGACATGCCCGTCACATGCATACACTCTATAATGTGTCCTCATAGTAGCACCATGCATCTACCTCTTCCGTTGCCTCATACACCTGAAGCAACGATGCCTAATATGCCCATCATGGCCGCAATGCCAACATGTCAGTCGCAATTGTGAACAAGAACCGCCTCTAAACTGAAACGTCTCCATATCGATGCCAAAACTATGGCAAACAATGGTCGAGATCACAAGACTCTCCCACTCAAGAGAAAACCACTGTCTCAAGCAAAGAAGGTGACCAAGAGGTCAAGTGCACTAGCCTCTACAATAGGCATACATATCTAGCAAAATTTCGGCAGAGTCACCCTTGTAACTGGAGTAAAAAACTCAACAGTAAATCGTAATGGAGACAAAAAACAAATGCCCAAATGTCCAATCTGGGAATATACTTGTCCGCAATCACCTCATAAAGTTATACACATAGCCAAACCGCTCTAGCCGGAGTATCACTCAACGGCGCTACAAATGACATACATATGTGAGTGAAAAACTGCTACCAAAATGTGTCAATGAATGACTAATGTGCCAGATAATCATAGCATACACAACTCCTCACTCCTACGAGAGTGGGTACAAGAACACCAAACTGTGTCCAAACTGACAAAACCTATCAATGCGAGAGCCAAGCTCGATCACAAACTATGGCGAGTAATCTCCAGTCACTATCCCAAAAAAGCATACACAAAGCAAAAGCTCAAGACACTTGCCATGTCGAAATCAGTATGCAAGACAAAACACTACAGAAGATGTCCTCAACTGCAAATGGCAACACCTGTGGGAGTACTAGACTCAACTTGTAGCTGGGAGTCAAACTGGAAGCTCCAAATGGCCAAGCACACACAACTCAAGACCAAAAATGCAGAGAAAAACATGCTCGCGCTGCACCACTCAAAAGGGAAAACACTGCACGCAAATCCTGAGTGCTACAAGCAATCGCAATCTCGATCGCACCAACGATGCGCATACAACCGTTGGGAAAATTTCACCAGATTTTTGTCAATAAAACGGCTACAAAATCAGTAACCAAAGTGACTACATGCTCAAAACCATGAGCAACCAACGCTCATCAAACCGCACTCCAAATGCATGCACCAATCTCCACACTTTGCATACATCATTGCGAACACCTGCAAATCTAGTACACAATACCTGCTCTACATGTAACTGCCAAAAAACATGCTCAAGACATACATTGCCGAGGTCAAAATGCAATCACATTAGTCTCCCTGGGCATCAAACCACATAAGGCATACATCGTATCCTCCCACTCGTGAGGAAACTTGCAGCAAATATCACTCTCACATTTGAGAGTAAACCATGTGTAGAATCCTCAACACACAATAAACAACTGCTGCTGCAAAAAACTCAGCACTCATAATTTTAAAATTCTGATATGACGAGCGCGTCTGGAGCGTGCCAAAACCCCAAGGTAGACTCGTGGATCACATGTATCCGAGTCCGGGTGTGAAAGATATGCCAAAAACCTCCGTTTCGGCCCAAAATGTAGCATAAACTGCCAAAGAGGGCTGAAAAATGCAGCTCCTGAACCTAGCTTGAATCAGGTTTTTGATGGCTTGAATGGCTTCAAAAAGGGGATAAAACAACCCTAAACCTGGTGAAAACGCTCTCGAAAATCTGAATTTGCCGATGCCAAAGTCGAAACCCTGTTTTGCACTCTTGAAAGTGCGCGATTTTAGGAATGAACTGCTCTGATACCAGTTGTGAGTGCACGGATACAGTGCGCGTGCAGAGAGTGCAAAGGGGGGGGAGAGAGAGAGAGACAAAGAGAGAGAGCAAAGGGAGAGGCAGAGAGAGAGAGACAGAGAGAGAGAGAGAGAGAGAGAGAGAGAGAGAGAGAGAGAGAGAGAGAGAGAGAGAGAGAGAGAGAGAGAGAGCAGGACACAGGATGTGGGGTGGAGCTCCCAAATCTCACTGTGTGAGCACCGTGTGAGAGTGTGAGTGAGAGCTCCTTATTCTTTGTATGTATAAAGAATAAGGAGATGAATCTGGGCGGTCGGACATTGGCCGATGGACACAGACAAAGCACGGTGAGGCCCACTGCCTTTACCTACCATTATGCACATTGCTGTTGGAAGAGTCACCTTCCAAAAAAAACAGGACTAGACAGCGTGCAGTTGAACAAGCTTTTATTGCTGCTCAAAGAAAGGGTGGTAACAGCAATGCAGCCACTTCTTATGGTTCCTTGGCGAGTGGAAAATCACCTGTCCTTAATGCTTCTGCTGGCAGCAATTCGTCTGGAAGATTGGTGATAATGGCAAAAACTCGCAGGCAGGGGCATTGCTTTGATTTAGATGTTTAAAAAATCTTTACTTAACATCAGGTCAAGTACAACAACTAGCTTCACAGATTTGAGTTAACTTTAAGTGAAGTGAAAATTGATGGTATGATTTACAATTTAATCCAACTATGTGTGTGTGTGTGTGTGTCTCACTCTCTATGTCATGCAAGTTTGTTCCTCTCTCTCTCTCTCTATATATCTATCTATCTATCTTTGTCTCTCGCTCTCTCTCTCTCTCTCTCTCTCTCTCTCTCTTTATATATATATACATATATATGTGTGTGTGTGTGTATAAATGCAATGTGTGTCTCTGGTTTTGTTCTTGAAAATCGACAAAAGAATAAAGACTTTGTGATCACCTAGTTTCCTACATATTCCATGGTATGAGTCTCTCTATATTAATTTTTTGGTTGGAGTAGTAAATGCACTCATAGTTGAAACTTAGTTATATATGTGTGTGTGTGTGCGTGTGTATTTTTTGTTTTTTTGAAAAAACAATATTGTTAATACACACACAAACACACACATATATACACGTTACAATTACGTTACACACACACAGACACACACACACACACACACACACACACACACACACACACACACACACACACACACACACATTATAGCTACGCTTTCTCCCTAAATTAATAGCAAGCAGCCCTCCACCCGGAATCAAGGTCTGACAAAAAGCACTATTTGTCATTTTAAATCCCATAAATCATGACGGTGTCAATTTTTCTTGAGCCCTCCCCAGAGTACCTGCCAAGCATCCCCGCTTTCATAAAATATCTGTATTTGTCAACCCTCGACTCGGAATCAGGGACCCACTTAAAGCAATTTTTATTTTTTGTTGTGCTCTATGATGCTATGCAATCAATTTTTTTCCCATTAACCCCGGACTCCCGCTCTTTGTAATGGAGCACAACAACGACTTCCTCGCCAGAAATTAATGAACGTTTGAAAAGGAAAGGCTTTTCAAAATTTTAAAAGGCATATGTGTATATATATATATATATATATATATATATATATATATATCCAAAGTGACGTAACTTCTCTCTCTCTCTCTCTCTCTTTCTATTGGGCCCACCGTCACTCTTGCTCTCTCTACTGGGCGATGCCATCAGTTCTGAGACTACTTTCTTCCTCTTTATTCGGTGATCCATCACTGCCGAGATTTTTTTTTTGCCCGATCCTGTCGCGATGCATTCTTTTTCTCAGATTGTGCTTATTGTAAGGTTTAGGCTTAAACCTTACAAGGTTTGCAGCTCATTAAAACGTTTAATCCTTAAATGGTTTAGAGATCAATGTTTTGTTCACTCTAACAAAGCCACAATAGAGAAACTAATAATTTTACATGCCACCAACAGAGACAAAGAGAGACAAAGAACCACTACAAATATAAAAAAAGGGAGATGGGGGCGTGTGCAGGCATTAAAATATATAAACGAATCCCTTTTTTTAATTAAAATATATAAACCATTCACTTTTCCATTTCTTTAAAATTGGAATCTTGCCAGCTATTGAGCATATTTATCCATTTATATATGAGTATAAATGCAATGTGTGTCTCCTGTTTTGTTCTTGAAAATCAACATAAGAATAAAGACTTTGTGATCACCTAGTTTTCTACATAGTCCGTGTATGAGTTTCTCTATATTTAGTTTTTTGGTTGAAGTGTCGGCTGGCTGAGCGATACAAGCCCCAAGGCACTTCAACTCCTAATAATTGGCTAGGTTTGCGCTCCCGAAGTTACCCGAACTCTCTCTATATATTCATATATATGGACTTGGTCGCATGAGGCTGCCAAGCAGCTAGCTTGCCCAATCACCCAGTTTCCATTCATTGAATGATGGCTAAATGATTACCTCAGGAGAGCAGGTCAACTTCTCAAGTAGAAGGCGTTCCATGGGAGGGGGTTCCCTGAGCGGGGCGGTTGCTCTGGTTTAGCGAGAATCTCACTTCACTCGAGGCGAATATTGCGTATCTTGCAACTCACGAGGTCCAAACGCTGCTTACGAGGTGATGTGATTGCATTTTCTCTCTCTAGTTTACTTGCTGGTAATCGGCTGATGAGCAGGCTCCTGCGCTCATGTGACCAGGCTCTTAGTCAAAGATTAAAATAACAATAATAATATATATGTATACATACATACATACATATATATATATATATATATATATATGTGTGTGTGTGTGTGTGTGTGTGTGTGTGTGTTAAAATGTATTGTGTCTCTCAAAAATTACAATCTATACTAATAGATAATGGGGGAGGGAATTCCCGCTCCCCCCTTGACACGTGGCAGTAGGAGAATTTTTCGACAGTGTGCCCTGCAAACGGCGAGACAGGACATCGCGCTGCGAGAGAGAGAGAGGGAGAGCACGCTTGGTGTGCGCTGAGCAAAATGGAGATGAGACTGCGCAATGCGCACGTGCAGTAGGAGAAGGGGGGGGGGAGAGAGAGAGAGAGAGAGAGAGAGAGAGAGAGAGAGAGAGAGAGAGAGAGAGAGAGAGAGAGAGAGAGAGAGAGAGAGAGAGACTCAGCACGTGCGACTGTAGGCGGGAGACAGTCGGCAAGTCGGCACTGTAGGCTGTATGCACGGTCTGAGTCTGCCGCGTCACGCAGTCTCCCGCCCTTCCCATCCCACGTGTCAACACCTTCTTGATTCCGGTAGTCCGATCATGCCCAAGCGGGTAGCTGCAGGTCTGAAGCTCTCGCTTTCTCCGTCATGTCCTTTCACTAATGCAGGGAAATTGATGAGGTACCCGTCGAGATACCCCTTCGTTTCTTGCAGACGACAGACTCCAGAGGCCTCACCTACACTCAGAGCACGAGCTGCGAGCAGGTCCTGATGCCATTTTCCCCTCAAGCTTAGTTGTTCGCTTTGACTTAGAAACATACCTCGAGGCTTGAAGGGGTCTCTCTGATCGCTCACCTGCTCTACTCCATGAAAGCGATGGCACCAACAACAACAAGGCCGAGGTCGTGCTTGATCGATGGCAGCTGCCACTGAGCTTGAAGGTAGTGATGGTGGTTGAAACATGAAGGCAGTAATTGAGGGTCGAGAGGTGTCCTACGCTGCTTCAGAACTGGGGGGTTGGATAGGGCTACCAAGGGCTGAACGTGGAAGCAAGTACAGAAATGGCAGTCCTGCCATGCCAAGGATCCCCCAGAAACCTGCCCATGCGCACTCGCTTCTTGCCCACCAATTCCCTCCTTACATCGAAGTACAACCAGGCTTACAAGCTTCTCCGCTAAATTCCCTGCCTTCGATCCTCACCAATATTCGTAGCAAGTGAACGTCCATTGTGCCTTATATGATGCAAATTATGATGAGAATGGCACATTTTCCTTGCCTTTTTGGAATTAGAAAAATGCATCAGGGTATAGTCTTCCACAGTAAAAGCCCTCTTCCCTCTCTACGATGCCAATTGCAATCCCTTCCATAGAACCCCTAATGTGGTGGATCTCAACTACAATTTCATTGAGTCGCCTCACAGCTGCCCAACTTGCAGGGAACACCACCCTCATGTATGGACAAACGGTCACCAACTGAAAGACTCAATCTTTGCTCTTTAGTCAAGCTTATTGTCAAGGTACCTGGAGCAGAACTGGAAGCAAGCACCATTGAAAATCTTCCTCATGGCATACTTCATGTATGGATTGGAAATCTTGCTAACCCAAACAATGATGACATGGGCACTCTTTACTCTACAGGATGTGACCCTATCTTCCATGCCCAGCATTCGAACATCGACCCCCTCTAGGAGGTATGGAAGGGTTTGAGAAGCAGAAGAAAAAATTTGACAAACTTTGACTACTTGAATCCAAAATTTCTCTTCTATGAGAATGCCAAGTTGGTGAGGTTAAGAATTAGGGATGCTCTAGACACCACCAAACTGGCATACAAGTACCAAGATGTGCTAAATGCATGGCTCAATGCAGCACCGAGAGGCAATGCAATCATTGACTCCGATAAATTTTAGGCCTGGTGGAGGTCCACCTCCAACAATGGTGGGCCAAAAGCTCAAGGAGACTGCATGGTGGTGTTCGAAAAAAATCAATTTCAAAAACATACAAAATTTCCTTTAGGATACATTCAAAGATGAAATTTTGCAGACTAATCGGAATTTCTCGCAATTTATATCTATTTTCTTAAACTTTTCAAGCGGTTTTTCTCTTTCTCCCTCTCCCTTCAAACCGGCTCAAGGCTAAGTTGAGACACACTTTTCTTGAACACTGCTCCATGGCCACGAACTCTTGGGGTGCACGAGTTGCCACAATAGCTTCCCAAGTACATGCAACAAGTATATTAGGGGGAGAGAGAGAGAGATCGTGGTCTTACAAGTCGTTCAAGGACTTCGTTACTAACTCTCTCTCTCTCTCTCTCTCTCTCTCTCTCTATCCCCCCCTCCCCAAGCTGAATAGTTTAAAATCAACCCATTGGAGCTGATGGCGGAGATTAGCTTGCAAGAAATCTTAATGAGGCACGTGGGCAGTACATGTACCCTTTCTTGGATGGGTCTATCTAAATCTATAATATTATAAAAGGGAAAGGGACCCCCCCTTTTGACACTTGGCATGATTTCCTTGCTCATGCCAGTGTCTCTTGTAGCAGCAGCAAGGCATGCGAATGGAGAGAGAGAGAGAGAGAGAGAGAGAGAGAGAGAGAGAGAGAGAGAGAGTTGTCGACTGTCCAGACTCAGACATGCGAACACCAAGAAAGAGAGAGAATTTGCTGTCGGCCATTGTCCAGGCATGCAAGAGGGTGGCAAAGTCGAGATGGCTAGGCATAGGGGGTCGGGTAGTGTTCGGGAAAAATTATTTCTCCAAACAGAAATAATACTGGTGAGTAGCCTTTGGCAACCTGGCAAAGTTGTAGGCTTTGTGCAATTGAGGGACTCATTGAGGAACAATGCACATGCACACGCGCGCGCGCGCGCACGCACACACACACACACACACACACACACACACACACACACACACATAGATTCTAAGTAAGAGCAAGGGGTTTGAGGGTAAGAGAGGCCATGCCACCGTCGAAGACGACGCCGTTTTACTAGTAGGAATAAAGATGTCATTTCTTCTTCTTGAAAATCAACATATTAAAAATAAAGCCTTTGTTATCATCCGGTTTCATGCATATTTCATGGTATGAATTTCTCTGTATTATTTTTTTGGTAAGAGTATTATATGGAATTACAAATAATTGCAACTTTGTATTTAAACCCCTCTCTCTCTCTCTCTATAAACAAAACAACTATATTACATCATTGGTGGGTGTTACATCGTGAAGGTTACATCAATGTCAAAAAGTAGATACTATGCAGCATTTGGGTTAGTCTCTCTCTCTCTCTCTCTCTCTCTCTCTCTCTCTCTCTCTGTGTGTGTGTGTGTGTGTGTGTGTTTATGTATATGTGTATATATGTATATGTATATATATATGTATATGTGTGTGTGTGTGTGTGTATATATATATATATATATATATATGAGTATAAATGCAACGTGTGTCTTTGGTTTGTTCTTGAAAATCAACATATTAATTTTTTGGTTGGATTTTGAAACCCTTTTTTCTTTATTTTAGTAAAGAAAAAAGGGGCTAGGATGGGGCTGAGTATGAGTAGGGTAGAGAGGTCTAGGCATATTTATCATAGACAAATTGAGCTAGTTTTCATACAAGTGTTCTTGGAGATTACATGCGTAAAAAAACACAAAAGAAACATGGGAAGATCATTGTGCATTCGTAACAATTGAAAAGACACCAGAGCGGGAGCACATGCCTTGGGTTAACTTCGTATAAGCTTAGTATTTGTTGGCACGAAAAATAAATGTAAAATGGATCAAAATGTAAATCATACCATCATTTTCCACTTCACTTAGACGTACATTTGATTTACATTTTGTTGCCTTTTTTGTGTGTCTCGTTACAGGAAGCTACTTGTTACCAAATCCCGTTGGATTCTAAATAGTTTCAATTATGGATCTCCTTTTGTGTACCATAGGTGTTCTGCTTCCAAAACTCATGTGGCTTGGTTATTGCTCCCGACGGGTCTATCTTATGTTTCATTAATTAATTTGTTTGCTAGATTCTTTTCGAATCTTTAAATTTGGAAGAAAAGTGAGCATGCCCTCCCTCTCGCATTCTATTCATGCCGAGGGCCCCTGCCTCCGCCTTTCGCCATCGCTGTACAAGCCCATTTTGTCTGCTTTACATCATTCCCAACTTTCCTATCTCCATCATGGTCGAGATCGGGTAGCACACAAGCAGCGCCTTCAGACTACCCCTTCCCTTATACACTACATCTATACATGTCTCCCATTGTTCGTCTCTGGCTTCGCCTGCACATGGCATCTCTGGCAACGAACGAGCGAGATGCAATATGCAGCACAAGAGGCACCTTGCTCTGCACACAATCAGCGTATGGCATCCACCAGTAGCCGTGGACCACTCTGCAGATGCCCACTATCTCTTCGCAACCCTGCTCCTTGCCACCTACCTCCGCTCGTCTACCATTCTTCACAAGCTGCCATTCACCGTCTGCTTCCCTGCTTGAATTTTCATCTGAGCAAGTATTTTGAAAGGGAACCTGCTAGCACTATGGATGCAATCCCGCACCTCCCATCGAACCAGGGAAAAAAATATCTGTCTCTCTCCTACGTCTTCATCGACACACATGACATCTCTCTCTTTCTCTCTCTCTCCACGTGTATCTCCTCCCTTTTTCCCCCAAATACATTCGAGGTATCTACCCAGATTCCCTATAATGAAGCACCAGAAAAAGTCGTTTTGGGCACCTACTGCTCCTTTTTCTTTCATTGTTTCATTTGCGTCCTGTAGGTACTCTTCCATATTGCTGTTTACATTTGTGTATCATTGTGTGTAATGTTATATATCACCATAGATCAATATTGATACTCATATATATATTTGTGTGTAATAGAATGTATGTATCTATTTGCGTTTGTGCATTCATGTGGTGTGAGCATGTATATTTCCATTCATTTTATACAAACGCATATATGCATGTGCATGCTGCTTGTGGTAGCATAAGTTGGGATGTCAGTAGGAACTCTAATCTATGTAAGATTGTTGCTGACAACACACACTAGTTTTTTTTGTGTGTGTGTGTGTGTGTGTGTGTGAGAGAGAGAGAGAGAGAGAGAGAGAGAGAGAGAGACAACAATAGAAAATTGGGTGAATGGCTTAAAAAATTCCCTAAAATATCCAAAATTGGGCAAAAAATTTTCAAAACAAGATAAAATCGAGCGAACGTTTCAAGACGGTTGGCGAATGTTTTTTTGGGGAAACTCCTAAAAAATAGCCAAGTGGCCAATATTAGCCCCCCCCCCCCCCCCCCAACACACACACACACACCAAAAAAACACCAAAACACACACACACACATCTGTGTGTGTGTGAGAGAGTATAAATGCAATGTGTGTCATTCGTTTTGTCCTTCGAAATCAACGTAAGAACGAATACTTTGTGTATCATACTTTGTAATTGATCACAAGAACGAATACATCTTCCATGGTATGAGTTTCTCTATGTTATGTTTTTGGTTGCAGTAGTAAATGCACTTATAATTGAAACTTGGTTTTGACACCCTTCTTATAGCAAAGAAATAAGGGGCTTCGATGGGGTTGCTTAGGAGTAGGGTAGAGAGGTTCATGCTTAATTAATGTAGACAATTGAGTAAGTATGCATGCATATGTGCTTGGAGATCAGATGAATAAGAAAATAAAAGGGACCGTGGGAAGATCACATTCTCATGTGACAATTAGCAAGACACAAGAGCGGGAGCTCATCACAACCCTTGGATTAACTTTGTATAAGCTTAGTATTTGTTGGCACTACCCTATGTTGTGAAACTAGAGTGGGATTAGACATGGTGTAAATAATGATCAAGCATTAATCTAAGGTGGTTTATAGCACACCAAGAACTCCATGGCTAGAGTGAGGTAGAGGTAGAGAGAGAGAGCATTTATCTAAGGTGGGTTATACCACACCAAGAACTCCATGGCTAGAGTGATGTAGAGAGAGAGAGAGAGAGAGAGAGAGAGAGAGAGAGAGAGAGAGAGAGAGATTAGAACACTCAACAATTCACTCTATTGCATATCACTTGAAAAATTACAATGTGCTAGGCTTCTTTTGTAGATATCCCTCATCCTTCACCTTACATTTTGTGGAATACTTATCCATCCACACATTTACACCATACACACCCAAATATTTAGCATATTTAGAGTTCTACCACATGTACACAATCTCACCCAGCTTACACTCTCAACACCCCCTCTTAAGCGAGATGTTCCAACAATCACCCACACTAGAGCATTGCTCTCGACACTTCCCCTTAATGCTCTATTACTACTCGTTCTGAGCGGGCATGCTCAAGTATGGTTACTGTCACAATACATTGGGTGAACATCATTTTTACAAAGTGTTTCAGTGAAATGCGGATGAGGCAGCACCAATCACATAAAATGCTGAAAAAACTTTAGGCATGTGTGAATAAGTTGTGTGTAAATGAGCCCTTAGCTTACCACAAAAACCTTTTTTTTTGAATAAACAAACTAATCTGGCTTATTACCCCTAGGGTCTGCAATCGCCTGTAAATCTACAAAATGATTTGATATCTTATCATGGCTCTTCAATGGCGTGGATCTTTTTTTGTGGTAGACGGGACCTACATGAAGGTCTTCTTCTTTCTCACTGGCCTTTCTTGCAGGCCACCATAACCCCATAAGATTTTTTGGCTTCTCTACTTTATTACAGTCTGTAGAAGCCATAAGCTTTTGTTGCTTATCTACTTTATTATAGTTTGTAGTAGCCATAGTCAAAATGCCATATTCGATTTTTCCTTTGTTGTGGCATTCTTCATGCATACTTCTCTATGGCACTGGCTATATCTCCTCCAATCGGTTGATTTATTAAACAAACTTGCAGTTTTGCACACAACATGGTGACCTCATTGGGACCACATGTGTGTTACCCTTTCTCTTCATGCTACACCTGTGTAATTTTTCTTTTTTCCATAGATGAATCTTCTTAGAGCTTGATTTCTCTAGCTATGCACCATCCCCATAGTGAGTCATCATCTTCCTCTCAATCTTTATTATGCGCTCCTCTGCATTTTAAATGGCAAACTTCTCTATGCTTTGCTTCCTTCACCCTAAGTGGTTATGCCTTCTATTTTGCAAACACTATAGGTCTCCTTAGCAAAGCTTAACACAAGATTTAATGAACACCTTTAAAAAAGACTCCTTAATACTTTGTTGTACTATGTGTGCAACTCTAAGACCCAAAACATATAGACCCACACATATGGTCTTATGCTTCTTGTCTGTATGCTACCGTGTTTGCGTATTTTCTTGCTTGAGAGTACCCGATTTGTTGACCTTTTTGATGAAGGAATCCAAGTCTTTCCATTGTGAAGTGAAGGTTGTGAGCTGGTTCATAAAGCTTTCCAGCTCTGAAATGGCCTTCTCCTATAGCCTACCTTCTTCTCTATCTCTTTTCTCCCACTCTTGAAATCCTTGTTCTCTATTATTTCCCACGTCACATTATTGCAAGCATTGTCTTGCACCATTTTGGTTGCTCTTTAGCTCCCGAGTCTTTTTCATTAGCTCTAATGTCTACTCTGCATACTTGCCTCTTTACTTCCCCACATAGATGAATGTATCGTCTCCCAAGCTACCAATTGAGCTCCATAATCCAACTCCTTCTTTGTTGAATTCTCTTTCCCTCTTTAAAACTTCAACGTTGAGATTCTCTTTGCAGCCATCAATGTGGCCTCCTTGAGATCCAAATTGGCTCCACTTTGCATGCTTCCTCACCATAGTATACACCCTTCAAGGGTGCATTCAACATGGATTTCTTGCAAGAAATACAAGGTGCTAGACTTAGTGAAAGCCTCATCTTGCTTCCACCAACATGCCCATATCCATGAGCATCTGTAAGAGCTATGTCCTTTTGGCATGGCTCAATATGAGCTACCATAGTAGCCCGTCACCACTTGCCCCTCACATAGACAAGTATGCACCTTCACAATACACATATCTTCATGATTCTTTGACAGCTTCATAACGTTGACGACGACTCCATTTGCATCCTTCATTGATGCAACACTCCTTGGTACTCAATTGGCAGCTTGTTCTTTATCAAATATAAATTAATGATAATAGAGTGGCTAATTTTCTCTTAAAAAAATGAGAAAAACATAATAAGTCTTCATCAAATAACCATATACACATACACAGTCTTATGCACATAAATCATCTCCATGTAACAGCCCACACCCGCGCTTTGATACTATGTTGTGAAATTAGAGTGGGATTAGACATGGATGATTATTAAGTTGGATTTTACCACACCAAGAACTCCATGGCTGGGGAGGGAGGGAGAGAGAGAGAGAGAGAGAGAGAGAGAGAGAGAGAGAGAGAGAGAGAGAGAGAGAGAGATTAGCTCACTCTACAACTCACTCTATTGCATATGACTTGCCAAAGTACAAAGTGTGAGGCTTCTTTTGTAGATAGCCCTCACCATTCACTTTACATTTGTGGCATACTTATTCATCCACACCTTTATACCATACAAACCCAAATATCTAACATATTTAGAGTTCTATCACACATACACACTCTCACTAAGCTTACACTCCCAAAGTCCCCTCTTAAGCGAGGTGTTCCAACAATCACCAACAATAGCTTTTCTCTTAACACCCTAAGGAAGGGGCATTGTTTTGATTTGGATGTTAAGAAAGCTTGACAACTAGCTTTAGAGATTTGAGTTAACTCTAAGTGAGGTGGCAATTGATGGTATGATTTAAATTTTAATCCATCTCTCTCTGTCTCTTTCTCTCATGCAAGTCTGTGTTTGCATGTGTATGTGTGTGGAAGTGAGAGTCTTGGGCTTGTAAAGAGGAAGTCTTTTTTGCGTGTTTGGCTACAAGAATCTAGTTGTTACCAAATCCTATTGGAATCTAAATATTTTCAAAGTATGCGTCTCCTTTTGTGTACCATAGGTGTTTTGCTTCCGAATATCATATGGCTTGGTTATTGCTCTCTTTTTTCATCGTTTCAGTTTCTTTATGTAGGTACTCTTCCATATTGTTGTTTATATTTATATATCATTGTTTGTGATGTTACATATCACCATAGATCAATAGTGATACTCAGAGACAGAAGTGTGTGTAATAGGACGTGTTTATCTATGTGTGTGTGTGAATTTGTATGTGAGCATGTATATTTACATTCATTTTATATAAACACATGTATACGTGTGTTTCTTATGGTATCATAACTTGCTTTCTTTGGAGAGATGTCAATAGGAACTCTCACATGGAAAGAAGTGTATGATTGTTACTGATAGCAAACCCTCTTTCTTTTGAAACGAGAGAGAGAGAGAGAGAGAGAGAGAGAGAGAGAGAGAGAGAGAGAGAGAGAGAGAGAGAGAGAGAGAGAGAGAGGTTTTAAGAATATAATTTTAATAATGTTGTTGAATATGAGACAAACAATCATTCAAAGAAATATTGTGCAAAAGAGAGAAAAGTTTTATGTGTAATACAAAAATGAACAATATCATTAATTCTTATTTTTTATTAATACTTTTGGGTTCTACGTATTTAGAGAGCATTGCATTATTTGTAGACACGGCCCACCCAGAATGCAGATACGATAGTAGGTATAACATCTTCTAAGCCTTCTCACATGCACACACGCACAAGCACACACAATGTTTTGCATGCCACATATATATATATATATATATATATATATATATATATATTAAATGATTAGTTTAATATGAGAAAATAATTTTTGTTGGTTAGATATTAGATTTTATGACACATATTCAAGTAACAAAAGTCAATTTTTCTTTTTATTCAAACTAGAATTGTAAATACAAGAAAGGCTTATTTTAAAAATTACCTTAAGAAAATATATGACCATCGTATCAATAATATAAACACACCAATAGTCCAAAAGACCTCCATGAAATACGAATCCATTGAACTATTTGACAAGTTTGTGTCACTTTCTTTCGCTTAAGTACTACCCAATCTTTGATGAGAAAAGAACAACTATCCCAAGTTCTCCATGTACTCTCTTCTAGACGTACATTCCAAGTATAGAAAATATAGAAAATATAGCCTCTTGTTTATCAGGGTGAATATCTATGACTACAGCATACTCAAAGATTTGAGTATCTCCGATGCTTGTGCGAATTCTCACAAGGTCATGATGTTCTAACCACAAAGGAACATTACCATAAGATCCTTCTTTGAGTAAACTATCCATTTGCTTAATGTCTTTCACCTCATAAGCAATAAATTTTGGACTTCTAGGCAATGGTAATGGAAAGAACTTATGAAGTAAACAAGATATTGGTATGATACAATCCCAATTGAATGGAAGAGTTATCTTCTCTAAAATAATCATCCCTATCATTGTATCTATGAGTAGTCAGCCAGACTCTTCATTTCCCACAATACAATACTTATAATATTATGCACCGCAAAAAAAAGCATGTATCTTCCATTGTGTTGCATTGAAAAGAAGCCAGTAATTTGTGCCTTCCAATGTCCACAATTTTCCATTGTGGCCATGTTATCCACTTGCACAACCACACTATCCCCCATGCTATACAGCTTCCCTTATTAAAAAATCTTTTGATAAGTTCTCACCTCCCCAACCTCAAAAATCTAATCTCCTATTATGCTCCAATAATGCTTTAGCTATCTAGTCTTCTCCAGAGTGGGCTCTTGGTATGAGACTCTTTTCTTAAAACTAGAAATCCCTTTTGATGCAAGGTTAAGAATACAAGGTTCATGTTGCCGATACTTTAAAAAGATGCCCCAAAGAGACTTAGTCTTCCCAATGAACACACAATAAAGATCCCATTCTCGTGCCAAGGAAGACATGTTGAGAAGTCTCGACCGTAGGTGGAAAGCCACTAGGAGATAATAAAAACCCATGTAGATCTCTTAATAATCTTTCATAAGGGAAAAGTCCATCTTTGTCTAGCTAAATAGCTTTAAAAACATGGGTGAAGACACTTCTCAAGTAGAATTTCACAAATGTCGCCTCATTGTTTAAATTATTTGATATGATGTTATTGTCCGCTTTTACTAAGTGCTCAAAGATATAGCACCAATAGCGGTCATGCAATCCATGCCACATCACATTATCTAAAAGTTGTCCATTCCCTAGAGAAAAGAAAATCTATTCAATAATTAGTTTACCACCAATAAAGAAAAGATAGTAATTTTATAAGCTTGTTTTGAGTAGTTACTGAGGACATGCTCCAAGGATGATGAGTTTGCACCAAGAGATTCCTCTATTTTCACTCGCCAAGATAGAAGTAGAGTCTTGACATTTTCAATGTTGTCCTTAGACCAACCATGATCAAGACTAAAGTTATAGAATTTGTGAGCTATGTCAATGATCAAAGGACCATGTCCTTGTAGTTAGGGAGGAATTCCATCAACAACCCTTAGAATATATGGCAAACACCATTGAATGAGCTTTTTATTCTCCTCATTCTTGAAGTAATCATGGTATCTTCTAGGAGAATTTGGCCAATGACCATGCCGAATAGAAGTAGCTATACCTTTAGTCATTATTGCCACTGTATCATCTATCGTTTTCTTAGTATAATTGATGTGTTTTGAAAGAGATAGCCTATATACTTCCTGAACATATTCGATGATAATGTCTGCACAGCATCAAAGACCAACTCAAGAGATATATCAAATCCATAGAGATTATATAATCTCCATAGTATAGGCTCCCTTGAAAGACCCACTTTTTCCATGCATCTTCTCTTTCTGATTGTAAACATACTCTCTTAGCTTCATCTAAAGCTAATGTCATCGCTTCGGTGGTTCCTTTTTTAGATTTATAGCATGCTTGCTAAAAATTTCCATCATAAACATAACACCGTTCACGTCGTGGGTTGTTTGCAGTGAATAAAGTTTCTTGAGCCTTGTCTCATCTACAAAACTCCTCTCCACCATTTAAAAAAAGCCCTATCTTACATTCTGTAAGATCATCACCATAGTATGTACATTACATGCTTTTGATTATGTTGTGAAAGACCCAAAAATTCTTTTGACAGGATATTCAAAGACCATTTCAATCCCATTAAGATACAAAGCCTCAAGATCATCTATCAAAGGTCGTCAGATTGCCCCAAAAACATCCCCTGATTTTTTGGCAATCTTTTTGCAACTCCATGGAAGAATAACGCTAGTAATACATCTACGGTAGAGTACTTTCTAGCATTCAAGAGCATAATCTCCACAGCACCATAACTTTTTTGGGTTGTTCTCGATGTTTGGGAGCCATCCCAATGTAGCAATAAAGAAAAATTTCACGGATCTCCCTAAGCAAATAGTCACATCAATTTAGAAAATATACATATCATAATATGCTTCAAGTAAAGACACTAGATGCACAATTCAAATGCAAGAATGTTTTCAAGAATAATGCGCATACCTTGCACATTTGTCCGTGAGCAATGGATATCTTTCTTGCATTCCACACATACAAATTTGTGTTTCTCTTTCTCCACATTCCAAGATAACTCTTCTGAGAGTTTGGATGTTGTAAATGTCGTATAAGAGTTTTTGCAAGATTTGTACATACTAATGGAAGCTCATACCAAGCATGTGGATTCCAAAAATCTTTGACCTCTTGGAACTTTGAACCATCCCAAAAGTCAACAATGCTTCCACGTGAGCTTGTATAATTTTGATCTATCCACTTTGTGGAGTGACCTAGACAAAATGTTGTGCTTTTGATTATTAGTTTTAGATGAGGTCCAATGGGGATATAGTCAAATGCGATCATTGCTCTTCTTGCCTTGTTGCATAGAGCACATTTTTCACCATAGGTGGTACAATCACACTTCAATTTCTTTGAAGTTGCCCCATGCTCATAAGTGCATTTAGGAATATCTCCAACAAAATAGTTGAGCAACATGAGTTACTCCTACAACTCTAGTGCAAATTCTAAGATGATGAGTTGCTACCATCCCAAGACCTTTTAGCATACTTTACAAATGACTCCAACAATATGGAACAGGTCACCTTCCCAAGAATATGGCAATTGAAGCAAAAGTCTTTCTATCCTACTCCTCGTAGAATCAACATTCACTCTTGAAGCACCAAAATGACCAAACAAAATACGTAACATCATATCTTGTACTTTAACCTTGAGCTTATGCTCATCCCATAAGCCTTGACACTCCATTATTCTCTCTATTAATCTAATTGTACCAAGAAAACACCATTTTTTCCTTGTCATTGGCTTCTATCTCGGAAGCATTATGGTCACCAATAGAAGGATGATCTTTGGTTTCACTACCAAGCATATCTTCACTCACAAATGGTGAATACATTTCATTGGCAGTTGGATCATCTTGCTCTGTAGTAGAACCCACATTAGGAACTACAATTGAATCTGACAATCCAAAAAAAATTCTCAAAAGAATTGAAGTTATTCATGAGAGAATATAGGTGTCTGTAAAAGGTGGAAAGATGAACGCAATGCCCTCCTTCACAATTGAGGTTACGAGTACATGAAACATATTTCTCTCCATTTTGAGAATTTATTCTTCTTACATCTTCCATAGTTTTATTCTTCTTACATCTTCCATAGTTGTAGGTTCAATATGTTGGGGACCACCACCTTCAAGATCTTGAAGTGGATAATCGACACCCACTCTTTGTCTTTTACTCACAAATGGATGAATGGTTTCCAAAGGAGTCTTGATGTTGATGATTGAAATAAGTTTTGCTTGAAACCATTAACCACCCCTGACTTGAGTGTCTACACTTGTAGGTGCACTCACACCTCCATAAGTTTGAAGCGCCAGCTTGATCCATGAGGCTAATTATCTACATGAACCTCATGAAACTAGAATTGACTTAGCTCTACAATAATTTATCATATGACTTTTGACATGACATAGAGTACACTATCTAAAATAGTGCAAGCAATGCATTAGGAGAATTAAAATACTTTGCAAAGGTACATATGCACTCAAGCATAAGTACACAACCTCTTATGGCATAGTTCATATGCCCTCCCTAACTGCATATGTAGCAATTAGCTGGAAGAATTCTCTATAAATGCATCATTGTAATGCATATATACTATGATAAGTTTTCTTTGATTCTTAAAAAGATTGTGATTTAAAATCCATTCTACAAGGCATTCAATTACATGACAACCAAAGGAAAGAAATATCCAAGGAATAACATTAAATCTTTGAAAGAAAGGTACAAGTTCTTAGTTCCATGGTGGTTGTGAGGTAGGGTATGGTGGTGGAAGTTTATACAAAATATGTGTTGTGTTTGGAATGATATCACCTAGTACTTCCATTCTATAACTTAAGGTAATCATAGGCATATTCTCTAATCTATGGTAAGTCACCTTGTAAAGGTTAGTGAGACCCAACTTCTCCTTTAACATCAACAACTTAACAATATCATCCCATCCTAAAGGCTCATCAATATATAGATTGTTAATACATTCCATTTACGCCTCCCTTCTTTTAAAAAAAGGAGTATTGGTCTTCACTGTCTCCCTTAAGATGGTCAAACAAATCCTATGTACATATGTCCGCAAATTGTGTGTGTAGCTCACGTGGATAATGGCATAACTCCATAAGATTTACATCATGGTTGTCACTCTTTAAAGTGTCATTTGCACCAGCCATCTACATTACACAATACGAATATGTAGGCCATAAGAACTCTAATCCAAACAAAAACAATGCCCGTGCCTTAGGGCAATGCCAACAAATACTAAAGCACGGACGAAGTTAACGGTAGGCATTGTGATAACCTCCCGCTCTAGTGTCTTGCCAACTGTTATTAGTACACACGATATTGCTCGTTTTGTGTTTTCTCATGCATCAGATCTCTCAGCACACTTGCATACACCAAGCCTGCGAGACGGTGATGCGTATGGGCACAAGACCCTTCTCCTTCTCACAATTATGGGTGTGGAGCTGATTTACAATGTTGAGGATGGCATTATGATCCTTCTCAAACACCTTTGCAAAGGAGATGATGTCATTTGTACAATACATGTACTCACCCGCAATATGGTGCAATTGGTGAAAGAGAGAGCTCTGGAGCCCCTCCTCATCTAGGTCGATGCCCAAGCTGTAATCCATCATTACATAGAATGGGGGCAATGCATACGTATCATTGCGTAACTGCATGTACTCCTCCATGATGATATGCCGCTCCTCTAGATGCACCTCCACGTATGTAGTGAGGACTGCCTGAAAGCGAGCTTGCTAACTGCATGTCATGCTCTTTTTCACTTTCGCCCACCATTCTCTAGTCGTGGTAACGTAGGCTGGCTCCTTCCCGTCCAACAATGGTGGCGTTGCCTTGTTGTCCCGAAACAGAGCATCGAGTACGCGCTTGCACATGCTTTCCACTTGGTGGGCCCCACCATCTTCACCGGTACCTCATCATTGAACAGAAAGAGCCAAAACATGTATTGGACCAATGTCAGTAATTGGCTCGGTAGCTCTACTAGCGTTATCGGCCACATGGTGAATGCCAGCAGATCGATGTGAAGCTTATGCAACGCTTCTATGTCGTGAGGGCTGACGCTCATCTCTGTCCATGCGTGCAACTCCTTTGTTGCAAGTGCATGCCTCGGATGGAATGTCAGTGGAAAAAGGTTCTCTTCAAAGCGCACCTCTTCAGAGACGTGTGGCACCTTTCCACGCTCCATGCTTGCCTACACCTCACTTTTGTGCAGCACATAGATGTGGGCTTTCTTGCAACTCACTGATTGAGAATGCTTTCATTTAGAGGGGATTTTGTGCGGGCTTTAGATCATGCACCCTTTGCACCTTGTTCACATCATCTTGTTCACAAGAATGAATAGAATAACTTGAAGGAAAACAATAACACAAATATGTTTGTTCAATTAAATATGCTTCTTGTAAACAAGAAAGATCTGCATTATATATAGGAGGGCTTGGTGGGATATTCTTCTAATCAAGCTAAAGCACATGCTTCCAAACTACGAAAAATGACATAGAGTTATGTTCATAACTAGGGTGCAAAATATTCCCCAACTCCTCCCAAGAGGAAAAGATCATCCTCCTATAGTCCTTCTCCTTGTCACTCCAAAAGGGAAGAGAGGAAACAAAGGAAGAAAAAGGCGAGAAAGAGGTTACCCTCTTCTCCTTCTTCTTCACCTTCCTCCTCTTATGACGAAAGCAACGGTTATTCTCCTAGAGAATACAAGAGGAGAGGACATCGCAAATCCGATCCTTCTTGGAAAAGGTCCCACAAGATTAAGAAGTTCAAAGAGGGAGGAGAGTATGTCTTTTCTCACCTATGATGACACTTTTGTTGCTACTAAGTAATTATTGTCCTTCATCCAACAATTTGATGCGGCTTTTGGAGATAAAATATTCAATGAATCCTCCAGCTATGCACTATGAACAAGCTGCTTCATCTGTAGAAAATTTAAAACATGGACAAGTCAAGGCACTCATTTTTTAACAAAACGGCATTGGCCTTTCATCTTAGAACACAAACACTTCCAATTAGAGGATACCATATTTCTCTCAATCCTCTCTCTTCTTTAATATATCAATCCTCTCTGTTCTTCTCTCTCAATGTCTCAATCCTCCCCCCCCTCTCTCTCTCTCTCTCTCTCTCTCTCTCTCTCTTCATAGACCATTTTTTACGTGTAGCATGGCGTGTAGTCAAGGAGAGAGGCATGCAGGGAGGGGGGCATTGAATGCGGAGAACACTTGGAAAAAGAAGGATAGATTACTTTGAGAAACAAGGATAGCATCTCAATAGACCACTTTGACAAAGAAAGATCCAAAGGGGGCGTGTGCCAAATTAACAAGCTCATAAGTCTAACTGATATTAGGCTTACCTCATCTTATAAATATTTGGTTTGCAAGTTTTAACAAAAGGATACAAGTGTAAGCTCCATGAAAGAGTAGGCATCACACCCAAAGAAGCAAGTAGGCAGCCAAAACGACTTTTTCAAAAGCCATTAATTAATTAGTGTATGTCCCTACAAATTTTTTTGAATTTGTTTTAAAGGGAATCTGAAGGATACCTGCTGTGGGTTTGAAGGCAAAAGGAGTGAGGCAAAAAGGAGTGAGGTAGCAAGTGGAGGAAAGAGATGAAGATAGAAGGAAATATCTTTTTTGGTAGAAAGAGACAGAGCAGCTCCAATAGGCTCGCAAGCGAGCTCAGGGAGCAGGAGGAGGATCTACGTCTGATATTTCTCTCGCTGGTGTAGACATCAGCATTGCAACTCCCGACACAGTGTGCGGCAGACTCTAGATGTGCAAGCTCGGATGCATTCAGAAGCTTCTGTTGCTTATGTCCACCTTTCACAAGACCATCATGCACGCCATCAAGGACAACGCCTATGCCTACGTAGACAATGCCAAGCCTGCTGTTTGTGTTGCATCTCTCTCTCTCTCTCTCTCTCTCTCTCTCTCTCTCTCTCTTCTTTACAGGGTATAGGCCTGCATCCTTTGTCTGCTCGAAAAGTATGCACTGCAGAGCACGGTGGTGTTATAGATAGAAAAGCAAGTGCGAGAGCGTTTGTGAAAGGCAGACTAAAAGCCATGCGCAATGGTAGAAGGCGTATGTCTCTCCTTGCATGGTCTTTCTCACGAGGGGAAATGTAGATGGAGGACAATGACAACGCAAGCGAGAGTATGTTGCACATTTTGATGCAACCCCGAGGAAAAAATAAGAGTTACCTACCTTTACAACTCATGTGAGGGAATATATATTTTAGATAAGCAAAAGTCCTTGGCTTCAATTGTTCCAAGGCAGATCCAAAGAATGGCAACCAAGATCTAGGGTCTTATGTCTAGAACTCTAACAAAATAAAAGTACGTCTAATGAACAAGAAAGTTCTCAAGTTTAACGAAGTTTTGATTAGCCATTACATATAAAGGAGAATCACATTAGATTAGCCATTAGGTATAAAGGAGAAATAAGAAGCATTCTTGGATTGATGTATGGCATACTATATTCAAAACTTAGTAAAAATAGATAATTTCAAAGGGTGCTTCTCTTTTATTTTTTTAAATGCAAAATAAGTATCTAAAATGATGCATCATCCTAGGGTTATCTTTTTCAAAACACCCTAGACCTCTTACCACTTCCTCCATCCGCTTACATGTAATGAAAATGAATTCCCTGACCTTACTTTCACCTCCACAACTTAACACATTCCTTGTTGTTTGTACGCATGCCTTTTTCATAGGAATCTTGCAGAATCCCTCGGGCTTAGGAGAAAGGGGAAAAAAAAGGAGAGGTCAGACTTTTCCTTCAATAGTTTCTAATCTTTATTCTTTTTTGACAATTGAGATCCGAGGTCAGACTTTTCCTTCAATAGTTTCTAATCTTTATTCTTTTTTGACAATTGAGATCCGTTTTTGAGTGCTTAGCAATTCATTTCCAAAGCCTACACTAGAATTCTAGTTTTAGCATCTTCTAGTTTTCTTAATCTTTGGAGATATTTAATGTCACAAGCAAAGCAGGGGTATTCGTGGAATTTGGACAATTTTGAAGGGCATTTTGGGAAGTGACAAAATATTAGGGGTTCTTGAATGGGACAGGTGGCGAAACCAAATATGTGCCTCAAGACACGTCACGTGTAGCAAAAACGGATGCAGAGAGAGAGAGAGAGAGAGAGAGAGAGAGAGAGAGGCGATATATATCAGGGCAAATAGGAAGGGGGTAGATTCTTTGGCAATCTTGGGAGGGTCAGGATACGACAGTGTTGCACTTGGCTGAAGAGGATGAGGCCGCAACAGAGGAAGGAAGAAGTGCTGAATGAATACGTCGGCTAGGCATTCTCTCTCCCTTGTCCGTTGCGAGGCAATCTTGTCATGTTCAGGAAAGTTTCCATCCAAGTTGATGGCAGATCATCAGCGATTCAATAGCTCTCTTCTCTCCCTCTTTGTCTCCTTCGTGATGCCCTGCAAGTACGCTATGGTGCATTGTGAACTCTCTCTCTCTCTCTCTCTCTCTCTCTCTCTCTGTGCACACCAGTAGCAACGTTACGCAGCAATCTCTCTATGTCGCGAGTGTCAAGGGCTTGGGACAACGCCATAGATCAAGTCGATTAGCCGGGATCTCGAGTAGCAAGATAGGGGGTGGAGGGAGACAAAGGGCACGATTGCAAGCGTGGTTTGTGAGTACTTAAGGGTTGGGGAGGACGCAGAGTGGTGTGGCATAGCTTGTATATTGGTGATTAATATTTCTCTTCAGTACAATGATAGCTTGTTTCTATTTATGAAACCAAATCTCATGTATTGGTGGTACAAAAAGGAGTGTCGACACTCCTTCCCATTGTACATTTGTGGGGGAGGGGGGGGGAGGGAAATATGAAACACTTTTGTAAATTTCCTCTACCCGTTAGCCATTTTGTGAGTTGTTCTATTTCATAATGCCACCCTTTTGGTTTCCCTCTCTCTCTCTCTCTCTCTCTCTCTCTCTCAAAACCTGACTGACACTTCCGGCCACCTTGAGCTACTGGTGCTTTGCCTTCACTCTTACCTCCTACCGCCCTACATCTCACACAATCTAGTTTTGTTCATTTCTCTCTCTCTGTGTGTGTGTGTGTGAGAGAGAGAGAGAGAGAGACAAGCCCCATGCATGGTGTCCAAATTTGAATGGGTTCTCTATTTCTCGCAATGCTCATTTTATTTTTCCAATGCCCAGCCTAAAGGTCACCTTTTTTTAGAGGTAAGGGTAACCTTGCTGTTGCTTGATATTTGTGCTCTCTCTCTCTCTCTCTCTCTCTCTCTATGTATCTCTGATTCAAGCTTGAAAGTTGGCTAAAGGAAAACAACCATCTTTAGCAAGGCAAGAGATAGTATGGAGGTACAAGGTGACTAAGGTTTCAATTAGTCATCAATTAATGGATATCAGATATTTGCAAATTCAAACGCTGCTTTAATTGGTCCATAAGTGAGCACTGCATCACACATTCCAACCAAAATAATTCCAAGCATAAGAAATTACTGGGCTGCAAAAAACAAGGAACAAAGAAGAACGGCAAAGGGTGCGATAAGGATGAGAGTGGTTGGTGATCAACAAAGAAAAAAGATTCATAGAGCCATGGCTAAATTTTGGCATACACAAATGCAGACACAATTTACAAGCAGATATTCTTATGCAACTTCTCCAATATCTACCATTTCTAACATGAACAAACGTCACTTAAAGTGCAGAGAGCCATTTTTTCTAACATTCGCAACACCTTTTTCGAAGTGAAGACATCACACTCAAACAACGAGTTGTTTTTGAAAAGGGCAACTGATATGTCCTACCTCAAAGCAAATTTTGAAGATGATACAAAATTATTGAGCAGCAGAATTGTTGCCAAGGCATTGGGTGTACATAGAAGGAACATCATCTCTACCAATTCACACTTGCAAATAGAGAAAGAAAATGGAATCCTTCCCTTTTCTGTCTGCCAATGTCAAGCACATCAAACAAGCAACATCACACCCGAAATCAAAGACCCTATTTTTGAGTTTTGCGTGACGGAGACTCAAGTCTCCCCAAACAAAAAAGATATATGTCAAAAGAGGATTGGTAGGAAGCCTTGGTGATACATTCAGTGCATCTTCTCGATCAACCCTAGGTATGCAAACTATCTTTGAATTTTCGCTCCTGCATATGATCTTTGGTTGCACCCTGGCTTTTATATCAGTGTTGCCTTAAGTACAAAAACACAAGTACTTGCATGCAGTTTCTGAAGAACACCTAATCCCTTCTAAGGGCTTTTAGTTTATTTATGGTTGAAGGCTATTAGTGCACTTACAATAGTTCAAAGCAGTTGTATATACTTCTAAAGAATTTTAAAGCACTCGCAACATATTTAAGATTTTTAAAAGACTTTGAAGTACATTAGAAAGCACTTGAAGTATATGAAGCACTCACCAAAGCGCTTTAAAGCACCTCAAGAACTTTGAAACACTTTATAGAGCTTTATCTGAAGCACTTTCATTAACGCTTTATAACCCACTCTCTTAATAGATTTCTAAGATACTTATGTAAGCACTTGAAGAGCAATTATAAAGTGCTAAATAGAACTTTGAAGAACTTTTTGATGATTTATCAAAAGTACTTTCATTAACACTTGTTGTATACAATCTTTGGTTGCACCCTTGCTTCTATATCGGTGTTTCCTTAAGTACAAAAACACAAGTACTTCCATGCAATTTATGAAGAACACCTAATCCCTTTTAAGGGATTTTAGTCTGTCTATGGATGAAGGCTATTAGTGCACTTACAATAATTCAAAGCACTTGTATATACTTCTAAAGAACTTTAAAGCACCCTCAACATACTTTGAAGTACAATCTAAAGCACTTGAAGTGCATGAAGAAATCATCAAAGCGCTTTAAAGCACCTTAAGCACTTTCAAGCACTTTATAGAGCTTTATCTGAAGCAATCTCATTGACACTTTATAACCCACTCTCTTAATAGCTTTCTAAGTTACTTATGTAAGCACTTGAAGAGTAGTTATAAAGTGCTAAATAGAACTTTGAAGCACTTTTGGATGCTTTATCAAAAGTACTTTTATTGACAGTTGCTTACCCACCTTTTTAATAACATTTTAAAATACTTATTTAAGAACCATAAAGAAGCTTTAATAACCATAAAGAACCATAACATTTTGGGGGGGTTTGTTTCACTTAATAAAAAATGTGCCTTTCATAAGAGTTCAATAGAAGGGACTTTCTAATATTTAAAAGTTACAAAAATTACTTAAAGAAGGGATTTGTTTATTGAACTTTGGAAAACATTTATAGATTTAAATAGAAAAAGATATACTATATTTATTCAAAAATTCACAAATAAAGAATTTTCAAAATAGGCTTTGAATTTTCAAAATAAGTCTTCATAGAGTAAAACCCCCCCATATTTGAAGTTTTAATGTTTAAAGGTATCCCAAGTCTACTATTCCATCTAATGAAGAGTCCCGATTATTCCTGATGGTAGATGGTCACTTACTAATTTTGAGAACATTTTGAATGTTGTATCTAGAATTGGGATGGAGAATGTGAACTCGGATTTTAAGAGGATTTTAGACCATTTCTTGTCACGATCGAGCTCAATACCAGCCAAATTAAATCAAATGTTCTTCACACTCCATAGGAATGTTGCAACTACAGATCTCCCCAACCTAATGAGAGAACTCTCCATAGAATAGTCGAAAGGATCTCCCAAGTGTGACTATGGAAAGCTCTAGGATTGTGTGAAGTAATGCCAGAGTATTCATAGGAGAAGTCTTAGATCATGTGGCCATACCATCTTCCCAAATCTCTTGGTCCACAAGAATATTTCATAGGGAGAGCCTATGTCATACGGTCATTTTAACACTCTTAATTGTTATATTAGGAGGTTTGTTTAATTTTCTTTAACCGTATTGCCAAATGATCATGTATGGATCATTGGCTTCATATAAACTCCAAGAGGTCTCTCTGAAGATCAATATGTCAAATGCTTCACTTTGCTTTAGCCCCATGACCCTCTCACAACATAGGGTTCCTAGCTATCAAAACTATTAGCTTGAGGCTTACATGATCTTGTGAATCTCCCCAAGGTGAGGCCTATGGCTATACAATCACCATACGATGAGGCCAAAACCCTATGACCCTGGTCATAGGGTCCTTGTAATGAGGTCATGCAGAGTCCATTTTGTTAAAGAGTCCCATTTTCTCAACTACACTCTTGGGTATATGAGGTTTGCGCGATTATTCAATGGCCGTGCGGCCAAAAGCTGAGGGTCAAAGGTCATGCGGGTATCATTGGCATTAAGGTCATGAACAGCCTATCTTACTTGAACTGTAAGAATAGTGCTCGATAAAAAGTCTTTTTACAAACCCCTAAATTTAGAGGTAAGCGTTGAATTTATCCCCTATTTTTTATAAATTTAGAGGTAACCATTGAATTTAGCCCTTATGTTATATAAATATCTGAAAGAATCTAGGACATATAACTAAACTAGAAAAATCTTAGCCCTTAGCTTTGGGGGAATAATCATAATCTTAGCCAGTATTCTTAGATATAATCCCAAAATTTCTCAAGGATTTTTTATAATGGTTTGGCCATAGGGTCATATAGGAATCATAAGCATCTATATCTATACTATATATCAAGCAACTTAAATTTTTCAAGCAAGGAGAAGGCATCCACATGTCACTCCTTGGTTCACTTCAGAGAAAACTTTGCAAAATGTTTCATTTCTCTTACCTTGGAACCTCTGAACCATTTTAGCTTTCAACGTGACAAGTTTTTTTTTTTCAAAACTCACAATTGTGAGTGAATTATATTGAGCAGCCCAAAAAAATTACAAGGTCATGCTCTTGTTGAGCCATGACATCATCTAGAGACTCTAATTACATCAGGGCAGCCACCGCCACCAACCTGCCGCCTCTTCCTCGATACACATGGTCCAAAAAATTGTTCTTTTGAGATCTTTACGCCATCCTAGGCATTCCATCTGCTGACAACAATGCACAAGTAGTCCTAAACCAATCCTCCGAGTGTTGCTTGCGCCCGAGCGTCCATATTAGCACTTTGCTTTCTTGAGTAATTTCTGCGAAGCTTGCCACCTCATAACCTCCTTCAAACACAGGAGGGTTCCTTGTCTGCCATACCTTATGTAAAAAGAAATATCTGATGATTTGGGTGCTAACGAGGAGGGCATGACTTCCTAAATTCTTGCCTCCAAGGAATAGGTCAGTCTTGAAGAACTTAATTTTCCATGTTCTTTGGACCCACTTACATATTTTCCCTGCGAGGCCTTTAATAGTTGGGCACTCCATGAATAGGTGGGCCAGATCTTCTCTAGCCATCCTGCACCCCAAGCATCGATCTGACCCAATCCCTCTCTCCTGAATCTTCACCCCCGTCGGTAGAGCACCCCAAATTACCTTCCATAGAAAGACCTTCATCTGCTGTTGTGGAGCCTTTGGCTTCCATATGTACTCCAATACTTACTCCCACCTTTCCTCCGGACATTGCTTTTTCCATAGCTTGTTTAGGGGGCTAGACCAATTCTTCTTATGCATCATTGTCTGATAAATGCTTTTAGGATGGGGTTTCCCTAGTAGACTGCTTTAGGGCCATTTCCAGGCTTGCCAATCTGTGATTCAACGTGACAAGTTTAAAAAAAGAAATTGACTTTACTTTTTCTTTTAAGGCAGACTTTACTTATCCTTGTGAAAGCCAATTTTGGGTGGCTCAAGTTTGATTTTCAAAAGCCAATGGCCGTAAAAATTAAAATTTTAAGGAATTGTTTGTATGTGCTCTAGCAAAAGTTTAGTGGTTTAGCGGTTTACTTTAAGAATGTGAAGCTCTTTACAAACTTCTGTGAGTAAACCCTTCTTGAACCCTCGACCGTTATCAGAAACAATCTCCAGAGGTGTGTCAAATCTACAATAAATATTAGTGTAGAAAAACCTGCTCACTATTTTCCCATTTATCCTTGCCACACTTTGAGCCTCTGCCCACCTAGTCATGTAATCTACATCCACTAGAATATAGACTTTACCATTCTTTGTTCTAGGAAGAGGACCCGTAGCATCAATGCCCCACTTTTTGTAGGGTCCATTTGCAAGCACTATTGCCCTTGGACCATGGAACAATCTTCTATTTCCATTTACTTGTAGTTGTGACAGCTTTTACACCAATGCTAAACATCCACATGCAGGCTTGGCCAAACATAATCTTCTTCACAGTTAACTCTTGGGCAAAATGACCACCATAGGGCTCTTCATCCAAACCTTTTAGAATGGCTGGAATTTCCTCGATAGATGGTACTCTTCTGCACACTTGATCCTTCCCTCTTTGATAGCCGAAGCGACAAGCTCCGAGCCGGGCGCTTTACAACGTCGCATTCGCTGCTCGGAGTCGCCCGCCACGGCTCCGCCAAGATTGCTCAGTGTGGGGTGCAAAACATAAAACTTATAGGCCTAAGTGGGGAGGTGCAAGGATGGTGGAAAGTGGCAATGGAGTAATCCCACGTGGGGGGAGCAAGTGGGAAATTGGAGGGTATAAGGGGGGGAGTGGGTACCCCCTAAGGTTGTATCAAAGGAGCAAACCGAGCTTCCTTGTCTTGCTAATGGGGACTCGGGGGTGTTGGGGGAGAGAGAGGGTGCCATTTTTGAGTTTATACATGCTGCCCAAGTACTTGGGGTCTTTTTTGATCCACTCGACAGCTCCCTTCCCAACTTGTGTTGGTCAAAAAGTGGTCGACATGCCTTTTTCTACCCAAATTAAGCCCAAAATGGACCAATTGAAAGGTGACCAAAGAGAGAACCATGTCAGCTAAGATGGGAGAGAAAATTCCTTGGGATAAGAGCCAGAAAACCCCCCTTTTTAATAGTGAAAATTTTGCGCACACCCTTTTTGGCTAACAGAGATTAGCTTTTTTGGAGCTTTTGAGAGATACCCCAACTTCGAAAGCTTGTAACTCTGTCCTCTGTAGTCGGAATCAAGCATATGGATACTCTACGGAGGTCTACACAACACGAGCTTAATTTCTTTGGTCTCAATTTTTAATAATTTTAATCATGGTTTGGGTTAGGACTGTTTCTCGCCCAACTTTACAGGTGTTCAATATAGGTGTTTTCCGTAGCTTTGTGGTGTTTCCTTACGATGGTGTGGTGTGTGCAAGGCTATAGAGGTTTTTGTTTTCCTTCTTGTTTGCACATTAACATTGTTTTGGTGCCCCCAATGAGGAGCAAGTGCTCCTATGCTCCAATTCCTATGAAATATGTATATTATGTAGGCAGTGAATGTAAAAGGGATGTGGGTCCTTATGGACAACCGCCTATATATGTGCAAATTGTGGACAACACTTGAGGCGGTTGTATAATTGGATTGCAGCCTTTGGAGGGTCATGAGGTTTTGTGAAGCCCAGCACTGGGGGCCGGGTTACCTAGTGTGAGGTGGATTAGGTTCTGGAGCGATCTATCGACATCCCTTGAGCTTTCGATGTCACATGTAAGTGTTTTTGTGGCAATCAAATATGGAAGACGAGTTCCCAGAGTATCATGGATTGCCTAATGAAATTGCACAGACATTTATTGAAAAGTTGGAAGTCAATTGCTTACTGTGCAATATACTAGACCAAGCTATATTGTTGCAGCTGCTACAATAGAGTTTACAAGACGAGGCAAAAGTTTGGCTACACAATTTTCAGGAGTTGATGCAGGCATAAAATCTAGGAGTGGTTTTGGACTCCAATCATGTGAAGCAATCTTTCTTGGCACAATACCGATCCATCAAAGTACCTGATGAAGTTTGGCATGAAATTCTGGTGTACACTCAGAGGGATAATCAAAGTGTTGATGATTTTGTCATGCAGTTCACCCCTTTATGGGAGAAATGGGCCCGGGTTTTGGGAAACGAGATCCCTCAATCCATGTTAAATAAGGACTACTTTGTGGCAGACCTAAAAGAAAGTCTGAAGTTCAAAGTTGAGCTGAAAAGACCCGTCACCTTCGAGGAGGCAGTTGCTATTTCTAGAGAGAAAGAATGGAAAGCTCAAAGGCTTAATGAATACGAGAAGGCGGTCCCTGAGCAAAATAATGGTAGCCTGGAGGCCAACGTGTTCAAAGGGCTACTAGTACTGAACAGTTTAACAACAAAATATGGAAGACATGATGACCATGATACAGGAATTAGGACGTAGTGTTCTTGGTGGTGGAGGTGGTATTGGTTGTGGACGCGGTAGAGGAATGGCTCGGGCATGTGAAGCTCAACCTAATGTGAATGTTGGTCATGGACAAGGTGGTTTTGATCCACAGAGAAGGTTCATCCCCACTTGTTATAGTTGCAGTGAACTCGGTCATATTAGCACTGGTTTTTCAAAGCCAGCCAGGATGGGAGGGGATATGTTCCCACTTCCTCAGCAGATTCCTAATAGAGCTAATGATTATGCATTGGGTATACGGGGAGATCAAGGTACTAGACAGGAAAATCAAGCCTCAACTTCTGGGTCATATGGGTGTTGAGCGAGTCGAAAAGAAAGAAGCATATGCATATGTGCTGCCAGTAGGCAAAAGAGAGAGCGGAGGCTATGCAGCACCAGGGCCTAGCAGAAAGAAATGGAAGGAGAAAGAGGGTGAAGATGCGAAAGCCAAGAGAAAGAGAAAGCCTCGTAGACAATTTGAAGTGGTGGATTTACCATTGGGAGAAGGCCAGACAACTTAATGTTTAAAGGAAGGCGTGATTGGGAGGAAAGTAAATTGTACTTTTGGACAGTTGATGAATATGGTTCCCAAACTTAAAAGGCAATGGAAGGCGTTAGTGAATCCAAAAAAAGAGCCGAAGCATGGACAAGTCAGAGTGTTGTCTGTGGGAGAGTTACTCAATATCTGTCCTGTGGTGGTGAACGCTTGGCACAAAGGTGTGGGCTTGGGAGAAGCCTACATTGATGGATTTGACTAGCAAACCATGTCAAAGTGAAATGTTTGGGAATGATCAAGAATTTAGAAGTCGAAGTCTTTAACGTGAAGGTTATGGTAAACTTTCATGTTATGTCAGCTGGTCTGGGAGCCTTTCCTCTCATTTTGGGATGACCTTGGTTGAGAGCTGTGGGTGTCGTGCAAGATTGGCACAAAGGCACAATCGGTGTGTATGACAAGAAGGGTGAAAAGAGTGTGTTTGATATGACTACCAAACAACCTATGGCCCTTGAAGATGTGAGTGAGAATGATGAGTCCAAAACTACCAGTGATGATAGTTCTGAAGACTCAGAAAGTAGCACTACTTCGAGTTCCACTGATGAGGGTGAAGTGTCATTCTTGTTGTTGGATGAAGAACATAAAGAAATTAGTGAAGTGTTGCAAATATCAGGGAATATAAATGCTTCAAGCGGTTTAGAGAAACTTGAAGAGTTAATGCAACCTAAACATGAACTGCCAGTGAGAAGAAAGAGTTGATTCAAAATATGTTGAGTACTGATTTGACACAAGGATAAAAAAAGGAGTACTTAGTAATGTTGGACAGGTTTCCAAATCTTTTTATTACCTCATATCAAGAAATAAGGGGTTTTGTTGGGGATCCTATGAAGATTGAGCTAGTTGAAGGGGCACAAAGCCAACACGGCATGAATTAAGAAGGATGGGTAAGGAACTGATGAATGCTTTAAAGGAAGAAGTGGATAAGCTTTTGGATGCAGGGTTCATTGTGCTAGTGGATAATGCTGAATGGGTAAGCCATGTAGTAGTCACCCCAAAGAAAGATGGGCGTTGGAGTGTTTGTGTTGATTACAAGCCACTAGTGGTGACCAAGAAAGATCCTTACCCTTTGCCTTTTATTGATCAATTTTTAGATGCAGTGGCAGGTTTTGAGAGATACAATGTCTGTGATGGGTACTCAGGATACTTTTAGCTTATCCTTTTTCCTGAAGACCAGAAAAAAGACTAATTTTATCATGCCATGGGGTTGTTTCTGCTTTTGATGCCTTCCTTTTGGGTTGACAAATGGGCTTGGAGATTTTGAAAGGAAAGTGGATTGGGTCCTTATCCCATTCCTTGGAAAGTTTGTCAAAGGGTTCATAGATGATTTCTGCATATACAGTTCAAGGAAAGAGCATGTCGAAAAGCTTAAAAGGACTTTTGCAAGGTATGATGAATGCGGGGGTCAGCTAAACCCTAAAAAATGTCACTTGGCAAAGCCACGGGTGAAGCTTCTTGGGCATCTTATTTCAGAAAATGGGATTGAAGCAGATCCAGAGAAAGTGGAGGCTTTGCTATTACTGTCATCTCCAAAAGATACCAGATAGTTGGCCACTTTCATACAAAAAGTTAAATATCTATCTTGCTTCATACCCTTGGCATTGCATCTATTATAACCATTGCAGCAAACAGTCAAGAATGATCCTTTGGAATGGTCTCATGACTGTGACGAGGTTTTTGACAAAGTTAAAGAGGTTTAAGTACACTCCCCATTATGCAGGCTCCTCATTGGGAAAAGGAATTCTATGTTAACCGATCAATGGAAAAAGGAGTTCTATGTTAACCCGTCAGTGGGAGATGATGCTATCGAGTCTATGTTATTGCAAAGGGGGAAGGAATCTCAGTATATGAAGCATGTTCATTATGCTAGCAGAGTAAAGACTCCTCAGGAAAGAGATTTTTCAGAAATTGAATTCGTGATGACTAGTATGGTTTATGCTTGTAGACAATTTAGACACTACTTGTTGCAAAAGTCATTCGCTTTCCTCACTAGTTATTCATTGCTTCCGCAGCTATTCAATAATTCAAATATATCAAAATCAATGATGAAATGGATTATTGAGCTTCAAGAGTTTCAGTTCACCTTTTTGGTAGAGGAAAGTACTCGGGCTATCCTAGCAGATATTCTCACTTATAAGGATACTCCGGTTTTGGTTAAAGAAGAGGTGGTGCAAAAGAAGGAAGTTAGGACTCTTGCCTTCCCTAATGCTTCGCAGTTATACTTTGATGGTTCTTATCAAAGAAGTCATGATGCTGCTTCAGGAGGCATTGTTATTTATGATGCACAAGGAAATCTTATGAGGAAGCAAGGGTTGAAACTTGATGCCAAAAGTAAAAATGAAGCGGAATACATGGCTCTCGAAGGTGGTTTTCATATTTTCTTACAATTGGGAATCAGACGCTTGCAAATCAAAGGAGATGCTTCGTTGGTTGTGAAGCAAGTGTTGGGAGTATGTAAGAATAAGAACCCTAAACTGAAAATGTTATGCTTCAAAGTGAAAGCATTGCTTAAAAAGATTGCTAAATGCTCGATGGTGTGCTTTACATGAAAGGAGATGGTTTGGTTTTGCATCGTGTACCTTGGAAATAGGAAGTTTACAAAATCTTGGAAGAAAATCATGAGGGGTCTTGTGGAGGCCATTTTGCTATAAAGATCATGTTGCATAAGGTCTTGCAACAAGAAGGTTACATATGGCCGAGTATTCAACAGGATATTAATCATTGGTGCAAGTCATGTTTGCCTTGTCAAAGGATGGGAAAGAGAATTTTGAAGCCTGAATTGCGAAAGACAATTCTAGCTTTTGATGTGTTTGAGAAATGGGATCTTGATGCTATTGGACCCTTATCTTATGACTAGCAAAAGAAATGCTTACATCTTGACCGTAGTGGATTATTTGTCACAATGGGCAGAAGCAAAGGCTGTCAAACAAATTACCAGTAAAGAGATGGAAAATTTTGTTTATGAGTACATATGTTGCAAATTTGTGTACCACTAGAGCTACTTTCTGATAGAGGACGAGGATTTAGAGGAGATCTGTTTGATTTCTTATGCAAAAAGCTCAATATACAACATAGGTACAGTTCTCCCTATTATCCACAATGCAATGGTCTAAATGAAAGGTTCAATGGAGAGTTGGTAAAGATCTTGACAAAGATGACTTAGACACATGGGAAGTCTTGGGATTCAGAGTTGCCTTGTGCATTTTGGGCCTACAGAAATGCTTTCAAAACGAGCACAGGATTTTCCCCTTACCACTTGGTTTATGGAAAGGAAGATTTATTGCCAATTGAAGTGGATAGATTTTTAGCTTTGAGCTACTATGAGGAGGTTTCAAGTAAGGCTCAGCTAAAAGCCAATGCGTGCATGGAGGATAAAAAAATTGAGAAGGGTGATTCGGTGTTGCGATACAATAGTAAATTAGACAATACCTTTCAGAATAAATTTCAAATCAAATGGGAAGGTCCTTTTTTATGTTGTAAACAAATTTGAAAATGGCACATATCAGTTGGCAGACTTAAATGGTGCACAACATAAATATAGTTTCAATGGTTATAGGTTGAAGAAATATCTAGAACGTTTGATGACAATTGTGACTGATGAAATGATGTCATTAGAAGGAGACAATGTGGAAACATTTGAAAATATGGATGAGGTTTCTAGGGATGAGATGTAGTAGTTGTTCACCCTAGACACCTCTGCTTGTCATGAATGATGAAGCAAGCTAGGGGGGTTGGCAAGAAATGTTAGGCACTTTTTGGATGAAGGTAAAGTCACTAATCCATGCTAAAAAGCTTGCTCACTAGCATCGAGTACATAGATGTACATAATGCTTTGAGTTTTTAGAGTGCTCTTGTAAAATTTATGTATAAAGTCTTGGTTCTTCTTAGTCATTTGCAAGAGTTTTGGGTTCGTCGAACTCCTAAAAGGTGGTTTTCAATGAGTACTTCCAGATGTGCTTGATAGCCGGTGAATCGGACACATACATCATGAGTTACATGCATTGGAAGTGGGCAGTTCCTTACTTCGAAAGTGGGTGAAGATGCATGCGAGGAAACACAAGTGGACTGATTTGATGGATTTAATTAGAAAAGGTGTGGCCGAGGATTTCTGGAAATAGCCGAAGTGAGAAGCTCCGAGCCGGGCTTTACAACGTCGCATTCGGTGCTCCAAGTCACCCGCCACGGCTCCGCCAAGATTGCTCGGTGTGGGGAGCAAAACAAAAAATTGATAGGCCTAAGTGGGGAGGTAGGAGGACGCTGCCAAGTGGTAATGGATTAATCCCACATGGGGGGGAGCAAGTGGAAATTGGAGGGTATAAGGGGGGGAGTGGATACCCCCTAAGGTTGTATCAAAGGAGAAAATGGAGCTTCCTTGCCTTGCTAGTGGGGGCTCGTGGGTGTTGGGGGAGAGAGAGGGTGCCCTTTTTCAGTTCATACATGTTGCCCAAGCACTTGGGGTCTTTTTTGGTCCACTGGACACCTCCCTTCCCCACTTGCCTTGGTCAAAAAGTGGCCGACATGCCTTTTTCTACCCAAATTAAGCCCAAAATGGACCAATTGAAAGGTGACCAAAGAGAGAACCATGCCGGCTAAGAGGGGAGAGAAAATTCCTTGAGATAAGAGCAAAAAAGAACCTCTTTTTAATAGTGGAAATTCCCTACACACCCTTTTTGGCTAACAGAGACTAGCTTTTTTGGAGCTTTTGAGAGATACCCCAACTTCGAAAGCTTGTAACTCTCTCCTTTGTTGTTGGAATCAAGCATATGGAAACGCTACAAAGGTCTACATGACAGGAGCTTCATCTTTATGGTCTCTGTTTTCAGTAGTTCTAATCATGGTTTGGGTCAGGACTGTTTCCCACCCGACTTTACAGGTGTTCAAAATAGGTGTTTTCTGTAGCTTTATGGTGTTTCCTTCCGACGGCGTGGTGTGTGCAAAGCTATATAGGTTCTCATTTTCCTTCTTGTTTTCACGCTAACACCATTTTTGGCTCTCCATAATTTCCATAGTGAGCTACCTCACCCTACCAAAATCGCCTAAACACTGTTGCTATTCTTACCTTTTCATTATGCATAGGCATATGTGAATCAGAGGACTTTTCCCATATCTTCTTAAAACCCTCAGCTAACTAGTCACTGGGCTAGTTGAGCCAAAAAAATTAATAAAAACAAAATTCAAAGTATATTATGGCCCATTGGTGTGTAAATATTTTATTGTATATATGGCCTAAAAATAAGGAATTTGCATAATTATTTTGGTATTTATTTAAATATTTCTACCTAAGTGTGCATTATTTTCCTAAGTATGCTATGTATATTTACTCATCATTACCATAATCTTTCTTACCTATGTATTCTATAAAAAATCATTTCATGCAAGCTCCTCTTATTTTTGGTGTGAATCCACTCCAAGGAAAAACCTCAAAAAAAAAACCTTCCACCGTCAGTCATTACCTTTCACTAAATTTCTATTTTCTACAGGTATTTTTTCTTACTTCATGTAAATAAATATACATCAATAAGGCAAATGAGGGCCCTCCTCATTTGATTCCCTATATTTTCATATATTTATTATATATATATATATATAAAGCCCACGCTATTTTAGATTCCATGAATTGTTTATATATACTAGCTTGTTTTTTTTCATCATATCCATATATTATATTTATGCATAATCCACAACCATGCATATATTTAAACCTCTAAGAATCAATTAGTTCATGCTCTAATGCAAGGAGGGGCTCACCTTTGGAGCCATATGAAAATTCAACAAAAGGGAAGACTCTTTTGTCAAGAAGAATAGGCATTTTGGTGAAATTTTTTATATTCATCTCCACTCCAAATATGAAGTGGTAACTACTGGACAAAATGGGGATTAAAAGTTGAATAAGCACCTCAAAAATTTTCATAATTTTTGGAGCTACCACCGGTGAGGTATGATTTTTTTATTGGACTTGAGTCTGTCCACTTCTCTCACAAGTAGCCCATGGTCTTCTATCACCTCTTTCCACACTTCTACACACATACACACACACACACACACACACACACACACACACACACACACTAATTCCTCTCAATCCCTCACTCAAACCTACACCTCCCATGGTTTCTCTCACCTTCTTCATCATTAACCTCCCCTCTTACTTCCATAGCTCTCATATCAGCTCTACATGTACACATATTTGCTAATCAAGTCTTAATTGTATGTCTTACCCCCAAAGCATATTACGCATAGGATTAGTAGGTCAAAGATGACTGTGTAATTAAAACTCCTCAATTTTTTTTAGAGAGCATACATGTTAATCATAAAGGCACACTCAATGGATGATAGTGCTTTTAGAAAGTTAGGTATTGTAAATTAGATTGTAGTAAGTGAGACGAGTTTCATACGAACAAGTTGCTGAAGGAGAAGATGATTTGGAGGATCTTGAATATGAGAGGAACACGTGCATATACTAAATTAGTAGAAGGAAGGAAAATAACAGAGATGTTTAGAATGGGAAATTACCCCTAAGGTATAGTAAAGTTCATGATGCCGTAGTGGATACTGAAAGGAGTAAAGAAAGTATCCAATAGGATAAATATGTATTCACCCTTGAAAGAAACAACCTCGGGGGGTTCACCTTTCAATATCCCCTATATATACTGTGTGTTCATGTGGTATTATGAAAACCCCTCTTTTAACATGTCTGAATGAATAAAATGACCCCTTATATTAGGAAAGTTTTTCAAAATTTTATATAAAAACCCCTTATTTTAATGTATCTCTCTTAAAATTACCTAAAAATTTTGCATTTTAAAACCCCTACTATTGAGCTCACGTTATACATTAACATGATTACATAGTGCACCCCCTACGAAACAACCCATAGTCAAAAAACTAATTAAAAAAATATGAAGCACAAACGCCAAACAAACTTGATTTTGACTTTGTGTGGGAAAATCAAGGGATTAACAACCACACCATGGGAAACCTACCCAACAGTGATGTTGTTTATTATGTTGGCATTCAACAAACTTGACCGAGAAAGATGTAACCACCAATGCATTTTGGTGTTTACTTTCATCGTGGGCTCTTACAAGGTGGAAGAAGCTTCTAATTGCCTCACGAATATTGTCTTTTAACGGAGGCTCAGGTGGCAGCAGGCCCAAAACCCTTGGCATCTTCCGATAATTCCCTAAATCATAACCTCTTCAGCTTCTCATCCATGCCTACTGATGGGGCCTTCAATCGGTCTTCCGCTGCGATGGAACAACAATAGTAGAAGTGCCACTGACAACGTTCATTACCAAGCAATCAAAGCGTGCCGTGTGTAGCAATTTTTCATGCATCATGACAAACTCAGAAAGCTATTGCCCCATGCTGCACATGCAGTTGCAAAATGTCGATTCTCAACCACCCAACCTGCTATCCATCCAACTACGCTCAGTCACCTGAATCTCTCTCACGTTCTTATGCAACCACACACATGTAAGGCAGTCTCCCTCTTGGCTACTTCTCTCTTTGTGAATTTTCATTTAGCCCCTCTCTCTATCTCTCACTGCCTGTCCCATCAACAACATCTTAATCAACCACCCCCCTAGTCAACATGCAAACACAACCTCACTACCACACCCCACTCTCAAAATCAAACGCTCCCAACCATCATTCACATGCCATGAATTGATTGCCATCCTTTTTTTTAACTTTCATTGTAGTTCGAGAACTATGGAATTGGTGCCAATTGTATCACGCTATCTCTCTCTCTTTTGAGTGCTTACATGCAGCAACCAAGCCATCCAATCCATGACCAACCACCAACCACCACCCACCAAACAAACTCTCTCTCTCACACAATCAATTTTTCCATTGCTTGTGGAGGGGCCACTATGGTGATGGACGAATTGGTGGTCAACATTGGGGTGCCAGGTGCGCTAGCTGTTGTAATTGTTGTTGGTGGGCCGGCCATCTTTCCTTCAGATAGTGCGGGTGTTTGGGGCTACTAGTACGGACTTTGTAATTATGCTTCTAGGGAGGCCTAATAAAAGGCTAGCGGCCTATCTTCGGTAGTGGATTGAGTAGAAATTTGAGCTTATTGTCGGGACTTCCTTTAATAGAATTGCATTTGGCATGAGAAACCCCCTTTCCTCACTCTGCACCCTTTTTCAACGTATTCATGTGCTTAAAGATGAAGACATCATGTTTGTTTTTTTAAATTTTTAACTTTGGTTGATGTTATGGCCTCCATTTGGCTTTAGCTATGGAAATTCCTCATGTTATCGCTTCAAAGTAGCACATAGACATGGTGGTAGCTAAATAAAGTTTAGTCACATTTAAACACACTTTTATATATATGTGACAACCGTTTGGGAAAAGCTCCATACCTCATCAATGAGTCCTTCATTCTTACTAACTTGCATACTGTAGCTACCTCTATCAAAACATGATTAATGTCTAAAAATATTATAAGTGTCATCATGAGTCAGTAGTTTTTCTTGCTATTCTACTACATGCACATCACACTCTCATTGTGACTTTTTTTTCACATGTATGTATCATCATGTTAAAGAATTTGTTCCTCAATCTAGCAACGTCATTCATATTAGTAAACAGTAGTTAATCCTTTAATTATGCCATGTTTTAAAATTTTAACTCACCAAATACCCAAGTATTCCTCCTATACAAGACCCCTACTGTAAACTTGGAGCTATGACCACTTTTTGCAACTTGTACGATGATGACACTACATGGTCTTTTAGTGATTTATTTCATCCATTGACGTTATAAAAAGTCATACCCTCATATCTAGGGCTTAAAATTTGTTGCAGTGAAGATTTTCTTGCTTTTGCTCTCTTCAAATGGCTCATTACAATATTTTACTAGTTGCCAATTACATATCATTGTTCAACACCATTCCTTAACTAGCCTCTCTTATGGTGATAAAGCATCTCCAATCTTTGATTGTTGGGCAGAGAGTCCTAGTTCTGCTTTACCGTCCTCACAACTCGCATGTAGAGCCTTTCTTGTCAATGGAAGTTTTACATCTGTTTTGGTAATCAGCAAAGATGCTTCAATAAAGGTGGTAAAAAACACATAGCAGGGCTGGAATGAGAATATTTGGCTCTTTTGCAGGCGATAATAGAAATAATTCGGCTAATTTCCAATACAAAAAAATATTGTATTTGTACAGGTGCAAACATTGCCACAAACAAAAGTCGTAAGACCTCCCATATTTGTTTATTTGGTTGATTTCTTGTTGTTCCCACTCTCATTGATGTGCGAGGGAAGGACACACCTCAATGATGTTGTCAAAAGGGGAGGGGGGGCTTCTACTCATTGTTTCAAATGGTTTTGTGAACTCTTCCATGGTATGTACTTAGCCCATTGTTAGTGGTTTGGGATTGAGGGGGAATTGTTGGGTTCAAGCCCACTGGGACCGTAGGAAACACTCTTGTGGCAGAAACATATGCACACTACTCTATTGTGGAGTTTGCATAGTAAAGGAATGGTTAATGTTAGTTTAGATTCTTATATATATATATATGTAAGAAGGTTCAACTAATAAACATAGCATGTGGTTCTTTTTGGTGCTTCTACTAGTAGGCCCATCCAATTTTGCATTCATTGATTAAGTCTATGCTCTCTCTCCCTCTCTCTCTCTATGTGTGTGTGTGTGTGCACTTCTCTGCTCGCTCGCCCTCTCTCTCTTGCCATGGCTTGCCATAGGTCGCACCCTCCATAGTCACAGTCTTCAACAATATATGTCATTGGTGATCGAAAGAATATGTGTTCAAACCTCTCCGATGACCACTGAGTCCCCCAAAAGAGAACAACACCCACCCACCCCAAACAAGTGAAAATTTATTATGTCTTTGAAGCTTTTAAAATGTACTCAGTGCCTTTAAATTGTACTCAAAGCCTTTAAATTGTATGCGTGGAATGTCTCCAATTTAACAATCTTAGGTGCTCATAAAAAGAGAGCAACTTATAAAGATAAGACTTAAGTAAGTGAAAATTAATTCAATATGGGGTTTTCTTTAAATTTGTGACTTGTCATAGCACACACAATGAATATTTTGTATAAATTATGTTTAATAATCCGATAAGAACCTCATTTATTCCTTTTTTTGTTTTTTGTTTATATAACAAAACTCAAATTGTGAGTGAATTATATTGATCATCTCAAAAAATTACAAGAACTTGCCATGCTCGTGCCAAGCCATGACATCATCCAAAGACCAAACTTATATCGGCTATCTAGGGAGCCACCCCTAACGACTTGTTGAGATGTCGAGCTCTACACCTTGAGCTGGCATCCACTACGGGTCTTGGCCGCTTACGTCATTTACTCACTGGCGCGTTAGGTGACCGACACAAAGGATCTCTGCTAGTGATTCTACAACTGGACTACACTTATAGTGCCAGCCTAGTACGCTTCTAGCGAGTTCAAACTTAGTGACCGCATGTACATATGTTCTACTTTTCAGCTTTAGCACTTAGTCATTTTGTACTCTCTTTTCTGAGAAGAAGAAGAAGAAGCTTTCCATCTCTGTGTGCTTTGTGCTTGTCTTGTGTAGCTCTCTTGCATCCTCATTCTTTACATGGTATCAGAGCCTGGTGCAAGCAAGAGAGGCTAAGAGAGCAAGAGCATCACAATCCCTTTGTTCGCAATCCACGAGTTTCTGAACAAGTTTCTGAACAGGTTTTTCGTACAAGTTTCTGAACAGGTCTCCAAAGTGCAGTATATAGAGATTTATTGTACAAGTACAGTGGTTGTATGTACGTTTGATTGTGGACACTCGTTGAGTGTAGAAAGCGTTACAGGTACCACGATAGCAGGTTCAACAGATTTGCAGGTTTTTGCAGATTGCAACTATTTTGTCTTAGTGTTTCAAGATGTCTGACGGTTTCAGTCAGATTGTTACTAAGAAGCTTGAGAAAAATAAGAACCCTGCATGGAAGTTCAGAATAACAAATTTCCTAAAAGGAAAAGGTTATTGGGACTATGTAGAAGGAGACAATGAAAAGGAACCAGAGATTCCCGAGGCAAATGCTACAGCAGAACAAAGGAAAGCTTTGAGGGACTGGCAACAAGGCCAGAGCAAAGTGATGTATTGGCTTTCTATGAGCATCACAGATGGCATGATGGGCTATCTACAGGATGCTGAAACCCCCGCCATTGCATGGAGAAACTTAGGCAGAGTGTTCGAGGTGAACACCAAAGCCAGGAAGATTCAACTAAAGTCGGAGCTAAATCAGGTTAAGAGGAACAACCTCTCAATCAATGATTATGCCTTGAAGATCAAGAGTATCATTGAGGCTCTTGGATCTATTAAAGTTTCAGTGGAAGACGATGACATTGTCCGTGCATGCTTGGATGGTCTAGGAGATGAGTATGTACATTTTAGGTCTTCCATGAATACAAGAGACGACATCTCCGTGTTCCAAGATTTGATTTCTATGCTTATTCTTGAGGAGAAGAACCTTGACACATCTTCTTCTCATGGCAGAAATAATTCTGAACAGGCCTTCTATTCTAACTCCAACAGAGGTAGAGGTAGAGGTCGTGGTCGAGTCCCAAGGGGTTGCAGGGGCCAATTTCAAGAAGGTCAATCAAATCAAAACAATACAGGTGGCAGGGGAAACCAGTCTCAAGGCAGGGGGAGTCAAAGAGGTCGTGGTGCAGGATCAAGCAGGCAGCAACATACTCCAGATAGCAGAGAATGTTGGACTTGTGGTGAAAGAGGTCACATGTCACGTGACTGTCCAAAGGGAAAAGCAAGCGGAAAGAGAGAACAGGGCAACTATGCATCTACTAGCAGAGATGCAGATGACAGCAAAAACGAGCGCATGTTTGTTATGCAGCATGTAATGAATACAATGACTGCAGAGAATTCCACCCAAGATGATGTTTGGTATGTGGATTCAGGTGCCTCTAATCACGTGAAGTCTCGTGGAGAGTGGTTTAGAGATATGCGCAAACCAGATGTGTCAGGCTATGTGCAGACAGGAGATGACACAGCTCACCCCATTGCTCATGTAGGGGACATACCTCTAAATACGAAGAGTGGGAAATCAAAGTACTTAGCAGATGTACTTCATGTCCCAAACATTACAAAGAATCTTGTTTCTGTTGACAAATGGTTGAGCAGGGTTTGCAGGTTCGCTTCAATCCAAATGGTTGTTATGTAGAAGATTTCCAGAATGGCTGTAAGCTGATCACAGAGGGCAAATGTGTGGGCAGAATGTTTACGCTGAATGTAGACATGCCTGAGGTAAAAGCTGCATTATTTGCACAGGGCACAAGTGTTGTGGCTGATGTTGACATTTGGCACAAACGCATTGCCCATGTCAATGAGCAAAGATTGCGCAGCATGCAATCAAAACAGATTGTAAAATGTTTGCCCAAATTCAAGGTGGATGGTATGCATAAAGTGTGTGCAGCATGCCAGTTTGGAAAACAGTCAAAGGGCTCATTTCCACATGAGCGCAATGTATGTAAAAAGCCACTTGAGGTGGTGCACACAGATGTTTGGGGTCCAACCGATACTGCAAGTATCCATGGTTGCAGGTATTATGTCTCTTTCATTGATGACCATACAAGGAAAGTATGGGTCTACTTCATGCGTAACAAAAGTGAAGTGTTTGGTCACTTGCAAGACTTCAAAGTCATGATTGAGAAGGAGACAGATATGCAAATCAAGACATTGAGGTCAGATGGAGGGGGAGAGTACTTCTCCAATGATTTTTCATATTTTCTATGAATGCATGGTATACGCAGGCAGTTTACATGCAGATATACTCCACAACAGAATGGGGTCGCAGAAAGGAAAAATAGGCACATTGCAGAGGTTGCACGTGCATTGATGAATGAGAAGAACATGCATCATCATTTCTGGGCTGAAGCCGTAAATACAGCTGTGTACATTATGAACAGGACACCTACAGCTGCGGTGCATGATGTAACACCTGAGGAAAAGTTTACAGGTACAAAGCCTGATTTGGCACACTTGAAAGTGTTTGGCTGCATAGCTTACGTGCATGTACCAGATGAGTTGCGTAGGAAATTGGATCCTAAAGCAGAGAAATGTATTCTTGTGGGATATTCCCTTGAACAAAAGGGGTACAGGTGCTACAATCCTACTACACGAGAATTACGAGTGAGCAGAGATGTAGTCTTTGATGAGATGAGCAGCTGGTACAGTAATGCACATGGCACTATTGGGGCTGATGTAAAAGATGATGTGGTTGTACAAAATGTGAGGCCACAGTCACAGGTTTTGAGTGGACCACAAGAGTCCTCTTCTCGTGGCTCTGTTGAGAAACCATGGAATGGTAGACTACTTACGCAGGTTACTCCACCAATAGGTACAGGGAATGTATCACGAAAAGGAAAGGAAAAGGTTGATGAACCTCCCTTTATGGCTGATGCATCATCAGGTTTTTCACATGTAGACATGGATTCAGATGGTTCTGAACAAAGTCTTGATGAGGAATTTGGAATTCCGGCTGTCAGGACACCTGGTGTAAGAAAAGTACAAGAAGATGCTAGAGGGCAAAGGAGTGACCCAGGACCGCGCAGATCTAATAGAGTCAGAAATCCAGTTCAGAAATTGACTTATGATAGGTATCTAGCGCATCACCAAGCCTACATGGCTAAGGTGATACAGGATGTGGAGCACACATGTTTTGAGGATGCAGTTGGAAATGTGCATTGGGATGATGCAATGAATGAAGAGATGGCTGCATTGGAAGCAAACGACACATGGGAGTTGGTGCCATTGCCAAGTGGCAAGAAAGCTATTGGCTGTAAATGGGTGTATAAAACCAAGCATAAGGCTGATGGTAACATTGAGCGTCACAAGGCAAGGCTGGTCGCAAAGGGTTATGCACAGACGTATGGCATAGACTATGAGGAGACCTTTGCTCCAGTGGCAAAGATGACGACTGTGAGAGCTGTCATAGCAGTGGCTGCATCTAGAGGATGGATTATGCATCAAATGGATGTAAAGAATGCCTTCTTGAATGGTGAGTTGCAAGAGGAAGTGTATATGGATCAGCCACCTGGTTATGTTGATCCAGGTTACCCAGATTATGTATGCAGACTTCTCAAAGCTTTGTATGGTTTGAAGCAGGGCTCTAGAGCATAGTATGATAGGATTGCCAAGTATCTTGTCAGTATTGGTTTTAGGAGAGATCATGCTGATCATTCACTCTATGTACGTGATGTTGGGGTATAGGCGCTTGTGCCTTGCCCGGCCGCCCAGAGTCTGGGCGCCCACTGACTTGTATACCTTATACATAGCATAAGTGTATAGGGGGCTGCTCACTCTTTGAGTCTCCCCACACACATCGTGTGTGTCTCTCCTTCTCTCTCTCTCTCTCACTCTCCGTCTGTGGTGCTCCCCGATCCCCTTCTATTGGTATCAGAGCTATGGTGACCGCGGAGAGCACGACGGCTTTGAGAGCTTCGAGGCGATAGCTCTCTCGCTCTCGACGGTGGAGTTCGATCGCGGAGTTTCACTGAGAGCGATTTTAGCTTGAGGAGCATTGTCTTCGGAGCTTAGGAGCTTGGTGTGGTCAAGCTTGGTCGAGGAGGCGGTTGTGGCTTCCTTGGTGAGAGGAGCTTTTGAGCTCAGTGGAGCTCGTTAGAGAAGTGCTTGGCGGAGGAGAGCTTGACATTCGAGTGCTTGGATGCTGTTGTGGCAGAGCTCTTGTGTTGGAGCTTGCATTGAGAGGACATTGCATCACGCAGAGTGGAGCAGGAGCAGGTTCAAGACTGTGTGCAGCTCGTTTTTGCCATTTTCGGGCTCTAAAACGCAGTTTTTTGCGTAGCTCCGTCATACAGAGTCAGATCTACATGATCCAGGAGTCTAGGTCAGGGTTTTGGCACGCTCCGAACACGATGGTGATGTCTATTTGCTGAAATTATGCTTTGAATTACAGCAGGTACAGCAGCAAGTTTATTTGTGCACTCTCGGGTCCCAAAAACACTGTTTTTGGCATAGCTTTCACACCCGGACTCGGATACATATGATCCAGGAGTCTACCTTGGGGTTTTGGCACGCTCCGGACGCGCTCGTCATATCAGAATTTTAAAATTCTAAACGCTGAATTTTCTGCAACAGCAGCAGTTGTTTATTGTGTGTCGAGGATTCCACACATGGTTTGCTCTAAGATGTGAGAGTGATATTTGTTGCAAGTTTCCTCACAGGTGGGAGGATACGATGTATGCCTTATGTGGTTTGATGCTCAGGGAGACTAATGTGATTGCATTTTGAGCTTGGCAATGTATGCCTCGAGCATGTTTTTTGGCAGTCACAGGTAGAGCAGATATTTGTGTACTAGATTTGCAGGTGTTTGCAATGATGTATGCAAAGTGTGGAGATTGGTGCATGCATTTGGAGTGCGGTTTGATGCGCTTTGGTTGCTCATGGTTTTGAGCGTGCAGTCAGTTTGGTTACTGGTTTTGTGGCCGTTTTACTGACGAAACTCTGGTGAAATTTTCCCAGGAGTTTTATGCGCATCATTTATGCGATCTAGTTAGAGATTGCGGATTGCACTCAATATTTGCGTGCGGTGTTCTCTGCAGGTGGGAGATTTTTGCGTGTGTATGCATCGATACCGCACAGTGTGGGCTTGGTGATTAGCTCACAGATTGCAGTGTGATACTAGAGCAGGCGAGGCTTGTATTGACATTGCGGGAGCTCTATTTTGGAGTGTGTCTCCCAAGTTTTACATTGTGTTTCTGGCCATATTGGTAGACAGTTTTCAGGTGTTGTTGGTGAGGTGGTTTTGCTTTCTAGTTTGCTACATTGTGCTCATGACAGAGACAGGTGATCGATCAGATTGTGACCTCTCACAGATGCGCATGTTTGATGGGTCAGACTTTGCGGCATGGAGAGAGTGTATGCTTGATGCATTGACACAGCGAGGGTTACATCGACCATTGAGTGGTGATGCAGGTAGACCTTCAAACATGTCTGACGATCAGTGGCAGGAGCTAGAGGAGATGGCACTATCTACGCTCTCTTTGCACCTTGCGGAATCTGTATATGCTCTTGTTATGTATGAGACTACTTCGAGAGCACTTTGGCGCAGATTACATGATATGTATGATAGATTTGAGTCATCACGGACTCGTGTGAGACATGTACATTCACGAGCGCGCCGACATGTGACATGTTGGTATTGTGGTCATTCTGGACACGTTAGACGGCGCTGTTTTCGTCGTATGCGACATCGTAGGAGACATGGCAGTCTCAGAGATGTATGTAGTGATGCCATGGACTCAGTTGCTTTGACAGTTGAGGCACATGTAGTGTCGGAGTATACTAGTGACGGGGATGTCACTTTTACCTCGAGCTATGCACGAGATGCTATACATGTGGATAGTGCACTCCCTTCGCAGTGGTTGCTAGACGCGGATGCTATGTTTCATGTCACGCCGCATCGTGCCTGGTTTTGTAGCTATTCTAGCGGGATGCTTGGCAGTGTACGTTTGACCGATGGATCGGTGCATGCGATAGCAGGTGCAGGAGATGTGAGACTGTCATTACCGAGTGGCCTTAGGACTATATGGATATAAAGTTTTATAGGTATAAAATATAGATAGGATTATATCCTTAGGTATATAGGATGCACCTCTATATATGTGAAGCATGTGGCCCAATGGCCATAGGATTTTCCCCAGAGCAGAGGATGTTGATAATAAGTTTTTTCAAGAAAACTCTATTTCATCTTATGTCTCTATTTTGGTATCTTTAAGAATCTATGAGAGTCTAAAATATTTCTATCTTTGTATTTAGAACTAAGGATAGGGTTTTTTGTAGACCTATAATAGAGAAATAACTCTATAACCTTAGAATTCTAGTAGGTTACTTTTTGCATGTGTTGCCCTATGGCCTTAAGGCCATAGGACATGTACGGAGTACTCTAAAAACTCAGGATTGTAGGGTACTTTTTGCAGGTATAAAATAGAGAGAACTCTATAACCTCAAAATTGTAAGATACTTTTTGTTGTAGCATCCTATGGCCCTAAGGCTATAGGGTGGTTTTTGCATGTACCACTGTATGACACTAAGGCCATAGGGAATTTATGGAGTACTTTATAAATAAAAAGAAATAATCTAAAGACTCTTAGCCATACGATATACTTTAGTGAAACAACTCCTTTGCCTATTTACTTTGCATTATGTAGACCCTAAGGACAAAGTGTGGCTTCTATGTTTGCTATAGCCTTATTTTCCTAAGGCCATAGGGCGGCAAAGGTCCCATTAAGATAATAATGTAATATATATAAAGAGTATCCAGTGGCCCCAAGGGTAATGGATGGACTAGGTGTTCTTCTAGAGCATCCATATTGACATGCTTTGGTCGTGGAGCCATACGGTATCCTCTATATGATTTTTGATAGTAACCTACTTTGTTTTGAGCCTAAGGGATTGTAGCCTTATTTTTATATATCGGTATATTGGAACCTTAAGGACCAAGGGCCATAAGGCTTACTCTATTATTTTTGATACAAGGATATTGATAATAGGTCTTGTAAGATCCCTTATTTTTGGGTTTCTTTTGCTAAAGTAAGGTTTTAAAGTGAAAAGAAAGATCTCTGGCAAACAACTCTATCAAATATTTCGGGTCTCTTTTGTAATGTTTTAAAGTGAAAAGAAAGGTCGTTTTTATATTTCGATCGGCCAGACGGATGTTTGGTTCGATCTTCGAAAACTCCATTAAAAAAAAAAAACTTCATACTTTTTGGTGCTTTTTTCCAAAAAGTAGGGCCAGATCCAATCTACAAACCCAACCAAGCTATGGTTCAAGTTTATAAAAATTTGTTTTTTAGACATTTTTAATTCTATTTTTAGCTTTTTATGATTTTTAGTGCCTTTTACTAGAAAGCGAGCCCGCTTTCTTGTACCAATAGACTACGAAAACTCGTGGTTCGAGATCTTGGAAAAAAATTTGTCCTTTTATGCTATTTTTAGCTATTCATGCTTTTTTACGTTTTTGAAAAGCAACATGCTTTTTAGGATGAGCTATATATAAAAGTATTGTTTTTAGTCACCTCAAGTAAAAAAACAACCACTTGGTGAAGAAATGGGATTAAACAAGAATTATTTTCATAAAAAAGCGGCACCATAAATACGCAAGGACAGTACGAGAAAGTCATATCTATGTCGAGGCATCACGATGCCACATAGTCTAGTCACAATCATATTAGTTGCCTAGATACTAGACAATCGATCAATTTTTATTGTAGAAATTGAATGGTAAATGTGAGAGTTGACTACCAAAAGTTGTGCCATGTTTTTAGCAAAGCTCCTAAAAAGATAGAGCTATTTTAGGATGAGAGGAGGTGCTACCTGGTACCTTGGGACACACTTCTACCTCAGTTTTTAGTGCCGATAGATGCATCTACTATTGCATGGCGATACGTGTGTATTATACATAGTGGTGTAAGCTCTCTATCACCATCTCCTTAAGATCTTCTCGCTTGTTTGCAAGAGTAAGAATAAGAAGAACATCCTCTCTCTACTTGCTTGTTGTCTCTCTTCTCTTTTCACGGTGTGCGTGTTCTCCAACAACCTCACTGAAACCTCCATGTAGCTCTCATCATTGCTCTCTCGTGGCAAAGCAAGAAGCCTCTCCACATGCCGTTGTCAAGAGTTTTTTGGAGCAAGGGATTGCGCATATGTACATACACATGCATGGTGCATCAAATAAAGGATTGCCCAATTTCCAGAGCCAGGTGGTTACGTGGGGCCCACATGTGTACAGGTAGGACAGGATGTACATAGTGCGTAGATTTTCACTATTACCAGTACCAGTGTGTTTTCTATATAATAATGAGGAGTTGGTAGCGCGCAAAACTTCTCGAGGAAGATATCCGCGGGCCGACGACATGAGGTAAGCAGGTGCGTCAGATGGCATCTAGTGGCGTTAGGAGGGCGAACTGGGTCAATATTTGCACGCGGATGAGGACGAACACAACGTGGGTGTTTTCTTGTGAGAGTTATGCAGAAAGGTCATCATTAGGACCACTTTTTGGGGCCACTTCACGTGGTTGCGAGACACATTATTGAAAAGAAATGAGTGCCAGGTGTGCGAATGATGCAAAAAGGTGACAACTATGCACTGCGAGGTCAGTTTTTGGCCTGTTCGGGGTCCGTTTGAGGTCATCTAAAAGGCCAAGGGTGCCCAACTAATAAAGCTAAGTGTGGGAACTAAAAAAACAGAGAGAAGACCAGAAAAAACGTGGAGAAGAGAGAAGGAACAGCCGCAGGTGTGTTTTTGGGGTTTTTGGAGCCTGTTTTGGCCGTAAACTGCTCATCCGAGGTCGGATTTGAGCACTTTGACATTGTAGACTGAGATTTTGGGCCGTTCCGGACGCGATGGAACCGTCCATTTTGCCAAATTCCTCACTCTTTTTATGTTGTTTTTGCTGTGTATGTTTCTCCTATGAGCGAAGCTTCCGCTCCAATTTGTGATTGTATTTGGTATCTTTTACCCATATTGTGTGAGCTGTTTGCCCCATTGGTGTTGGCCCAAGCTCATTTGTATCTAAACATCATAAATTCTCCTCTTTTGCGCTGAATTTTTGGGTGTGTGTGTCTCTGTGTGGAGTGGGCAAGTGGATAATCTCTCTCCTCTCACTCCATAGGTGTGTTCCCTGTCTCGGCCAGGGGTATTGTGTAAGCCGAGTGGTGCCCCATAGTGTGTGTTTGTGTGTGTGTATCTTCCCAAGAGTGTGTGTCGGGTCGTTATAGAGGCGCTGTGTGTGTTTTCATCCCGCTCACATTCTTTTGGTGCCCCCACTGAGGATCTTCTTCGAGTACCTTCTTCTTCCAGCTTTAAGCTTCGAGATTTAGGATTACAGGCTACAGATTACAGATTACAGGTTACACGTTACAGGGACAGGTACAGGTACAGGTGATTCACACAGGTACAGGTAGCTGTAGTATAGTGCTATACTAGCATTGGTGTCACTTGCAGCTGTTGTGGGTATGCATCACTTGGCGCCTGTTTGAGCGCATTGTCTGTTGGATTGTATGTTACTTGTGGAAACTGCCATTGTACGCCTTTGTGAAACCATACTTGGTTTTATTTGGCAGTCCCAACCATTTCTGAGACTTGGTTTGGAAGATAGTCATTTCTGAGACTTGACTATACGCGATTTGTATAAGCCTTCGTGTGAGGGTCGATAGCGTGAGGTTTTATTGAGCTGGGGGATTCTCAAATGTGGAGATCCTTTCGGTGATACAGGTAGCTGGAGCACCCTTTTTGTGACCTCACCATAGGCTATGTACTAGTGAGTCCTACTTGATGCTCGAGTTCTATTGTTGACAGTTTATGCATACATATACAGTCTATATTTTGGGTTCCTACTGCTCTATTTCTGGGGAAACTCTGTCAAAAGTTTTCCAAGTTATGATGGCTGTTTTTTGGTCTTTTGAGCCATTTATGCTGTTATGCTACTGAAATTTTGGCAAAATCAGAGGTTAAGTCAGGTGTGCCTTCTTGGGAGCTTCATGGTTGGCTTTAATGGATGATCAAAATGGCCCTCAATTCACTCCATTTCATTTAACTCAAAGAATCCAGATAAATGTTCATGTGTCAAGGAAGATTTTTTTCTAGCAGCGCATAGTCTTTATGTTTGGGCCAAGAAGATTACGAGAGATCTTGGAATGTCCTTTGCCTGTTGTAATTCCGATGATCAACTATGAAAACTCATTTGATCTGCATGTGTTTGTCCTTATCTAAAACTAAGCTCCATTGAAGTTTCAGGGGATTGGGTAGTCAAGTTTTGGGTTCTGGACGTGTGTTCAAAGGGGTTCTCAAAGCATTGAAACTTGGGTAGCCATGGCTTTCTCTTATCCGGAGTTTCATGGAAGAAGTGATGAAGATGTGGAAGAATTTTTGGAAAAGAAGAGGTTGCCTGCATTAGCAACCAGATTCATGACCCTGCGCAGATGTTACGCCTTCTCCAAATTTGTTTGAAGAGTGATGCACGAGTTTGGTCTAAAGCATTTGAAGAGGAGTTGCGTGTAGCTGATCCACCTGTAAGGTTGAGTTGGGACAATCTACGACATGGGTTGGAAGTGGAGTTTGTGAAGAAAGAAGATCCTGACAAAGTGTGGCAAGAAGTACAGGCTTTAGTGCAAAAGGAAGGTGAGCCAGTAGATGCGTACATATGTAAGTTTTCATTGGCATGGGAGCGAATGTGCAAGGCCTTAGCACCACAGGTACCCCCGCCTGACATGATGAAGAAGGACAGGTTCTTAGCTGGTCTTTGGGAGAATATATGTTGGAGAGTGGAGCTAAAGAAGCCTAGGACATATGAAGATGCACTAGAGGTATCAAGGAACAAAGAGTGGAAGTTGAGGAAAATGAGCCAGTTAGGGGTGGAGTCTTTGCCCATGAGGTATGAATTTCAGCCTATAGAGTGTTTACAAGGTCGCATGTCAGGGGTTCATCACGAACCACTGGTTCCTGTTACTACTCAGGTTATGCAAGCAGTGGTCACTACAGCAGTGCAAGATGATGGGCTAAGGCAAGACATAAGGCAAATGGTAGATTTGATGAAGAATCTCAGCCTAAACATGATAGGTCAAGTGGGAAATAATCGAGGTCGAGGGAGGTTTGCAAATCAGCCAGGAGGTGAAGAAAGGCCTAGGAATGGTGTTGGACAAAGCAATGGTAGGTTTTGGCGGCAGACGCCCACATGTTATAATTGTGGAGAGTTGGGTCACATCAGCCCGCAATGTGATAAGCGACCAAGGATGGGGGGATACATGTATCCATTGCCAAGACAGGTGCTAACTAGGTCAAATGATTATTGCATCGAAATTAAGGGAGACGAAGGAACCAGTGGACTGACCCAGGAGGAAAAGGGAAAGACAAAAGTGCTAAGTGTAGTCACCTTGGAGAAGGCATCAAAGCTAGAGGATACATTAGTGATGCCTATTGGGAAGAGGACCATAGAGGATAAGGAAGGAAGAAGTGCCCCAGGTCCTAGTAAGAAGAAAGGAAAGAGCCATGAAGGCGAGGATGTCAAGGCCAAGAGGAAAAGGAGAGTAAGGGAGCAAGGGATTGCGCATATGTACATACACATGCATGGTGCATCAAATAAAGGATTGCCCAATTTCCAGAGCCAGGTGGTTACGTGGGGCCCACATGTGTACAGGTAGGACAGGATGTACATGGTGCGTAGATTTTCACTATTACCAGTACCAGTGTGTTTTCTATATAATAATGAGGAGTTGATAGCACGTAAAACTTCTGGAGGAAGCTATCCGCAGGCCGACGACATGAGGTAAGCAGGTGTGTCCGATGGCATCTAGTGGCGTCAGGAGGGCGAACGGGGTCAATATTTGCACGCGGATGAGGACGGACACAACATGGGTGTTTTCTTGTGAGAGTTATGCAGAAATTTCATCATTAGGATCACTTTTTGGGGCCACTTCACGTGGTTGCGAGACGCATTATTGAAAAGAAATGAGTGCCAGGTGTGCGGATGATGCAAAAAGGTGACAACTATGCACTGCGAGGTCAGTTTTTGGCCTATTCGGGGTCCGTTTGAGGTCATCTAAAAGGCCAAGGGTGCCCAAATAATAAAGCTAAGTGTGGGAACTAAAAAAACAAAGAGAAGACCAGAAAAAACGTGGAGAAGAGAGAAGGAACAGCCGCAGGTGTGTTTTTGGGGTTTTTGGAGCCTGTTTTGGCCGTAAACTGCTCATCCGAGGTCGGATTTGAGCACTTTGACATTGTAGACTGGGGTTTTGGGCCGTTCTAGACGCGATGGCGCCGTCCATTTTGCCAAATTCCTCACTCTTTTTATGTTGTTTTTGCTGTGTAAGTTTCTCCTATGAGCGAAGCTTCCGCTCCAATTTGTGATTGTATTTGGTATCTTTTACCCATATTGTGTGAGCTGTTTGCCCCATTGGTGTTGGCCCAAGCTCATTTGTATCTAAACATCATAAATTCTCCTCTTTTGCGCTGAATTTTTGGGTGTGTGTCTCTGTGTGGAGTGGGCAAGTGGATAATCTCTCTCCTCTCACTCCATAGGTGTGTTCCCTGTCTCGGCCAGGGGTATTGTGTGACCTGAGTGGTGCCCCATAGTGTGTGTGTGTATCTTCCCAAGAGTGTGTGTCGGGTTGTTATAGAGGCGCTGTGTGTGTTTTCATCCCGCTCACACCGTAATTACTCTTAAAGCACGGTAAGAATCTCTAAACTTCATAATCATCATCTCTTTCTCTCTTTTTCTGAGTAACTACTCTTTTGATGGTTGCTTTTTTGTATACAAGGACATGTATGGAGTTGCCAAATACGTAGAAGGATGCTCCATGTTTGTTTCATCATGCGTCTAAAGCACGCTGGTTTATGGAAATGGTGTGTTTATGGTCATGTGCGTACATAAAAAGCACTTTTGGTTTCACATCATGTAGGCAATAGGAACACTATTTTGTTCATATCTTTCAAATCAATATGGAAATCAGGTCAAACCCTTTAAACAATAGATTAAACACATTTGGTTTATAACATTTTCTTTCTAAGTTGGGTGTCATGTAAAAATTCGGTACGAGCAAAGACTTATGGTCAAAAAACGGCTTGTTGTCCACTACACAATAAAATTTTTTGGACCGTAGACTCCTTGGATAACCACTATATAGATGCATGGATGAGAAAACCCACTTAGCCAAATCAAAATCTTGATTAAACTTGTTGATAAATTTATTTAGGTCTCTAATAAATGTTTTTAGGTCTTTGAGACCACTTCGTAAGTGCGAGTTATTAACCATTCCATGTGATTTATGGCTTGATTAGGTGAGTTGATTTCAAGTGTTTGATATCCATAAAATGATATAAGGATATATGATTAGACAACCCAAACCGTATGGGAAAATATGAATAAGGTGGCCTTTTTTATGTGTTTTTGTTTGTTGCTTGAGCTTGGTACATGCAAAGTGATGTGATAAGATGATAGTATATATTATGGGTATGAGATTGATGCATTGGTTTGTGGTAAAATACTTTTGTTTACATGTTGTGCATACACCAAAAAATGACAAAAAGTTGTTTTTCGCATATGTGTGAGGTTATGATATATGGTTGATCAAAGAGACGGGGCTGTTTGGCATCATGATTATGTTGATTGAGTGATGTCATGTGATGTATGAAACCTCATGGATGGATTCGGATACCTCATGTGCCCGTGTATGTTGCTTTCCAAGCTTTAAGGCCAAAGCTAGAGCTCTCTATGTGCTAAGGAGGTGAGATGATGTCATAGTGCATCACGTATGCATGGTTATACATTGTCAAAATTGGATTTTGAAGTCATGTTTAATCACTGGTTGGACTTCTTTTATGCATAAAATGTTCATGTATAGTGGGCCATGTGAGTGGACTCAAATTGATTGCAGTGGATATGTCAAACTCCAAGCAGTGAGTTGGTTTAGTATGGGGATATGGTTTATGGTCAAGTGCTAAGATCCCTCATGGATTTATGGTTGTGATTTTGATTGTGAAAACCGGTGTGGCTCTTTGATCTTTTTTGGGATATGGTTGTATTGACGATTTTTTTGCAGCAATGTTTTGTACAAATGTGGTGCATCATCCTAAGTTGGGTGGAGTTCTCACCCATGTGATGTAATTGGACCATGGTTTATGGTTTTGGATTGGATCATAAAGTGATTTTGATGGTTTATGGTAGATGTGTAAGGATAGAGACCCTATATAGTCTGAATGCTTGAAAAATATTGTTTGTGTATATGGAAGATACTATTGTGATTGGCTTTCATGTGTTATGTTTCTCATGGTAGCTTCGCAAGACTAGTATCACCTACATCGCTTAGCCTTAAATAAATGTGACAATGACCTTGGGATTTTTTGGATTGGGGGTGTTACCTAGGTCTTCTTTTTTGTTAGGCTGCATTGAAGGTTTAATGACCTACATGGATAACGTGTTGGGAATCTTGCCTTGGCTTTTCTTGAACACCCGATGCTGGACATTAAAGTAGTATGGTTGCTAATTGGTATGGTTGGTGTTGATACCCTTTCATCTGCTAGTATTTATTTGGGATCCGTTTAGAGCTTGGGTTCATGAAGGGAGGCGAAGGGGCCTCAACCTATGTCTTGCTTAGATAGGTTGGAGGTGTTCTTACTGACTCTTGAAGAAGAAAAATTTTCTTTATCCATAGTAGAGAGAAAGTGGATGGGTGGACCGACTGATTCTGCAAAGGATCTGGTGTTCTATAACTGACTTTTGATGTCTCATAACTAGATATTGCTATTCAATTAGGTGTAAATGATTATCCATTCCTTAGAAAATTATAGTTTAAAATTGTTTCCTCCTCCCTACCCTTTTGACTTATAGTGTAGGAAGATTAATGTAGTAGTTTGTTAACTATTTAATAAAGGGTTATTAATTGACATGATGCAATAATCAATCATATGGAGGGCTTTAAACTCACTTATCACTTAATGTCAAGGTGAGGAAACCTCAAATTTTCCAAGTGTGGAAGGATATAATATTTTTAACTTTTTGTCTCTTTTAAAAATAAGAAAAATAGATTCTAATATCCATTTATAAAATTTTATTTTAGAATGCTTGTTTGACAATTTTGTAAGGTTTTAAAGCAAAAAGAAAGGTTGTTTTCATGTTTCAATAGGTCACACAAACATTTGGCTCAATTTTAGAAATATTTGCTTTTCTAAGTTTTTTCATGCTTTTTGGTGCTTTTATGCTATTTTTAGCTTTTCGTATTTTGCAACATGTTTGAAAAGCAAGGTGTTTTTTTGGATGATCTAAATAAAATATCATTCTTAGTCATCGTCGGGTATAAAAACGATCACCCAATGAAGAAACGAAATTAAAGGTTGGAGAAATTTTATGGATATTATTTTTGATAGAAAAGCGACACTATAAATACACCAAGGCAGTATGAGAAAATCATAATTATGTCAAGGCTTCACGATGCAGCATAGTTTAGTCACGGTCACATTAGTTGCTAGGATACTAGCTAATAATTAATTAATTTTTATTGTAAAATCTGAATAATAGGAGGAAGAGTAGACTTCCAAAAGTTGTGCCATGTTTGTAGGAAAGCTAATCTATGCACACGATGTGTTTATGGGCACATGTGTACATAAAAAGCGCTTTTGGTTTCATGTACAATAGGAACACGATTTTGGTCATATCTCTCAAACCACTATGAATTAGGTCGAACCCATTAAACCAAAGATTAAACACGTCATTTAGAACATTTTCTCTCCTGGATAACATTTGAAATTCTACACGAGCAAAGAGTGATAAAAAAACAACTTTTTGTCCACTGCACTTTTAAAATTTTGGACCCCAGGCTCCTTGGAGAACCTGTATATAGACTCATCGGATGAGAAACCCCACTTTGTCAAATCAGAATCTTTTTTAAACTTTTGATAAATGTATTTAGGTTTCTGTGATCACTTCGTGAGTGTGAGTTGTTTACGATTCCATGTACGGGTTACCTACGCTTGTAGGGATGCTACCAAGGGGGAAGTACCATATGACACTGTGAGTTGAAAAACTGTCCATATATGTTTTATGGTTGAATTTGGTGATTTGATTTCAAGTGCTTGATGTCCATAAACTTATATGGGGGTATATGGTTAGACAATCGAAACTGTACATATACAAATATAAATAAGGTGGCTTTCTTTATGTGTTATTGTTTGTTGCCTGAATCTTGTACGGGCAAAGTGATATGATAAGGTGTTATTATGGGGCTGAGCTTTGCGCATTGTTTTGAGGTCAAATACTTCTATTTTCATGTTGTTCATGCACCCAAAAATGAAAAAAGGTTGTTTTTTGCATATGTGTGATGTTATGGTATATGTTTGATCAAAGCAAAGGGCCTTTTTTGCATCATGATTATGTTGGTGCAATGGTGTCATGTGATTTATGGAACCTCTTGGACGGATGTAAAAACCTCATTTGCATGTGTATGTTGATTTTCACCATTTAAGGCAAAAACTAGCTCGATGTGCTAAGGGGGTGAGGTGTGATCCTAGTGCATCACTTATACGTGGTGAGACATTGTCAAAATTGGATTTTGAAGTCATGTTTGATTGTCGGTCAAACTTCTATTATGCATAAAATGTCCATGTCTTAAGGGCTTTGTGAGTGGGCTTAGTCTGACTGAAGTGGATTATTAAATTCCAAGTGTGAGAATTGGTTCCGTATGGGGATATGGTTTATGATCAAGGACTGAGATTCCTCATGTATTATGGTTGTGATTTTGATTCTAGAAGATTGTGTGGTTCTTGGAACTTTTATGGGATATGGTTGAATGACCTACATGACTAACATTTTGGGGATCTTCCTCATGTTGAACATTGAAGATGCGTGGCACCTACAATGGTATGGTTGGTGTTGATACCCTACCACGTGTTGGTATTTGGGATCCTTTCAAATCTCCAGTTCATGGACGGAGATGAATTGACCTCAGCCTATGTTTGGTTCATTTAGGTTGGAGGTGTTGTGTGAGTTGAAATTGTCTCTCTCCATAGTAGAGCAAAAGTGGATGTGTAGACCGGTCATCCCTACACAAGTCCAATGCTCTACTAGTCATTTTATTATTTTGATGTTGTGGTATACCGAGATTTTGTTATTGTAATAATATATGGTTTCCTATTTTATTTGGATGGGGCATTTAAAGATTCTCTTTTGTCATTCTCTTGTGTCTTTATGCACTCTTTTTCACCCTCTACTATTCTCTCTCTCTCTCTCTCTCTCTCTCTCTCTCTCTCTCTCTCTCTCTCTATTTTTGCAATGCATTTTACACATATATTTACCCTCCACAGTGCTATTTTTTTGAATATGCTTTCATTCATATCACCCATTCAAAGGTAGTACTAGTTGTTAGGTGCCTTTGGATGTAGCCCTGCTCATGCCCTAAACTCCATGCTAAGTGGAGCACTTGGAACTCCTCCCCTATGCAAATGCTTTTGCAACTCTAATGTATATTGATATTCTATTAAACTTAAAATTGTATATTTTTGGCATAGACCCCTTGGGAGTGGTATCTTTGACCTGGTATCAGAGCCTAACGTTATGGGGATAGGATGAAGCCTGATACTAGTTATGTTAGTCATGAATCACACCCACATCTATGCTTGTTGTTTAAGAAAAAATAATGTATTCAGTATGAATTTATGAGTGCTATTGATCAGTGACACCTGCTTGAACTGTTTTCTTGTATGAAATTATGTGGCCTTGGATCACAATGAATTGATTGAAGTGTCACACAAATGTATTGTGGATTTCTTTGATTGTTTGTTTTTAGTTACAAATGGCACTAGAGCTACCTTTTGAATATGTTAGAAAAAAAGGGTAGGAGGTTTTGGCAATAGCATAACTGACTTCTCACACCTCATAACTACATCTTGTCTTTCGATTAGGTGTAAATGATTACCCATTCGTTAGAAAATTATAGTTTAAAATTTTTCCCTCTCGCCTACACTTATAACTTATAGTGTAGAAAGATTAATGTAGTATAATGTAAACCATTTTAGAAAGGATGATTAATTTAACATGATGTTGTAATCAAGCAAGCCTCCTAGAGGAAATGAGTGGCTACTAATGCCAATGTCCCAATCACATCTCAACCAACAATCATTGATTGTGACATTGATGCTATGATTCAAAAGTCATACTTGGGAGCTTTAACAGAGACAACAAAGATGTAGACAAAGTTCTTGAAGATTGGATTGAGTGTATGAATGATTACTTAGATTTAGCTCATTCATCTGGTGAGAACAAGGTAATCATTGATAAGTTCAAACTTGAAAATACGGCGAAGCGTTGGTGGAGTGTTTGCAAGAAAAGATTTGTCTAATCAAGTTGAAGGTCATGCATTGAGGACAAAGTATACAAGAAATATACGTAGATTTCTTTTTCAAGATGTAATATGTCACTATGGATGTGTGGGAAAAATAACTAGAGATAAAGGAGAATTGGATTCTAAAGTACCAAGGGAATTATTCTCCTATGATGCACATCAAACTAGCTTCAACTTACGCTTATAAACCAGAGGACAATGTCAAGAGTGAAAGAGGGCATCCTCCAATAACTAAAGCTTTGGCTAAGGCTTTTGAAGGGTGGCCAAGGTTACTACCATTTGCATTATGGATTGACTGTATGGCACATAGTCCAGTCACTAGCTTTATGCATGTTGAACTGATATATGGACAAAAACCTGATATGCTAATTCTACCTAGGATGATTGAGTCTGACAATGTGGATTGGGTCCACCTAGAAGCAACCATAGACACTTGGGAAAATAGGGGGACGACCTTGGTAACACCTGAGGGGGATGAAATGCCATAACTCGTACCCTTAAATATGATAGGAGCAATGCATATAGCTTCTGATGACCTACAACATGAAGACTTGAGTGACATTGGAGAGAGTAGCATCTCACAATACTATAGCCCACATGATTTGTAGTCAGAATCATCAATTGGAGTTGACTCTAAAGACGAATAATCTGAGTAAAACCTTGGTGCAAATGTGGGGACAAACCATTCAAGGCCCAGTGGTACCCTAGATGAAAATCTATCCAGGGGAGTAGAAGACACAAGTAGCGATTCATCTAGTGACTCTTCACTAGAGATCGTTCGTCATAAAAAATTAGACAAGAAGAGTAAAATTAGGGGCATGTGATGCTCATTGGAAGTTGGTAGATAGCTGGGGTGAATAACTTCAAAGCATTATGTGGTGAATACCCATTGACATTGCATAGCTAGAGGCTACAGAGAAGCCAAAGTTGAGCCGTACTGTAAGGAGACGACAAAATAAAGAGTTAGCTCAACAAGAAAAGGAAGTGGACGAGAAATCACAGTCCATAGAACAAAAAGACCCCACAGACTTACACCCTGCACCTAAATATTTCAAATCCTACACCCCAGAGGAACGTAAGGTTGTGTGCACAAAGAAACAGAGGACACATATCGATGGAAGTAATGAAGTCTATGAAGGTCCAATGATAGTTAAGGAAATAGAGTTAGCAGACCCAAGAGAGTCCAAACCTGTTTTCATTGCCCAAGATCTGATAGAGACCGAGGAGTATGTACTTAAAGAACTTCTTTAGGAATTCAAGGATATACTTGCTTCGACATATCATGATATAAAAGGTGTTCCACCTTCTGTGGTGCGACACATAATCCCCATGAATAGCATGGCTAAACCAGTCCAGTAACAACCCTCCAGTAACAACCCTACCCATTGAATCCTAAGTATGCAAAGATTGTTCAAGAAGAGATTGAAAAGCTTGTCAAATGCGGATCCATATACCCTATTGAGCACTCAGAGTGGGTGTTGCCAATAGTGATTGTGCCGAAAAAGACTTGGGAAACTCACAGTGTGTGTGGATCTCAAGAAGGTCAATGCCGCTACTAGGAAGGACCATTACCCCTTGCCATATTCAGAACATGTGCTTGAAAGAGTTGCAGGAAAGGAAGCTTATAGCTTTTTAATTGGGTACTCTGGATACAATCAAATCACAATTGCACTAGAAGACCAAGCTAAAATGGCTTTTATAACCGAATTCGGAGTGTTCGCATTTCGTGTTATGGCTTTTGGCTTAACCAATGGTCCTGCTATCTTTCAAAATTAATAAAGACTACTTTTAGAGAATATTTGAGGGAGTTTTTCGAAGCTTTCTTAGATGACCTTTGTGTTTATTCTTCTTGGAAAGAACGTCTATCATGTTTACAAAAAGTGTTTGAGACGTATAGATTATATTGCATCTCCTTAAACCCTTTTAAATGCCAAATTTGGGTTAAACATGGAGTCATTTTAGGGCATATAGTGTATGAAAATGGGATTTCCACAGATGAGAGCAAAATTAAAGCCATTGATGAATTACCACCACCTACAAACTATAAACGAGTTCAAAGGTTCATGGTGCATGTTGGTTATTACCAGCGGTTTATTTTAAACTTTGCCAAGATAGCTCATCCTTTGTACAAGCTTCTTATTGAGTTCCGCTCGACCGCGGAGTGTGACCATGCTTATGAGTCATTGAAAAAGACCTTGACAAGCACTCTCATTCTATGAGTTCTTGATTGGAATGTAATTTTCCATGTGCATATTAATGCATCAAACTTTGCCATTGGGTGTGTTCTAGCTCAACCAGAAGAACATAAATTATTGGACTACCCCATTAGCTTTACAAGTTGTCAATTGAATGATGCTGAGAGGAACTACACCACTACAGAGCGTGAAGGTTTAGCTATGATTTACGCAGTGAAGAAATTTTGCTACTATCTTCTATCCAACAAGTTTGTTTTCTATGTTGATCATCAAGCATTGTTGTATCTAGTAGATAGACCTTGTTCCACGGGAAGAATTACACGATGGTTGTTAATTCTTCTTGAGTTTTATTTTTCTGTTGTAGTGAGACCTGGTAAAATATATGTCATGGCGGATCATTTGTCTCTCTACCCAATGGTGAAGCCCCTACTGGAGTCGATGATGAATTGCTGATACTTCCCTATTCCTACTCGAGACTATGCTTGAATGGAGTGAGAATATTGTGAAATTTTTAGTTAACGATTTTCCACCCAAAGAGCTTCGTAAGGATATAGCTTGAAAATTGTTAAAATAATGTGAATCTTATTATCTAATTGCAGCGACTCTATACAAGTTAGGGAAGGATGATATTCTTAGACATTGTGCCCATGAGGATGAGTATTTATACATACTACAAGAAGTCCACATGGGTATAGCCAGAGGACATTTCTCGGGGGAACTAACTGCTAGAAAGGTGTTGCGATCAAGCTATTGGTGTCCTACCTTATTCAAGAATGCATCACTTTTTTCAACAGGATGTGATGAATGCCAACGTTACAAGATCACACAACGAAAGGATAAGATGCCCTTACATCCTGTTAAAGTGACTCAACCATTTGAAAAATGGGGTTGAGATTTTGTAGGTCCAATTAGTCCGGCAACTCGTAACACTCAATCTTGATATATTATTGTTGCCACCGACTATGTGACAAAGTGGGTGGAAGCCAAGGGAGACACGTAAGTTTGATGCAAGGTCAAGTGTTCAGTGTCTCTTTGAGAACATTATTACAAGATTTGGTTGTCCCTTTGAAATTGTGAGTGACAATGGTACTCATTTTATAAATGGATTGATAAAGGCACTCACGATAAACTTCATGATAGCCCACCATCAAGCAAATGGCCAAGCTGAGAGCACTAACAAGACCTTAATTTCTATCTTGACCAAAATAGTCAAAGCTCATCGCACATATTGGGATTTGAAGCTGACATTAGCTCTATGGGCTTATCGTACTTCTTTTAAGTGGCTATTAATTGTACACCATTCAAAATGGTATATGGCCAAGAAGCAGTTTTCCATGGGAATTTGTAATTCCTAGTCTGCACGTAGCTTCACAAGAAGGTTGGGATGGTAACCCTATAGTTGAGCGTTTATATATCCTTGAAAGGTTAGACGAAGAAAGACAATTGGCTGTGCAAAATGCACTTGTGGAGAAAGATAGGAGGAAGAAATGGCTTGACCGTCATCTAAAGAACAAAGATATCAATGTTGATTATAAAGTCCTTATGTATGGAGTGCGTAATGAAAAGAAAAAATTTGAAATATGCGAGAAAAGGACCACATACAGTATGTGTGATCACCCACAAGGTACCATTCGTGTGGAGACTCTTGATGGAGTTGAAACCATTAAATTCCTCAATGGGAGCAAATTTAAAAGATACTATGATCCTTTAAGACAAGAGGACCTACGTGCCATCCATTAAAAAAAAGGCACTCAAGGCACAAATAGAATTGAAGAAGATACAAGCTCAAGCTGAGGCTAAGGAGAAACAGCAATGCATAAGACGCCAATGAGAGGCCAACCTTAGAGTTACACATGCATTCCACGTTGAAAGAGAAGATGATTGATTGGACTCTGACACACCTCTATGGTACCCTATTGAACTAAATAGCACCTATGGAAAAGTGTTGTATAACTGAAAGGGCGGTGGTAATGCGTGTGCTAGTCTCCACCCAACCGTGCTATCTTATAGCCTTCCCCTAGCGTACACACTGTGTGGCCGTGCCGGTGGCCTTGCCCATAGGATCCATGTCCTTACATTACCCCCCCCTTGGAGAATCATTTTCGTCCTCAAAAAAGAACGTAGGAAAATGTTTCTTAAGTGCGGAGACATTCTCCCATGTAGAACCTTCTTCAGGTCTATCTAGCCATTTTACCAACACCTGTTGTTTGACATGATGTCTGATGCAAAGCTCATAAGAATCCAAAATATTTTTGGGCTCATGAGGAATGCTTGGCGGTGTGATAAGGTCAACCAACACACCTGTGTCAATGACATTATCATTATGTCCTAGCTGTTTTTGTAAACGGCTAACATGAAAAATAGGATGAACTCGTGAGAGCTTTGGAAGAGCTAACTTATAGTCCCCTTGACCTATACGTTTGAGAATGGTAAACGGTCCATAATAGCGTGGTGAAAGTTTAGCAAATTTTCCCGTCTTCAAAATTTCTGAATGCTCCGGAACTTTGAGGAAAACCTTGTCTCCTTCTTCAAAAGTAGCAAGACGACGATGCTCATTTGCGTACTTCCATTAGGAAGAGAATGGGGTCTAGGAGGGCCTCTTTATTTGGTAGTTTAAGAAAGTCAAATCTATAGTATTAAGAAAGTAATCAAAGGAAAATTTTTGAAATCAAATAGACAAAACGGCTAGTTTATTTGAATTCAAAGTTTCCTCCCAAAATAGAATTTAAAATCTAGCGGGTAAACCCATATCATGTAGCATATCTATGGAAAGAGCTCGACGTATAGATTGTAGATCTATGATCTCCGCTCAAATCGGAGATCATATGTGGAAATAATGGAAGGGTGAAAATCATAAAATTTTCCACCTCCTTTTTGGGATGGAAAGTGCATCCTTTGACCACTCTTACACATCTCTTACACACCCACCATTCTTGCACACATGGCACACACCTATTCGTCAAAATATTAATCACCTCCATAAGCTCGTGGAAAATAAAGAGGCCCTCCTACACCCCATCCTCTTCCTAATGTTATACTGATCTTGATCTTGCTTAACATTTTGTCGAGCAACTCGAAGCATGTCAAAATGGTCTTGGAGAAAATCCTTCGCTTGCTGTATCTTCTCCTCAGCCAACCCCACCGTAACGGGTGATCTAGGTTGAAATCCATACAAAAGCATAAATGGACTAAACCCTGTAGTCACATGCTTTGAACTATTATAAGCAAATTCCAATATAGGTAAGTAGTCTTCCCAATTGGTTTGCTTCTTGCTAACGTAAGCTCGTAGCATATTCTCTAGCACTTGATTAACTCTTTTTGTTTGACCATCCGTTTCTGGATGATCAGCCGTACTTAGATTAAGTTTAGTTTCCAACTTTTAGAACATAGCTCTCCAGAAGTGATTATCGAACTTTTGATCTCTGTCACTAATGATACTAGCTGGAAGATCGTAGAGTTTATATACATGCTCTACAAACAGCCGTGCTAATTTCGGTGTCTTAATCGTAATCTTATTGGGAATGAATCAACCCATCTTTGTGAGACGGTCTACAATTACCCAAATGGCATCATGGCCACAATTTGTAGTAGGTAGTCCTACTACAAAATCCATAGCGATACTCTCCCACTTACCTTGTGGAATCTCTAAAGGATGTAAAAGGCCACTTACCTTGAGGTGATCTGCCTTATTAACTTGGCATTATTGGTAGTTTAATACGTACTCTTGAACATCAGAATGTAAGCCTGACTAGTAAAATTGCCATCAAACTAAGGTATACGTCTTACAAATACCTGGATGACCAACACTTTGACTATCGTGACACTCAAATAAGATTTGGCACCTAGTGTCTGAGTCCTTTGGCACACATACTCTACCTTTGTGGAGTAAGTAGCCATCATCAATGGAAAGATTCTTCCATCGCTTAAGCTCTTCCGGAGTAGGGATGGATCTCTGTGTGTTGGAGTTTCCATCTACGCATGCAGAGACATGTTGATCTGGTTGTTCAGAGACATGTGAGTGTGAGGGATCCCTTTTTAAAACTTCACTCCACACTTTAGCATATGATTGATTGTGTGCACACTTGCCACATAATGACTCTAAAAATCCACTTTTTAGTTCCATGAAAGCTACTACATTATATCGCCCCTTGCAATATCGTAGCTTACAATCATAATCTTTGAAGGATTTTTGCCCATCTAGCTTTACGGCCCTTCAAGTCTATTTGAGTAGTAAACCATTTGATACTCTCATGGTCAAAAACTACTTCAAACTCGGCACCATATAAATAGTGTCGCCACTTTCGTAAAGCGTGAATTATGGCATAGAGCTCTCGCTCATAAACAAAATAATTGTGTTGAGCTCTTCTAACTTTTTGCTTTCAAAGGCTATAGGTCTTTCCTCCTGGAGGAGTACCGCACCAATGGCTTTATCACTAGCAGTCTCTACCACAAACGGCTTAAGTGGGTCAATGATTGCTAGGATGGGAGCAATGGCTTCAACTACCTTGACCTATTCGAAACTGCTTTTTTGGGCTTCTTCCCAAGAAAAGGTCTTACCTATTGCTTTAAGTTGATTCGTAATAGGAAAAGTGATTTTGGCATAGTCACGGATATACTGTCGAGAAAATCCAGCCTAACAATATTTGAAACTCCTCAACTGTGTTAGGATGTGGCCATTGAAGAATGGCAGCGACCTTGTCATTGTCCATCTTGATGCCAGAATAAGAGATCACATGACCGAGGTAATGTATCTCTCTTTTAAAGAAATCACACTTGCTTTGCTTAGCATACAACGCGTGAGCTTGTAGCTGTTAAACACTAATTGTAAGTGTTCTATGTGTTCATCTTTAGTTTTACTTCTATAGTTGAAACAAAGCTTGAGACACACAAGGCGCATCCTAATATAACAAAGAAAACATACAAGTGGGTCCTTAAATCTTCTTTCGCGACCATGGCTAATGCTAAAAAAAATAGGAGCCTTGTAAGAACACCCCACTCGCTCCTAGAAATGTAAGAAAATGTTGCATTGGATTCCCAAATGACTATTGGAAGTCCAAAGCTACATCAAGAAAATAATCAAATATGGGTGTCAAAACGTAAATTGTGTTCTTACCTGTCACCTGACCCATGTGAGTCAAATCCTATGATGATAAAGCCGATTGAAGATCGTGAAAAAGGAAAGATCACAGAACACTATACACCTGATCCAGAGCTAGTTTGGGTACCCAAGCGAGAAAGACTTGTTTTGCTCAACTCAACCGTAGAAAAAAGGAATGAAGCTTCTTGCTCTTCATGTAGTCCATATACAAAAATAGAAGCTTCGACACAATCTCCATCTACCATTGTACATATCCATACAAACAAGAAAGAGTTTGCACCTCCCATTGTAATTTCACCACCTACAACAACATTGCAAATAAAATCATGGGACAGTACCTTACCACCCTTGCAACTAGATGAAATGTCTAGGACCATCGAAAAATGTTGGTCAAAGTCTTTACCCAAGAAAACTCGGAACAAATGGTTTCAAAAGGTAACAACATCATTCCAAAAGGTATGATCTACCCAAGGAAGGGGGGAGTGTTTGTTGACATCCATTATTCACTTTCTTCTCTCTTAACCTTCCTCCCTAACCGCTCAATCTTCCAATCTTAGGGAATGTATATAAATAGCCTTGTACTCACAAAAACAAAAACAAAAAGCAAAAGAGCAAAAGCCACTAAACAAAAATCTGGAAACCTACAAGTTCTAATACATGACCCAAAATCATAAAAACACATTATTCACACGGACACGAGCTTTTAACATGGCCCTTATAATATTTTCACACTAACCATCATCTATATGTATGTACAGATATGGCTAGTATGATAGAGTCATCCACTCCTACCTTGGGTGAGAGGTACCCTCTTTACTTTGCCCAAGTGTTTCACATAGTCTACTCGGTGCTTGCATGTGAATGGGATTTGGTAGATACGTCAGCATGTGAGAGGAATTTCGAGGAGTTATAATGGCTGATACGTTTGTTGACCACGATTGATCCATACTTAGTACATGACGTCTCTCCAATCGAACAAACTTACCCTCTTGACCAAGATGACTATAGACGTCTAGTGATGTTCCTAGTGAACATTTGTGCCTCTGATGATGAGGAAGAGCTACATGATTACATGGATGGCACATATGGTCTCACGGATGATGACTTCATTTTTTTCAATGATGACGAGGATAGGGGTTTAACCTTAGGGTTACCTCCCCATCTCTACAATATACTATTCCCTTGATTCTCTAAGGGGGGTGAAAATAATTAGGTTAGGGTTCTTTATGTTGTTTGATTGTATTCAATAAGCGTTGGTGCATCTTCCCATTGATGTGCCTGCTAGAGGTATTGTTTGTGTTTTCTAGCAGGAACGTGTTAATGTTCTTAGGATTTTGAACTTCATGGAATCTTTCTCTCGTTCACTCTTTGAGTCAAAACGCAATCATCAGCACGAGCAGGTGTTTCAAAGATCATGTGCTTCTGCTGCAAGGTTTTCTATTTACCAACTTTTCACTATCATTGGCTCAAGAAGAATGCTCAATATACTGGCTCAATATCCATTAGATTAGTGGGATTCTTTTGAGATTCCCATTGCTCTCTTTTCCAAGCTCGAGGGCTGCCCCTTGCAAGGCGCTCCCATGCGAGCAGAGATGCCTGACACCCCCCCGCCCGCCCGCCCGCCCGCATGAGAGCTCATTGCACTCGTGCTTTGCCAAGGGTTTTGCAGCAATGCATGCAAACCCTTTCTCCACTCCAGCTAAGACCATGCTCGCCTTGCGCTCCAAGGGAACAACACGAGAGAGAGAGAGAGAGAGAGAGAGAGAGAGAGAGAAAGATCTTGTGCATTCTGTCATAGGCCATAAAACCCTCATCCTCCCGTCCCTCGTGCGAGTTGATCTTCCATATGGCAACCCTACGTCGACACAAAGGTGAGTTTCACGCAATTGGCCTCAGCAATTCCCCGCCTGCACAGTCCTTGTAGCCTCCTTATCCCCATCCTTGTCACTGTCAGAGTGCTACGCAGCTGCACCCTCCCTCGCTTTGGGTCCACAAGAAGGACAGAAATACCCCATGCGTAACTCATTCGGCTGTCGTTGCAGCTCCGACAGAAGGAGGCGAACGTGAAGCAGCCTCCCTTGCTGTTGCGCTCTTACGAGAGCGCGCGCGCGCGCGCGCGCACACACACACACACACACACACACACACACAGACAGAGATTATGTTTTTACATACCTACACCCAAGTTCTCTGATCACCTCACATACGCCATTTGTTCGCTATCCTGCCACTACGAGACACTCTCGCCAGTGAATGATACACCTCAACTGCAAGCAGGTATCCCCCTCCATCTGCTCAATATCTGCAACAAAAAAAATTGTAAAGCTTTACATTTGTAGTAGTCCAAGTCCACCGTCATGTTTCCACACCCTCAGTGGGTCTCTCCCCCCCTTTTCACGGTGTGGCAGGGATCTTCCACTAATGAGGGTCGTTGGACAATGCACACACAAGAGACAAATTAGCCAGACAGAGGAGGGATATGTTTTCTTGCATCGCTCGCGGCCTCGTAACCTCCCATGGGGAAGAGAGAGAGAGAGAGAGAGGGAGGGAGGCAGGGAGTAGAGAGAGTGTGTGTCTCAGTGTCGGTTTCAATTTCATTAAAAAATTACTCTGCTGCTACACATCCTCTTCTCCCTCTATCGGTTGTCTCGAACTTTGAACAAATTTGTGTAGGTGACCACTCCCCCCGTCCCCCAACTTTCCTTCAATTTATTTCCCTTAAGTCCCCATAGCATCTCCCTAAGATTTGACTCGAACTAATGAATGCAAAATTGAACCGACATACGGCTCAAAAAGAATGCTATATATAAAATATATATATAAGAACTTCATGTAGGAAAGGATGAGCCAACATATTGGGTGCGTGCGTGTGTGTGAGAGAGAGAGAGAGAGAGAGAGAGACGTGACTCTACATAAATATGCACACAAAATGTATTTGCATTCCATAGAGTTTAAGTCTCTTTACAATGTGCATTTGTGGTATTGGCTCCAAAAGCTTTCTCCGTGTGAGCCCATTAGTACCTTGTGACGAGCCACTTTCATAGAAATAATTCTACCATGAGCGCAATACGGGCTTCATAAAGTTATTTTCTAAGCTCGAATGGTGTACGGAAGAATGATATTGTGCACCACACCATATTTGTTTTTTGCAAAACTCATAATTTGTAAGTGAATTATATTAATCCCAACACCAAAATTACAACATAACCTCACGCTCAAGCCGAGCCTTGAGGTACTGATAAATGCAAATTGGATGTCTAGAGCCTCTCATCGAGGCTAATCATATTTGGCTTTACAATGTAGGTGAGCAATGGCTCAAGGCTTTTACTTATTGCAGGTTGACAACACGACCTGGGTAGCCCTAGACAAGTCATCCGAGTCTTGCTTGCTTTCGAGCGTACATATCACCACTTTTCTTTCTTGTATAATCTTTGAGAAGCTTGCCACATCAAGATCTCCTTCAAACACACGGTGGTTCCTTGCCCACCATATATGGTGAAAGAAAAAGTACCTGACAATTTGAGTGCAAATAAGCAGAGTAGGACTTCCCATCTTTTGCCCCCAAGGAACATATCCGTTTTGAAGAATCTAGTATGCCATGTCCTTTGGACCCACTTGTAGATTTTTCAAGCCAGGCCTCTGACCGCCTGGCATTCGATGAACAGGTGCATGGGCCAGACCTTCAGTAGCTATCATGCACCCGAAACATCGATCGGACCCAATTCCTCTTTCGTGGATCTTTATGCCTGTTGGTAGAGGACCCCACATTACCTTCCACAAAAGTATTTTCATAAACTGCGGCCACTGCCGCTTCAGATGTTCTCCATGACTTCCTCCACCGTTCTTTTGGCCATTGACTCTTCCTCGCCACACTAGATCTTATAAAGCTCGAAAGATGGGAACACAATTATATCAGGATGCAATGATTTGGACCCATGAGGCTGAAGAGCTTGGAATGCCCTGCTTTTCAATGAAGAGCATGTAGTAGGATTGGGGTGCCACATTTGGGCTTGGTGGAGGATAGTAGTTGTCATGTTGGGCATCGTTCGTCTTATTGAGAAAAGGCAGGCTCACCTTCTGAGAGCCTTTAGCGAGGATGAACTCGAGTGTGAAGACGCTCCGGCGACCGACGACAATGTGCCGGCCGGCCGGTAAAATTTGGTTAGCCGCATACCAATGGCCGTCCTGGAGCAAAAAGTCCGCGTCCTCAACCCAGTCGCAAGATACGACGCCACCACTGGGGCAAGGTGTGAAACGGCGAATCTTGGTATTGCCTTCATGATTGCCGTCGGTCTGAATAAGCGTGCCATCAGGAGCGAACTGGCCAGAGGAGCACCAAGTGTTGGTGAAGATGAAGAGTGGGCAGACGGTGTTAGGAACGCGTGTGAAGAGGAAGGAATGGGCAGTACAATCGTGAGTCTGGTTGAGGATATAGCTGTCAAGTGCATTTTGTGTTTCAACTCAAAAGGTTGAAGGAGTCCACAAAATTGTGGACCTTTCAAAATCCTTAAAAATATTGATGAGGATATAGCTTATAAACTTGAGGTACCAAAGAACTATCAAGTGCATCTTGTGCTTCAACCTAGAAAGTTGAAGGAGTCCACAAAACTGTGGACCTTTCAAAATTCTTAAAAATATTGAGGATATAGCTTATAAACTTGAGGTACCAAAGAGCTATCAAGTGCATCTCTCGCGACACGAGTTTTTGATATACTTGTCAACCGTGAGTTTTAAGTTTTCTCACAATCTGGTGCTACTAACGAGCGACCAACCATTGATTGGTCATACACATCTTGTATGCACACACGTCAAAATGGTCTTTATGCATGATGGTGTGTGAATCATGTCTTAACTATAAGCTTCTTAAGAAAATTTTGATAATAGCTTTAATAAATCTTAAAAATGAAAAATATGAGGTGGACAATGCATATGCTTGATGACTTTTTTGAGCCCTATACGTCGTTGTTGTTTGATGTTGCTGACATCATGTGCGAGGTGGCTCTTGCACCTCAAATTGTTTGCGCCACATTTGCAAATCTACCTCGTATTTTCCCTGCTAAAGTCTCATCCCCATCTTCTGCCACACAAAACCTCATATGTATGGCTACTACACTTGGGGGTCAATTTTTGTCATCATCTATTACCCATTGTGCACATTTGATGATCATATGAGCATGTGCATTCTCCACAAATAGGAATTTTGTGTACCAAATAGTATATTTGCAAACCACCCTTTCCCGTTGTTCCCAAATGATTCAAGAAACCTTTTTTCTTTGATCTATGATTGAATTACTAACTGGCCAAATTGAATGAACCTATCGGATAACCAAGAAGAGTTGCTTGCTAGATATGTTGGCATGCGAATTGAGGCTGCCTTTTGGAGATGTGGGGTGGCCTCCTTGGTGAGATGGTACCAATGGGACTACTAGTTGTTGGGTGCAGCTAGGGTGGATGTGAAAGGGTGGTGGTAATGCGTGTGCTAGTCTCCACCCAACCGTGCTATCTTATAGCCTCCCCCTAGCGTACACATTTTCCGGTCGTGCCGCCCCCCCCCTTGGAAAATCGTTTTCGTCCTCGAAAACGAACGTAGGAAAATGTTTCTTACGTACGGAGACATTATCGCATGTAGAAACTTCTTCGGGTCTATCTAGCCATTTTACCGACACCTGTCATCTGACATGATGTGTGATGCGAAGCTCATAAGAATCAAAATATTTTTGGGCTCATGAGGAATGCTTGGCGATTTGATAAGGTCAACTAACACACCTGTGTCAATGACGTTATCATTCTGTCCTAGCTGTTTTCGTAAACGGCCAAAATGAAAAACAGGATGAACTAGTGAATCTGGGAGAGATAACTTATAGGCCACTTGACCTATACGTTTGAGAATGGTAAATGGTCCACAATAGCGTGGTGAAAGCTCAGCAACTTTTCCAGTCTTCAGAATTTCTGAATGCTCCAAAACTTTGAGGAAAACCTTGTCTCCTTCTTCAAAAGTAGCAAGTTGACGATGCTCATCTACGTACTTCTTATATCGATCTTGAGCTTGCTTAACGTTCTGTCGAGCAACTCGAAGCATGTCAAAATGGTCTTGGAGAAAATCCTTTGCTTGTTGTACCTTCTCCTTAGCCAACCCCACCGTAACGGGTTATTTAGGTTGAAATCCATATAAAAGCATAAATGGACTAAACCCTGTATAGTCACATGCTTCGAACTATTATAAAAAAATTCCAATATAGGTAAGTAGTCTTCCCAATTGGTTTGCTTCTTGATAATGTACACTTGTAGCATATCCTCTAGCACTTGATTAACTTTGTTTGTTTGACCATCCATTTCTAGATGATCAGCCATACTTAGATTAAGTTTAGTTTCCAAATTTTGGAACACAGCTCTCCAGAAGTGATTATCGAACTTTCGATCTCTGTCACTAATGATACTAGCTGGAAGACCGTAGAGTTTATATATATGCTCTACAAATAGACGTGCTAATTTGGGTATCTTAACCGTAGTCCTAGTGGGAATGAATCGACCCATCTTTGTGAGACGGTCTACAATTACCCAAATGGCATCATGGCCACAATCTGTAGTAGGTAGTCCTACTACAAAATCCATAGAGATACTCTCCCACTTACCTTGTGGAATCTCTAAAGGATGTAAAAGGCCACCTATCTTGAGGCACTCTGCCTTATTAACATGGCACTGTTGGCAGTTTAGTACGTACTCTTGAACATCATAATGTAAGACCGGCCAATAAAATTGGCGTCGAACTAAGGCATATGTCTTACGAATACATGGATGACCAGCACTTGGACTATCGTGACACTCAAATAAGATTGGTCTCCTAGTGTTTGAGTCCTTTGGCACACATACTCTACCTTTGTAGAGTAAGTAGCCATCATCAATGGAAAAAATCTTCCATCGCTTAAGCTCTTGCTGAGTAGGGGTGGAGCTCTGTGTGTTGGAGTTTCTATCTGCACGTGCAGAGACATGTTCATTTGGCTGTTCAGAGACATGTGAGTGTGAGGGATCCCTTTTTAAAACTGCACTCCACACTTTAGCATATGATTGATCTTGTGCACACTTGCCACGTAATGACTCCAAAAATCCACTCTTTAGTTTCGTGAAAACAAGTGAATTAATCTGAGGCATTCGACTTAGTGCATCCGCTACTACATTATATCATCCCTTGCGATATCATAGCTTGCAATCATAATCTTGAAGGGTTTTTTTCCATCCAGCTTTACGGCCCTTCAAGTGTGTTTGAGTAGTAAATCATTTGATACTTTCATGGTCAAAAACTACTTCAAAGTCGGCACCATATAAATAGTGTCGCCACTTTTATAAAGCGTGAATTATGGCATAGAGTGCTCTCTCATAAACATAATAATTCTGTTGAGCTCTATCTAACTTTTTACTTTCAAAGGCTATATGTCTTCCCTCCTGGAGAAGTACCACACCAATGGCTTTATCACTAGCATCAGTCTCTACCACAAACGCCTTAAGTGGGTCGACAATTGCTAGGATGGGAGCAGTGGCTATAGCTACCTTGAGCTGTTCAAAAATGCGTTTTTGGGCTTCTTCCCAAGAAAAGGTCTTACCTTTTTCTTTAAGTTGATTCGTCATAGGAACAATGATTTTGGCATAGTCACGGATATATTGTCGATAAAATCCAGCCATGCCTAAAAATATTTGAAGCTCCATAACCATATTGGGATGTGGCCATCGAAGAATGGCAGCGACCTTGTTAGTGTCCATCTTGATGCCAGAATAAGAGATAACATGACCGAGGTAATGTATCTGTGTTTTAACACTAGTTTTGTAATTGGACACTTAAGTGTCCTGTTTTCCTACCAAGTTTTGGCAATTTATTTGTCAAGCTAGAAATAAGTTTTTTACACCTTGCTTCCACCATAGGTTGGTTATGAGGGAAAGAAAACATTGTATTTTTCTCCATGTCAGAATACAATCCGTATGGAGAGAATTCTGGTAAGTTCTAAGTCATAAATTTTAGTAAAATTTCAAGCTGTTTTGCCAAAAAAATCATAAAATCCTTATATCTTTTTTAGAGATGGCCTTTTTTATGTCTATAAAAGCCCAGTGTTAGCACTTAGTGCTACAAAACAATGGAATGCACTTCGAAGACAAGTTTCCAAGTCACACGCGAGTTATAGACATAGTTTCATACTTGAGCACGTGCTGAATAAGAGCATAATTTTGGTCTTCCAAAGGTCCCCTCATGAAATTGGTACTATTCTAGTGTAGTTTGACAACTACAAATGACTTTATATGTTTAAATCAAGAAATTACGTATTTTTGGGGCTCCCTAACTCAATTCAATCTCGTTGCTTAAACTCTATCTTGATTTTTTTATCGTGCAAAAACTCTTGAAAAGTTTGAGTTCTCCATAATAACATTGAAACCAAGGTTTTAGGTACCCCAATTGTGTATGAACCACGTACTTTGATACATTTAGATTATCTACATAGAAAGTTTGATATTATTTGATTTTTTGAATGCTTATGTGTCAATAATGAAAATATCAAAGTTTTCTCTTATGTAGTTTCGAATATTTAAGAGGATCCAATAATTGTTGCATACCAAATCCCTTCTACTTGCCACCTTGAGTCCTCAATGGAAAGGGCAAGCAATGTATCACTTTCCAAAACTCACAAATATATCAAAAACATGGTTTTCTTTGTATACAACGATATGCTTGAAATGGCCATATCAAACACATGGAAATTTCCATTATTTTATATACTTCAAAGTCAATTTTTTTGCAAATGAAACTTTTAATTATCTATGGCAAAATTGTGAAAAAGTCACCTAAAATTTGATACAAGGTCATTTCATTTTTTCTTGAGCTTATGAAATCGATTTCTTCAAAGCATTAATCGCAGTCTTATGAGGGTCAACTTGATGATTATAGTTCTTGATCATGTTAGATTCTAAAATGCAAGGGTAGATTTTGAAAAGACCCTCTAGCTAACATATTTAAGCATATCAAGAGGGTTTTCTTAAATAAACCGTCTAATGTAAGTAGCATTTAATTTAAATTTGTAAAAAAAAGGACATTTAAGTGTCCTGTTTTGGTACCGAACTAGTGTTAAAGAAATCACACTTGCTTTGCTTAGCATATAGTGCGTGAGCTTGTAGCTGTTCGAATACTAATCGTAAGTGTTCTATGTGTTCATCTTCAGTCTTAACTGTAAATGAGAATGTCATGAAAACCACAACAAATTTTCCAAGTTAGGGACGTAAGACACTATCCATGAGTGTCATAAATGTAGCTGGAGCATTGGTTAGACCAAAAGGCATAACCAAAAATTCAAAATGCCCGAACCGTGTTCTAAAGGCAGTTTTTGAGATACGCACCTGGTGGTATCCTGAATGAAGATCTATCTTTGTATAGTATCTTGTCCCATGGAGTTGATCAAACAACTCATCTACTCTTGGTAGAGGATACTTGTTCTTGATGGTTATGACGTTTAATCCGTGATAATCTACGCACATGCGCATAGTACCATCTTTCTTTTTTACCAATAGAATTGGTGATGCCCAAGGCAAAGTGCTAGGTCTAATGAAACCACGGGCAAGGTAGTCAGCCAACTAACTCTCAACCTCCTTGGCTTCTTTAGCACTCATACGATAAGGTGGTTTACTCACTGGTTTAGTGCCTAGCAAGACATCTATGCCATGATGCACATCACGTGTAGGGGGTAAACCCGGTGGTAAATCACTTGAGAACACATCACTATACTCCATGAGTAAGTGAGTTAGCTTTTGCCGTGCAAAAGGAGAAAGTAAACTAAAGCTATGCTGGGATGGAGAATCTTGTAATTCTTGTAATGTTTGTTTTACAACAGTTGCACGTTGCTCTTTAGAATTAAAATTGAGAGCACTTTGCTCGTTAAATTTGTTAACACTTTGTTTATCAGTAGAATTCATTGCACTTTGAATACCATTACTAGAATTCACCGCACTTTGCTCTTGAGAATTCACAAGACTTGGAGACAAGCAGTAGCACAAAAAGACTTCATCTATTAAATTTTCTTTCTGCAAAATAGAAAGCTCGGCTATACATATAAGAGGTGCAGATGGTATATTTTTCTCACCAAGCAAAATCACATGTTTACCATTGGCCATAAAGGATAAGGAGTTGTGTTCATAACTAGTGTGCAATGTGTTTCCTAAACCATACAGCCACTCCCCTCCTAAAACTACATCAGCATGATCCATGTTCGTAACTTGGAAGTCAAGGGTCATCGTATGATCTTTAACAATAAGCTCAACCCCTTGAACTACCGTGTCCCATACTTCTTTATCATTCCCAGACATCTTCTCCACCACATACTTGTGAGAGTAGGGAGTCTGTGTAAGCTTCAATTTCTTGACTAGCTTATAGTTCAAGAAGTTATGAGTTGCACCATCATCCACTAAAATATGAAAATGTTGTCCGTTAATAGTGCCATGCATGCGAATCAAATCATGGGGGCCAAAGGTGGGCTGCCACATTGAATCAGGCACACAACACTTGTGCTTTTCTTCCATATGAAGAACCTCTACAACACAATATTTAGGAGATGAATCTAATGTGAGGCATTGCACCGTGTGCATGGCCTTTTCTTTGCCTTGCAAAATAGGACAATCTTTCTTGTTATGTTTGTCATGCCAAGGGTAGGACCAGGCACAACCAAGGGCCAGGATAGACGTGCAGTCAAGGGGGTCCCTATATTTAGAAGTCCAAGGGTCTATATAGGGCATGGCTGGGTGGTGATGAGCATGTTCTAGTTCCCTTGTCCTTTCACTGGTATCAGAGCTTAGGGGAGAGGAGACATGGAAGGGGGAAAGGTCTCTCTCGGTTGCTCTCTCGATCTCAGCGTGAGGCATGGCCTCTCTCTTGCATCGGAGTCTTCTCTCTCTTCCTTGTTTTCAGCAGTAGAACGCACATGCATGGAGGGCAAGCCGCGGTGATCAAGGCGGCTATGCAAGAGGTCGGGGCCGAGGCACCCTGCGTGTGCAGATGCTCTTGCTAGGCGGGAAGGCCAAGGCCACAAAAGGGGAGATTACCAGCATGTTGGCAAGCCCGCTTAGCGGGAGGAAGGGCCGACTTTGACCTGCATGACACCCTACATGGAGAGGTTCTACGGATGCGCGCTGGCCTGTGCAGCAAACCTCGCTTCTGGTGCACGGCCGCAAGATGACCACACAGGCATAGAAGACCTGCGTAGTTGGCCGCCATCACTCAATAAGCCGCCATGTTTTTTTTTTTTTGGTTATGTTTCTTTTTACTAGGGCACCCTATTTTGGGTTGCCACTCTTGCTAAGGGCTGTGGCCCACACTGGATATGCTATGCATGTGAGGCCGCCTCCTATGGATGAGCAGAAATCGTGACCAAAGGGCCATGTTGCATGGTTGCATGCACAACCAAGAAAGGCGGAATAGTGGCTCTTGCATGATCACGCAAGCTTGAATATTCCCGACATGCGGTCGCCAAGGCAAGTTGCATTAAGGTATTTATGCGGTAAGGAATAAATTTCAATTTTCTTTGTTATTTTCCTCAAGCACATGTTGCATCCCGCCTGACGTACAGCTTGTGCCAATCATGTGGTTCTCGTACTCGCATGCACGTATGGGTTTAGCAACCTCTGATTGCCCAGAGACCACTGATTGTGTTAATGGCCACCATCAAGCATGGCTTGAGTATGACATGGTTATGATGTTTCTAAATGGTTAATGTTCGTTGCAACATTTTTCCTTACGCAAGTACAACTTGCTTTTGTAACAGCAAGGTTGTGCATTGCTTCGGAAGCATATTCTTCAGATTGAGGAAGTATCACCTCTATTGCATAGCTCTAGCATGCATCAGAGGGCAGTGCATCTCTATTGCATATCTCTACATGCATTAGAGAAAATGCATCTTCTGCACTCCAAGCACAAGCACGGCTTGTGACAGTTATTTGAAGCATTAAATTTTTCTACATACATTGTTGTAAAAGCCCAAAGATAAGCTTGCAAACTCGAATCAAGCACGGCTTGACTCCCAACCACCTAGCTTCGGAGCACAGCTTCTCAGCTGTTCAATTTTTGTGCCAATGGACTCTCAAGGAGATCGGCACACCCATGTGGCTTGCCTTTATGAACGGTGCACAGAGCTCGGCATGGCAGAGCAGGCAAAGATACTTGCCACACGGCACTAGCCAAACTCAATTGAAATTGCTTGACAAGGTCAACTCTTGTTTACCATGATCTTTGTACGTCAATACCAACATCTGTTCACTACAATTTGGGCATCTTGCCTTGAAGATTCCCGCAAATGGACTATGCTATGAGCAGACAACCTTGGTGGGGGCATTGGCAATATGATTGCGGGATCTTTCATTACATACCAAACGAGCGTATATGATATACAAGGGTGTATATGATACACACAATAATTCTCTCATGTGCAATGGATAGGACTCTGCGTTGCCTTTGAGAAGCGCGTTTTTCCTTGACATCTCAAGACAACTGGTTCTAGTAGGACAACTAGGTTAGGCAAATTTATGTTTTGTTTGTTTTTTCGTGATTACATATTTACGTTGTTTGTTATGCAAAACAATGTGCTTTGCTAGTTTCACATGAAGCACGTCTTCTAAATCGTGCTCAGATACTGCCCATTGACTTGGCATCAAGGGCATTGGCATGCAAGTTTGGGAAATGGGTACGATAAAAAATTTGCTCCCATTTTAGGTGTAGTGCCATTTTAGATGTCCCACTACCCATGCAGACTGTGCAAGGCACTTCTGGTTTTGGATCTCGTACTTAAGACCGTCACAATAGCCAAGGGCTTACAACCTTGCCTACAAGGCATGCTATCCACGTGGACTGGACTCCACCACATCATGGATTACACTTCCACTATAACACCAGACACTTTGTCACAGCCAAGATAAGTTATGGATTGTTTGACATGCTTTTTGGTTGTTGTCAACACACAACACCACTAATAAGTAACCTAAAACTTTGACTAGATTCACCGACAAAGTGCCCTATTCAAGTCATCCTTGTACAATCACGACCCCATACACGGGAGATGGTCAAGATTTGACTTGTCTTTTCTATTGCCTCTCTCGATGCGAGCATCATACAAACAGATTGTTGTATGATTATGGAATAAGTTGCAACCTAGGCATAAAATGCACACGAGCACATGGATTGGGTACGCACTACATTACGGTAAGAAACCTTCCTCGACCCAGCATGCTATCTCTTTCTCTGTCTTTTTCTTATTTCTCTCAAGAATACTCACAACTTTCTAAGAAGCTTTTGATACATGTTTTGTATGGGACTCTGCATGTGCCAAGGTGCTCTAACTCTCAGCTAGAAATTGGCCAAGATGCCATTCACATTATTCTTCATCGGTTTATCAATTGAACAATAATTTCCATAAGGGCTAGGATCCACACACAGGCTCACTAAGAGCCATTGTCGGATCTTGGGTAGGACCCAACTATTGGCATTCCTTGGGTGATTCTTCTTACGACCGAACAGATTGTTAGGAAATATGACGTAGTTAAATAGATATTTGAGTAGATTATTTAATGGAGAGAGATAGATTTCACACACAAGAGATTATAGAGTAGAGAGAGAGAGAGAGAGAGAGAGAGAGAGAGAGAGAGAGAGTACACACGATATACGTGCGTGGTTCACCCAATGTGGGCTACGTCCATGGGAAAGCAGCCACTCAATGGATTTAGTACTTCAAAACAAGAAGTAGTTTACAAAGGGATTATACCCTTAATAGAGCTCCCGCCTTGCTTCACTCTCACCACCTCACACCCACCTTGTTGCATCAACTTCACACTTTGAAATGTGTGTAGAAATGGCCTCCTTTTATAGGCCAAAAGGGTTTCCCTCTCTCATGAGAGGCAACCATGTGTAGCCGCCCTTGTGTAGATAAGTCCAAATCGCACCCTCCAATCCAGCCATGTGTGGCCGCCCTTGAGAAGACAAGTCCGCTTTTGAATTTGGCCACCGGCCACCGGCCATTGACTTCCAATCACCGTCCACCGGCCATTGACTACCGGCCAACCGACCAACCAACCGTCATTTTTCGACCACTTTCCGGCTCCGCCGTCCGGCCATAATATGCTGGAAAAAAGGAATGGCCGTGAAAATTTTGGCTTCCGGCGAGTGATTTTTATTTCCGGCGAGTGATTCTCCTTCATGCACGATGGCTTCTCCTCAGAATGGGGGCCTTACAAATGTGCGTTTTTACCACAAAAACTTACAAGGGGTAAATCAGGCTCCATACTTAACAATCTCCCACTTGGAGACTGATCTCCAAACCAAACCTGTGACTGCTTTCCATCCTGGCTTCTTATCCTTGAATGCCGATTGAATATGAGAAAAAGCTCAACTTCTCCTTGTTGACCACCTTTGTAAACATGTCTGCAGGATTTTCACTTGTATGCACCTTTCCTAGCTTTAACTGTCCCTCTTCCAAAAGAGTGCGTATGAAGTGATATCTCACCTCAATGTGCTTTGTCCTTGACTAAAAGGTTGAGTTCTTTGCAAGATGGATAGCGCTTTGGCTATCACTGTACAACACACAATTGTCTTGTTTGAATCCAAGCTCTTCTAAGAATCTGTGAAGCCAAAAAATTTCTTTGCTTGCCTCTGTCATTGCTACATACTCTGCTTCCATGGTAGAAAGTGAGACCACTTTCTACAGCTTTGAAGCCCAGCTTACTGCTATGTCTCCAACCGTGAAGACATAGCCAGTAGTGCTCCTTCGAGTATCTTTGTCACCTGCCATATCTGCATCAGCACACCCTTCTAGAAAATAATCAGTTCCTCCAAAATACAAAGCATTTGTTGTTGTCCCTTTTAGATACCTAAGTATCCAGTTCACAGCTTGTCAGTGCTCTTTACTTGGGTTGTCCATAAACTTACTTACAACTCCCACTGCATGTGCAATATCTGGCCTTGTCCAGACCATAGCATACATTAGAGAACCTACCGATGCAGCATATGGAACTTTAGACATATAGGCTATCTCCTCTTGTGTCTTTGGACACATATCCTTCGTTAGTTTAAAGTGACTAGCCAAAGGTGTAGAAACTGGTTTTGTATTTTGCATTGCAAACCTTTCTAGTACCTTCTTGATGTAATCCTCTTGAGATAGCTTTATTGTCTTCTTCATCCTGTCCCTTGATATTTTCATACCAAGTATCCTCTTTGCAGCACCTAAATCTTTCATTGAAAAAGATTTAGACAGGTCCTTCTTTAGGTATTTGATGTCCTGCATGTTAGCACTTGCAATCAGCATGTCACCAACATACAACATTAGGATGATGAACTTCCCATCTCCCAAATTCTTCGTGTAGATGCAATGATCTAAGTTGCATCCTCTGAATCCATGATCTAGCATCCATCGATCAAACTTCAAGTACCATTGTCTTGATGCTTGCTTCAATCCATATAAGCTTTTCTTTAATCTGCAAACCATTTTCTCCATACCTTTTACTTCATACCCCTTTGGTTGAAGCATGTAAATTTCCTCCTCTAAGTCACAGTGAGGGAATGTCGTATTTACATCCATTTTCTCAATATTTAGATCATGAGCAGCCACAAGGCTTAAGACAAGCTTAATTGAGTTCATTTTTACAACAAGAGAAAATATTTCATTAGTCAATACCTTTCTTTTGAGAAAACCCTTTCACCACAAGCCTAGACCTGTACCTTTTCTTCCTACCTTCTTCTTCCTTCAGCTTGTACACCCATTTGTTTTGATGTTCTCGCTTACCTTTAGGCAACTCAACAAACTCCCATGTTTGGTTGCGATGTAGTGAGTCCATCTCCACTTGTATGCTCTTCGTCCATTCTTCGTTGGATTCGTGTTGCATAGCTTCTTCGTATGATTCCGGCTCTCCAAAATCTGAGATCAAGAGATGGTTGAAGGAAGGAACAAACCTTTCTAGAGGTCTACTTGCTCTTGTAGATCTTCGGAGAATAGGTTGAGGCTCCTCATGTGGTTGACGTTGTTGCACATTGTCACAATTTGCAGTCCTTGAGTCTTCACCGTCCTCAGGCTCCATGTACTCATCACCTATTTCTTTTGTTTATTTTCTTTCCAAGTAATCTTTGTACATATTTTGTTCATTAAAAATTACATCCCTACTCCTTAAGATTTTACCATCTTCAAGATTCCATAGGCGATACCCAAAGTCATCTTCTCCATAGCGAATGAAGAAACATTTTTTTGGATTTTGCATCTAGCTTTGATCTTAGTCTTCTATCTATGTGCATGAAAGTCTCACACCCAAACACTTTGAGAAATTCATAATTCATCGGTTTACATGTCCATTCCTCTTTTGGAACTCCCCCATCCAATGTCATTGAGGGTGACCGGTTGATTAAGTACACAGATGTACTTACAGCTTCCGCCCAAATCTCAAGCGGTAGGCCTGCAAGTAGCCGCAAGCTTCATGCTCGCTCCATGATTGTCCTGTTCATCCTTTCAAAAATCCCATTTTGTTGAGGTGTCCTTGGGGTTGTCCTTTTCCTCGGAATGCCATTGCTAGCACAAAATCTTTCAAAAGCTTGGATGCAATATTCGCCTCCATTGTCAAATCTGAGGCATTTAACCTTGGTACCTGTTTCATTCTCCACAAAGGCTTTCCACCTTTGAAATATGGAAAATACATTGGACTTATTCTTCATGACATAAACCCATGTTTTTCTAGTCGCATCGTCTATGAATGTTACATAGTACAATGAGCCACCAAGTGATGGTGTACTTGCAGGACCCCAAACATCAGAATGAACCAATTCAAGTTTTTTATTTTTTCTTTCATTTCTTGATTTTTGAAATTTTATCCTCTTTTGTTTACCATAAACACAATCTTTACAGAACTCTAAGTCCACTTCTTTCAAACCTGGTAGAAGCTTCTTTGTTTGAAGGATTTGCATTCCTTTGGCACTCATATGCCCAAGCCGGTGATAGCCGTTTTTCGGCTCTCCATAATTGCCATAGTAAGCTACCTCACCTTACCAAATTCACCCAAACACTATGGCTATCCCTACCATTTCACTGTACATAGGTGTGTGTGAGTTACGGGACTTTTTCCATATCTCCTTAAAAACCCTCAGCTAGCTAGTCACTGGGCTAGTTGAGCCAAAAAATAAATAAAATCAAAAAAATAAAATATATTATGGCCCATTTGTGTGTAAATATTGCATTATATATATGGCCTAAATATAGGGATTTTTTATAATTATTTTGGTATTTTATTTAAATATTTCTACTTAGGTGTGTGTTTTATTAAACCTATGTACACCTTCTTTCATCCTCTTACACCATAATTATATTTTTTGCCAATATGTACATACTCTAACCTCATATTTTTCCTTTATACAAATCACTCCCACATTTTCACCCTCACCCTCGTGAAAACAAAAAATTGATTTCTACTCATTGGTTACTTTTATTATATTATTTACTTGCATACCTTTTCCTCTTTCACCCAAAATAATTCAAGGAGGGACCATATCATATGATTCCAATATCTTTCCATATCCATAACTCCTCCATATTATTATTATTATTTTTACTTATTATTCTAACACCATGTGCTCATTGAGCTAAAGTCCATGAATAGTCCATACACTAGTCCTACCATGTATATATTTCTTATTTCACCAATAATCCTCCTCCATGCATGGGTCAAGGGAAACTTGGATGCTTTGTATTATGATATGACAAAGGAGGGGCTCACTCTTGGATGCATTGTACAAATTCAACAAAGGAGGGGGCCACTAAAAGACTTTTGCAGGCATAAAAAAAGGCTTTTTGGTGAGAATTTTGGCACCTATCTCCACTCCGAATTTGGAGCGGTGGTCAAAAGAGAAAATGTAGCCCACACTCCAAATAATCACCTCAAATTTTTTCATGATTTTTGGAGCTACCAGCGGTGAGCTATGATTTTTTGAGTAGACCCCAGTTTGCCCACTTTTCTCACAAGTAGCCCTTAGTCTTCTCTCACCCTTCCACACACCTACTCACTCTTACACATCCCTCCCTCTCCTTCCCTCACTCAAACCTGCAATTTCCATGGCTTCTCCCACCCTCTTCACCATTACCCTTCTCTCTCATCCCTATAGTTCTTTTATGAACCTCTACATACATACACCCTGTCCATGTCTCTCTCTATTGCTTCTATGTTACAATTTCATTTACCTCTCCTAAAATATCTAAAATTCAGCATCTTAACCATGATAACTTCTGCAAATTGAGGATTTTTCATCAACAAATCCTCTTTTCATCGTGGTGGTCAACCGTGGCGGCGGCGTAAAGAAGCGAAGAAGACCAGCGGTCATTTTTTCCACAATCTACACAAGGGTGAGTTCAAGCTTCTTCAAAGCTTCACCATCTCAATGATTCTCTTTTAATTCACCCCTCTTCCTTCATCAAATCAACTCACTCTACCTATTGTAAATGTAACATTAACTTTCTAGTGATTACTAACGACTAACATACTAACAAAAAATAGCATTGACCTAACCATAAAAGACACCTCACCTCAAGACATGTATAGTAACTCTCTCTCTCTCTCTCTCTCTCTCTCTCTCTCTCTCTCTCTCTCTCTCTCTCTCTCCCCTTCCTTAAAACTTACTTTCACCTTATCTACCATCAATAACGTTCTCTTTTGAGCCCACACCCATGACTCAAGCAGACAAAGAAGGCCCACAATGTTTTGATATTAAAAAAAAATCATAATCCTGATTTGTTAGCTTGTAAATTAGGATTTTCAATAATCTTATTGAGGGGTCTCCAACCTATAAATAGGCCCCTCTCCTTCTTGTAAAACAACCTCCAACATCTCACATAGCACCCCAACACTCTATGTGTGAGGAGAGACTTAGGTGTAGCAACCACTTGTGAGATTCACTCTTGGTGTGAGAGAAGCCTTCAAGCTACAAATTGCAAGTGAGAGAGCGTCAGTTTCACAAATCTCAAAACCACTGTTTTATATGCTCATTTATCATCAATAAATTGAGGTTTGGTGCATCAAAGGCGTGATTCGACGTTCAAATCTTCGTCCTTCCATTTGTGCAATACGGTTTGGTGAATTCAAGGTGACTTGTGTATTTTGAGTTTTTATCAGTTGATCTTGATTTTAGAAAGTGTTTTAGTGTGTTTTTCATTGCCAGTTTTGTGTCCATTGTAAGAGGGTATTGTGGTGAGAGGTCTCCCACACCCTAAGACAATGTGTGTGTGTTTTGGCAATGTTTAGCAATCACTAAGCATTGAGTGAGTTTTATACAAGTTCTACGATAGCATCATAACGAACCATCTCCATTTGCAAGTCACAAATAAGGTATTACGCAAGATCCTTTTCTCTTTCTCTTCCCTTTGCTCTAGCTCTCTCTGGTCCAGTTTGTGTGTGTCTTGGTGTGAGGTTGTTTGTGTGTGTTGTGTGGTGCATCTTCTTGGTTGTGCCAAAATCTCTCTTGCGTCCTAGTTCGCATACCATAACTAGGTGGTGCCCCTATCTTGTTTGGGTTTGGCTGTGGGTTTGTTGTTGTGTTGTGCTTGTGGTTGCCCCATCCCCAATTGAGCAGCACGGGAGCCTTGAGGGGTGTTTAGAGGTCGCCTCTCTTGTTGCCCGCCCCGGACCGCCTCACCGGTAGTGCCACACCGCACTGTCAACTTTTGTAGTTGCTGCACAAGCTGAAGGTTGCGTGCTGATAGTAAACAAGTAAAGTGTACCAACCTTTTCTCCCTTGGCAACCACTAAAGATCCCTTTGAGATCTTCCGCCGTTTGTTTCCAAATGCAATGTTGTGACCTTCATCGTCCAATTGTCCTATAGAGATCAAATTTTTCCGAAGAGAAGGAACATGCCTAACATCTTTAAGTTTCCATTCATTTTCGTTAACAGTTTTGATAAAAACTGTACCTTTGCCGACAATCTCACAAGCTTCATCGTCTCCCAAGTATACATACCCAAAATTACCTTTGGTGTAATCTTGGAAATGTTGCTTGTGTGGTGTTGCATGGAATGAAGCCCCGGAATCTACTATCCAAGAATTAGACACATTGTCTAATGAGACAATTAGGGCATCTTACTCTAGTTTACCTGCCACATTGGCCTCTGATGTTGGCTTTTTGTCTTGAGACACAGTCTCCTTCTTCTTTTTGGACCAGCAATCCTTCTTGACATGGCCCTTCTTGCCGCATTTCCAACATTCAAGAACAGACTTTGTGCGCGACTTGCTCTGTCTTGAGCGATCATGACCCTTTTGGTTTTTGAACCTCTCCTTAGGCCTTCCTCTTGTTTCCACTAATAGTGCAGCACTTGATGATTCTCCTATGCTTCTCCTTTGTATTTAATCGCTTAGGAGAACACCCACAACATCATCAAACTTAAGAGTATTTGTGCCAAAAATAGAATTACTTACAGCCATCACAAGGTTGTCCCAACTATCCGGTAGAGATGATAGTATAAGGAGAGCTCGCACTTTATGATCGAAATTGATTTTCACCGATCAAAGTTGACTTATGTTTGTGTTAAATTCATTTAGGTGTTCTGCAATTGAACCATTTTCTACCATCTTTAGATTAAACAAGCGCTTCATAAGAAATACCTTATTGGATGCCGATGGGTTCTCGTAGAAGTCGTCAAGTGAAACATTAAAGGCCACCATTGACGCCAAGCTTAACCAGATTGTTCCTAGTGCCTTTCAATTAAGGACAATCCATGCTTCATCTGCCATTGTTGCAGGCTTCTTCACAAGACCGCCTAGTGGCAAATAGAGGTTCTTCTGGTAGAGATAGTCTTTAATCTGCATCTTCCAATGTTGGTAGTTTTTGCTGTTGAACTTCTCAATCTTGAGCTTCCCTTCCTCCGCCATAACTCCCACTCAATTCAAGGAATCTTTTCCTTGAGATAATTTACCTACGAGCAAACCTTGCTCTGATACCAGTTGTTAGGAAATATGACCTAGCTAAATAGATATTTGAGTAGATTACTTAATGGAGAGAGATAGATTTCACACACAAGAGATTATAGAGTAGAGAGAGGGAGAGAGAGAACACACGATATACATGGTTCACCCAATGTGGGCTACGCCCACGGAAAAGCAGCCACTCAATGGCTTTAGTACTTCAAAACAAGAAGTAGTTTACAAAGTGATTATACCCTTAATAGAGCTCCGGACTTCTTGCTTCACTCTCACCACCTCACACCCACCTTGTTGCATCAACTTCACACTCTGAAATGTGTGTAGAAATGTCCTCGTTTTATAGGCCAAAAGGCTTGCCCTCTCTCATGAGAGGCAGCCATGTGTAGCCGCCCTTGTGTAGATAAGTCCAAATCGGACCCTCCAATACGTCCATGTGTGGCCACCCTTGAGAAGACAAGTCCTCTAGTGGCCACCCTTGAGAAGAAAAGTCCGCTTTTGAATTCCGCCACCGGCCATTGAATTTGGCTACCGGCCATTGACTTTCGACCATCGACCATTGACTACCAGCCACCGGCCAACCGGCCAACCGACCGGTCGTTCCCCGACCACTTTTTGATCGTCGTCCGGCCATAATATTCCGGCAAAAAGGAATGGCTGTGAAAATTTTGGTTTTCAGCGAGTGATTTTTATTTCCGGCGAGTGATTCTCCTTCATGCACAATGGCTTCTCCTCAGAATGGGGGCCTTACAAATGTGCTAAATTAAGCTCCATACCTAGCATAGATCTGCCCAGAGGAGTACACATCGAATACATCGATGTTAATGGACGAGCAAGAGTCTTGTCATTTTGGATGATTAGGGTGTCATTGTTGTACTACATGTTTCTAGTGCGACACTCAAGTTGAGTTTTTGATTCTCTTGAACTCACATTAGCTGATCTATACCATGAAGTCTAGAGGTAGCAAACAGTTGAGACAGCATGGCTGTTCTTACGAACTAGGAATTTCACTTGTGTGGATCTCCTGCTCTTTCTATAGCACTACAAGTGTCTATGGAAGCACAGTTTTGGGGTAAGACCCAAAAGAGTGATTACTAAATCACTCCATCGGTATTTAGGATCACATTTTGATGTATCCCAGTTGCACTTTCAAGGAAAGACGTCGGTAATCTACCATGGGGTAGTGGACAAATTCAAATTTTCAAGTTTATTCCGATCATTTTTGTACACGACTGACTATGTTGGTTACCGTTACCTGCTAGTTGAGCAGTTTCTACAAAGGGTCTTACCAAGGGGTTGACTACATAGATTCTACCCAACGGGTTTGGATTGTGAAGGAAACACTTAGGGTTTCCAGTGCAATGTTGCTTGCTTTTTTCACAAATGGGAGACGTACTCGAGTGCATTTGAATACAAGTAACTAAACTTTCAGTTCAATCCCCAGGACCATGCCAAGGGCATGTCGAAACAATTATTTTGGATCGTAGTGTCCAATGTACATTATGCTATTATGAATCCACTTGTAGGATTCGATTTGGCACATGTTGTCACATGGGATACAACATGGTCTAGGGACGCAAGGAGCTCGGTTTAGCCAGTGTGGAGCAATGAATGAGGGTCCCTCTCAATCTTGTCGCGGAGTGTTTAGAGTTACCTCCACGCACAAGTACATCTTGTACTTGCAGGATGTTCTTTTTTCAACATCCTTACATGAGACATATTCCACATGTGGAGAATATGAGTCTCTGGACTGACACTGGCGCCCATTATTTCAAATATGTGTCACGACAAAGTCCCTAGGTGCTGGTCAAATCTATTTTCTAGACCATTTTCAGCACGACGTATCAGGAGCAATTTTGGTGGCCAAAAATTGTCGGATACTTAGAATGACTTGTTTAGGTACAAGTACTGCTAAACAACATTATATATGGTTGTTTATACATATAGCAAGGCTCTAAGTTTCTAATGAAAAAGTTTCATTGTTTGTACCTAGAAGTGATCATTGTTTCACCTTCTATTATGGTTCAAACATTTTAGCAAGGCTTGCAAATGATTGCAAGTGAAAGTATTTAGTTCTTTTTAGAACTATTTCCATTCCTCTTTAATGTGTGCTAGGCGCATCACATTTGCCATAAGTATTGGCAAGGATGATCATGGATATACAGGTTCGGATCTGTTTTTTGTTGAATGCATGCACACTAGGTGTTATGGGCCCTAGTGTTTAGCAAAGGCTGATTTGGAATGGCATGCATATTCATCAAGTTGTCACTTATGAAGCATTTTGTTGTCACCATATACATGTGGTAGTGATGTGTGTGAACACACTAGGACCGTCGGGGCATTTTTTCCCTCTTTAGGAGGTTTTTTCCCCCGAGCATTGTATATATGCCCATCACTCTAGGGATATCAATCTTTCCATTGCATACTAAGTAACACACTCTCTATTGTGTGCCTTGAGCTTCCTTCATCTTTTCCAAGCTGTGCGTTTCTCTGCAACCCTAATTCCAACAATTGGTATCAGAGCAGGTTGCGTCCTCTCGAGCTTAGTCGCCAGCTACTCCAACACACGCTTGCTCGCTTTCTCCGATTTTAGTGAGCTTTGGCAAGTGTTTGCAGGTCGAGAGAAATTTCGTGCGAGCTCTTAGAGATTAGTGTGCTCAAATTTTTTATTCGGGATCATTTCGGCCTCCGTTTCCACTACAGGTAGTACTGCACATGCTATTCTGTCATTTTGTGCAAATTTTTTGTTAGTGTTGTTTTCTGCATAATAGGTGCCTCATAGTCTTCTACGGTTTGTGCTATATAGCACGTGTTGTTCCCGCTCTGTTTCTCCTATTTTCGGGCATTTTTCACATCAGGTGCAGCATTTACCATGGCTGACAATAAAACAGATGTGTTCAAGATGTTTGTTGTTGAGGACAGGTTGGATGGGGAAAATTATCCTATGTGGGCTTATATGATGCAACATGTTCTTGTGTCAAAGGGCATATGGAACATTGTACAGGGCATTGATGTACGTCCTGGTTCTGAGGATGTAGGCTATGTTGAGGATGTTGTAGGTCTTGCTGCAAGGATTACTGCTATTAGAGTTGCTTTGCCTACGGCAGAACAAGCTTGTTGGTATGTAAAGGATGCACATGCTCATGCATTGATTGCATTATCTGTGAAGCGCACCATTGTTCCTCACATTCATTCAACAAAATCTGCAAAACAGGCTTGGGATATTCTAGCAGGTCTTTATGCAAGCTGCAATGAAGCTAAAATTGCTTTGTTGGAGTCAAAGATTGTGCATGAGGAAGATGATATGGACACTTTCCTTGCTGGTGTCAAGAATATCAATGAGCAACTTATTTCTGCAGGTGAAGTCATTTCAGACAGTCCCCTTGTGCAGACTGTTCTTGATGCCTTACCAGATTCCTACCAGACTTTTGCTAGTACTTGGATACTGATGACCCAAGGAAATCCTGAAGTTCTTAAGTTTGATGCATTATGCACATTGCTGTTGCAAGAGTCACTTTCCAAAAAAAAACAAAACTAGGCAGCGTGCAGTTGAACAGGCTTTTATTGCTTCTCAAAGAAAGGGTGGTAACAACAATGCGGCCACTTCTTATGGTTCTGCTGCGAGTGGCAAAACTTCTGTTCCTAATGCTTCTGCTGGCAGCACTTTGTCTAGAAATTCTGGTGATCAGGGCAAAAAGAAGATGCGTTGCCATTATTGTAAAGCTAATGATCACTTGATCAAGTCCTGTCCTAAGTTGAAGGCCAAAGAGGCTAAGAAGAAAGAGGGTGGTTCCACTGCAAATGCTAGTTCCACTACAAATGCAGCCATTGTTGAGTCTTCTGTGAAAGGATACTGTGTTGCTGATGTTGATGTAGAATGGGCTTTTAGCGCAGAGTGCACTTACAATCCTACTGTCCATGATGCATGCTTGTTAGTTGTTGCTGCAGATTCACATGTGTGGTATTTTGACAGTGGTGCTACAAAGCACATTAACACACATTGTGAATTGTTTACCTCTCTCGAGTCTGTCCCTCATGGGAATTCAGTCACTTGTGTCAACAATGCCTCTTATCCGATTCAGGGAGTTGGAAAGATTGTGCTTACTGCTGCAAATGGTAGTTCCTTCATACTTGTTGATGCACTTTATGTACCTGGGATCAAGAAGTATCTCTTGTCTGTATCCACACTTGCTACACTTGGACTTGTACTCAAATTTGTGGATGAGAGATGTACATTTCATGATCTCAGTTTTAGTGATGAAATTGTTGCATCTGGCCTTTTGTGCCGTGGGCTGTATAATCTCACTTTGTATGACAAGTGTTTACAAAATTTTGCAAATGCTGTTGCAGATTCAAGGGCTATTTCAGATGCAAAACTTTGGCATGCACGTTTTGTTCATATGAATTTTGTCAGTTTGCTACGTTTGCAAAAATCTAATATGGTGGCTTCTTTGCCGCCTCTTGAAGCACCTGTCAAACATGTTTGTGAAGGTTGTATTTTGGGTAAGATACAGCGTTCTAAATTTCCAAAGGATGGTTCAGTTCGGGCCACATGCAGGTTGCAGCTTGTGCATAGTGATGTTTGTGGGCCCATGCAAACTCCGTCCTTGGGCAATTACGTTTACTTTGTGAATTTCATTGATGATTACTCCAGGTATTTCCACTTAAAACGAAGTCCAAAGTTTTTATGTGCTTCAAACAATTTCTGCTATGACTCAAAATGTCTCAAAATGTACTATGGGCACCCTCCGTTCCGATCAAGGGGGGGAGTATATGTCTCATGGATTTAATGCATTTCTGGCTAGTCGTGGGATAAAACACCAATGTACAATGCCTTATACACCTCAGCAAAATGGTGTCACTGATCGAAATGGCATGATGTATGGTCAAAAGTCAAGCTTTGCCTCATTCTATTTGGCTTGAGGCCATCATGTGTGCCACTTATGTACTTAACAGGTGTCCTACGAAAGCTTTGTAGTCTATTATTCCCAAGCATGGCATGATAGAAAGCCTTCTATTGAGCACATGCATGTTTTTGGTTGTTTGGCATATGCTTTGGTGCCACAAACACAGCGCAAAAAATTGGATGATAAGGCTGTCAAATGTATTTTTGTTGGTTATAGTGCTGAAATAAAAGGTTACAAGTTATATCATCCGCAAACAAAGAGTATTCTGGTTTCACGAAATGTAGTGTTTGTGGAAGATTCTGTTCAGCCCTTGCTGTCATGTACTAGAGACAGTAATGTAAGCTCACAGGACATTTATGACACTTTGTTGCCTCTTTTCAGTGGTGGAAATAGGAATGTAATTTCCAATGAGGCAAATGTACAGCCTATCGGGGTTACTGAAAATGTTACAGATCAGCCTATTACTGGTGCAGATGTACATGATGTACTTGATCAGGAAAGGGATGAAAATGAGCAGGCTAGCGGTATGCCAAAATGACTGGTACACACTTTGCGTGACAATAAATTGGATGCACCTTTGTCTAGTCGTACTCGTTCAGGCTCTTGCCATGCATATTATGCATCAGAATGTGGTGCTTTGGCTATGTCTAGCTTACATGATGTTGAGGAGCCTCTATCTTTTGATGAAGCCCATAATTCAGAAAATTGGATGGCTGCCATGCAATCAGAATATGATGCACTTATAGAAAATGACACATGGACTTTATGTGATTTGCCTCTTGGCAAGAAGGCCATTGGTACGAAGTGGGTTTACAAGTTGAAACGCAAGCCGGATGGTGAGATCGATCGCCATAAGGCACGACTTGTTGCAAAGGGTTATGGCCAGCAAAAAGGCATAGATTATGAAGAGACTTTTTCTCCCACTTGTCGTATGACTACTGTGCATTTTCTATGTGCATTGACAGCTCGTTTTGGTTGGGATGTACATCAATCACACATTGTTACTACTTTCTTGAATGGTGACATATTTGAGGAAGTTTATGTAATGCTGCCTCGCGGTTTTGTCATAAAAGGACAAGAGGACAAAGTGTGTAGATGTAAGAAGGTTTTGTATGGGTTGAAGAAATCTCCTCGTGCTTCGTATGAGAAAGCTGACACTCATTTGGTTAAACGAGGCTTTCGTAATAGTCCCCAACAGAAAGCACATTGTATGTAAAGCATGAGGGTGATGTACTTCTCATTGTGGTTCTTTATGTCGATGATTTGCTGATCACTGGACCAAATGAGAGACATATTGCTGAATTTAAGGATGATTTGAATGCTACTTTCAAGATGAAAGATTTGGAGCTGTTGCATCATTACTTGGGTATACAGTTTAAGCAGTGTGATGGTGGTATTGCCTTGTGTCAGAAAAGTTACATAGAGACATTGCTATGTAAGATTGGACTTGAGGATTGCAAACCTATTGCCACTCCCATGGAAACAGGCTTGAAGTTGAGTCTACATGATCTTGGCGATCCTGCTAATGTCACTCTTTACCAAACTGCTGTTGGCTACCTCATTTATGTATGCAACACAAGGCCATATATTCAGTTTGCAGTCTCATAGGTCAACAGATTTATGCATAGCCCAGGGTCTAAGCATTGGAAGGCTGTCAAGAGGATTCTCCGCTACCTTAGTGGCACTTTACATCTTGGCTTGTTTTATCCCAAGGGGGGATCATTGCTGCCAGACTTACATGCTTTTTCGGACTCAGATTGGGCTAGTTGTTTTGACACGAGTGTCCACAAGTGGTTTTTGTTTCATGCTTGGTAGTTCATGTATATCATGGTTGAGCAAGAATCAACCTACTGTGGCTACTTCGAGTTGTGAAGCTGAGTACAGGGCAGTCTTCACAGCTACGGTTGAGTGTGTATGGCTCAGACGCCTTATGGCTGATTTGGGTGTTGAACAGGACACTGCCAACACTATCTACACTGACAGTCAGAGCGCATTGGCAGTTGCAAGGAACCCAATTTTTCATGCTCTCACAAAGCACATTGAGGTGCATTACCACTATGTCAGGGAGAGGCTCTCAGCAGGAGAGATCAGCTTAGCTTATGTGCCAACACAGGACAACCTTGCAGATCTTTTCACAAAGGCATTGTCTCATGAGAAGCTTGAAGCTTTCCGCAAAGCTTTGGGCTTACTCTCCTTGGATAGATCATGTCCTCAGGGCATGGCACTTCCCTTTACTCGTGTGCCAGCTCTCGTTCACCACATCACTCCAGGGGGGATTTGTTACCATATACATGTGGTAGTGATGTGTGTGAACACACTAGGACCGCCGGGGCATTTGTTTCCTCTTTAGGAGGTTTTTTCCCCCGAGCATTGTATATACACCCATCACTCTAGGGCTATCGATCTTTCCATTGCATACTAAGTAACACACTCTCTATTGTGTGCCTTGAGCTTCCTTCATCTTCTCCAAGTTGTGTGTGTAATTCCAACATTTGCACTCTGCATGCAGTATCTCTATGAGATTACTTTTGGGTCTACTAATCACCAATAGAGGTCATGGGTTGATTTAGGTGTTTGTGGTTTTTTTTCAAGTTAACCATGATGGTTATTCTAGACATTGTTGATTCCTTAGCACTGTTACATGGTATTGTGATTCCCATTTACCAGTATTCTGGGAATAGTGTCTATAAACCTTGAGGGAAAACACACCTCAGTACTGTCACACCTCAGTACTGTCAGTTATACAAGGGGATAGGGAGATTACAAAGTGTAATCTTGTGCTGAAGGATATGCAAAGTGCGTACGTTAGCACCAAGCGATCCAATTAGTAAGCATTTATTGCTCTACTTGGAGTTTGCTTACCATAAGTTAAAGCATGTTTGTGACTAGGTGTAGTTTCTTCATGTATAAATCAAGTTCTCAACCTTGAACACTAGTTATGGTGGGGTTGTTTACTGCTGGAATTGGAAAACAACTCAAGGACTTAAACTTGGCTGATGAATTATGTTAGCAAGCTACTTTCATGGAAAGTGAAAAGAGGTACTCTTTAGGATACATCTTTGTGTGATAACTCGTTTTGCATACTCATGTGTGTTCTAAATGGAGTCTACACACTATGATTGGATATGAATCGGTAACACAAGATGGTTGCAAATGGACAACAATGTGAAAAAATCAAGATGTTACTCTTGGTTTCATTGAACCTCCTGCTAAACCGTGTTCCGGTCAACCAAACAGCTGGATCCATGAAGGATGCCACTATAGAAAACATTAGTGTATCATCACTCTTGTTTTCAAGGATGAAAACGCTTCTCCAAGGGGGGAGTAATTTCATGCCAAGGGTAGGACCAGGCACGGCCAAGGGCCAAGACGGACATGCAGTCAAGGGGGTCCCTATATTTGGAAGGCCAAGGATCTATATAGGGCATGGCTGGGTGGTGATGAGCATGTTCCAGTTCCCTTGTCCTTTCAATGTTGGTCCGAAAGACATCTAAAACACATATTGTGTTTCTTTGCACGCTCAAAATCAGCAATGCTGAGAGACCCACGTGGAGTATATCGTGAGTGCTTAGGCTTCTTAGCCTCTTGTGGGTGTGGAGAGGGAGATTGTCTCTTATTCCTCTTGGAACGTGTGGGAGATCTACCTCGCCATTGTCTCTTAGCCACATTGCTCTTAGCAAAAGTATTCTTAGAGTAGGGAACATTTTCTTTCCTCTCTTGGTCATCATCATATCTTTGCGCATGACTGATGGCTTATTTAAAGTTTTTGGATGTTGGGTCTTGACATGAAGACGATACTCTTTGTCAAGACCCCTATTACAACCCCGTATCTTTTGGAATTCATCTAGACCTTCTAGTTTTAATATGATTTCCCGATACTTTGAAAGGTACTGTGTGAGAGAGAGGCCAGACATGCAGCATGCATCCCATGCTAACCAAATCTTATCTTCTTCATTGGAGTCCAAAAATTCTTTGGAGAAAGAAGCTTGAAACACAGTCCAAGACGGAGGATGAGCATCTATTCGAAATGTCATCCACCACTTATAGGCCTTGCCTTTAAGTGTGGGACGCATGTCTAACCTCACCATCCTATCTTATTGCGGTATTAGCGAGAACAACGATTAATTTGTCAAACCATGGGACGAAGCTGACTCGACTAGTGCATAGAGGCTACAAGAGGTTGTTAATCTCTTGGAAAAAAACTAACAACTCGCATCTAACTCAAGCTACACTCAAGTGACTGAAATCACCAAGAGCCAATCACTCATCGGCAAACAATTCACATCCGTTACAGCATCAAATGACATCCAAACGTAACGAAACTTCTAGGACAAGTTTATAAAACCTAAGCACACATGCCTATGGCCTCAAATCCCACTTTAGGTCAAGTTCCAAAATCGCAATTATTAACAGCAGTGGATTTTTGACCTAGTCGTGTTCGACCCAGAATGCATCTAAATGCTTAGCAATGATACCCCAATACCCCGCCTATACTTAGTTTTTGATTTAAACATGTAAATTTCTATTTATGATGAAATTAGGCCACGGGTCGGCGACGCCAAAAGCTATAAAATACTGTGAATGGCTTACGTCAATGCGTAGAGCTCTTACCTGCGGTTGCAATGCAACAAATGCATTCGCAATGTGACAACCGGAGAGGGAGTAGTAAGCGCGAGAAGGAGAGAAGTGAGCGTCGTTAGCTCACGCTGTGTATTGCTTATCCAAAAACTTATAAAAAACTTACAAAAATTGGATTTTATACCTTAGCCAAGGTTTTTGGGCGATCAAAAGTTATAATTTGAAGTTCTACCAAAGCTAGGAATTGAATGGCTGATACAATTTGGAAGCTTGTAGCCCCTGCTCATTAATTACAAGGTTTATCAAGAAAACAGGAGTTACAATATTCCCGATTTATCAAAATAATAATTGTTTTACAAGGAGAACTCCAAAAAATGGTGTCCACGCTAGCTTGCTGCTAATATTCTCCCCTCCTCGCCTGTGTCATCCCTTGACACAACTTTATGGACTGAAGTAATCTTCGGGTTGACGGCAGGCGAGGCGGTCCTTCAGTGCTTCCAGTGCTTTTGCATATCTGATTTTGCGTTCTTTGTCTGGCACTTGCAAAAACTGCATGGTGACTTTGTTTTCTAGTTCCACTACCGAGTAGCCTACAAATCTTGCTGTGAGGTTGCTCATCATCGACGCAAATATCTTCGTTCGCCAGGTGAAGAAGCCAATGTAAAATGCCTCCTCAAAAGCTAGCATATTGTGCGAGGACAGAAACATGCATCGGGCATAAAAGCCATAAAGAACTTCTTCCGAGGGTTGCCCACTTAGATCATAGCAGAGGCCTTTGTTTCCTTCCAAAAATGAGAGCCATGAGGCTCCTGTCAACTTAGGATCATTGAAGACTTGTATGCAAGTGAGTAGCATCCGGCAGATTTTGTATAGCATTGCGCAGGAGAGATCTGGCAGACTTTTGAAGAATTTCATGGCGCCCGTTAGGGTTTTCACCATGTATTCTTTTGTTGCTTGGCCTCTCTCTGGAGCTGGTAGCCTGGGAAAATTCAGCCATGTTGGCCTCTTCTTTTGCAGTGCTTCGTGTGCTTGCCACGTCCTTACTCGCGGTACAGGACAAAATGTGGGATCTTTCTGTATGGCCGCATGTGCTCTCGTGAATAGAATCAAGTATCTTGGATTCTTGTTCAGCCAGCTGAGCCTCCACTTTAGGTGTTCTTGATCGGCGCCATCTTCTTGCATATCCTTGTATAATCTTTCCTTTACCTGTAAGAGTTCAACCTTGATGAGAGGATATGGCAGGGATTGTTGGTGCCATTGAACATTGATTTGATTGGGAGTGAGCTGTGTGACGTTGACAAAGTGTAAAACTCTCAACTCCCAATCCATAGCTGCCTTCCACTGCTCATCTACCTCCAAGGCGATCTTTTCCTTCAGTGCATCTTCTTCAGCCTTTAACATCTGGACTATCGGCACTGTGTCTTCCTCTGTGATTTGGACTTGAAAATCTTCTCTTTCACTCGGCTCTGCTGTAGACTGCGTCTCAAAGTGAGCAAATGAGACAGAGGGGATTTCCACTTGGGGCAGCTGTGAAGTGCCTGCCTCTTCCTGTATATCCGGCCTTCCATCTCTGAGGAGTTGGTTCACTCTTTTCAATTCTGCAATCTCTTTAAGGAGCTCCTCCTCTCTTTGGACCCGCATGAGCGCCAGGTCTCTGCGTTGTGATTGCTCCAGCTTCAACTCCAACTCTAAATCTTTGTTTTTCTTTTCAAGTGCTTTATACACCTCATCTGTTCCCTTGATTGAGGCCACGGATGGATTTTCTCTTAATTGCCGCAAGAAAGTGGCCTGATCATTAATTCTTTGTTCCGAATACTGCAGAGATGCGTTTGCTACATCTAATTGTACTTGAATCTTCTGAGCGGACAGAGAGGTGTGAAGAAGTTCATTTGTCACCTCTGTCAATTGCTCATCTTTCACTTTGCAGGTATCAGATAACTTAGTCAGGAGGTCGCCCAACTCTTCCATTTCCTTCTATTGGTTGTCCCTGGCTATCTGATGTCGTTTGGCTTCAGTTTTTAGCTCTTGTACTTGATTTTGGAGATCAGTAATTGTAGCCATTCTGTCGTCCAGCTCTCCTTGAAGCATTAGGCAAAATTTGGACTCACAAAGGGGCCCTTTCAGGAGTTTGACTTTACCTCTCTCTACCAAAATGGGCGCATGGATAAATTTTTGCAAACAAACTCCAAAGTTGGCAGAGGTTTGACAGTTAGAATGTCCTCTTCAAGCTCTATCTACTGATATATAACACACCATGAGATTCCTCATATTTTAGAAGATTCTTTTTTTATTCACTTAGATTCCGACAGAGTTGTCACATCATAGGTGAATCAAAAAAAGAATCTTCTAAAATATGAGGAATCTCATGGCGTGCTATATATCTGTAGATAGAGCTTGAAGAGGACATTCTAACTGTCAAACCTCCGCCAACTTTGGAGTTTGTTTACAAAAATTTATCCATGCGCCCGTTTTGGTGGAGAGAGGTAAAGTGAAACTCCTTAAAGGGCCCCTTTGTGAGTCCAAATTTTGCCTAATGGCATCGATGACCATTTCTAATTTTTTGGCTTTAGTACTGCGGTTAAAGACTGCTGAGTGGAGTTTCTCCGTCATGATTTGCATATGCCTTGCATACTCGTTCACTTGTAGAATGAATTCATCATTGGACTGTCACTCCTCCTGTCTTGCAAGTTGAGATGTGCCGACAGCCTCTTGTGTCGCTTCTTGTTGTGTTGTTATTGCTGGTGTTTCTATGGAGATGGTTTCTTCTCCTTTTCCATCCTGAGGTTTTGAAACCTCGGCAGTTTTTGGCTAAGTGGAAACAACCTCTGTGGTCTCAACTCTTACAATTTCTTCGGTTGCAGGCCTTTACGCCTTCTCAGTCTCAGTTTCTTCTTCATGTGTAGTGGTTTTCTCTTTTTTTGTATCTTGCTCTTTATCAGTTTCATCAGCCTCCTTGTGAGTATCCTCGGTTGTCTGCTTTGGTGCTGGTTCAGCTTCCTTATCTTCACGTTGCTCGGCACGGTTAGTTTGTTGTGTAGCTTTCGTTTGGTGGGTGAAATCAGACTCTTTTTCCTTGTTGATGTCGGCCTCTTCAGTGGTCTCTTGGCTTGGCGGTGATGATGGTGGAGTGGGCATGGGATGGTCTTGTTGTTCTGACAGCGGTGAGGTGGGTCGGGGAGATGCTTGGCCTTGCTCTTAAGTTGCTGCTTCTTCAGCTTTCTTGGCCGCTTCTTCCACCTCTTTCAGCTTCAAGGCCTATGCCTCTTGGTACATTCTTTCTAAATGATCCTTGCAATCCTCGGCCTCTTTCCTTAAATGATGTTTCGTTCGACGTCCCTTCAAGCCGGTGGGTACCCACTTTTCTGGGTCTTTTCCCTGCGCTTGCCTAGTGCGCTGATATGCCTGTTTTTCTCTTTCAAATATCGCGTGCTTTTGAGCTGGCTCCTCTTGGTGGGCATCCACTGCTTTCCTCTCCAGGGGAGGTCACTTTTTAGAATGTGTATGATATCACGTGAGTTAACCGGAGAGGATTATTAAAAGACCAAAATGTATAAAAATGTATACATACAGAGGGGGGTGGTGGTTTTTTAAATAGGCTCACAGTGTAAGTATAGTATGTATATTGGGTTATTATTAATTACCTCTTGAACGCACGTGATACAGGGGTCTTTTGATAAGTGACTGCCCCGGGTTTCTTCTTTATCTCTTCCCTCCTAGCTCTTTTTTCTTCGTTGTCAAAGCTTTCACTGTTATGCTGCTCTGATGAACTGTCATCGGATTCATAACCTGATTTAAATGATCGCTTACCAGATCTTGTAGATCTCGGAGAGGGTTGAGCTGCCAAGATCCATGTGTTCTAATCCGGGGTAGGTTGGAGGTTGTCGGCCATGCCGATGGCATGATATGCTATTCTGGTCAATACTTCTAGTGCCCCCAAGTATGTTATCTTTCCCTCCTTCTTGGTGGCCTTCAATGTTGTCAACACATACTGCACGTGGTCCACAGGTTGTCTGGGGGTTGACTTCAGAGCTTGTGTAAAAGTGGTGGCCACGGCGTGATTTGGTGTCATCTACCTTGGTGGCCTTTTCGCCAGGAAATGGAAATGTTGGTGGTATAGACGGGCTGGCTCTTCCACCTGCTTGTGGATGAGATTGGCAAATGTGGCCGCAGATGTTTCCTTTGTAAATGTGCTCGCTGTTTTCTTATCTCTTGCCCGCATGGTCATCCCTTCAATGGGAAATCTGAGTGCCTCTGCCACTATTTCCTTTGTAATTACAACCTCTACCTTATTTCCGTGGTTGTCTGAGGTTTGGGCAGTTCCGTCTTCCTTGATGGTGGACGAAACCTCGTAAGCTTTTTGAAAGTCTACTCCGCAGGGCTCTTGTTCATAGAAGTGTTGGAGTCCCAACCTATGGCTTTGCTGCGACATCATAAACCTCTTTATGCAAGAGCTGCAACTCCACCGGATGTCCTTCTTCACTTTTAAATCTGTCAATGAAGACTGTGGTGTGGTGTTCTTCTAACTGTTCTTTAGAAAGATAAGATGCCTTTGCAGCTTTTACTGACTCGGGGTCCGCGGCTTGCATTGCTCCTGTTTAGTGAATAGAGCGCAAAGTTAGTGGAGTTGTCAGATTTTTCTCCGGAATGTCCTTTTAGACTGAAATGCTGATAATCTGGTCCAAATTGCTTCAAATCAATTTTTGAACAAGCAAAGATGCTTAAAATCATGCAAGGAACAAAACTGTATGGTCAAAACAAAAATTTGCAACCAAAGTAAATAATCACAATTATTTACAGCTGGGAAAAATTTCAAATTTTTTGCAAACTTGGCTTTATAAGCTTGAAGTATATGCCAATTACATGCTCTGAGGGAAATATGGGCTCATTTGGGTGTATACATCTCTGAAACAGTAGATATAAAGAAAATTTGAGAATTTGAAATCCAAATTGACTCAAAATTGGCTAGTGGGTTTATTTCAACATGTTCTTTGGATATATGATGACAAATTTTCCAAATTGCCCCATTTTGGCCAAAAAGTAAATAATCGCGATTATTAACTTTTCTTCCAAAATTGACATTTTTTGGCATAGACTGGTTCTAGGCATGGTATAGACCTTGGGTATGAAATATGAGGTGATTTGGATCAAGAAAAGTTATCCATAACCCAAATTTTGGCTTTCACAGACTTCTTTGCGTTTTTTGGCATTTTTGCAAGTAATGGGTGGTCATTTTGGCTCATACTTGATTTTTGGCATGTAATAGGTGTGTACACATGATAGGTGAGGTGAATTGACAATTTCCATGCAAAAATGTTGCAAAAGTAAATAATCGTGATTATTTACAACAGTGACAAAAACTTTGCATTTCACATAATTTTTCACCTAAACATGTTTCATACACCTGATACAAGTCCTAAATTGAATTTGGTCAAGTTTGGTCATGCCGGCATCACTTTGTGCTCTATTGACTTTGAAATCACCGTTTTTTGTGACTACTCTGTATGTTGGGTTGGTCAGTCAACTTTGAGGCTTTGGACTTGTCCGTAACATCATCGTGAAGCTACATGTCCAATTCTGGCTCATTTGGAGTCAGTTTGGCCTCATATGTCGAATTTGACGCTTTGTAACCTTTGAGCCGTTTTTCGCTTTTCGAGGGCTTTACTTGATGGATTTCTCCAAACCAATCATATACATTGTATATGAGCCTCATTAATAGGCCATGTGTGGAGTCAGGTCTAAATTCTGGTCTTTCCCAAAAAACCCTAATTCTCTATTGAGGACCCCCTTGACCCCATCCAAATGATCATCTGATGGTATGGAATGGTTCTATTATGTTAGGGCATGCTATGGTTCAAATCCCATCCGATTTGGTCAAGCTGGCAGGCCGCTATGGTCACTTTTAGGTCGTAGGTCTTCGTGCACTACTCGGCTTCTAGGGTTTTTTCTAGGGCTTTAGACTAGCTATTGGCCGTACAAATGGATCATTGATTAGTAAGGAACTTACCCCTCATGTCTCATGTGAGACGGCGCTGAAAAAGGTCAAATGTGGGCTCTTGAAATGACGCGCGAAAGAAGCCAAAATGCTCTCTCTTCAAAGCTCCAAGTGGAAATGAGGTGGTTTTAGCCTACTCTGGCTATCTATACCCGGACTTCCCGAACCAAATTTCCCCAGATTCCCCCGTTAGTCCTATTAGGCCATGAAATCTATGTTAGGCCCAAAATTTCCCAAATCGGATTCCTGTAGCTCATTCTGCAAAAAATTTGCAAAAGTAGGCCTGACCGCTTAATTTAGGCTTCTCGCTTCCATCTTCTGATTTTGTTGAAAATTTTTGTGCTTGTCTGCCTTGTCTTTCTGATCACCATCGTGTCTTCCATTTTTCCATCTAAGCTTTCTTGCTAATTATTATTAATTTTTTACCTTTTTATTGGAAAAATCAAAGAAAATAGAAAACTGCTCTAAAAAGGCAAAGTGAAAACCCAGTAATTAAGAAAATCCCTTGAAAAACACAGCCTTATTGTTTTTTTGTCGGATTTCTCCATTTTTAAGCCGTCCTATCAGCAAAAATGATGAAAAATACCCAAAAAAGGACTATTTTTTATTATTTTCTGATAGTATATACATTATTTACACTCATCAGGAAGATATTATCAGTGACTTTTCCCCAGTTGATGAATTATAAGGGAATTATTAGGTAATTTTGTAAAAAATCACACGTTAACATGAAACTTTTTCCTCCCTCTTCAAACATTGCCCTTAATTACTTAGTACTTAGTACTCTTCCACCCCTCCTAGATGGCGTTCTCCGGGATGATTGTGTGCATGGGTTGAACAATTGTGTCTATGCATAGCCGTGATTGGCTCTACCATGATATGAAGATCAATGCAATTCAACTCAATATGCTGTGCAAGAGCTAGGTCTTGAGTCAATAACTCAAGGTTTTCCGATGTCAAGGTTTGCTGTTGGTACCTTCCAAAGAGAAAATCTTGTAGCCTTTGTGCTCTCTGTTTGATAGTACCATCAAGGTGTTTAAGCACGCTCATTGCTTGAGCTATTGGGAGCACTTTAGATGGTTGTCAAGATTTTTCCCACCATTGGTAGCTCGGTCTGCTTGGTGCATGGTTTTTGAGAGTCTGTTGAGACTTAACTCGCCACTGTTTGATTGGTTTTGCGTTGTGTGGAGAAGATATGTGCTCCTTTTTCTTCCAAACCTTTTTCATGTTAGATTCCTTGATCATAGATGCTCAATTCTGTGCTCGAATCCTTGGAACCGTCTTATGTTTCTTTGGTGAAATTTTAGGTACCTAGATCTGATTTGGTTTATCCACAAGTTGTGCTTTTGGTACCCAAATTTTCCTGACTCCTTGCATGCTACTTGTAGCATTTGTTTGTCGAGGGGATGGAGAAGATTTGCTTCATGGATTGGTCCTCTGATTGCATCTTTTCCATTCCTCTTTGCTTGGTGCAATGGGAACAATGAGTTGCTCTCCTTTAAGTGATAGCTTTATCTCATTTGTATCCCAATCTGGTACTGCTTTGTATGTTCGCATCCAAGGAATACCAAGAATCATAGTCTCATTCATGTGTTCATCTGGCAAGCATACAAACTAATACGGACATGAACATCCATGTACTACCACATTCAAGTTGATCACTCTCAATGTTGGAGTCGGATTCTTGTTGCATCCTTTGATTGTCGTTATTCCTGTGGTCAATGCTTGACTTGCTGCTTTCTTGTATGTGGAATAACTGACTGCATTCACTCTAGATCCTGTGTCTACCAAAGCATTGGTGCTATGATTATTGAGCCAGTCGTCATGTGTTGAAACTGCATCTTTAGGTAATTCCCATTGTCGATCATCTAGTTCCAAAGTGTTGATGGGAATCGGTATCTATTGATTCTTGAGAGCAGCTTTACGCTTGAGTACCCGAATTCTAGTTTCCTCTTGGGCTTCATCAATAACCTGTTGTCGCTTGATCTTCCTTTGTTTGGCTACATGCATTCTCTCTAGCAATTCATTGGTTAGTGGCAAATTGTATTTCTTTAAACGACATCCACTAATCCAATTAGCCATTGGTTCACCATCCAAGGTTGACAATTTTACTGCTCCACTTGGAGATACATCTTCGATGATAAATGGTCCATTTCCCTTTTTCTTAAACTTGGGAATGTATTGCTTAAGGGAATAGACTAGAACTAAGTCCCCTTTCTTGAAAATTTTGGTGATTAAGTGGGAATCAAAAAACTATTTTTGTTTCCGCTTTTGTGCATAGATATGAGCTACAACAGTTAGCCTTTGCTCGTCTAGCTTTTCCAAATCTTCAAGTCTTTCTGACAATTCATGTCCAGTCCACTCAAGAGTTTGTGCTACCCTTAATGTCGGTAATAGAAATTCCATTGGCAGTATGTCATCAAAACCATAAACAAGATTAAAGGGTGTAGCATTTAAAGCTGTTTTGAATGAAACTCGATAAGCCCATAGAGCAACATGGAGATTCATTTCGCAATCAGTCCTTCCTGAACTAACCACTTTGGTCAGTACTTAGCTAAGAATTTTATTCATATGCTCAGCTTGTCCGTTTGCTTGTGGGTGATAGGGAGATGATTTGTTATGGATAACCATAAACTCATTTAGCAGATACTCTATTACCTTGTTGAGGAAATGAGTTCCCCGATCATTGACAATCTCGATTGGCAATCCATACCTTACGAATACATACTCATATAAGAATGCAGCAGTGGTTCTGGCATCATTCTTTTGAGTCGCTTTAGGTCTGTCCGTTTGGTCAAATAGTCCGTAGCTACAATGATATATTGAGCTTGGGTTCTATAGAAGGTGGTTGTATCGGTCCCACAAAATGTATACCCCATTTTGCGAAGGCTCTGGCCCCCATCATTGGTCTTAAGGGCATGTTGTCTACTTGTGTTGGCATTTTTTCTCGTTGACAAGCATCACACCTTCAAACCTATTCTTTGCCATTTGCAAAAAGTGTTGGCCACCATATGCCTGCCATCAAGATTGCTCTTGCGGTGGTCTCACTAGAAAAGTGACCTCGAGCTAATCTAGCATGTGCTTGTTCTATAATCGGAATATACTCGTTTTCATTTGCACAAAGATGCAAATGTTGATCTTTACCTCGCCGATATAATTGGTTCCCAATAAAAGCATAGTCTCTTGCTTCCGTTTCAATTGCTCTTTGACGGTGTTTACTCATATCCTCGGGAAATGTTCGACTTGATAAGTAGGTAACCAGATAGTTACTCCACTTAGGAACACGTGACATTTGAAACAATGTTATATGAGGAATGGGTTATTGTTTCTGGCATTGAGGGAAATCTCTTACAAAAGATCGAACATCTCTCCTCATAGTCATCCAAAATACTCCAAGTCTTAAGATTCGTTGCATACTTTGGTCCTCTGCAAAGTGAAGTCCCACTATGGTAACATGTGCTTGACTTAGGTACTAATCCCTTTCTTCAGGGTTAATGCATAAAAGCAATATCCCATCTCGATTTCTTTTATATAGCCTCCTATCTAGTAATTGATACGTAGCCGATTGCTCGATTAAATCAACTGTGATAGGGAGTGGTGAATCCACTTGAGCTATCGTCATTAATGACACAATTTTTTCCGACCATATTGGTATCATTTCCACGGAGAACAAATAGGCATCTGGTAGATCATCATCTATCCCTTTAAGTGATTCCCTCGAAACAATCCTGGACAAATGATCTGCTTGTTGATGTGTAGTGCCTTTTTAACAACCACAGTGAAATCAAATTCGAGAAGAATGATGAACCATCTCACTATTCTCCCTGTGCTGCATGGTTTATTGACCAAATATAACAAAGCTTGGTGGTCCACAAAGAACACAAACTTGTTGGCCAATAGGTAATGTTTATACTTTTTAACGGCATAGATCATTCCTAGTCCTTCTCTTTCAGTGGTGGTGTAATTATTTTCTACCATATTTAATTGTCGGCTAGCATAATAATAAGGAAAGTCAATTTTCCCATGTCCTGGTTGGGCTAGTATACAACCAATAGCAAAGTTTGAAGCATCTATGTGCAGGTGGAATACTTTATCCATCGAGTGCTTTCAATATTGGAGTTGAGGTAAGAGCTTGCTTAAGCTTCATGAAGGATTCTTCACATGCCTCAGTCCATTCAAAGTGCGTAATCAAGCTATACATGGGTTTTGCAATTATGGCATACATGTAGATGAACCGTCGGTAATATCCACAATGTCCCATGAAGGCTTGTACCCCTTTGACTGTTGTTGATCTAGGCAAATCAGCAATGACATGAATCTTTTCAATATCAGTAGCTATGCCATTTTTAGACACTATATGTCCAAGAATTTTCCCTTGTCTTCCCATGAATGTGCACTTTTCAGGATTTAAGCAAATCCTGTAAAGTCTACATTTCTCGAATACCTTTTTGAGGTGTTCAAAATGATCAGCTCGGATTGACGAATGTACACATAAATCATCCATGTATACCTCCAAGAATTTCCGAAGATACTCTTTGAAAGCATGGCTCATCAATCTCTGAAATGTGGCTAGAGCATTAGTTAACGGACTTCTATCCTTGAAAGTACAATTGTGCAACTAAGAAACAGATCTTATTCACAACTAAGTCATGAGAGAATCTTCTTCCTCCATGAACAGAGGGGAAAGATGTCAAATACTGACAAAGAAAATAGTCATACTAGATTTTTTTAGGTGTTTACACAAGTCATTACCTGCATGGAGGCTCTCTTAATCTATTCATATTGTGCCATGAATCAGTTGCTTGATAGTTAGGCCATGCTTATTTGCTACCCATAAAAACCATCATTGGGATTGGTTGCACCTTGTGCATAGAGCCCCAATGATGTAAAGTCGTGACCTTGTATACATATACAACAATTGGAAGCCCATCTACGAGCCTCAAGTCTTCTTCGATAGAGTAGCTAATATTATTGCAAAAGCTTAAACAATGATGGAGTGGATGTATTGCCATCTTATTTGCATGTCATGCATGCATATCAAAAAAATAGATTGATAAGCCCTTGGATTCAATGACAGTCTCAACCTTGTGAGCTATTGGTATAGGTGCCTTGCACGATTACACGGGCATGGATACATCAAAGTGCATCGTTGACAAACTAAAACTATGATCTTATATCCACTTAGTGCTAAATGTGTGTGCCATTATCCTTGATTTGAAGTCAGTGGATAGTACCTTGGTACAGAATAGAAGCCTTCCTTTGTATGAAGGCTAGCAAAGCACTTTGCTTTGCACTATAGAGAAATATTTTGCAAATAAAAGTTTAAATTATAGAAAAAACAAGAATAACTTGAAATTTACTAACCTTGTCGCCCCTCTAAGATGAGTGGCCAGCACTTGAATCTGGCTCATATCCATGTATGCTAAAAAATGTAGAGCTATCGGATGTACCCGACATGCCATCGTGGCTTGGGTTATACCGACATCCAAGAGAAAAGTAGATATACATGGTGCCATGTTTCTCGAATTTCGTATGCTAATAGCATATTCCAAACTTTGGAAACTTCTATGCAAGATGCCCTGAAGTGAAGCCTGGATTTGCATAAGTTCATCAAAAACATGAGACAGAACGTAGCCTGAGTGCTCATAGCTAGGTGTGCCTAGTGACACACATGTGTCAAAGCAAAAAGATTCGACCTTGTCGAGCTTTCATTAAAAAAATCAGCGTTGCCAAAACATGCATCCTTAGATTTCCCAATCTTGAAATTGATAGGTCAGGAACCTTAGATATCAAATTTTATCTTACTAATGCCAATCTCTTCTCGATTGAAGCAACATTTGCTAATCAGGTTGGCATTGTGAAAATCTTGCAAAATTGTATATGGTGCATGTTTGTGCTTTATGTACCTATTTCCCTTCACACTGGCAAGCTACAGTTGTTTTGGAGCGATTAGGTACCCAATGCATATATGTAGATATGGAGCCGTCACTCCTGGAAGCCTTGCTTTTTCCCTCCTCTTGGTAGCACAAA